>NC_046198.1:3296428-3955714 GCF_011004875.1 Balearica regulorum gibbericeps
CCCACACCTTACCTGCAGTACTGAGTGGAAGGGGGTGTTTTGTTAAGAAGGTTTGGAGTCTCACTGTCAGTCCGTTTTCAGAAACTGTACTTTCCTAAGACAACACAGCTTTCAGAAAGGTGATTGCAAAAGGAGTGCACTGGTTTTAACATCACTATACAAGATATCCTTTGAGTAGTCTCAGAAATACATTTTCAGTATGAAGGAAGAGATCCCTGAATACAATGAAGAATTAATTTGTCTTGTTACTACCACATATTTGAATGGCTCCAGAGCTTTTCTTAAATCACACCGTAATGACCACTAGATTAGGAAGGTTAGAACCTCAGCAAATCTCCTCAAGTTTAAAACAAGTCAGCCCTGGAAAAGAAATCCTTGATTCTCTCACTGCTGCAGAAGCCAAGCAGAATTTTCTGTAAAACAGTATTTTTTGAAAGCATTTTACATTCCAAAGAAACTTCTAAAAAGCACAAAACCAAAACGCAAACACAAACATTGAGTAAATGCCTCCTACACGGTATTCTACCCATCTTAAATCTGAGCCCAAACGGATTGCAAGGTATTAGGAGTTTTATCATTCTCAACAAAACCCGTTTCTCTTGTGTGGGATTCACTGGTGATAGAAGTTGGTCACAGACGTGGCGAGGAAAGCCAAGACTGAAGAATTGCAGGAGGTCCTGTTAGTGCTGAACAGCTAGGTGACAGAGCGGCAGATGAAATTCGGAATGAAATGATCCTGCCTCAGGTCAAAACCAAGCAACTCTATTTTTACATACACACTAATAGGTTCTAATTTGAGTGCTACTTAGGGTAGGTAATTACAGACAGTTCTGTGAGAGTACCTGTTCAATGCTTGGTAATGGTCAAAAAGCAAAGCAAATGTCAGGAATTCTTAGGAAAGGAGAGCAACACTATGCAGCTATGTTGGCCACAGCTTGAATGCACTGTGTGATTCTATTTTAACTTTAAAAATGTTATAGTAGAACTAGAAGAGGTTAAAAGAAAGGCAAAAAGAATGACTAAAGACAGAACAGGTTCCATGCTGGGAACAGCTAAGTAATCTAGTAGATGCCAGTCTTTAAAAAGAGATGATAATGGGGAACACGAGAGATATTTACAAAATCAAGTGAAACAGAAAGTGTAATGGAGAGTGGTAATTTTCACAGCTTCCCTTAGTACTACAATTATTAGGGAGCTTAAACCATCAAAAGGAAGTGGTGACACATAACAGGACTTTGAAACACTTTGCTACATGAAGTTGTGGATACTAAAGGATTTACATGTGTCCAAAAAACAATTAGACAAATTATTGCTAAAAGAAAAAGCTATTAACAGCTTTGAAACATCACCCCCAGGTTTAGAATGGCCTTCAGTCAAACTTGCAGACAGGTGGGAGAATATTCCGAGGAAATATCACTACACATCTACCTTGCTTTTACAACCTTCCCTACAAATCTACTGGCAACCATCAGAGACAGGATGTTGGGCAGGACTGGGATAGCCATTCTTATTTGCCTATGTTGGGCTTCCTAGTAATTTTTTTTTTTTTCCTTGTTCTGGATGTTTCCATTTTCATCTGACAACTTCTCCATTTCAGAAAGGCAAGAGGCACTACTAAGTAATCTAAATTGCTTGCTTAATAAAGTATTTTTCCTTTGGTTGAATGTATTATCAAATTCAGTTCAGGTAAAATTTACGTCCAATTCTTTCATCCACTTCAGCACCAAGATTTACCACATTTGACATTCATTTCTTCCCAGCAATGCAAAGCCTTACTGAGACACATGACTGAGAAAGCATGCAAGTGGTAAGATTTTGTTATCAATATCTCAACCTTAAGAATATTAATATTTGGAAAAGTCATTACAGTATAGAAATTTTAAAATACCCACCTTCCTAGTCTTATTGATGATGTAGCTTGTCCAGATCCAATTGCGTTTTAGATGCCCATAAAAGCTGGAATCCAGACCTGCAGCTCCTAATCCATCTCCGGGGATAGTTCCATCATCAACCACCTCTCGGCTGCCTCTAACAGGAAAAGCAACAAAATATATAGTAATTATTTTGTAAGAGCAGCTGAGAAGGCACTCCCTAAGTGGTACGTGTGCAATGTGTACAACTCTCCCCTTGCTCTCCCAATTTAGATAGGGCTGGGAAAGAAGAGGAGAAACAGAGATTAATCCCTGATATTTAATGACTGAACTTTCTGTAAAGATTACACCCAGAGCAACTTCATTACTGTTAACTAACTTCCAACAGCCACGTTAAACACTGTTCTCAGCACTATTCCTGCCACAGAACTAGAGAAAATACCTGCTCAGATGAAAAACTTTCTCAGGACAAGTGTGGGGAAGGTCTTCCACAGGAACTAAA
This sequence comes from Balearica regulorum gibbericeps, assembly GCF_011004875.1. Lineage (NCBI taxonomy): Eukaryota > Metazoa > Chordata > Aves > Gruiformes > Gruidae > Balearica > Balearica regulorum. Next base: position 3,298,802 of record NC_046198.1, read on the forward strand.
GGCCATCGTAACCCTGCGTTTTTCACACACTCTCCCCAGTTTTCTAACAAATACATTAAAGCTTCTTTAAATACAAATACAAGCCAAAACCCCAATGTGCTGCAATTTCTCCCTGATGAAACTAACGATGAATAGCGTACAATGGATGAACTGTTTAGGTTTTTTTTTATTCTTTACAAATACAACACTTTGCAAGAAATCATGGAGACAAACTTACTTCTTCAAAATAAAAAAATCAAATTACGAGCGAGCTTCGCACACGCAGTAGATAAGACAGCTCTGACAATCCAGCAGTAACACTAAAGAGTATTTTTGAAATCCTGTTTCACCGTATGAAAGGTTTTTTTGAAAGCTACCATGAAAAATTATTTCAGACAAGCTTTCAATAAACAACTCTTCCATGATAACATTACACCATGAATTAAATCCAAAACCTGTTTCTTGACCTTAAAGATGTTGCCGTCACCTCCAGCCTACCTGCAAGTCAACACCAGATGTGCAATGTAAAAGACTTCTTACCATACAAGGGAGACCAAATGCGAAAGCTGACAAGAGGACTGAACAGAAGTTTTTTCTATCAGCAAGGATCAATGGAATTAGGTTCCCTCAACTCCATTAATTTTTCTAAGACAACTTAATGTATCTACCTGTAACAGTGAACTAACTGAAAATACTTTTAAACAGACTGTATTAAAACAACGGAATATGGACAAAACTAAACCACAGTGCACAGCACAATAGAAAAAGTCTAACTTGTATTCTGCATGGCTGCCACAGGTTGTAAGTATACAATCCTCTCAAGTATTCTGGATGTGATTAGGCAGAAGATGAAGTGCTCCAGAGATCACTTCCAGATTTCACCAGTGTACACCAATACTGGTAAACAATATGCAGCAAATTGCAACACAGAAGGACAGAATTCAGAATGCGACACTAGGGAGCCACTAAAGCTACAGGGTACTTGACATACCATGATATAAACCACAGGAACAGAGAATCTTTACATTTTTCCCCTTGCATTAACTGTACTTCGGAAGCATTCCTTCCCTCAACTTTGCTTTCCCCAAGATTCTTGCAACACATGTCTGTACTACTTTGGAAGGAAATCCCATTCCTCTAGCATGAAAACCTGCTTGGCAGACAAGTTACTTGTAAACAGGATACATAACTACACATCTTTTTAATCAGATAGCCTCTGAATTATGAAAACACACACCCAAAACCTCAACGCCCAACGGAAATGCTAGAGTCATAACTGCATTTGCTATCGAGTAATGTTCGCAAACCAGAACAGTTCTTTTTGCCCACTCTATTCAAGCAACAAAACAAGGATGAAGTTGACATACGTGGTATATTCCAACATCGCACACTTTCGTTCCAGATTGTGTTTATCCACTGCCGACTCTTGTTCCATTTCTACATCTAGTGCAGTCTCCTCTCCTTGCAGATTACTTCTCTTGGAACGGGGACAGCGGATGACTCCTAGACATACAAATGGTTTGGACTATCAGCGTGAGAAGTAAGACTTCAACCCATTTTCAGTCCACCCCATTATGGCAAACTCCTGCTCCCAAACAGTACTAATGTTTTTACCACTTCTCGATAAAACACGCTACTTTCTTACAGAGGCTAATGGTGTTCCAGTTAGTTTCCAGTACAAGGCACAAACTCATCCAAAATTGTATTCAGGGCAGAAGTAATGCGAGGCTGGTACCCCTTATAAGGAAAAACTTGCAGCAGCTCACTGATATTCTAGGCATGAATCACCTTTCAGATACTCAAATGTGGCAACAATCCTCAAGAAATGATGCAGAAGGCTGTGTCTGCTGAAACACAGTGTGAACATTCTTCATGTCTGACACCTTCATGTTGGAGACATCTTTAGGGTATAGCAGAGGAGTCAGGTGATCGTTTCATATACTAACAGAACTCAAAGGTAGGAAAAAAACCCCCACACAATTTCTAGCTTACTAATGCTTTTTGGCTGTCCATGCTGCAAAGATAACAGGGCAGGACAGGATTTTAGGTGTGTGACCTAGAGGCTCAATATAAATTTAAGTCCATAAACATGCAAACTGGTGGAACGATGTCATTCCTGTATCTTGGGGACCAGGAGTAATCATGGTCTGGCCAGCCTGCAAAAGCTGCAACACACACAAACACACTACTGTTTGAAAAATGCATTAAGGAGCCTTTCACACATAGCTCCTTCAATGCAAAAGCAGCTAAAATTAGAAATAGATCCTTCTACCTGGCTGACTAAATTACAGAAATACAGAATAGTGATGTCTATAATTCAGGGGCAATCTCTTCCCTCCATTTTTTTTTTTAAATGTATGCTTCTTGTAGTTGTAGGGTCCTATTTAAAAATGTAAAAGGACAAAACACAAAAACAAACTCCAAAAAAGGGAGTTCATGCACCCCAGTTAACTTCCATTTCTCATCTAACTCAGGCTACCTATTAGAAGGCTTAGCAACATGTTTCTAAGGAAAAGGGATCTCTGCTTAAACTGGCAGAGAGCTATGGCAAAAATATACTTGTAACTATTTTCAAAAAAGCTTTTTCATAGCTGGATTTAAATCTTACAGGGCTATTATAAAATTTAATACCTCTAATAGGACAGCAATGTTTTTTCCTTTAACACTGCTCTGAAATTTTCAAGTGGATCTATCTCAACTTCATAGAATTATACGGACAGAACTTCTAGCTTCTTTTGATGCACAAGGTGACCAGCCAAGAGAACAAAACATTGGAAGTGACAAAACAGAGCCTGCCACAAGTTTTAGGAAAGGAGGAGGAATTGTGGTATGAACGGGATGAACAGTAAAGGTGATAAGAATGTACAATTATACCATACCCAACGGTGTATTAAGGCAGACACACTGCAAATCAAACCAGAAGTTTTCCACATCCTGCATGGTATTCAGAACATACAAGCGCCTCTCAAATGGGCGGCTACTTTGAGCCAGGTTATAGTGGGGGTCACAGATAGTGGTATCAACAATCACAGCGTTTCTCTTCATATACACAAAGACCTGTCAAATACAGTTAGGTAAAAATCATTGGAATTGCCTAATTTACAGGACACACAATCTAGCTTAGGACTGCTTAGCATCTTCTCAGTCTTTGCTGTTTTGAGCCAGTACTCTGATAAGAAGAAACTCTCACCCTCTTGCACTGTATTCCCAAACTTCCTTTGCCAGCCATCCAGAGATTTCATTTCTAGATTTAGAACAGTTTCTTTTCCCCCTTGTGCACAGAACATTCCAAGTTTCCACAGAGAGAGACTATTTCTTACAAGCTCTCATTCAGGATTTGAATAGATGTGTTTTGGGGCTTAATTACCTTTCTTATCCTCATAAAGTATACACTGGGACCGCCTTCTCCTTTACATGTGCTCTCTATTTATAAAAAGATGCGTACAAATGTCACTATTTTACTCTGATCAGTGACTTTATTCTGTGTCAGACACCCAGTGCATGACAGCTTGATGGAACAGAATGTGGCACGCTCATTTTTCATAAAGTGCTGCCAGTCTGGAACCTCCCAGATCGTTATTGTGTGCAACATTCAGCATTACACATTTCAGTAGTGTCTTTCCAGAGAAAGAGGCAAAAATTATCTGCACAACTTGTAATATGTCACTTGGATCTGGAGGTTTGTACATACATCTGAAACATCACTATTTTATTTTATTTAAGGTAATTACAACCCTCAAATCTTGCATTTATTTCACTGGACAAACACCATGAAGAATAATGGCTAAATTTTTAAAAAAATTACCTGGTCTTTGTCTTGAAACTTCTCTGTTGGGCCAAACTGTATCAGTCCCATATAACACAATCTCTGAAGGTTTTCTACCACTGAAAAGATGTACCTCCTGCAGTAACATTAGGAGTATTACAATTAGCACTCCTGAAAACAGTAAAAATGACACCAGAAAACATGCCATTTTCATGCAGCAACCTTAAGTTTCAGGAAATACTGAGTTTTAGAATTTCTGAAGTGGTATTTTTGTTTGAATTGTCAGCCTATAGAAAAGATATAATATCCCAAAGCTCCAAATTTCCTTTCCTCAAATCACAAACAGAATATTTTAGCCAAATACTAACTACAATTTAGCTAGCAAAGAACAAAGTTAGCCAGAAATACCATATGTAAAAATGAATTAAACAAGGTCAGAACACCAGCAGATCTGCAGACAATTTCATGTTATGAAAAGAAGACATGAGTAAGAAAACACAACTGCTAAATATGGGCTGATAAGCCTTCACATGTGTACATATAAAGAACTGGGCAACGATCCCTGTAGTTAAGGTTGTTTAGAATTACTGCTCCAAGAAACTGCTTTCAGTTGCTTATAGCTCTGGCAGAGCAAAAAGCACAACATTTCCCGTGCTGTATGTAAAACATATGGCAAAACTCTGGAAGTTTCAGGTAACTTTTGCAAGATCTAGTTTCTGAGAGAGAGTTAGTCAAAAATTCAGCTTTGCCCGCATTTAACTCACTAAGATCCATGCAGTTAAATGGGAAATGTATTTTGGCAGAAGTTTTCTCTGGAGCTTAGAAAGATCATTTGACAAGCCTAGAAATATTGAAGCAAATTTGGCTGAGTTAGACCTTTTAGTGAAGGGGCGGCAAGGAGACAACTTGGTTATATGTCATACTGTTCTGCATAAAGTTATCAGATGGAGCCTGCAAATTTCAGAAGATACCGTAAATCCAGTTTCCTTCTTACTAAGATTTAGCAAGTAACAGGTTAGGAATTGCAAACCTGAGCTGACCACAAGTCTTGACAGCTGATGTTGCCCAGCACTATCCCCCCACCAATGACCCGTTTGAGGTTTGCAAAGTGTTGTGTAAGCCTCCGACCATCCAAATCCATGCCATTTCCGGGAAACTAACACGGTGCTGTTGATTCCACAGATTCAAATCACTTTCCTTTAATGTTGCTTTCCCTTCCTATCTTCAGTCCAATCTCAATTTTTAAATTTCCTAGATGAGAAATGGCAAATAACGGCAGGCGTCCCACTGAAAGCATGAGTAGAAATTGCATGGTATGTATGAGAGGCAGGAACTTGGAAATGTGGCATCTTCTGAAAGATTTATGAAGGGCAGCAACATTTAGACTCTATTAAATTCTGAATTTAGCAGAAGCCAGGAGTGTGTTTTGTACAGAAGTAACATCCTGCTGATGAGTTATGAAGGACAGAACCTCCCAGCTCTCAAACACTGCCTGACAGCATGCATGAATATTGTTTATTAGTTTCTTATTACCTTCTATTTGGGAGAGAAAAATACAATTTGGCACACTTTCCTTTGAAGATTGATGATCCTTGTCTTAAATAACAAAGTTCTCTTTGACACAAACAGGAAATAACTGAGAAAACAGTCAACCACTGTTGTTTCCCCCCCAGAGCCATTTACTTTGACTCATCCTCTTACCTTTTGTAGAGAAGCTGCTGTCGGACTGACCTTGGAAGATATCTGATCAGAGTGTGCTTCTTCAGGGGATCATTTAAAAAATCTTCTAGACCATCCACCTAGAATTATTTTAGAATTAAAATGTGAAATATAACTATTCCTTTAAAGTATCAAGCTTTGGTACCAGAACCGTCTACTGAAATATTTTCTAAGCAAATGTTACTGCTTTTCTAAAACGTTTAAACATTATTCTTCTTAATCAACAAGGCAGAAGATTCAGTGAGATTATAAAAAGCTCTTTGCAAAATACTAGTATAAGAATTTGCAGTATTACAGGACTATACTTTTTTTTTCAGTGTGGCTGTAAAAGCAGCTAACTATTCTGTAAAAGAAACTATCAAGAACTAAAGTGTGTACTCTCCGATGGCTAGTTTTGTTAAAATAGATTAAGAGGATATTTGTTACTACTTATACATACAGTTGGTATCATCAGAAACGCAAGCCAAAAAAGCACTATACCTTGTAGCTGACTTGTACTATCTGAACAAAGAGTGAGAGAGGCAAGCAGAGAAGAATGTCACTAACAAGAGCCCATCCAAATCCAAACTCTCTGTGAACTGGGAGGGGAGGGACATAGCGCATCCATGACACATCATCCACGTACACTAGGAACAAGAAGACTGGCTTAGATTCAGACAGAACAAACCTAATAGTTACACTAAGAGTTTTACTGTCAGCATTCAGGCAGAAGACATTTGGCAGTTCATAGTCTGGAAATCTAAAAATCTAGAGTGATCTGAAAATTAGCTAAACCATTGATTTGCAATCTTTTTTGAAGTAGACTTTTACCTTTTTTCCCAGTGTTGAATCATGGCAAAGTCTGCAGTAAACTCAGGATGTGCCATTTCTCACCTGTTTGATTAGACAACTCTACTTCAGTCTCCTGCCCAGAGATTTCAGGATTCACGACGCTTGTCATAATTTCTAAGGTCCCATCTGGTTGCGCTTCAAGTACAGCCGCATCCACATCCAGCCCTTGTTTGCTGCCTTTTTTCTCACCGTCACCTCCTCCTTTTTGCTGTGTTCCATTTAAAGGGTGCCCATAAATTAAGTACCAGAGGAACATGTGGACCATTCTTAAACGGGGCATTTTGGGAAGAAAGCCAAGAGAACGCCCAAGTCCTGGAACTGGGACGGAAGATTAAGTACCAAACAGAAATAAAAAGAGGATTAGAACAGGAGAAATAGCTACCTCTGCAAAACTGAAGAAAACTGGAAGGAAAGACGGGCAGTTGAAAGTAAATATAAGTTACAAGTAGTAAAGAAGTAGTAGTGAATACAAACACTCCAGTTTGCAATTGTAAAAAAAATAAGCAGCTAAGAAAACATTGGATCATGAGATTCTGTTACTGTAAAACCAATTTATTTTTTTCTGTAAAAGAAGAAAAAAACCCCACTTGTATCTTAGGAGAGCCCAACATCTGAAAGTAATTATTAATAATAAATGGCAAAGATGACAGAAAAACCAAAGTTAACTGTACCTGTAACAGGGTGATAGTTTTTTAGCTGTGTTATGCCCATTTTTTCATCAGTTTTTCTTGCTCGACTGTTATTATCCGCTTTACATGAGTTTTCTTGTGTTTCTCCTGAATCAGGAACTGCGTCTTGCCCCAGGTTTTCTTCCTCAGCATGGTCCTGGGATGTTGGTGTCTGGGGAACTTTAATCCTGTATGAAAACCACACAGCGCTTTGGTAAAAATTAAGCAGAGTTCAATTCTTCTTCCTTCCTGACTTCAGGAGATATTCGGCATCTTGCTTCATCTTTGTGCTTCCATTGCTCTACTGCTAAAGAAGAGATTTTTCTTTTCTTTTGCTTACTTTGTGTTTATTTCCTGTGCATATTTTTGCATGTACTAGACAAGCCAAGTTCCCCACCAGCCATCCAAACCATCATTGCAACTTGCCTGTTTGCTGTGCTTGAATTGGAGATTCGGAAACGCACCTGCTCAATGGCACTTTTTACAAGGGGATCATTAGGACTCACTGAAGGATGCACAACAAACTCGACCTGTTCGGAGCAGCAGAAAACACACAAAAGGTATTTATGGAGATACTGGCTCAATCAGCTGCATAAATTATCAGAGGTTAACAGACAGTTAATTAACAGTAGCCACAATGGATGAATCCTTTAAAGATTTGATAATTCACAGAATATGAACACTTTTGGATCAAAACTCCTGTTGCTAGTTTGCATTAAGCAAGAGGCCAGATGGTGTGGTTTCTGTACCAATAAACAGTTAATGTCATTTCTATAATCATCAGGTTTTTGGGTTTTTAAAATCTGAAACACTTGTAGAATAAACCCTTCAACTTGCAAATATTAGGCTGAAAGGGATAAATGAAAAGCCATACCCTCATAAGACCAAACTAATACATATTGTTGCTGAAAGTACGCACACAATTCAGATTAGGAAGATGTCATATATGCTCTACAGTAACTGTGCAGCAGGTAATTGTCAACAGATTCTCTCTCTGCTTACGAACGTTTCACACTGGAGTTACAATGACAAGTCTCAGCTTTACAACTACAGACATTTTACTTCCATAAACCTCAATAACAGTAGACTTTTGGTTTTTTTTTAAAAAAAAAAAGATCACGTTCTATAAATTTCAACTCAAGCTAACTTAGGATTTCTTATATACTCCTGGCTTTCAAAAGGGGATTAAATGGAATTGTGTTGCAAATTCTATTGTGTTGCAGCCTGACAGTGCAGGGAGACACTCATGAATTGCATAACTGATAAGCGGCAGAACCTCTCAGAAGGAAGATTCAGAGGCTTTGATCTCTGGACTATTCCTTGGTCCCACAATTATCTGCAGCACGATAATTGAAAGCACCAATGTGGTTTTCACAGTAGTTTGGGACATGTAGCTTCTGGGCAGCTTGACTCTGGGTTCCGCTACAAAAAGTAAAGCCATCCGTATATTTCAGTAAAAAGGCCCAAAACATTTTGACAAATCAGAAGGTTGTGAGAAAAGCTGTTTCTGCTGCCAGGGTTTGTGCAGTCACCTTTTTACTAATGCCATCTTGAATGACTGTAGTACGATAGAGTCTGAGGAGCCCTTCTCGCGCAAGCTTCTGTACCAGTCGTACGATAGACTTTTTGCAGCATTTAGTGGAGACACCTTCTTGCTTCTCTTGATCCATGACCATTTTCTGAAGCCTAAAAGATGAAAAAAATATCTTGCATTTTAGGCAGTTTGGAGCATTGCTGGACTTAAGTAGTTTGTTAGAGGATGGGAGGTGAATGGTACTTCCCTACTTCTGGCAATTACTGCTCACTTTTCCCTTTTGCTGTAGATAACTGCTAACTTAGCTTTACATTTCAGCTTTATTTTCTTTGTAATCAAGCTTATCCTTTTTACGTGAAGGCTACTGTTCTGATGACAGCAAATTCTCAATGCCAGATCTCTCTGGGCACGGCTATAGTGCAATTATGAATCCAGCTTCCCTAAGGTCAGGAAAACGTACAGCTTTTTTAAAGTGGTGATTAAACATAAGCTGTTTATATTTCCACTTGTGAGCTCAGTTCATCTTTATATGGTATATGTCACTGGGACATATACCATATAAACATTCACTTGTGTAATTATCTGTATGGAACTATTACTGCTTCCAAACAGCTGATTAATTTTTAAGATCCAGTACAACTACAACCCCTTCCCCATGCCACCATTATAGCATAGAGTGCCATCAGGGACAAGAAAAGCCACCAATGGTGTGAGCACACAGCGCTGCTAAAGCAGTTCTTATGCTACTGAAATGCATCAGGCCCCCAGCGTGCTGGTTTCAGACGGACTCACGTGAACAAGCTTTCAATTAGCCGGAGGTTTCGAACAGCTTCCACAATGAGATTTCGGCGTTTCAGCAGTCTGTATGTTTCGTGAGATCTCTCCACTGCTGTAGCTTTGGAACGTTTTTCCTTCTTTTGGCCACAGGTCTTCTAGTGCACAGTATGGACAAAATAAAAATTTTACCTAACATTGGTTCCTCACACAGCAGATGAGGAATTCAGAGTTTTGAGGTATTTATTTGTAACAAACTAGTCAGATGGGAGATTATCTTTCATCTCCCCTTCACAGGCAGGGAACCAAGGCACAAACTAAGATTTCCATGCAGTTAGATGCAGATTTATGCACCTTCTCTGCCCATCCCACATTCTGAGCCATTTGGACTTGAGAGTTTTAGCCTAGAAAGGTGGTAACTGCATTAACTTTGTGCTGAGTCCAAGCCAACATATCCTGTCCCTCAGAAAGGCATCTTGTTCCAGGCTCAGTCCTGCAGCAGTGAGAACACACAACTTTCATGCCTAAACCCATTTGTTTCTCCCGGTTTAGAGTCGACAGACCAGACGATATGCAGCACTTGTGTGCACAGACAGACATGAAGTGATGAAACGCATTAAGTCAACACAGGGAATTTCCAGAGCACCAGGGAACTAACCATAATCATATTTTGGATATCTACCTTCCTATCTCCTGGAATAATTTTCACTTATAACCTCAATGAAGCCAAAAGATGAATGTGCTTTGAAATTAAATTTAAAAAAACCAAAGCAATCCCATAAATTAAACCAAACCCTAGAGTTTGAAGTCTTGCTTCTCGTAAAAGCACACAACTTCGCTCAGACAGCCATACCAACAATAAAATATTAAGATGTGATCTTACCTTAGGGTCTTCAAGTCTGACCTCCTCCACCACAGCCACATCCCCATCTTCATCAGTGGAATGAGCACAGTTGGAAAGATTGGACTCCTGCTTTAGAGTTTCCAAAGTAGAACTCTCCCCCGAAACGTTGTCTGGGACCTCATCGGGCTCTTCAAGAATTTCAGGGGAAGGCAATTTCTTCCCCTGAGACTTCACAGCTGTCGGCTTTGAGCCTGGATTAAGAGCAAAGAGCCTTGTCATTGTTCTGCTCTCATTGTTTCCCGTAAATGTTCAGCTTCTCTCTCTGTAAAAGGCCTTCCCCCATTCACCCAGGTAACTGTACTTAAAAGCATTCTGCTACATTTTTCACATATTCTTCTCCTCTGCTGGAAGCAGTGGTTTGATCATGAATGACTGCATTCAGCCTCCAAAAGTAAGGTTTTTTTTTAAAAAAAAGTGAACTCCCTGTCATCAAATTATTCTCTCCATGCAGAAGCCTCTTCACAGGCAGACTTAACAGGCTGTGAAGGGCCAGATTAGCTTATCCAGAAACTGCTGTCTGAAGAAAGGAGAGTTTCTGTCACAAAGATTCTCAAGTTCTGCCAGAAACCTCACTTTTCTGACTCAAAGCAGAACGAGAACAAGGATTTAGTATTACTCCAAAGATAAGCTACATAAGAAATAGAGATCTCTTCTCCTCTCTTCCCTTGGAGTTTATCAGAGAAGTTGTAGGAATATTCAATTAGTTAAATAAAATAAAAAAAAAAAAAAACAAAAAAAAACAAACCACCATATCCTCTTTAAAATACGTCCCCAAAAGGCTGGTAGCTTTCACATTAAGACATTCCAAATACCTACAGAAAATGATGAAGCAGTTAGCTTCAGGAGGTAAGACATTTTTGTTACAGGGAAGTAAGGCTGTGGGTCAAGTCATCCCAAGCCTATTGCTGCTTGAAAGTAGATAGTTAACATCTTATCTGGTCTCGGACAAAAGTCAGTGTTACTCTATGTATACTCATCCCACCTGAAGGTTTGCATCAGTACACGAACAAACACATTTTGCCCAGACTCTAAGGCTCAATACCAGACATTTCCAAATCAAAAAACCACACTGCTAAAAGGGGAAGAACTTTTATATGTTACAATTGAAAAAAATGTTAACTGGCTGGTCTGTCAGCTCCTGTGCTATTTCCCACCCCTAAGATGACATTTACGTATCCCATAGAATGAAATGATGCGTTTTGATGAGAGGCACAGCCTGCCTTTTTCCTTAGTGAGGAAAAAGTAAAATATTTCAAGAATACAAAGTGCATTCAAATCCCTTCTGAAGACTTCTAGGACTTTAAAAGCTGAAGTTCTACCAGGCTGGTGCTCTCTGATGGGCACAGCCCGAGCTGTAAGATATTCTGAAAAATAGAGTCCCTGACAGATACCTTGTCGGTTCACCACAGAACATCCAAGGCAGATAAAAAATTTATCCAAGAATGCTGTTTCTCTTGGCAGCTTAAGCCAACCTGACTGCTAGCTACCACGGTCTCCCCACTATGCTCGTTTTTATCCACACAGTCCTGCCTCCTTCCTTGCAACAGTCTGGGAATCTGTCTGACCCTCTGCAGAATCATTTCAGCTCTTCAAGCCACCAGAACAAATAACCGAATATCCAAGGAGCAAGGTGTGTGAGCCCATTTCATCTGCATGGGGAAAAGGGGAGAAATGACATTGGGGTAAGGAGAAGCAGACTTTCCCAGTGATTGGTGACAGTCAGAAACATTCTTTGGTGCATACAAACACCAGAGCACACTTCAGCCCTAAGAATCTCCAGAGATTAATTACCACACCTACAGTACTCCAAAACGTAACACTTTTGGTGGAAAGAGAACATCAAAAAAAGCACTGAAATAATGAAATAAGTGTAAAAAGAAATGTATGATCAAAAACTTTAATGGAAGCTAATAGCATGATTTTTTTTTTTTCTTTAGTAAAAGGATCCATAAGAAAAATGCAAGGTTCTTTCCAAATTCCAAAATCATGATCTACCTTTAGCTGGTGTTGACTGATGGGTATCATCTTGAAAACTTAATTTCAACAGGGAACCAGAGTTGGCCTTCTGACCTTTTCCTCTCTTCTTGCCATCCTTCCCTTCCTCTTCATTGTCAGACTCCGAGACCAAAGCGTCATCTTCTCCAGGAGACACATCTTCCACAGGCGGGGAATCTTCTGGCACTAGAGCCAAAGTAACTGTAGCTAACTGCTCACTCCTAGCCTTCTCTCTCTCAAACTGACGGTTTAAGTCACTCTCCTCTGCAAAAATGTACGAAACATACTTTGTTGTCCTTTGCCGACCTTCGTCTTCCATAAAACCCTAAGGAAATAGTTGGAATATTATTTTACCACCTTACTCCTCCATTCTTGCGGTCTGTTCTCCAGTATCAACAGTGGGAAAATTTTCTAACTTTTCTCCCTTCACATCAAAAGATACCCTGTTATTCTCCTTTTTTTCTAAATAGCAAAAATGTTGACTGACCTTAACACACAGAAATTAAAAGAAATACCATGCTTGAAAAATAAATAAATCTGCATTACCTACATACTAGAATGAAATGCCTACAGTGTGTGGGATGTAGGAAAGTCTAAGGAAGAATAAACTATTCATATTCAGACTGGAAATCAATTTTTTTCTGAAAAAAATTTCTGTGAAGTAACTGCAGTGTTACCAGAAGTGAATCAGACTTAAGCAGAACTGCTGTTGCCCTGTCTACTGCAACACATGCTTTAAGTATCTAGAAACAGAAACACTTTGCCTATCAATAAGGGAAGATTTCATCAGTTGACTTAGGAAAAAGTATGTTTAGATATTCCAATAGTTTACATTGTTTGTTTTTTAATTCAACAGAACTTTTTTTACCAAAGATGTCAGTAAAAAAAAAAAAATTCTCTATTGAGGGAATATTGCAATTATCCTGCCTTTGTGGAAAGGGGCGGATGGGTGCATGTGAGAAATGACAGCTCAATTTGTTCGTCTTGTTGAAGTGAAAAAAATTGAATGAAATATCTGGAAATAAGGAGTTTAATCACCATACTCTCTACAAAAGTAACTTTTTTCCCCCAGAATTTACTGGTATTTTCAAAGTAGATTCATGATTTTAAACAAACAGAGGGTCTCTGACAAGATCCTTCAGTAGAGGATCTTGCAAAACAGAAATTTGCTTAATTTTTTACTATAAGACAAGACTATTTTGAGTTGAGACACATTTACACTCATCTCCATAAAGCACCAGCCCCCAAGTCGCTCGGATTACCACTGATTATGGGGAATAACTTAGGTAAGGCATTTTTTTCCCCCCAAGCTTTATTACTTAAGCATCCAGTCACCAACCAACATAAAACACTTGTCTGAGATTGAGGTTAACAATGTTATAACATACCACCACAGTACCACAATTGTATCTCCAGTTTGAATAAGTACCTAAATTATTTTATTTTCACCTTACCTTGACAACTTTGTACCTCTCCAGAAGGCGACAGAGCATCCTTGCTTCTAGCTTCCCCACATTCATAGCCAAGCGAATTTCTGCCTGAGAAATGCCTTTGGTTCCCCTACTTTCAACTGTTTCAGAAAGAAAAAACAGAAATATCTCAGAGAAATAATCTGACCGAATTATATACATATACATTTGTATGTACATTCATATTTGCTCTGAATAACTGTATATGCCAGAAGATAAAATTTAACATTCCCCACTAACAAGTAAAGACATTTTCACAGACATATACAATATACAGTCAACTACTGCTATAAAACACAATTTGATGTGAAGCAGTGCCCCAGCAGAATGAGCTTTGACAGTGACAGCTTTCAACAGTCAGGTATTCATTTCTCCAATCCGAAAGGAAAAGAGGCAGGAGAAGAAGGAGGAACACTGTTTTCCTCATCACCTTTTCTCATCCCACCACAACGTCCTGTTTCTACCATGCTGTCTTATTTTGGTGGCACCGAGTAGTTGATAAGCTTCCAGGGAGGAGCTAACAGGTGGCAGCATCTATAATTCCAGTTTAATCTGGACATAACGCTCATCTTTTCCATGAAAAACTGACACTTTCTGATAGATAAGAAGCAATCAGAACTTAACCCCTCCCCCTCCAATATATACCCTTCTTTTATACAAACAAGGAGTAAGAATGCAATACAAAAAATCTTTAGCATGTCTTACTCCATCACCTACTTAGCTCATAAGCCTGGGTGAGCATATCCCTTTCGCAAACAATATCCACAGGCTGAACAGCTTTTGTGATGATCTCTTCTTCATCATCATCATGATAATCTTCCATTTTCTTCCGGAATTCCTTTAGTAATTTAAGGCAACGGACCATGACATCCGTCCCTGTGAACACAAATGTTAGTAACAATTCTTAACAAAATGTACGGGGTGTGTGCATGTTTAAACCATTTTATTTCTTTCAGCAGCATGACATAGTAGTAGCATAATGAGGAACACAAAAGACCAAAGACAACTGCTTATTTCTAGGAAAGGTTTGCAACAGTTTTTCCCTATATAAGAATCTGTCAAAATACTGACTAGCTGAATTTCTGAGGTGCTCCAAAACGGCATGTCTGTGTCAACACTAGTGCTGACCAATACAGTGATTTATGCGCAGAATTGAAAAAACTGAGAAAAAAACCAGAGAAATTTCAATAGTACAAATAAATCAGTGAAAGGAGTAAGTGCTGATCCACAGTACTATTCTTCAGAATACATATTTATGAGATCACTCACTGGGTACAAAATCCCTCCTTTTTTCCAACAAACTCAAAGCATTTTTTTTTACTTTCTATAAATGCAAATCACATAATGAGAGAGAACCATACATTTGAAGATACAGAACTCCTACAATAAGCTACCTGGTTGCAAAACTGTTCCTTAACACAGGATTGATCACTTGCTGAGGAAAGGCAAAGTGGACACCAGTTGGTGGGCCCTGTTAGGTGCTGCCAACAGTTCCCAGTATTTAAAAATCCCAGGACCTAAAAGAACTGTCAGTTTATCATATGTCCTAGCACCTTCTTCTATATCTGTATGCATGCCTGTTGAAGAAAGCAGACACCAAGCAACTAGGATCCTGAAGAGAAGGATCAAATAGAAGAGTGCTATCCCATGCAGTAGGCTCTGATAGCATAACTAAAATGTACAGTTATGCTGCACAGTTCCAACATCACTATGAGAAGAGATTCTTCTCAGCCTTTGTCTGCTGATTCCACAACACACAATATCAGTTATGTTATGGCAGCTTTACGTGCAACCAAGCATGAGCAGCTGAGCTTCTACAGTTCTTGTCCAAAGGCCAAACCTACCCTCTGCACCTAGGGAAAGGCTAGGTTTGTTAACGTATTTGGTGTACTATCTACGCAACAAAAATGGAGACACAAAATCTAAGGTGGTTGTATGCCAGGACAGAACACACTGCTGCCCACCAGCCGCAAGAATGTCGCACATGATTCAATTCCACACCTTGTAACTGTGCGCTGGCTGTGCTGTAGTAACTCTCCACCTACTTTACTCTTCTGTGATCTCACGGAAGAGTGGGGACAGATGACTCCAGGAAAGCCGTAGCGATCCTGCTCCCTGATATAAGGATGACCCACTATCATCAGTGGCATTTGGCTCCTGCTGAACAATTTAAGAGAGCAGTAGTGAGCTAGAACTAGGTTACTGTACACTGCCAGCTTATCGAGCTGCGGTGATTCAGCAGCTTCTGCAGAAGTAGCCAACTCATCCCACAGCAGTGGGTGGGAACATCTGCAGCCATCTCTACTTCTCCGGTACAGCCCTGCTGTGAAAAATGCCAGGTGAAAGCTTTAGTTGAGATCATTAAGGTTTCAGTTAATTAATTTTATCTTATGTATATAGGACCAGTTACTGAAGCCTAGCTGACCTGAAGTTAATCCACGTAACTTAATCACGTGACTGAGCTCCAGGCCAGATGATTCCATTATTTTTCCTCAGTCTTAATCCCTTCCCTGCCAGTACGCTAAGATACTGCTTAGGATAGTAATTAAGTGCTGACATTTTGGTAGAGCTGCAGGCACTGTTATCACATCCTCTGTATTTCTACAGCCCATTAATTTTCACTTGAAGTAGTATTTCGGGGAAAAAAAAAAAAAACCCAAGCAAAACCCAATTCATTTTATTTTAGCTCCTGCTGCCCAGAAATGTTCTTCCCATAGCAGATGATCTCGCTTCATCCTCAGTGTGTCCCACATATTTATGTCTGCTTTCCTGTATAACTCCAGAGATTAAACTATCTTGAACTCTGATGAAAATCAGCTATTATTAATTCACCCTAGTTTAATACCTAGTGTTTTTTAAGGCATTTTTTGTGGATTTTCAGCTTTTATGTCTGTAAGACAGAATTATCATTCAAGTGAAAGACTCATCAGGTGGCATTTTTCATGGCAAACTGTTAAGTAGTAAATGCAGCTGCCATTGTGCCAATTTGTGACAAAACATGAAACATCTGCTGCCTTGTGGGTTGCCACCAAGTTTATAAATGGACTTACATTTTCTTGTCTTCTAAGTAAATACTTTAATTGAAAGGTTTTTACTACTGATTATAAACTCTATCTTTTAGGGATACTGTCTACGGTCTTTTGGGTTTTATTTGCAAATGTCTTCAGCACATTAGAACATCTCTGAAAATTAATTCAGTGTGAGGAAGTATAAAAAAATATAACCTGGTGTAATACTACTCAAAGACAGTGTAAGAGAGAATCTAGGTTTTTGTCAATGACAATGCTAAACGGCGTGACTAAAGGTATCCCTGTCATACAAACTACTGTATGTTGAGAGACCTGCTTGAATCAGAAATACATTAACTATGTAAAATTTATGTTTCATAAAAAGATTATAATTTTTCCCATATATTTTATTGTATACTGATCCATTCTAGAGTATTTTTGAGGATCTCCACTGCCTTTTTGAAACTCTGAACTTAAATGAGTTCTCCTGCGTAACACTCCCTCTGATATTCTTATGGAGAGGAGGTGGACCTGTATATTTCATGACAAACTCATTCAATCACTCCCTTATTTATTGAGTACAATGTGGGAGATTTCTCTCTGAACTGTGCTAGATGCTGTACCTACTTTGAGCCATTGTTTGTTTTTGTTCATAATACAATTTCCCTACAGAGAGATTTCCTTTCCCCAGACTTAAAGATTTGAAGGAATCTGTTGTCTCATCAAGAGCCTTAATTCAACTCCATGTATCTGGCATTTGCTTTTGTCTTCTCAAAGTTCTCATGTTTTTATTGGCTCTTTCACCTCTTCCTTTATGGTCACTTCTATTCACAAAGACTGTATCATTTGCAATGTTTAGTTCATATCAGATTTTTACCCCCCCTCAAACAGTTCACTGCATCTTTGGAAGCCACACTGTTCATCTTTTGGAACTATTTTCTTTTTTACTCTGGCAAATCTGCCTCTTAGATTTTCTGTGATTGAAGGCTTGGTTTAGATTTCCTTAAGCAGTTGCATTAATTCCATTGGTGATACTATCCTTCCTCATACTTTCCATTATTACTTCTTGTAGTTTTTCTTCCCTGCGCATGTTTTATCTGCATCTTTTTCTGAGAGCAGCTGCTTTCTTTTGTTCCCTTTCATCATGCAGTTTTGCTCTTCTTTATCTTTCCACTACATGCTTGGAAGTCATCAGCAGTTCTTGCAAACCTATTAACTTTGAATTCAAAGGTGGTTATGCATTAAACTATCCCTCAGTAGACTACGGCTTTTTTTTTTTTTTTTGAATATTAGTTGCTGGCTACCTTGCTTGCTTAAAGAATGTAGCTTACTTTCCTAATTTGATACGAAACTTTCCAGAGAAACTTTGCATTCTTGTGACTTTCAGCAAAAGTCATAATTTCAGCAAAAGCCACAACTAAGATGGTCTGTTTCTTTAGCTTCTTGTTTCGTAATGGTCTTTTTTTGTTTTATATAACTTTTTAGATATTTTTGTCAAGTTTACTGACTTGTCATTCAATGTCAACCTGAAAGGTCAGCAGACTGCTCTTTGTCCCTACTCTCAGTATTGGCTTGAGCAGTCCTACTAGGAGTCACAATCCACTGAAACAGCTTACACTGATATAAACCAAATTTGCCTGCATCCGTTTCTTAAAAACCTGGAACAAATGCTTAATGCAAGCGGGCTGCGGTGTTCTAGCTTTATTAACACATTTCTCCACATAACTGCATAGACAGATTTTCACTTACGCATCTTTGAATGTCAGATTTGAAGCTTATAAATAGAATGGTATCAATGTAATTATACAAAAAGAAAGCAAAAATACAGTTCTAGTTACCTTTCTTTGTCTTATAGGGTCCTCCATTGGGGTGTATGTCTTGTAACGGGATGGATATTACCTTGGCTAGGCCAGCATTCATCATATATTGGTAGAGACGTTTGAAAGTTCTCTCACAAAGACCCTAATGCAAAGGGAAATGGCAAAAGTCATTGCAGTCCAAAATTCTTGCCTCTAGGTGATTAGTATCAAAGACATTCATATTGCTTGTTCTTAAAACACAGTATTTTGGGGTAGGATATCAGAGAAGGGTCTTAAAAGCCTGCTAGTACAGACACCAGGCAAAGCGCGAGATGCTTCTGGAGTGTGTTCTATCCCTCCAACTCTGCTGTCCAAACAGGCGGCAGCAACCAGCAGCAGCATTGCGCAAGTAAGAACTGCATGACAATATCCATTGACAAAACTTTCTGAAGCTGTGGATCAAACAGAACTTCTTCCTTAGGACTAACAGCAACAGAAACTTGTTCTAGTAGGTTTTTAAGATCCTTCTTTTGATGTCCTACCCCAAAATATCATGCAACTTTAAAAAACAGACAGTATGAAGGACTGCCTTTGATACTAATCATCTAGATTCTACGTGAGTGAGAATTTGAAAGAGAGTAATGAAACTCACCAATTCATCCCTCAAGTTTCCTAATGTTTCCATCTGATTTGAACGAGCACTTAGCATACTTGAGAGTTTCTCCATCAGAATATCATATTTGCTCCTCCTAACCAAGAAAAGAAAATTATTTGACTACAAGCATGCATATAACATTATAAACATGAGTTATATCTTTATAAAGTGTCAGTCACTAGAGAAAGTATGCTGAAGCGTTCTCAGATTGTTTTAGGAATTATAGTTTTCATTTCTTTCTGTGAATAGCACGAGAGAATTCGTCACTAACAAGAGACCCCAAATGAGGGCATGGTGACTAAGCCCAGGCTGTTACTTCACTGGCAATCCACAGAAGCACAAGTTCTAATTATAAACAGGATGGGAAAACAAAAAATGTATTAGAAATGTGTTTGAAGTGAGAACACTCAAAATTAACAGAATGATTAATGCTACAATAAGAAGCGAGTTAGGCTTATGTAGGCAGGTGACAGGCACTAGAATACCCTAATTTTTACAGGTCCAAGAAAGTAAGCTTTAAACTGTCCAGCATCTGGAAGAGGAGTTAATAAACCAAGAAGAGTTAATACCAGGAAACTTTGATGGTTCTGTGACAATAGAGCAAAGTTTCGTCATAGTAAAAGGTCACAGTCTACCCAGGAGATCTTTAAAACATCTGCATGGCACATACCTATCAACATGAAAGCGAGTCAGAAGTAGAAGAATTGAGTGTTGCTGTGCTCCACTTGGTAGTCTGATGACATGGGACTGCATAGTTATGAGACCGTTCCTGTCCAATACTCTTCGATGATAATGAATTTTTCCAGCATCCACTCTAAAGAAAAGATGACGACATATCTATAGGCATGGGAACTTCTGCAAATAAATTCTAATTATCCAGTATCCCAAAACATTTTACCTAAATTAACATATGTTGCTAAGACCATAAATAATTTTCAAAGTGATAATCTCAAAATTAGGAAGTGTCAAGATTGAGATAACCAGTGAAACTGATTTTCATCCCAATTAAACAGAGAGAAATACCTCTGATCTTAAGCTACAGTCTCTATGCCCAATCACAGTGTCAGGACATGGTTTGAGGAGACAGCTGAACCAGCACCGTACCCCCCCATGCCCTCAGTCTCCTTCCTCTCTTTCTAACTCTTGGCTACAGGACAATCACTGCCCTCCTTAGGATGGCTCTGGTATTCATCTCACTCCTTGGTGAGCTGACTCGGGCCACTGAACTGGCAGAAAAGTATCGACAACAGATTTCCCTCCCGCCCCCGTCATCTTAGTTACCTAAAAGAGCTTCCAGGATGGCAAAACCCAATGCCAGTGTGATTTGCAAGCCACATAGGCTTCATCTCCCAGAAGCAGTGAATCCTTAACAGCAATGCTAATAGCCTCCAAGACTGCAGTACAAAACTAGAGTTCTGTAGGAGGCTGCGTGAGGCTCCTCCATCAACAAATAGAGTCTGGTTTGGGTACTGGTAACTCGGGCTCCCATCTACGTCTATAGAGTAAGATGTCACACGGGGCAAATACCAGGCATCTGAGAATCTCTTCAGAACTTGGGCAGGATAACATGCTTACTCAGCAGTTTAGAAAAGGAAATTAAAATCATCTTTCCCTCTCAAATGTGAAGAAAAATTGATTTAGAGAAAGCAAGAACTTCCACAGATTAGAAATCTGTGCATTGACCACACAGACAATCTCTGGTTCCATGAAAAAAATCTCAGGAAGTAAAATGAATTCAGGGAAGAGACCAGTATACTTCTAGCAATATAAGCTCCAAGAACCAGGTGCCCCTGGTAGTAAGGCTGAGATTCTACTAATACAGACATAAGATTAAATCAAGGTGCAGGAATACTTAAGTGGACAGAACCTTGCAAGTAAACAGTGGAAATTTAGCTTTGATTTAATTCATATAGCAAGATACAAACTTACTTGAAAGCCCCACTGTGAAGGTCCCTCTGAAGCTCTCCTTGCCACCTAGCGCGGCCTAAACGCTCCAATATACAGTAGGAGAAGTCAGGGAGTTTTAAGTCAGGGTCCCCCTCCCAGCCTATTAGAGCTCTGTAACGCTGGGCTTGGGAAGCAACAATGACGAGCTGCTCTCCCCATCTATGACACAGAAAGGAAAGTAATAAGAGTATTATTAGATCCATAAAAATAGTGAGATCAATCACTTTCCTCCTCACAAACACCATTCTTGATATAATCTGCATAAACTGAGTGAAAGAACTAAATTTTAAAAGTTAAAAATCTTTCAGAGCCAGGTATAAGGATTTCACTCACTTTTCAACAGCTTCTGTGTAAGTATAACACGGCTGCAAATCCTTCCTCCTTATTTGATCAGTGATATCTACTCTCTCTTTAAAATACTGACAGGAACCTTGTATGCCATCTTTATTATCCAAAATCATGTGGACAGGATAAATATCATCTGAAGAAACTGGATCTCTTTTGGTTTCCAGTATTCCTGTTTCAAGGTCTATTTCTTCGTAACTGAAATAAAAGCAGAGAGCCAACATTTAACCAAGCAAGGGGAACTGGGAACTGAAATACAAAATGGCCACAAACAACACTGTTACCTCTAGCAAATATCTTGGGAAAAAAATAAACTCTTTTGAAACCTCTAAACTGGAAAAACACAAAGAGCAGAGTTGTGCTGCTTGAGTACACCTTATCAGCATGAGAAGTACGTGAGGCAGGAGGAGGGGAATACATTATTTGATCTTTAAAAATTCGAGGGTATTTAAGTAGTGGGAATAAAAGAAACGTATATAAATATTAGTTTACAGAAAACAATGGCACATCAACCCTGACGACCTGGGACGTAGAAATTCTGCTTGTACCTAAGTGGTATCAGTCATTAGAATGGAAATCTAGGCAAGACTCCTATACAGGAGCTCCAAAACCTCACTCTGCCTCGCCTGCCGCCAAACAGCTACTTGAGCGTTCTTTCAGCAAACCCGGAACGCTTCCCGAGAAGGGGCAGAGGCGGCGGCGGCGGCAGCACCGGGGCGGCTGGAGAACCAGGCCCGAGTCAGCCCCGGCAGAGCAGCGAGCCTTCCCCGAGCTCCCGGGGAAGGAACGGGAGAGCGCGGCGGCCTGCGGAAGGGGACGGCTGGGGACGGCTGGGCTCGGCGGGGCGGGGAGCGCCGTTCCCGCCGGAGCTGCCCTCACCGGTCGTGCAGGCGGAGCGGCGGGCGCGCCCGCGGCAACAGGTAGAAGCTGATGTCGGGCCGGGCGCTGAGCGCGGCCCAGAGGAGCTGCTGCGTGGCGGGCTCCAGCGGCAGCGGGAAGGGCGGCGTGCGGGCGCCCAGGCGGTGCCACAGCGCGGCCGGCGTGATGCCGTCCAGCCCCTCCAGGGCCACCTCGTCCAGCAGCGCCCATAGCGCCTCCATCCCCCGCCGCCGCTTCCGGGCACGGGCCGGCGCGCCGGAAGTGAGGTCGCCACCCGCGACGGTAACCAAGGAAACGCACAAACAGGGCGGCGGCGGCGGCGCGGCCTGGCTCGGCCTTTTCTCGCTGTGGTGCCCGCCGAGCCGCTGTGGGGGCTCCGCTGGGTGGGGGCTCTGCCCCCGAACTCAGCCCGCTGCCTGCCGGCGTAGCGGAGGCAAAGTAGCGGGGGGTCGGGCCCGAGGCCCTGCTCTGTCGTTCGGGAGAGCTGTTAGTTCAGCCCCGACGCCGTGTTACCTCAGCGAGGGCGCGGGAAGGGGCAGTATTTTAGCAGAGATATTCTGCAGTCGGTAAGAGACAAACTACGGGGTTTCTTTTTTTTTGGTACAGAACTAAATTAAATGTTTCGGTGGCAAATTTAAACCTCTGAGTGTATAACAGGGCACCCTACCACAACTTGCAGCAGCGACTCTGGGATAGATGGTGGGAATTGCTGGAAAAGTTCATATTTTGTGAAAGGCAAGCAAGGTAAAATCCTTAATTAAACACTTTAAATGTATATGGTCTCTACAGTGAGTAAATTCTAGAATTAACTGACTTCACGAGCAGTAGCAATTCAGGAAAATCATCTTAGAGTTGGCCTTTGGGTGTGGCCCTTTCAGCTTGTGCCCCAGAATTGACTTGCTTTTCAGTCCTTGGATTATAAACTCATTTAGGCATATGCCTTCCATTTTTAGTATCTCTAGGCTCTTCAAAAGATTGTGAAGGGTTCTGAAAAATAAGTAAAACAAGTAATGTTTCCCCTGTTCTTCAGGAATGTTATTTACTACTCCAACAGTGTTACGCTATACTGAAGGAAAAACTTTTTTCAGTTTATAGCATTCTTGTCTACTGAGGGTGCAAACCCAGTAATACTCTGTGCTAAGGCATTTCTCCACTTCAGTGGGACAATTACATTCTCATTTCAGCTTTGTATTAAGGACATGGTGACTGACTTTGATGAAAAACATGATGAATACTTAATATCCCTTCAGCAGAGAAACCGGTAAGATACAGAATCATTACCACCATTGAGTACATAATATCTGTTGTATACTAATATAGTATCTAATATCAGAAGTTGTGAATATTAGTTTAAAAACTTGGGGTTTAACCTTATGATGCAAAGTCTGACTTGCTGTGTCTTAAAGCATTCAGGTGATTCTCTTTTCTTCCCTTTGTTTGCAAAGTACATCAAAGTTCTTATTTCTAGAGGAGATCACAATATTCAGCAGATTTTAAAATATAGATAAATGTATTAATAAAATAGTTATTGTTTCCATGGTTTACAGTGAAGATTTTTGTTTATAGAGCAAGAGATTCTAGTGTCAGAAGTAACTGGGAGGTCACACTGTGAGGACGTTGTTATGAGGCAAGGATTTTATGTTGTGAGAAATACAGAAAATTGCATGCAACACTTGCTGAAGTTAAATGTGCAAAGTCAAGTTCCGCTAAGGTGGGAGATAAGGACATCTAGGTTGCTTCTGCGAACTTCAGTATCTTGCAGACAAGTTTTAAACACTTCTTTTTACCTTTGTTCATATGAACCTTCCTTGAGTCATCGTACCCTGGATAGATGAATTTCATAGGTTAACTCAGAGGGGTGTACAGAACTTTCTTGCTGGATTCCCTCCTTTACCACAGGTTTTTTTACTCAAATCCTATAACAAACTTGAATTGTTTGGTGAAAAGTCAAAAAAAACCTACAAAAGCCTCAGCTGTGTTAGAAAAATAGCTGATTTTGGTAATCATGGCTTTGTTTGGTATGTAGTCTCTCAAAGCAGTTTTAAGAAAGGATAAAACCAAATGATTTAATCATTGAAGCAACTTGCATCCTTATTATCACAGGTCTGAATCTGAATTTTGGTGGGGACAAATGCCACTTAATTACAAGTGGGTGGCAACCATACCTTGCAGAAGAGGCGTGCTGGAGACATTTGTGTATTGGGCATATCCAACAGTTTTGGATAGCAGGAGCTGTGGAGTAGCCCGTGTGGGAGCAGGCCAGGGACTGCCCTGGGCTAGTCACAGGCGGTTCCTGCTGGATCCAAAACTAACAGAAACAGCCCATCGTGTACCAAAACATCAGCCAGTCAGAGCAGCCTGGGGTGGATTTAAGAGAGAGGAGGCTGCAGGGGGTGAGGTACTGCCATGGAGGACTGCTGGGCACACAGCTGGACACGCACCCTTGGGAAAAGGTGACTCATGTTACAACGGATACACACACCACTGGGGGACTTGCCTGTGGGTTGACCCCCCCTGGAGTCAGAGGGAAGGGAGGAAGCAGCATGCAGGGCCAGGTGGAAATTGTCACCCGTGTGGCCCCAACCTCATAGCCTGCACGTCACCTCACCAGAGGAATTAGGATGGACTGAGTATAACCCATGGTGCAAGGAGGGAAGATGAGACTTGGAAGAGGGAGGGTAGGCCTTTCACTGCAGTTGAGCCTGGGGAAGGGTGGGGTTTTTTAATATTATTTTAACCAGACTTTAAGTTTCTGGTATCTCTAACTGCAGTATTGATTGGGGGATTTTCCTCTCAAGTTTCAAAACACAAATAATCTTTTTCTTTCTCATTTTTTTTCTTGAAAAGAGTTCAACTATTCCTAAGCTTTTTTAAATTCCAAGTAAAACTCTTAAAAATTCTCAAGAAAGGTTAAATATACTAAATACCAAACGGAAAAAATAATGTGAAATATGAAACAACAGAGAAAAAAAATCTCAGAAGGAAGAGGCTCGATCAAACTTCACGTGTCACAGCGCGTGGGTACTCATACAAGCATTACAGAACAGGAACAGGTCCTGGAAACTATATTCTGAAATTGTTACTTGAACTATGAACATATTTTTTAGCTTTGTGACATGTTTTTGTATTTAATGCTAATCTCACCATCTGTATATGCACTCTGGAAGGATAAATTACTATCCTTTCTACTTCAGGCTACTGAGACGTTTAAAAAGAAAGGATCCTATACAAATCAAGCTGGAGCAGTTAGAACAAGGATTTTCTCTGTACCTGAATGGAGCTAATTCAGAGCTGAGACATTACCGCAGAAAAATCAACTCCCATGGCTACCTTAAAAATGAGACAAAGACCACCAGGACAAATGGTGAGATACATGACAGTTTTACGGAGGTTGCAGTCTAGAACTATTTTAAACATTTACATGTTACCTGTCCATGAGGTTACTGGTCAGGCTGTGATAAAGAGGCCATAAAGCAGCATTTGAGCTTGGTGAAATGAAATTCCATGGGACTCTTTCATCAGACTGCTTAAGCTGGTCGTATGTAAGAAACGAACTCTGCAACACCCTATCGGTTTCTCAGTTGATCCCTAACTAATTCCAAAGTTTAATTTCCTTTGCTTCTGCATTTGTTAAACAGTTATAACTAAAACTAGAAGATTATAAATGTATATAAGTTGCCAGTGTAAAAATAATTGTATGCCTTTGATACATAACAATGTTTGTAGACTTTAAGATCTGATGGACTGCAATGTTACCTGGTCTGGTTATCTAAGTCTGGTGTCCTGTAGACAAATGACATTTGATGACATAGACTATAATCAAATTATATCCAGTAATAGCTGCATTAAGCTCATAAATTATGTTTAAGCTATAATAGTTGTCTTAAAAAGATGGCTAATCTGTATTTAGATATTTGAAGTAAAGTAAATCTACCATTTTCTGCCAGTGGTTACCTGGCTTTATTTAAATATGTGCATTTTATTTCCAATTTAAGTCTGTCAGTCATAGAGAGCAATGTAGTGATAGGAATAATTTTGCATGTATGAAGGTATAAAGCGTGAGCTTGCTGGCCTTCTAATCTATTTAGCAGAATGTAAATAAAGTTGATTTTGCTAAATCCCTGTGTAAAGCAGTTTACCAACCTTAGTCTGTTATCCTCATGCTTGCTACAACCTGTCTCTTAGGTTCATCTTTTTAATCTGTTGCTGTGTAGGTAGTGTCTGCTCAAGCTTTATTTTCACTTTAAAATGAAAACAGAGTTTTAAAAGTTATTTAATATGATAATTTATTATGATTGAAAGTTTATTAATCTCAACAATACTGGAAACTAACTTTTCTTTCAGTAACTGTTCTAACCATGACTCTAACCTTGATCTCTTTTCCTTTGTTTTCCTGCTGCACTGGGTGCATACTATTTGTTTTCAAGTTCAAGTGTGTTCAGGCTTAGTTGTCTGCTATATAGTTCCTTGCAGGTTATACAGGATGGTGATGGGGAATCTGTATGAAAGTAAAAACTTGTGTGCAATGGTGCAAAAAAGTTCATGTTCTTGAATATTGGAAAAAAGAAGGAAGTTGTGTGTTCTGAAATACCTTTAGGTAGCTAAAGAGGGTGTAAAACAACATCTTTGACTTTTTAGTCCAAAAATTGTGCAGGGATATTGTGTCAGCAGCTGTAACAGAACTCTGTCAAGAGAAATTTCCTCTTAAAGTTCTACTGTGCAGCTCTCATCTCTAAGCTTAACCCAAGTCATTTGTTTTTATGGTTCCTTAATGCCATTTGATTCAGTTCAGGTGGGATACTTAGCTTGAATTTGGGACCTTTAAAGACTTCAGTGGCAGTCTCTGTTCCTTTCCTCAGCTTAGAGACAGTATCATTATCTCTGCAGAAGAGGACTCAGTGTTTTGCTGTTTCTTAGCTATCCAATGTTGTTATTTTAAACATGTGTAGCTGCAGTGAAAGATACCAACTAAATCATCATCCTGTCATTTTTCTTTTTCCATTTGATTTAGAGTCCAGAGTAGGAGTCATTGGCGATCTGTATGAACTTCTTGCCTGGGGTAGTACCTGAGCAATTTTGTAGTCTGTTTCATTTCTAGGCATTTCTTCTCAATGACTGAATATGATTTTACTTACAGAAATGATTTCTAGCTGAGATACAGCACTGAATTGCCTTCCCCATGGATCTACCATGAGAGTTATTGCATCATTTGTTACTTCTGAAGCATCCATCTATAGGATTAGCCTTCACTGAAAAATTAGGAATATCTGATACTTGATAATACAGAATGGGCACAAATCCCTCTTTGTGGTTCCTGAAAGTGTCATCATAAACTGATTTGTCTGGACTATTTTCTTTGTCTGTGTTCCCTAGGAGTAATTAATGATAATAGTGATTGATAGACTTTTTACACTTAGGTTTGGTAAATGAATTAAAGTAAATGATGGTCTTATAAGGTAGCGAAGGTGGTCTCTAGGTATACTGTCATTTCTTTGGCTGTATAACCCAGGCATATTTTCACAACCATGTATGTACTTTCAGTGAATGTCAGTGTGGTCACAAAGACGTTGCTTAAGGGTGGCATGGGGTTTCCTTTGATTATGACTAATATTTTGATGATGTACTACTCAGTCCTTGGCTGCTAGAAAAGGCACTGTCAGCTCAAGTCTCCAAGGGAATGACACCGGCGGACCTATTTTGTGTGTGGAAACAGGTAGTGGTTGGTATTTACATCCCATTCATCCCATGAGAAGGATGTTTTTTTTCTAAAGTAATATTTGTGGCACAGATGAGCAGCTCAGCTGCATCAACTTCTGCCTGGGATTTGAACTACTGTTTTTCCTGGTTTAGAGAGACCTGGTCACATGAATCCATCACAAAATAAACAGTTCTGAGAACCCATTACTCAGCAGTGGTAGCATGAGTCCAACTCTGTCCCTTTTTCCTACTTATGTTTGTAGCACACATGAGTGGCCTTCTGGGCCTTTGCTTAGAAGAGATTGATTGCTTAGGAAGTGAAAGATGCTTCCAGTTCTGTCCCAAAGCACTGACTGAATCAGACCATGCTTCTAGCATTGTAATCTCAGGACAGTTCACCCTCAGTGCCGGAAGATCCCCATAATAATCAGTACCAATGCTAATGACCGCAAAGTATTTCTGGAGTTACTTAGGAATAGCCTAATGGAGTAGCAGGAGCTCTAGTTGGAAGGGCTGTCTTGCCAAACAAGGTATATAATATCTTGTTTCTTCCTTGGAGCAGTCCATTCCTTTTCCCCTCTGTTCTAAGTCCTGTTTCAGGCCTAAGAGACAGATACTTTGTGCTGAAGCAATAGAACAATATCTTGTTGTTCTTGCTCTGTAATTATATGATCACTCTAAATTGACATAAGCATACACTGTTCCCCCAAGAATGGTCCTACGTTGTGCCTTTTCTCTCCTATTTGCTTGTACCAGCGTTTGTGCAATCACATGGTGAACCAGATTGCACAAGTGACTATAATTAAAAGTAATCTTTCTTTTATATTTTTCCTTAGTTAAAACTTGCCCATATCAATTCTCTGAACAGTTCACTGCACAGGTGCATGTAGGGTTGTCCAACCCAAAAAAAGAAAATGTGGTATTGAGAGTTGTAATGAGCAACCTGATCTAATTTTGAAGTAAGCCGTGCTTTGAAGGGAAAGTTGGAGGAGGCAACCTCCAGAGGTTCTTTCCAAACTAAATCTTTCTGTGGTTCTATGACCTTTGTAGGACAACTGCTTCTTTTATTGGTAGTGCCAGTTTCTGCTGGCTTAGGATGACCATTAAATTATGGCTTAAAGAAAAAAGATTTTGCATCAGCTATTTTTCACCACTGAGAAGAAATGGAAGCTGTAAATCTGTCTTGGACATAGGAAATGAGACGCCTTTATTTAGGATGCTGTTGAGAGTGTTAGTGATGTCCTTGCTCCATTGAGGATACTGATGTGACCTGTGAGATGTTTGTGTCTCTGTCTCAATCAATGCATCTTCTCAAATATCCATTGTTCCACTGTAAGTTGGGACCATTTCCAGCACAGGAACCCTTAGTTCTGCTTGACCATGCACAGAATTTTTGCAAAAGTCCTGGAACCAACTCTTCCTTGCCTTAGAAATGAAGGAAGATAATTTTGTCCTTCATTTATGACTTGTACATGAAGAATCCTTCTCTGCACAGCATGTTAAATACCTAATACACTCTGTTTAATCTGTCAGTACCTTATGTTTCCTAAGTTTGAAAGCAAATACACACAATTCCTTTGTAAATCTGGCATATCGCCTGTGGTTCACCAGGACCCTGTCTATCAGGGTCTGCCTTCACCAGTATGGGTTCTGGCTCAGTTAGATTCCTAAGGCAGCTTACTGGCTACCCAGCTAGGAGTAAGAATGATGTGCACTCCTATTCTAGAACATACTTCTATACTTTCATATCAATGAATGTGGGGCTTCACTTGCTGTTAGGCTAATGTATCTTTAAACAATTTATTCTCTTGAATACACATGACGATGACTGTTGTCGAAGAGGTTCAAAACTCCTGCTGCTAGTACACAACTAGCCAGTATCTGAAGTGGAATGCCTTTTCAGTTGTTGATATCATTCACATGTCAAAGACTTACTCTTCTGTGCTCATCTGGGGAAAAAAAGGAGGAAAAAAAAAAAGAATGTTAACTAAGGTGAATATTGTCAAATACTGTATTTCTATATTTCTATTTTCTGTCTTCTAATTCTTGTCTCTATGTTCTGAAAAAGCAGCCCAGTTAGAAGAGAGTGAGTTGCAAGAACGCAGCACAAAGACTGCACCAAGCAAAATACAACGTAGAGGTTGGCTTCAGGTAAGAAACAGTTGGAAAGAATGCATCTTTGAACTAATTCTTAGATTGTATATAATTTTAGGGGAAATTGGTTGCAGCTAGTAGATAGTGGGCAGTTGGGACTCTCATAGAATCTGAGTCTTGGTTTGGTCTGGCTACTGAGTGACAATGTGAAATGATACCCTGACCGGTTTTGTGTCTACTTTGAAGCCTAAAGAGGCAAATCTCATTGAAAGGGTCTGGTTTCCCTGACATCCATCACAGAAACTTTTGTAGCCTTGACATGACTGGCTCCATCTGTCCTCCAGCAGAATAGCTGTTGCTTGACATCTCTGATGGCAAGCCTAGAGAGCTTATCTAGTGCAGAAAATGGAGAATCTCATTTTGGAGATACATCCCTGCCTGACACTGCTGTTTCTCACCCTGCAGTAGTATTAAGGGATACGGAGATGTAATTTGCATAGCTTGAGTTGAATTTCTGACAAATTCTTGTACATCAGAAGAGAGGAAAATGCATATAGATTAAAAACACCCTGCCTATAAGAAATTTGGAGCCGTTAGCTGCATAGTTGTTGGTTCACTGGAGAAACCTCGATGGTCTTTTTTTGTTTTGGCCTAAAGAGGCATCTGACTTAATCTGCCAAGGAGTATGACTTAATTAACAGAACAAATGTGGATTCTGAGACGTCACCCAAATAATTATCCTATTTGATTAGCGATGGCCCTGGCTGCATGTCCAGTCCATGCTTGAGTGACTGGGGATCAGGGGTCTGTGTCACTGCAGGTCAAGTGTTCGTGTCATGCAGGTTTTCTTTCAGCAAATATTGCACATTCAAGTTTTAAGGCTGCATTACTGCTTAGTTGAATTCATTTTATCAGCTGCTATATCTCTCAGTAGATCACTGCTTACATACTGGCCTGTCAGAACTTATTTCCTCAATTTGCCAAATGTATGGCTAGTCATAACCTACGCCATTCTCACCACAAGAGCCAAGTGAAGAAGGAGGTATGTCTTCTGACTGGATTGGAAAGTTAGCCAAATATAGGTATCTATACTGAAAACTAGCTACTACTTGAGACTAACTTAGAATGATACCTTAAGTCTTTTATCCAATTGGATGGGAGGATAGCAGAGTTATAGTATCTTAATGAACAACTGGAATTATTTCACTAAGGAAATGTGCAACCACTGATTAAGATGCAGGTTATGCCAGACAGCAGTTTACTTTCCCAGTAATTTTCCCTGTGGGTTTTTTGGATAGCTAGAGGACCTAGCAATTTATGTTCAAAGCTGTCGAACTTAGGCTGTGCTAAGGTATGCTGTGAGGCAGGAAGATAGACTTACTGAAAGAACACATTCTGTCAAAAGCTAGGCTGCCTTAGGATCTTCTGTTTGGGACGTCTCTGCTCCTGGCACTTACAAAACAGCAGAGGAGTGTACGAACACCAGATAACTAAGTTTAATATCATTGCACAGACTTCTGGATCACATATTACCTTTAATGAAACAGTCCTCTTCCCATCACTCACTTATGAAACTTCTCCCTATATGGAATATTTCTGCACAGGAGTTCAAAAGCAGGGGAAAAAGGTTACTTACAGATAACTTTGTTCCTTGAGAGAGGTATATGCACTTCCTGCCTTCTCTTTTGTCATGTTTTGGAGTATTGAAATTCTGTGGTGTGGAAGGATGAATTCCTCAAATCTACCCCTCTTTAGCCATGCTTGAGTAACTGACAGTGTGCATACTTTGATTGCATCCTAATTATGAAGTAAAACAAATTAATTTGAACCAGTTTCACAGCCATGTCTGACATTTACAAAAGCAAAGAAATTTTTGTGCTAGAATGTTTATGGCATAACATTTCCCCCTCATTATATTATACACAAGAGTAATACATCTTCAAAAAATTGCAATTACTTCAAGTAGTCATTTTCATACATAGACATTACAGAATCACAGAATTATTGTGGTTGAAGAGGAACTCTTGAGAGCATGTAGTCCAATCCCTGTGCTCAAGCAGGGTCAGCTGGAGCAGGTTACCCAGGACCACATCCAGTTGGGTTTTTAATATCTCTGTGGGCGGAGACTCCACAACCTCTCCAGGAAACCTGTTCCAGTGTTTGATCACCCTCTCGATAAATGTTTTACTTCTGTTCAGATGGAATTTCGTGTTGGCTTTTTTTCTTTTTTTGTTTTAATTTGTGTTCATTGCCTCTTGTCCTGTCAGTGAGCAGATACCTGGCAGGTATTTATACACATTGTTGAGATCCCCCAGAGCCTTCTCTTCCCCAGGCTGATGAGTCCCAGCTCTCTCAGCATCTCCAGCAGAGCACCTTTGCTTGTTGTCTGCTCAATCCTGTGTGCGCTCTAGAAATCTCCTAGATTGCTTGAGCCCTGCTGTGTTGTCTTTCCAGCAGATACCAGGTTTTTAAAGTACCCCATGAGGACAAGGGTTTTTGAACTTGTGGATTCTTCCAGTTTTTTGAGGAATGCCTCATCTACTTCTTCCTGATCAGGGTGTCCTGTAGCAGATACCCACTACAGCAGCACCCATGCTGGTCTGCCTGCTAATCTTGACTCAGAAGCTCTTGACTGGCTCCTGACCTGTTCCTTGCATTCATTCTATATATTCCAGCTCTGTCTCACATAAAGGATGACAATTTCTTCCCACCTTCTCAGCCTGTCTTTCTTAAAGAGCCTGTGCCTGTATCCATCCAGCGCAGCACTCCAGTCTTGTGAGCTATCCCACCGTATCCCTGTGATCCCAATGAGGTCATAACCCTGTAACCGGATACAAGCTTCTAACTCCTCCTGTTTGTTCCCCATATGTTTGTGTAGATGCATTTCAGAGAGGCACCCAAGCGTACTGATTCCCAGAAGAAGCTTGAGAGCTTTTGGCATAAGTTCATTCCACCAGCACTTCTTTACATGCCTCAGTTTGAGTGATTGCACTTCAGCTATTTTGTTGATTGTTGTGTCCCTACTCCTGTTGTTTTTTACTTACCTGGTGAGGTGATGAGGTGAACCCCGATGGACTTTGGTGCCAAACGCATGATGTGTGCTGGGCCTGACCCACTCTGGGGATAGCAGCAGCGAGTGGGGAGTTTGGCTGGGGCAGTTAAACCCTAATGTGGGAGCCCAAAGGTGAGCTCAGAGAGGACAGAAACCTTCCACGGAACAGAGGGGGGAAAAAGGTAGCTTGATCTAGATATTGTTATGTAAAATGTCATGATTATTCTTTTTGTACTGCTGATAGCACAAAGGATGTCTAATTTCTTTGAATGCTTCTTTTAACAGAAAACTGTGGAGATTAAAACAGAAAGGGGAGCTAAACTCTGCATTAAACCTCCTCATGAGTACTCTGAGGATTTTGAACCTTATGAAAGCTTGAGCGTGGAGACAAATGGTGATGATCCTCTCGGCTACTCCCAGGTACAATTGGCAGTTGCCTTCTATTGTTCATGGTAGTGTCAATGGAAATGTGAACAGGCCCAGGGCATCAGTCTTGACTAAAGCACGCAAGCCCAGTATATAGTGTTTCTTTCACTAGATGATTTTGCATTGGTGAGATGTAACATAAAGAAGGAAAAAATGAAAAGAAAAAGTAAAACTGCTTTGAAAACCTCATCTCAGTCAACAACGCTGTAACATGTTAAGTCCTAATTTAAAGAGCTAGAATGTTGTCTCTGTTGCATAGAAACAAGGTATTTCATGCAAGGAGACTCTTTCAGTTCACTTAGTGGTCGTCCACATGGACGTCACTCTTGGTTATCAGGCTAGAGAAAGCTTAAATAACAGCTTTTTGTGGGTTTAGGTTAGTTTTTGAATAATTGTGCTAAAATTGTTTCATCTCATTGTTTTACCTAATGGAAGTCAGAGTAAAGTTCTTAAAGTATTATAGTCAATACAGTTACTTTCCATCAAGGGTAGTTATTGTTTTGGCTCCATTGTTTGACAGTTCAGCCTTCCATTTGGTTACTAACTGCTGTTTGTTTTACCACACTTCAAAAATGTCCTGTTCTTAAAAAAAAAAAAAAAAAAATTAACAAAAATTTATGAATGTTTTTCTGCCTAGCCAATTAATGAGATCAATAAAGCTTTTCTGGGTATTGGAGTAGTGTCTATATGTGAACTGTCTACAGATCTTACCCCTGACATCAGACAAACTTCCCAAGCATATTTTCCTAGCTTGCGTCTTTCTACCTTTCCTGTATTGCTTTTGAGCTTATGATTTATTTATTTTTTTCTCTACAAACCACTAACTTGTTTACAGTGATGGATATTTATAATCATTTATGGGTAAGTAGTAAGCTAATAGTTTTAAACCAAACCCCCATTTTTCTTTGTATTCCAGATGGAAATAATTTTGGTTTTCCTGAAGCTATAATGTGTTTACTTGAATGTCCTGTTACAATGCAGATGTCATGAGGTTTCAAACTAAAAGAAAGCTTGTACAGTTCCCTGTCCAATAGCTAGAAATATTAGTCTTGACTGTCATAAAAACTTGATCAATATCAAGCCTCAGGTTGCTTATAGACCCTCTTTTGAACCTAAGTTTGCCTGCTCTTTGTAATATGTTTCTGTCAACATGGATTTCCTAACAAGTGTCATCTGTAGGAGAAAAGCAGCTTGAATCTTTCGTTGCAAACTGAATGTAAGCTGTCACAGTTCATTTGTACCTAAGATAGCTTCGTGTTTTCATTATACTAATACAATTTGCTTACCTATACTTATCTCAAAACTCTAATACCAACAAAGTAGGAAAAAATGCATTTAAGATATGCAAGGTCTTTTCCTTTTACATTCATAAAAACGAAGGGCTCTCCAGCATCATCTGTGCTGTTTGTGCCATATACTGAGAGGGGCAGGGTGTTTTTTTCAAGAGTAAATTTCAAAATAGATTAATTTTTGCATAAAATCCTGTTACAGAGTGTCCAATTAAAAAAACTGGACTCTTAGTCCATTAGACCAGAAGTCTTTTCTACTGTTTTTTTGAAGTATAGATGTGTACATGAGAGGACTATTATCATCTATCCAATTCCTAAGCAAGAAGTTTCTATTACATTAGCTTTGTAGTTTTGCGAAGGCATTTGGAAAATCTGGGTTGCAGCTAGTCTTCAAATAGCAAGCCAAAAGGTAGGGTAATCCAAGTGTGTGAAACTGGAAAAATATATGCCCTTGCCCTCTTCATTACTTGCCTCCTGTTTATAACCTATTCCTAAAAATTGCTTTTGTACCTAAAAATTCCTTGACCTACAGAATTTTCCTGCAAGGATTCTGATGAGGAAGAACAAAGGAGTTGTAGGATGATTTTTCTTTAGAGGTACTCATCAGAAGAGTGAAGACATGGCACAGAAATGTGAATATTTTTAGCTGCATCATGGCTCTCAGTTCATGAGAATATTTTTCTCTCTCCTAGGGGAGGAAGGGGCAGCCACGTTGGTTTCTTTTAAGATACATGTTTAAGCTTTTCTGACAAATCTGTTTGAATTGTACCAGAAATTGAGAAGAAGCTTGCAACTCAGTATAGAAGAGAAAAGGATGGAAGAAAGCTCTCTTAGCGATGATTATGACTCTGTTGAAGAGGATGTGTTTTCAGAACCATCTCCCACTGAGGAAGCAATTACAAGCTTTGGAGGCCTTCAGTTGCACGGCAGTAGATCACTGCAGAAAGAAGCTTCTGAACAACAGGATACTGGGAGATGCTCTGGCCTTGATTCTGGTGCCCTTACTGTGTTGGAGTTCAACCAGGATCAAAGTAGTAAGTCTCTGTGTATTATGTACTGCTACAGTACTGTACTAATTCTTTGAGATCATTACTGTTAAGGGAATTGCTGCTGGCTGTTAATGGTTACTCCATACTCTCTTGAATTTTCGTGCTCTTCAGCAAGCCTGTTGTTTTAATATCCTGATTTGGGAGACTTGCAGCCTCTTACTATTACATTAAGAAATTTTTTGCAAAGACAAAGATACAGCCCTAGTTAACCCACTTGCATCACCAGGCCTAGACACTTGAATGAAGATTGTCTCAGACTGTGAGATTTCTCAAGAGATTATTATTTTTTAATATATTTTTAAATTGTTTTTGCAGTAACCTAGGCACCGACATCTTCCCAGTCTCAACTTCCTCCTTTTCACATCCTGGGTGCTGGATGCCTGTCGTCATAGCATGTGTTATTCATCCCTGATGAGAGATTTATTAATTCAAGAAAACATCTGTCTGTCTATGAGCCACTTTTTGTCAGGTCTTCTCCTTTGGAGACTCAGTGTCTAAACCCAAAACCAGTCACTATGTCTCAAAGATGTTTAGCTTGTTAAAGGTAGAGAGTTCAGGCAGAAACCAGACCTTGACCTACATTCAGTATTTCTCAAAATTCCATCCCCACTCATTTCAGGTACATTCACTGGTTTTGTTTTTTTGGTGTTGGGTTTTTTTTTCTTCATTTTTTTCTTTTCCTTATCTATAGTTAATTCCTTAAGAGGAACAATCTTTGAACAGATTGAGTAAAGGAGTGTTCCTCTCATTATCACAGAGGTGAGTGGAGTGTGAATGGGGAGATGTGGCAGAAGAAGAGATAGGAACAAGGAATGGAGCAGCAGTGAGGACATGATCTTTGGGAGAGTACATGATTTATTTTTTTTTTCCAGAGAGAAGTTTCAAAGCTGTGATGCAACAGTAGGAAATCCTCCCCCCCCACTTTGACACTTATAAATAAGACAACATTTTAGTCCGTATTTTGAGAATTTATTTTGATATAACTGTGTTAATATGGGGACTCAGGATTTTTTTTTTTTTTTTTGCTTTTCTTGACAGTAATACAGGTACATATATCTAGTATGGATGAGATATATTGGTACCTTATAATGATATATTTTATTTTGTTTCACAAAGTATCAGCGAAAGGGAGGGGAGGATGGAGGTTATCACTTTACCTGTGCTGTCATAATTAATGTGGTAAAATTGTAGCAGTTAAGATCCAGTAAGTTTTCCCTCGCTGGCTGCTCCTAAATATCTCTGAAGTTGATTATTTCTGTTCCTTTATTATCTTGCAGAAGTGAAGCCACTACGAGTTCTCTCGGCAAAAAGAAAAGATAATGCTGAAATGTACATTCCTGTCAGACCAATCGTGGTAAAAAATAAAATCACTCGGCCACTCTCTGCTGAGTTCTTGCAGCAGGAAAAAAGACATGAAAAAATTTGTTCTAGTAAGAAATACAAATATATAATGTCAATAAGTAGAGTTTTCATGCTTTTTTCCCTCTGGCTCAGATGTAATTTCAGCACACATCTGTCAATATGTGCATTTTCTTAACTGCTGTTCTTTTTTTTTTTTTGTGTGTGGATTTTTTGTTGTTAGTTTCAGCACCTCAAGTGTTTTGACTTAAGTAAAAATGTGAGAATGTCCAGAGCCCGTGTACTTTTGTGTTCTGCTACGTCTTTGCTACCTTCCTTCTCTTTTTGCTTCCACAGCTTAAGACTCTTTCCTCTCCCTTTCAGTCCTTGTGCTTGCTCTGTGTTTCCCACTTTGCTCATGGAGATCTGGTCCCTATGGTATTAAAAGTGTGTCTTCTCAAAATTGACACTTTTGTGGAAGATTTTAACACAATGCATTTATAGCAATAAAGGCACAGTTTTCCACAGCACAGCAAAACTAGCTCTGCTGCTGATTTGGACTGTACTTGGATTACACCTTGAGCACTACAGATCGGTCTCTAGTGCTGGGTAGATATGCCAGTATCTAGTACCATACTGGAAAATGTTTTTCCTGGACGGGAGAAGACCATTTTGAAGGCACTACTGCTTATTCTAGAATGCTGCTAAGGTGGTGTCTTTACCTGGACTAAAAACACCCAAACCAATCCCCAAATCTCTAGGGGCTGAAATCATGGCCACAGTCCTTGATTGAACAAGTCTGATGAACTTGAGTTTCGAAAGGTCTGAGATAAAGTTTTCAGACTTACCATACTCTATAGTTAAGACACTTTTTTCAAAAAAGCAAAAGCCAGATGTGTCCCAAGAAAGCAATAAAGCTAGTGGTTTTGAAAAGTCAAAATACTAGTTTCTTAATTGGCAGAAACCAAATTGAGGAAGAGAAGCTAATTCTTTTTGGCTTCAGAATAAATCCTCTTTGTAGCTTCTGAGACCCTCACTCACCATCTGTCTGAGCAGATGCTTGCTTTGACCATTTTCCAAAGATGTGTATAGCATTTCCTCAGGTTATAACAGTGCTTGTTAGAACTGTTTCTGTCCAACTATCACTTTAAATCCTTGAATCAATTTAATTTCACAGGGATGGTATAGTATAGAAAAATAAAAAGGACTTTATTCTGTCTTGTATTTGCAGAGATGACTAATGCTTGCTGAAAGTTGTTATGAGTGAAGATGGTATATGGCTTAGAGTGTGAATGCACGCAAAGCTCAATTCAATTTTAACTTTCTGTCTTTTCAAAGTAGACTTTGTGTTACTAACATCCACTGCCATTTTACTCTCCTGCTTAGTAAACCTCTCTGCAGCATTATGAACACGCTTGCATATCAGCCTATTCAATATTTTCACTTGATCCTGTCTGTACAACTTTAGTCTCTTTTTCTTCCCTTGACTTTTGAAGTCCTTGAATATTACCACTATGCTTTTCTTTTGAATATAACCACTGTGCTTCTCTTTTAGTCCAATCTCAGATCCTCTATTGTTAAATTTTATTTCCTTTCTTTAAAACCTGTTTATAGGCTGTGATGTTTCCATTTCTCCGTGATGTTTGGGAAGATTGAGATGCGTATGGGCATTTTGATGACTACTTACGTGATAAGGTCATTTATGTTGCCTTGCAGATAGCAACTCCTGACTCCCCTGGTTTTGCTAGAAGACTCTGGGGATTTCTCCAAAATAGCTGAACACCCCAGTTACATGGAAAGATTCTGGTGTGCTGAAATTATATACAATAAGAAAGTACTTATTTTTCAATTAAATGTTACAAGGCATTTTTATTAAATATCTGAACCAAGCAAGTACAAAAAAATCTTAAAGTATGAAAATTATGCTTTTCATTTGTCAGTTTTCCTTCTCTTATGATGCTGTTTCAGCTACAGTAGTAGCTACGACCAGTAGTAGATGTGACCTGAAATCTTAATGTAAACCAAACTGGTGCAATTTAGCCTTGCTTGGGGTGGTTGCAGACTGCTAGCAAAGCCCTGAGTCAGTAACTGAATTGGATGTTTCGAATGTGCACTGTTGTAATGTTCCATACTCATATGTCCAAACAAATGAATATTCCTTCCTTCTTTTGGTGACAGGACCATTAAGTCGACCAGAAAGATCACTTTCAGCATCTCGAAAGAATGTGTGCGAGAAGGATCCTGATCTCTCTGTTTCAGCTGTAGTTAAAGCAATGCAAATTGAAAATGAAGTCTTGCAGAGAGATCTGCAAAAGCAGACAGTTTCCACAAGCCCCCAAAAGGTATGGCAATATACAGAAAAGGGCTGTTTGATCAAGTAGCAAAACCCCCATGAATTCCTCTTATACATTAAGATTATGTATGAATGAATGGTGAT
The DNA here is from genome assembly GCF_011004875.1 of Balearica regulorum gibbericeps. Lineage (NCBI taxonomy): Eukaryota > Metazoa > Chordata > Aves > Gruiformes > Gruidae > Balearica > Balearica regulorum. The sequence goes on from NC_046198.1 coordinate 3,338,456, forward strand.
GCCTCTTAAGTGTAATTGAATTTGTATTATTCTTCCATAGGGTGGTTTTCTTTAATCTGCTTCCTCAGGATAGCATCCCACAGCTCTCTTGATTTCAGGGATCACTGAGCAACTGATAGGCCAGTCATATGATATGTCTGTACAGTCAAATGCACAGCTGCAGGCCCGGTTGAGCCATTTTCATTCTGGAAGCTTCTTAAACAAGATAACGTGTGATTTCCATACCAATAAATCCTACCTTCCTACTGGACTCATTAATGTGGGCACTGTGGCCTGTTAAAACATGCCCTGCTTTTGGAGTATACGCTGCTGGCTCTTAGTGATGAGGAGCTAGTAAGGGTCTTCTGCACCAATGCGTGTATATCTCTTATCTCCAACAACTGTGTTTAAAAGCAATTAAAAATTCATCTTCTAAACAAGGAAATGAACAAAAATCCATTCCCTTCTGATTCAGGTCAGACCATTATTTCTCTTTAAGTTAAAGAATAAGGAGGTTTGTGTTGACAATCCCACCTAAACTTTGAGCATAACCAGTGATTCAGTTCTCCTAACAGAAAGAAAGTACCTAAAGAAATTTGAGCATAAACTGAAATGTACAAAACTATCTGTTATGGACAGTGTTCATGGATTCAGTCTACTTCCAGCTTGGTGTGTAGGAGACTCATTTTTATAGGAAGGAAAAGAGATATACCCACACATTCGTGGAGTTACCCATTGGAATTCTGAGAGTTTCCAAGGCAGCTGACTGCTTTATCCTAAGCTGATGCTCCCTGAAGTTGTGAGTTGATGCTATGACAAATATGTATTCACTGTCATTGCTGAGACAGCATTAGGTTTCTGGGGAGTTTTGGTTAGGAGCAAAGTTTAAAATATTCTTTAACTATAGGAAAGTACTTTACATATGATTTCACCACCTAGGTCAACTTTTCAATCTTACTCCTCTTGTTTTTGAGATATTTATAGCTTTGTGATTGAGAGAATAAATTCCATTGAACATTCTCACATAATGTATCTTCCTACTAACATCAGGACTAATTTTAATATTGTTGTGCTTGAATGAATAATAATGAAATAATACTTAAAATAGACGTAATTTTACCCTGAAACTTGAGATTTTCATAAACCCACTGTGAGTTCTCAGTCTTAAAGCAGACCTAAATGATCTTCCAGAAATAATTTAATTTTATTTACACAATTAAGAGATTGTGGAATTTGGCCTTTGATATTTAAATGTATAACAATGCAGAATTTTTAATACTAAAAAAGTAATTAACTTTTAAGCATTTTAAATTTCTCTTCCTCTTCAAAAATTATAGAAAAAGCAGTGACCTAAGAACAGGACTGCCATTCCTCATCTGATTAGTTGTTAACTGTACTGAGTGTTCTGTCTCTGATAGAAGGTGCCAACAAATTGTTAGGAAAAATAACAAAGGGAGCAAGGTATATTTACAAAGTGGGGTACAGGCAGAGAAAGAGGCCATAGCAGCGTGAGAACTGCAGGTCTTTTCCTCTGTTTTCTCTTAGATAGTCACTACTGATAGTTCTATATTTAAAAAAAAAATAATCAAGGTGTTATTCTAGAATAATAACTGAGCTTTTTTGGTTTTAAAAAGTCTTTATGATCCTTTCTTGGAGACGAAGGAAGTCTAGGCAGACCTGTGCCAAAGCTTTGTCAACTCTGAGTCCTACCAAATGTATACAATGAGATTTCAGACATATATATATTTACTAGTCATCAGAGAGTGCTTTTATGTTACTTTTCTTCCACATAGAAGATCAAGCTCCACGCTCAGCTCTTTCATTGCAAATCAAGATCAATTCTGTTAAATGTGCTTTAACTCATTGTAGAGTTACGGATTAGCTCAGGTTAGCTGAGACCAGAGCTGGGCCCAAACTCTTATTTATTCCAGAGATGCAGACTGATGCTCGTTGGTGTGTAGAGAACAATGTGAATGAAACATGCTCATCTTTTTCTTACTTAGAAGAAATTTTCTGTTTCATCTGTTGTTTCTGCAATGGCTGAGCCTCCAGAAAAAAGCCAGACAAGGACTGCAATCACAAAAGCTGTTGAGAGAATTTGTCCTTTTGGAAGCAGGTATATATATTTCCTTTAAGGCTAGCTTCCTTCTTTGAAGAGATATTTTTCAGTATACCGCCAGGTGTAGTGTAGTACCACTACACCTGATAATCTTTAGATCCCTGAGACATCATACAAGTAGTAGCAGATCAGGGAGAAGGTTCTAGCCTTGGGCTAGTGGAACATCTGTGGATCAGGGAACTGCCAACGTCTCCCTCTGTTTGTCTTTATATTACCTATGTGTTACTTTCTCAGACTGCCTCAGAACCGGCTGAGAACTGGAGCCCAGTCTTTTAACCAAACTCTGTGTACCTAAGGTGGGTTGCTGCAACAGTGTCATTCAGCATGGGGGTACATGAGATTCTTCCGTGGGGTGTGTGGGTTCATCCTATCATCTCTTCACCTTTGCACCAAAAAACCTATTTCTTAAAAATACAAGAGTTGTGAGGAAGTAACACATAAAAGAATATGTATATTTCAGACAACAGAAGAAACTTCTGAAAGTCCTTCCAGAGCCTGAGAGCCATTCTGCATCTGATAATGACATATTTCTGTCTGATGACAAATCCGAAGTTGAGTCCATGTTGAGAGAGAAGGTTTGTGTATATATGCACCATAAATTATGCTTCCCAGTATTACTGAAATAAAAGTACATTGAATGATCCTAATGAGAATTTATCACTGTTCATCAGAATGACAAAAGAATCAGCCAAAGAAGAGAGACCTGTTTTCTCCTTAGTCTTTGTAAGAGGGTGATAAGTTCTCTTCTACTACCCTGCCATAGATTTATTAGTTGACTTGGGGCAGAATTGGTGGAACCCTGAATGATTGAATGTCATCCACATAGCCTTGAGTTTGCAACCTTTTTGCTTCTGACTCATCCGTATTGTAGTCTTAACAGTCTTTATTTTGTTCCACTTTTTATTGTTTTGTCACTTATGTTTATACTGTATTTCATTTTGTTCCAGATGACAACCAGTGCGGAAGTACGTGAGGCCATTTATGTGACTATGGAACTTCTTTCTAACTGGGGGAATCCAGTAAACGTGGGCCTGAGCGAGGTGGAATTCTTTGATTTATACAACAAAAAGATATTTGTGTCTCCTCATGATGTGGACATCCGAAATGCTGACAACCCTGGGGATTTGTGCTGCTTGGTCAATAAGAACTTAAATGTAAGACAGCTTAGTCCTGGATGTGAAATTTCTCATTATAATATTTCTTTAAATATTCTATCACTAGATTTTTTGTTTAGAAACATGATTGCAGTTTGAACCTGACTTGCATAACAACTATCTGATAATTAAAAAAACCCAAATGAATATTGCTTATTACTGACAAATCCATCTGTCCTGTCCAAGATGTTGGTATTCAGTTATAATTTTGTTTTAGAAAAGAATTTAATTAATTTGCCTGACTAACTTAACTAAGCAACTGGAAGGAGGCAGCTTTAACTCTGCCTCCTTACATATTAACTCTGTGGTATTGTCTTGGATGAAAGAACACATTCTGTTTTTAAAGTATTGTAATGTAATCATAGTATCTGTAGAACTAGATCACAGAACTTTAAGGACAGGGAATTTCACATGCTTACAGTATGCCTGCTAATGAACAAGTAATTCTTGTGATCTGAAGGTATAGGAGCTTCACTGCTAACTTCCTCCAGATCTGTAATAAGAAGGACACACGCTTAGTTTCTCCTGTCCCTTTGTTATCCTTTTACCTAGGGAAGAGTAAGAATGTGTAGGTAGGTAGTTTTGAACAAGAGATTAAGAAAAATATGTGGCATGGTACAAGTATTTCATGGCTCTTCTGTGAGATAGTAAGATGAGGAGACATGAGGTACTTACGTACTAAAGACAACAGACAAAAGGCAGTAACTGGTATGAAATTCTGATGCTGCTGAAGAGATGTAGCAAATGTCCGTAGTCCTTCATACAGCCATAATTTCATTTGTGCTGCACATTCACTGAGTGTCCTTTGTCTCCATGAGCCTTCAGAGCTAGGATTCTGGTGAAAAATCAGTATGATTTGAGTGGATGAGGATACTAAATGACTTAGTTTATTAAAAAATATAAATTCTAACTCATTTCATGCTAGCAATACTTTTCTGCTTGCAGGGTGAATGAGAATAGAAAGAGAGCAAATATGCAGTATTTTGAAATTTAGTTGAAACTCAGTGTGGAGTATTATTTCCAGACAGCTATTTTTACTTGAAATGTCTTTCTTACTGTCTCCTGAAAGTTGTAGTTTGGGTGATATAAATACCCATTCTCCTTTATAGGCTGTGCTCTCTGGCAGATGACACTCAGTAGTCGTAGTAGTGACTCTCAGACTTTCTAGATAATTATAAATTATGTAGTAATATATTCATTAATCCATTATAAACCTGTTATTCTCAGCAGTTCTCATATATTTCTATATCCTATTTTTCTTCAATAATGAGGTTTTATATTTCATTGATTACTATATTCCTTTGATTTGTGACACTGTAATCTCCTCCCTTGAAGCTGGGAAGATATTGCATCAGAGAAGATGCAATATGGACAGGGAATGTGGTCTTAGAAAGTGGATATGTGATAACTGAACCCCAGACTCCTTCAGAAGTCAAAGCAGCATTTCCAGTTTGTGTACATTTCTGATCATACAGGAAAGCTTTTGGGTGCATTGTAAAAAAACCAACAAATTAATGAATCTTTAAGCAACTAGTATTTTCAACAGAATTGAAAACTAACATAAAAACTTACTTTGTGGAAAACTCACTTTACCACAGTTAAAACACTTCCATCTTTGCTCATTTAGGTGTACATTTGTCTTTGAGAACAGACATACTCCTATTGAAGATCAGGGATTTTGTTTATTTTATAGTTTATTTATTACCCTTGCAGACTTTTAAGAAGAACACTTAAATTGCGTCCTTCCTTGTACTCCCTGATATGCTGTAAAAGAAAAAAAGGTCTGGCAGAACCTCAGGTGCTCTCAACTTGCTTTGAATATCTCCTCCGGAAATATTCAAAACCCGCCTGGATGCAATCTTGTGCAACCTGCTCTAGGTGATCCTGCTTTAGCAGGGGGTCAGACTGGATGATCTCCAGAGGTCTCTTCCAACCCCTAGCGCTCTGTTATTCTATGAAATTAGTTGTCTGCAAAGCCTGATTAAAATAGAGGCAGTGAAATACAATTCTGTAAGATACCTCTCTTTAGAGGACAAAACAGAACTGTAAGCACTTTAAGAAATCGTAAAATGATTATACAGTGTCTTTTGCCCTCTACTGCCTGCAAAGCTGATTAATTTGATTAAAATAAACTGGGCATGCTTTGACCCTGCAGTTACAAAGCATGGCAGACTGCCTGTCATTTGTGAGCATGCAGATGTCTTACTGGGACAGCAAGCAGCTGACCTTTATCTAATTGTCAGGTTGTTGTCAGCTGTCTTACAGGCAGAAGAGTCGGATTTACTGTCTGGAAATGAGGTTAAGGTTTTGCCTTTAACGTAGCAGATTTTATTAAATGGTTATTTTTCTAATCAATGTATATTTTTCTGTGGGGTGATGACTTAATTAAAATATGCTGCTTTAGGAGAAAGAGTATTAGTGACAGTCTGCTTGTACGTGTTTTTAGACCACGAAGGAAAGCTTCCTTTGGATATGCCCTTTCCATCCGCCCATCCAACTTTACTTTGTTATCCGCAATCCCACCCGGTCACGTGACTTTGGTATATCCAAGATCAAGATTTGGAATTACAACACAACAACTCCCTGTGTAAGTAGTCTTTTCTCACCTCCTTTGTATGTATGCTCTACCTTGCCTAGGGAAACTCAGTTTGATTTTCTTTCCAAAAGTATGAAATAAAAGTAGATACCATTTTCCCTAATAAAATAGGGAGCTAGGAGGGGTGCCTGCCAACTGTGAAATTTGCTTTTGTCTTAATTGTAAGTGGTAGCAATGTAAGTGTTAACGTTTCCATAGGCACAATTAGAATTTTCTTTCAAAGCTATTAAAGATCTCTAAAGACCTCATAAAAGGCTTGCATATTCTGTCAGTTAATCCTTTACTGTGGCGAGAAATAAAGATACAAAGCTAAGTGCGTCTTAATATTCAGGACTTTCAGTTGGTTTATCACAATATAAATAAATACATGTTTAAATATGTGTTTTCTCATATATATATAGGTATAATAGGCTGACTGTTGCTCAATTTTGGTTTTGTCACTTTAATTAAAAGTATATTAACTGTGTGTTCATAATAAAACAAGTAATCTAGTGTTACAAGAGAGACATCTCATGGCAGATGGTCTCTTGTTTGTGTGTTTGAATGTCACCATGGAAATTATTCTTGTTTGTATACTTCAATGTTAAGAAAAAAATCCCAGGTACTGGATCAAAGAGGATTTGCTGTCCTGGATTATAAATAAGAGGCTTTATCCCTCTGGTTTTGCTCTCATCTATGTTCTTATATAAGCACATATGGTAATTTATACTATGGAAATGGCTATGGAAGGGACAGCTTAAACAAATTTACTATAACATGATTTATATTTATTTTCTGGAAATTTAATAGCTTTTTCTATTAAAATGTCTACTGCAGAATGTTTCGTTATCATTAGGCAGTGCGAAAGGGACTGCTGTTTTTGGAGGTAATAGTATGATTAGTTATCAAACCTATTGAATATAATGCAGGAAATACACATAAATGTATTTCTGTGTTTCAAGGCACTGTTTTTTTGTTTTTGTTTTTTTGGCGTTTTTTTATAAACTGCTGTGAGACAAGCTGTAAAATCCATTAGGAGTATAAGCCCGTGGATTTTGGTGGCAGTGCAGCCATCTACACTGACTAAAGAAGTGTCTCGTTATCCTTAAGATGAAGGAATACTATAAAGCAGTTCTGGCTAATTCTGTAATTTGTCATGAGGAAGTTTTGTCTGAGAAGTATAAAACCCAAAAATATCATTAGCTAACAATTTTCTTCCTGGTAATGTAAATCCAGAGCCAGATTTCTGTGTCATTTTTTAGTAATCAGTCTAACCTCCTTCTTTCCCTCAAAAACCATGTAAGTGAGAGGTGCCCAAGTACTTCTTCAAAAAACAGACAAAAATTAATTCAGACCAGTACTTTTGGATTGTTGAAAACGTTTGAGTTTTAGAACTTGAGTCTGGAAGTAGAAAAAAAATGTCTGAAGGAAGCCATAAAAGTCAGACTACATCCTTGTCATAGACTCCTTGATTCAGTGTATTACAAGGAAGGTCTCAGAAAATGCTTCATCTTGCCTCTATTTACTTCAGATGAGGTCTGTGAAAAAAGAAGTCATTTTTAGTCTGCAAGAGCAGATTAAGTGTAAGTGAGGGCACACAGTTCTTTTCAAGTCTATCTGAATTCAGGCATTTTGTAAATACTTGCAACAGCCTTGAAATTGCATCGTTACTTGATGCTATTAAAATGCTTTTCATAATATCCAATATAATGTCTGTTGTATGTCTTCACAAATCTGTGAATGGAATTAATACTTAAAAGCATGAATGTCTTAGCTGCTCTGCAGTTGGGTAATTTTCTCCTTCAAGCGATTGCCCGTATGCGTGTTCCTCCTGTGTGTGTGTTCATGTCCGTTCTCTGGAGTTGGAGATTTTTTTCAGTGGGGACTACCACTGGAGTGCGTTGTCTGTAAGGATGCAGCAGCTTTATTCCAGCAGAGTTAGGTTTGTAGAATAACTTAGTTCTTTTCGTTCTTGACTTCTTTTCTATTGCTCCTTCCTTTTCACTCTTCTGTGAGAAGTCAGGCAGAGGCAAGTTCAAGTCCTCTGTCCAGGTGTAGTTTGCAGAAAAATGCCTCTTGTTTTAAGCTTTGTCCTTCCTGCACAAATACCACTGAAATGGCCAGAAATACCATCCCTGTTGCTTCATTGGAAAGCACCATCCCAGCAGGTGTTCTTGAGGCCTGAAGGAGGAAGCTGGGAATGAACATCAAGAGAAACCATAGAACAATTTCCCAAAATCTTTCATTTTTTTTCTCTCTGACATTGATCATACCTACTTGCTTGTTCTGAGGCATTGTGCTATTCTAATTACTCTTCTGGGAGGAAAAAAACCCCCTGCCTTGGATGAAGTATTGAGTGTTTGTTTACAGAGTGGCTTCTTGATGGAATTACTCATGAGGAAGGTGTTTCTCCACCCTCCTCACGCTTGAGGAGAGTTAAGCAGTGGTACGAGGAGAAGCGAACCGTTCTGTCGATCTTTCCTGCCGTGTCTGATCACCAAGCAACTGGAGGCTCAGAAGGGGGTGTGAGGGAATGAAAAGGAGCAGTTCTTAGTCTTGTGTCTGCACATGTTTGTCTTGGAGTCCCTGAGATCTGTTCGTATTTTTCCTGCCTGAGCCTCAGTCTGCTTAGAATTTTGGTGCAAGAGATTTTCATTAGCTCTTTTACTGGTTCTTCATGAATAGCTGGGTCTTCTGAGCTATCAGCTGTTATTAATGCCTGCCCCAGTTCAATCTGTCTCTATTGTCTTGGAAGTATCTGCAGCTTTAGTTGGTTCATCTTGACACAGTCTGGACACCACTTTTGAAGAAGCTTCCTATGATACCTATCCCAGACACTCCAAGACTTCAGAGAAGGGAAGTCATTTCCCACTGACTGGAATAGTAATTTTGAAGTGACTGGCCCTTTTCCATGCTTGACTGTCCCTCTTTCAGGGAGAATAAGCTCCACTGTCTCATTTTGTAATGTTTTCTCTGTCTACCTGTCCTCCTCCAGTACTGGTGGGTGGAGTGGGATTAATTTAAAAACATTTTGTTCTTAAGAGGTTGGTGATTTTAATTTAAAAAGATTAAATTGACAAATGCTTTTCAAAATATATGTGTATATATTTGTGTAGTTTCATGCAGTTTATATCTGTTCCCACGTAAAACCACAGAACTAAGGTTTGAATATTTATAACTGCAGTAAAGGCTAGGATATTATGTAGAAGTGTCGCAGTTATCCCAAATTCAACTGTGAATATCCAATATCTCTAGCATTTAAGGGAGACATTAACAGTCCAGACATACAAAGATTCAAAAAATAACATTACTGGGGCATCCTGATAGTCTTGCTCTTCCCCATCATAATTTCAGGCAAAGCCATATCATTAGTTTTTAATATATAATTATTAAAGTGTTTTGATCCCAGGTTAGATTAATCTAGCAGTGTCCTTGTTCAAGGGGAAAAAATACCATTTTTTATGGCCAAATGCATCAGTATGGACATATAGCGCTTTATGATACTCTAGGAGTAACACAGGCAGCCATGACAATTAAACTGGGTTTACAGCTGTTCTCTGAGAAGTTAGTGAAGGTTATCTTTTTCTATCAGGAATGTGTCTTGCATTTCTACACTTATTCCCCTCCCTCAACTGAAGCTTTCTTGTTATTCCTGCATCTTCTGTTTTACTCCCTGTGCAGGTCTATATTACATTTTTCCCCTCATACATGTTATTATTTGGAAAGTAGTAGAATGGAAGTTATAAAGACTTGTAAGCTGTAAAGAGTGCATGCAGGAGTGAAGAACGGGAGACACTTGTACTTGAAGGTGAAGGAATAACTGGTTTAGGCTGGGAGCGGTGGAAAACTGAAATTGATGTTCAAAGAAAACTGACATCCAGGAGATGAGCAAGAGGGATGAAACTGAACCTTCTTACTTTCATGAAAAGCTTCTCAGTTTCCATGAAAATAAGGAAAGAACAGAGAGTTTTTAAAGACTCCATATGATGGATGTGTTACTGAAAGTTAGAGGGCAGAAAGGAGATGGATTCTGTCTCATCTTCTGTATTTTCTTTGAAGATACCAGTATTTTTGTTAAGAGGGTGAAAAGGTTAGATGGAAATGATAAAGAGAATAGAAAGAACATTAGTTCCAACTTCAATGGAATGAAAAAAATCAAGTTTTAGTGGGTGCCGCAGAAAAGGAGAACATAGAGATAAAGTTGTGAGTGGCAGAGCTGTGACTGAGATGATAAAGGCCTTCTATTTAAAAGCCTAGTTAAGTGTTGGAGTAAGCCATCAGGGCAGATTATTTGAAAATTGTTAAAAACAGTTTTCCTCACAATGGTATGGGTTATTTTACTTTCTTCAGGGGAAAGAGATGGACTGGATGATTTTTTTTAATGTCCTTTCCAGCCCTGTATTTCTATAACTCTTTATAACTCTTTTTAAGTCTAGTGGCTTTGATCTGAGTGGTTGTTTGCTGTGGAACATGTCGTGAAAGGGGTGACTCTTAAAGATGCTGAAGCAAAATGTGCCTCTGGAATTTATATCCTGATCAACTAGATTTATACTTAATTTAGGCTTCTTCATTCAAGCTTTTCTAAAGCTTTGTCAGCCAAAATGGTTCATAGTACTGTCTAGCAGGTTTTTTAGTCCTTTTAAATAAAATCTTAAATATTCCACAGTATTTTTCAGTTGTTTGAGCTTTTGGTTAAAAAGCAGTCAAAAGCATGTTATTGATAAGGGATTTTAATTGTATTCATCTGTTTATTGATTAAGTATTCAAATGTCGGAGTTCCAGAACAGTGATATCTAATGCTTGAACAGCTTAATTGAAGTCTTCGTACTTTTATTTTTGTAGGATCTTGATGTTGGAGCAAAGAAAGTGAAGTTATATGTTGATGAGAACCTTGTATTTGATGGTGAATTAGAGAGAGCCTCTGGAGATCTCCTCACTGACCATAGCACTACAATTGACCTTACAGATCACAAGCAAGATAGCTCTGCGTATTCTTCAAATGAAAGGAAAGAAGTAAATGCACCTGCAGTCACAGAGGGGAAAGCAGACCTACATGTAAAATGCTTACAGTCAAACAATACTTCACTAAACTGGAAATCTCTGCCAGAAGAAAATATTCTTCAGCGTAAGATGAACTCAATCAGCTTTGCAAAGAAAAAATTGTTCGAGTTAGAGGATGATGTAAAACTGTTACCATCTCAAGTTTGTATAGAAGATAGCAAAGAGAATGCAACAGTACAAGCAGTTACGGAGCCTGTTCAATCCGATGATGAACTTACTTTGAGCGAGCAAATGGAAAAGCTAACAGGAAGAAAACTGTCTGATTCTACAGGTGCAATTCCTTCTTGGTTACAGTCATCTTCCCAAGTAACAGAGAACACTCAAATTACTTCCAGTAAGCAGAAGCCTCCCTGGCTTGCCACAGAACATTGTTTAGGCTTGAGATTTCAAACACAGTCAGATGGACTCATGAAAAACATTTCAGATCTGACTAATGAGGATGTCAAATGTCGGAGAAATGAGCTGGGAAGATCCAGTAGTAGAAATGCAAATGGAGACGAGAGATCACAAATGCTAACCAGAAAGGATGGTGATGTGGACTTGGACATTTTGGAGCAGCTTTCTAAGAAGAATTGCTGCAGCTTACAGTACCCTACAAGTGGAAGGAGAAATGTCAGATATGTAAAAAAGGAGGGTTTAAACACTATAAATCTTGGAGAAGATGATTCCGCACTCAAAGGTAAGAGCTCACAATAGCAACCTTAGTGCAAGTGCTGACATGTTCTTCATTTAGCAGAAGCACAGAATCATTTGGGTTGGAAGGGACTTCTTGAGATTCCTGGAGGTATAGATAGTGGGATTTTATTTGTGGTGTTTGCAGTATTCAGTTTCTCTCATTCATACTACAACAATGCTCAGAGCCTCTCTCCTTGTCCTACACCTGATGTGAAATGCTCTTCTGCAAAAATTACATTCTGAGGTAGTGGTTTTAAATTTATTTGGAGAAGACTGAAGACTAAATTTCAGTAAATATTAAATTCAGTAAATTTACAAGGGCATGTAGTAATAGGACAAGGGGTAACGGTTTTAAACTAAAAGAGGGTAGATATAGATTAGATATAAGGAAAAAATTCTTCCCTGTGAGGGTGCTGAGGCCCTGGCACAGGCTGCCCAGAGAAGCTGTGGCTGCCCTTGGCTCCCTGGCGGTGTTCAAGGCCAGGTTGGATGGGGCTTTGGGCAACCTGGGCTAGTGGAGGGTGTCCCTGCCTATGGCAGGGGGTGGGAACTAGATGGTCTTTAAGGTCCCTTCCAACCCAAATGATTCTGTGAGTCTATGAAATTACATTCTAAAAATTGTCACTCCTGCAGACAGCAAATGCTTGCTAATATCAGTGAAAATCTGCAAAAGGATAAAGAATGTGACCTCAAGGTAGTGAGTAAATTTACAGAGTTTATTTGTGTAGTAGGTTTGTGTCTTTCTCAGTGAGAATATATGCTGAATATATTTATTCAGAGTAGATGGAAAACTGCCCTTATTTTCCCTTCTCTGCTCATGACATTACATACCTCTTTCAAACCTCTCCCTCAGACACCTCTGCTCATTTATGAAGAATTTTCTAGTAAATTTAGCTGTTACCTGGTCCATGCTTTTGATTATCCTTGTCATCTTTCTCCAAACCGTTTTTTAGTTTGCCTGGATCCAGTTGGAGGTGTGGGACCCAGATTTGTGTAGTTGTGTTCTGCCTCTGGCAGTAGCCAACAGTGTGTCCTCAGGGGAAAGTGCGAGGATTGAGCAAATTCTGAAATTGTTCTTCGGCGTTCTATAATTTTTCAGCATTCAATAACTTGTTTCAAATTAAGAGAGTCTGGCAGAACAAGGACAACAAGGCCCAGGGAATTGGAAGAAGAGGTTACAAAAATACAAATTTAATTTTAGGTGTGATTTAGTAAAAATAACCATCAGAACAATTTACATGAAAGTGTAGCTGGCTGTATATTGTATTTGAGTGTTTACATTAAAGTTATGGCCATAAGGGGCAGGAAGTATGCCTAAATGCAGGAATGCCACTTCAAATTCTACAGCAGGTATTGTGTGAAGTTTTCAGACAAATGTGAAGAAAGTGATTCTTCCTAAACTTAGAATGTCTGAATTTTTCCTTCTCTGCCCCTCTGCAGAGAAAACAGCAATTTTGTAAGTATATCTGAAATTATACCTCAAAGAAGAAAAAAGTAAAGAAGTAGTTGGAATCTTCCCTTCACCCACCCACTCACCACAGCCCGTTTTCACACATTTTACAGTATCTCTGTTAGATTAAAAACTTGTCAACACTATGGAAACTGTAAATAAATCCCACCTTGGTAATTTCTGTTCAATTTTAAAAATGGTAACTATTTAGGAGTTCTAATGTAAACTATAAGATGAGGATTATCATGATTCTAATTATAATGTCATCTAATTTTGCTCAGAGCAGGTTTTGTCATCTGGTGCTTAAAACTCCCAACGTGTTTGTCCCTGGGAAAATTGCATGCCACCTACCAGCTTTTGTTCTCTCCGTACTGTACTGTGCAGGGTAAAGCTGTCTTCAGAGTGGAGCTGAGTGAGCATTAACAACAGTTTTAAGTGTTTCCCTAGGAGTGGTGAATTTTAATTGGTACAGGGCATGGGGAACTGCAGTTTCCCGATAGCTGTATGTGACAAAGGGAAGGCAGCACAAGCTCATACACAGTGGTCACAGCATGCCTTTGATCACTAAATGAAGAATAATGAGAACAACAGAAATTAGAAATAGCACATCCATGCATACTTGGCTCAACTTAATGTTGCTATTAAAAATATACAATTTTTCTTTGATAACTGGTTTAATGTGCAAAGAAAATGATGGTAGTATGCTGATAAAATTTGCAAATAACACATAATTTGGGGTATTATGAGTTACGAAGATTGAAGAACTGCACAGAAGGATGAACTTGAGGACTGGAGTGATAGAGCGATGAAATGCAATTCAATAGCACTGCTTGCAGGGTCATTTGGGGACTAATAACAAAAAATTAAGTTGTAAGCTGAGTAATCATCAATTGCAAATGACCGAGGAAGAGAAGGATCATGGCTGAGTAGTTGATAACAGATTGACTATGAAATACTAGTGTGACGCAGGCGTGATTATAGCAATGCGCTCGGAGGGTGTATCAGCAGAGGCATTTCTGTTAGTTAGGGAAATGTTAATATCTCAACAGAGGCACTCGTGAGACGTCAGTTGGAAAACTGCAGTTCTGATCATCCATTTTCAGGAAAGCTGATTACAAAGTGGAACAGATACAGAAGAGAGCTTTTAGAATGATTTGGGAAATGAAGCATGTGATTGCAGGGTGGAAATATGATTGCTATTTATAACTGCAGGGAGTAAAAATGAGATTAACACAACAGAGGGAGAAGGAACGTGTTTTTTCAAGCTAGTGTTGCCCCAAAATGTAGTTTACTAAAGTTTTGAGAGGAATTGTATGGTGTGTGTTGCCATCGGAAGCAGGACAAGGGACTTAGTGATTCAAGACACCCCTCCTAAACCCACAGAGGAGATGCACATTTGAGGTGTCTTTATTTCTGGACTTTGGGATAGCATCCATCATACAATCCTCTCAGTAATGCAGAATGCTGGGAATATGCGTCTGTAACATCTGCAAGTGGGATACTCTTTATCTACAGGCAGAGTTTATTGTTCGCATGGCTCCAATAAAGATAATACATTTTAGATTCTAAAAAACCTGCCAAACCCTGTGAGCCTTCAGCCATTGACCTCTGCTTTTGGGCTATTCTCTGCTTTCCTTTCAGAGGTCCAATTCTCCTGTTGTCACTCCTTAATGTAGCTAACAAACCTGTTAACCTCCCGTTGAAAATCACTCCTATTGAACTGCTGTGGAAGTGCTTCAGAGTTGTAATTGCTGTACTGCTTGAAGTACTTAATGTTTAAAAAAAAAAAAAAAAGTGTGGGTTTTTTTTTAAAAAAAAAAAAGGGAAAATCCTCCAAAACAAGGAAAGCGAATGGATGTCAAATACTTTTCTGTACATACTCATCCTGACATTTTCAAGCTTTGACATTTTAAAGTCGTAAATATATATATACAAATATCTTCTTCAGGTAAATTGTGAGGCTCTGGGAAGTACCGTTTGGGATCACCCACCCCATGAGTATCCATATGGACAATGGTTTGAACAAGAAAGTGACTTGTAAATGACTGATGTTCTCTGAAGTATGTACCTTTGCTTCCTAGCTGTATTTCCCTTGTGGGGTAAGGAGGAGTAGCCAGGTTGGTCTCCAGCCTTTCATTCTGGAAGACAGCCCTCTTTCAGGTAGTTTCCCATCTGGTTTAAAATTCTTATTTTTATCTCACTTGTCCCCAGTGTAGATTATTATTGGCCATAGATAGATTTGGAACATCCTCTCTTTCCCAGTCTTTCCAAAAGCAAAGTGGAAAGTTAGTCTTGAGCAGTCTTTTGGGAAAACATTATTTTGCATTTTACGGCAATTGGCATTTATTCTTGATAACCATTTGTTTTAGTAGCCACTCAAGGACATTGTACAGAAGTGAAATCTAGCCCATGGGCCTGCAATGGTTTAGTACTCCACTTGCTTTTCTTCATTTATTTGAAGAAAATACATAAGTGACAGTTTTATTGAAAAATCTTTGTTATTATCTGCTCTTAATTGTTTTGAGATGGAAATTAAGCAGCTCCCCAGTGCAGTCACAAGGAGAGCACGCTTTGCTCCCACTGTGCCCCTCTAATTTGTCGTTCCCATTACATACTTTGTCATTATCCCCCTTCTACATTTCACACTTGCTGAAAAGTGAGAAAAATACTTGGACATTACCTGCGTAGAATGCAACGCTCACCTCATCCTCCTTCTATGCCGAACCTACTTCTCACCACTTTTCTTTATATAAACGTGGCTGATTTTGACGGGAAGCACTAGCTTTTCTCTGTAATGCTTTACAAACTTAACAAGTTCAGCCATTTCCAACTGTATGAAAGGTCTTCTGCAGAAATATGATTTAAACTATTGTGACAGCTGCACAATAAGTATTGCTGGGCAAAACCCTGATTTTTGTCAGTGTTAAGTCAAGTATTCGCAGTCTCAAACTTAGTTGCATTTTGTATCTTGGCATGTGCTCTGCTCTTCAGTAGTTAAAAGGGATTGGTTTTGTTATGTCTAAATGGGGAAGAGGAATTGGGACATGTAGGGTGGCAAAATAAAAGTGATACTGTAACAGAATTTCACAGTAAGGGAACACAAATATGACCAGCCTAATTCTGGAAAGTCCATGTTGTAGTGATTTGCTTCCAGTCCTGTTTATACATTAAATACCTATGTAATGTTGTTTTCAGATGAAGACTTTTCCATCAAGGCCATAGCAACCTCTAGAGCAAAGTGGCACAATGAACAAGAGCATACTCTGCAGGAGTCCTGGAATTCCTTGGTGAAGTTTAATTATTCCCATCGTGGCCGAATCTCTAACATGGATTTTCAAGGGGATATCTTTGATGAGTTTCTCCATCAACAGAAAATCAACCAGCCTGGAGAATATCAGCAAATGAGAAAAGAGGGACTACAAACACTACCAAAAAGACAACAAGAAGAAAATTCTGTGGAGGCATATGATGGAAATGATTTTAAAATTCCTGTTTTACCTTATGGGCAGCACTTAGTGATAGACATTCAAACAACATGGGGAGACAGGCATTATGTTGGTCTTAATGGAATTGAGGTTTTCAGCTCTAAAGGAGAGCCTGTTCAGATTTCAAAAATAACAGCTGAACCACCTGATATAAATATTTTACCAGCTTATGGCAATGATCCCAGAATAATAACCAACCTAATTGATGGGGTAAATCGGACACAGGATGATATGCATCTCTGGCTAGCGCCATTTACCCCTGGAAAATCTCACTTTATCTTTATTGACTTTGTGAATTCCTGTGAAGTAGCTATGATTAGGATTTGGAATTATAATAAATCTCGCATACACTCTTTCAGAGGTGTGAAAGACATTATAATGGTGTTAGATGAACAATGCATCTTTAAAGGAGAAATTGCGAAAGCTTCAGGAACCTTGTCTGGAGGTATGCTATAATTTATTATTTTCTTTGTGGAAACAGCACTACAATACAAACAAATACATTTAGTTTATTTGTTATCACTTCGAAGCAAGCTGGCACTTTGTATAGTATTTAGTCCTTTTAATTTCAAAACGTAATGCAAAACCCACTAATGCATTCGTCAATGATATTGTGAATTTTAGCAGCATATAGAGCTAATCTCTATTCTTAATGATGTCTTAGCAACAAGACCGTATTTCAATAACATCAGATAGTCACTAGCCATTTAAAAGTTGCAGAATTTACTTGTCTTCACAGATACGGTCTTTTGGAAAAGGTGATGGAGAAGCTTTTTTCCCATTTTCTTTTATGTGTATTTGAAATTTGACTGAGTTCTCTAGGTTTTTCTGCTGTGCAGTGTAAGTTTGAGAATGAACATACTAATTATATCAGTAGTCAGTATCAATTTATCATATATTATCTTTAAACACTACTGCCAATTAAATGTAAAGAAGGACCAAAAATAGTTTTTAATCAGTCTATATATTACTTTGTGTGGTTTCTCCATTTAATTTTATATGTTGCCTTCAGCTCCAGAGCACTTTGGGGATACTATATTGTTCACTACCGATGATGATATTCTTGAAGCTATATACTGCTATGATGAGACATATGATGGAGAAATGGAAAATGCCAGCTCCTTCAGATACGAGGAAGAGCTAAAGAGGCCAACAACTGCTGATAGGGAGGGAGATGAAAGACCTTTTACACAAGCGGGGTTAAGAACAGAGGATCAACAGGTAGGGGCCTCTGTGTTCAGAAATCTCTGTAAATGTCTTTCTGAAACATGACATGGAAGTAGTAGACACTGATTTCCATGATGGAGTAAAGGTCTGCAGAAAAACTAATAGAGCTATTGTCTATTTTGAAGACTTCTGGGTTTTTCCACCAGCTCAATAATATATGCAATTTTTTTAAGCCCAAAAGGTCCTCCAAATTTTGGTTTCCCTGATTCATTAGTAAGACTACAAGGAAGACTGTACTGGATTGTGTGTGTATATATATATTTCTGTACTTACTTGGACAGAGATTAGAGGGAATTCTTTTTGATGTTGGTACTCCTGAAGGTTTATGCCACTGTCAGTGATTTTTACCATACAGTTATTCATGTAATAAGTAGCTGTCCTCCCTGTCACTCCAAACCAAAGATTTTTCTGTATTTTCCACACAGAGTATACTCTTGCTTGTTTCTTCCTCCACAAATTAAGTATCTTACCTGACAAGGATCTCCCTCTCTCAACCCGCACCTTATTTGTTTCCTTTTTTTGACTAGCTTCTCCACAGGTCTGTGTGCATTTTGCAGCATAAAAATGCCCCTTTACTATTCCATACAGCAAGTGTTTTACTACTTGGAGGAAGGCCATATTTTCAAGCAGTGGAGTCTTGCCTCATACCATTCCAGCCTAACAGTCCCGTGTCTGAGCATAGATCCTGCAAGATTTTCGGCTCAAGATGTTGTGGGGCAGTCTCTGACCTGATTTTCATCAAATCTTCTACCTTAGAATCTTCATGAGCACCTACTGTTGCTTTAATGAGGTTTTGTTTTTCTAGGGGACACACACTTATTCTTCCTTGTGTGAGGAGATCCAAAGCTGAATCAATCCAAATTCCAGCTGGTTCAGCTACAGTGCTCCCAGTGATACATGGTTCCTAACGAGTTTTGTGCTGTTGTCAAGCCTTCCTGTTCTGTCTTGTCCTCTTCTGCTCGTGGCTTATAAGGCAAAAGAAAATGTCATGACATTGGAATCTGATCTCGCTGTTAAGATCATGAGTCAGTGACTAATTCTTTGACTTCTCGAGTGCTAGTTGATATCAGAACAGTAATTTTGGTCACATCTTTGCTTGTGGTATCTTAAACTGTTCAGACACCTTTTGCAGTGCAGGATTTTAGGAACACAAATTCAAAAAGTTCACCTTTCTTTTCTCAATCACTCTTTTATTGTAAGCATTCACCTGGACTACTTCTACTGCAGAAGCCTAGCCCCGGACTGTCTGGTCCTTACTCAGATCCTCTGCCTTTTGTTTTGCTGTTCATCTGTGATGCTCTTCATGCTCCTTTTCTAACCCTGAAACATGCTGTATCAGCAGTGGAATAACAAAAGCTATTGTGACTAAGCCATTGATCTCCCTGTCATTCTGTATTTGCTGGTACCATCAAGATTTTGGAGATGGATGCTTATGCTATCAGAGTGATACAGATCTACTAGATGATTTGTCTTCCTCAGCATAACATCATTCAGACTAGTATTGGGTTCAAACAGTCTCTACCTGTTGATCATTCACCCTTTTTGCCTGTAGCATGTTCAGTGGATGAAACAGTGTTTTCCTGCACTGACTACAGAACTTTTCAAGCTCTTATGGAAGTGGCTTACTTTCTTGTCAGTATTATCCACGATCATCTGTCTTTCACATTAATTCAATAATCCTTACCATGTCAACTTTTACAGCAAGGTCAGACCTGTAACTAGTACACTTGACCCAACTCTGACTGTGGCCAATAGCGGATGCCTAGGGAGAATGTAAGAATAGAGCAAACATACAATAATGTTTCTCTGAAACGCTCATCCAGCCCTTAGCAATTTGTCTCACAAGGACATTTTGACTTAACCTTTGTGTTTAGTATCCTGCCATGGATTTTTATTGTGTTAATTCATCTACTAGCTTTTTGAACCCATGCGCACTTTTACAACTTAAAATGCTCTGTGGTAAGTTTCCCACCTTAGCTTGCATAGCACAAAGAACCTCTTTCTGTTTGTCTCTAGGTTCCTTTAATGCCCCCTATTTTTTGTGTTGGAAGAAACTAAACGATTATTCCCCATTCCCTTCTTCAATCCACTTGAGATTCATGCCCCTCTGTTACAATCTGCTGAATCTCTCTTTTTTCAGAATGGTTAGTCCTACTTTAGTCACTCCTCACATGGGAGGTGCTATGCAGTATGGTGAGGCGTAGGAGCATGGTAATACTTTCTAGTTTTTGTTGCTTTTCCAATAGCTCTTGTACTATGGTGGTATTTTGTTCTAGCCATAAGGGTCTAAGAACACAGGTAGGACAGTGTTCACAAGCAGAAGTAGTTGAAATAATAGAAAATTAGACCATATCTGAAAGAAAAGAAGCTGGGCACCAGTGAAACGAAGGGATCTGAGTAGCCAAGAAAAGAGGAAGAAAGAGAAAAGAGGTGGTAAGGTGACTTGGCACAGATGGTTTATGACCTGCAAGAGAGGGTATTATTCTACATTCTATAAAACCAGTAGCTTTATTGTGTCCATGGGCTTTGATATTCAGTGGAGTTGCAAATGTTAATTCCCAGGCTGGTCTTTTAAATTTGTTCTAAAGAAAAAGCATCAGACATCAAAGATAGAATCAGTGTTTTGTGAGAAAGGTACCCCCAATAGGAGAGGGTTTTCCACCTTCTGGGGGTTATTGGTGTGTGTTTATTTCAGTGTGCAGTTCTTGTTCAGTTTCACAGAGTTAATTACCACAAGGATATTTGCTACTGTATTAAGTATATTAGTATATTGCAGTCTGGGAACATAGACATGTAAGATCCAGGATGTCAGTGCTTATACTGCAGAGACCTAATATAACAGTAGGAAAAAAGTGTTGACAAGTCTTTTTTTTTTTTTTTTTTTTTTTTTTTTAAGGCACAGTGTAGGTCTATTTGATGTATTCTGAATGACAGGAAGTCTACTTCTAATGATGAATGAAACTATAGAGAAGGAGTCTGGACTTCTAATTTCCTATTTGACTTTTTGACTACTAATGAGGATTGAGTTGATGTTGTTGTAGAAGTATTTATAATAATGCCAAGATTTCATTCTAATCTGCCATTATTTTGTTTGGAGCCCAATACTGTATGTGTGAAGTTAGGATTGTTTTCCTCATGTGCAGCATTTTTACATTTACCTGCAGTGAACATAACTAACCATTTTATCATGCTCACTCAATGAGATGAAGTCTGTCTTCAACCCTTTGCAGTTGTTCTTTGTCTCGACTACCCTAATTGAATGATCAGCAAATTTTGTCATCTGTTTATTCACTTTCTGGTTTGCTATGTTGAATAGCGTAGGCTATTATTAATTAGTATTGTCAAAGAACAAATGCAGGCTTTTGGACAAGTTTGCTTGTTTCTTCTGCCGTTTGATTCTTGAGAAGAAATTCTGGTAGCACTCTTTGAGGTCTTAACTTCCTTCCAGACTTCTTATCTGTGCAACATATTTGCAACATGTTGCAAATACAGCATATTATCGTTTGCTAATGCCAGTCTGCAGGTAAATAAGAGTGATTTAAGAATTTCAGCCTCTTTGAGAATAGGTAGCCCACAATAGCGAGTCTCCCATTTAACACTCCTATATGCACTAACAAAAACCCCAAACCCTAATAGTCTTGACTTTCTAAGGATCTATATGATCTTCTACATTTTAAGGCATGTTTTCCATTATTTGCAGGACAGCCTGGGTGGTGAGGCAAAGGGGAGATTGATACACAGAAGGCTGGATGTAAAAGCCGAAACAAACAGACAAAAAACCCACCAAAAAACTCTCACTTTATAAACAATATGTCTGTAATTTATATGATGTGCATGTTCATTGCAGCTGTTTGTTTACTTTTTAGGTTCAAGAGCTAGACCCTTTCTCTGAATATATACCCAAGGAATCAGGAATATTTACTGGAAAATGTAAGTTTTTACATTTACTTCTTGCTTAACCACCCTCCCCCCTAACATGCTATCAAGGAAGATCTGATTTGTCAGAGCTGTACAGAACTTCGTGACAGATGTCAGGTCTAGAATAAAAAAGAGTAATTGAATGTTTAAGGCAGCAGCTTTGTTTACTATGGCATTTAGAACATTATATTGTAACAGTTGGCTTTTAATCTCAGAAAAATAACACTAGCCGTTTGCCTAGTCCCTGAATGGGGTTTGCAATAGCCGTGCCCCTTACCCAGTAATTCTCTCCCAATCCTATGCATTTATGTAGACTGACTGAATTTCTCAGATCCGATTGACAAAAGAAATCCTACAGTAAAGCTAGACAAGAATGTTATATCCATACTTAAATTACCTGATTTCTTTATCCTGTATAAAACTAACTCTCTATGGGCCTTTAAATTACTGTCCAGAGAGCTTCTGAATGGCCCAGAAGTTTGAGTATCAGTTCCTGGTCCTTTGACCAACACAAGAGAAATTACTTTCTTGGGCCTGACATAAAGTCTTCAGCAACCTGTGATGGCCTCTCTGAAAATACACACAGTGCTGTGGCTTAGTCAGCCACATATCTCTGAACTCTACCTATGAGCTGTGATTTGTGACCTATAAACTGTATCTAGGTCTGTGAACTTTATCTATGAACATGTCTACGAGCAATTCATATCTGTGAACTTAAGATGCCTTTCCCTCCTCCCATTTCTCAAAGTGGGTGAAAAAGATAGTGAGTGTGTGACTCAGAGCTCAGCAGATGCAGTCTCTTACACTGACAAGATATTGTTAAATCAGCTGATTGGGCTAACTTGTCTCTACTGAACAAAGAGGTCCTGATTTCCATGAGTTCTTGCAGGCAAAGAGCTGGAGAAAGCTAGTTATATTTAAGGGAGGCTTTCCATCTCTTAAGAAATGCAAAAGAAACTCCAATTTAGTCTCTTACACAGAAAAAAAAATGCCATTAATTGCTACAAGGGACTGTCTTTGTAAATGACCTTGCACAAAAGCAAAAAACCAACTAGAAGCTACAACCTCATTTTTGCCAATGATTTCTGTATACCCTGTCCTGCCTGTGTATATTGTTCCTTGTTCTGCTTATTCTGTGAGGTGGTCCCTTAGACCTGGAGTGAGAGTCCGCTTGCTTCTTCTCATTTTGGGAAATTACTGGGAACTGTGCAAAACTTAGGATCACTACTGCTGTTTTCATCTGGGACTCCCGCTAATAAATTGTGCGTGGAGTCACTGAGTCACTGTATCATTGACCTGTTCTAGGTAGTTTTCATCTCTTTCATCTTGCTACCAGTCATGATGTCAAGGAGAAATAGTGCTTCAAAGTGTGATGGTCACTGGTACAAAGTCCAACTAGTGGCTAGTTACTAGAGGTGTCCCTCAGGGATCAATATTACTATAGTGAACACTGATTAATATCTTTTTTTTTTAAAGAACTTGGATGATGGGATAAAGTGCAATGTCAGCAAGGTTGTGGATGATACCAAACAGAGGGGAGTGGTTGATATGCTGGAGGGCAAGGCTGTTCTTCAGAGGGACCTCGACAGGCTGAAGAAATGGTAAACTCATGATGTTACCTAATGTAACCTCATGATATTACCTAATGTAACCTCATGAAGTTCAGTGCAAATGCAAAGACCTGCATGTGGGATGTAATAACCCATGTCACAGGACAAGCTGGGGGCCAGCTAGCTGAGAAAGCAGCTTTGCATCAAATGGCCTGAAGTCTTTGTAAGACCGCAAATTGAACAAGAGTCAGCAGTGTGGCCTTGTAAAGGCAGCCAGCTGCCTTCTGGGATGTAGTGCAGCCAGCAGGGCAAGGAGAGGGATTCTTTCCCTGTATTTGGCACTTGTGAGACTATATTTGGTCTACTGTGTTAAGTATGGAGCTCCATAGGACAAGAAGAAAATTGACATACTGGTGCAAGTCTAGTGTAGGAGAGTGACCAAGATGGTCAGGCAGCTGGAGTACCTGACAGAAAGCGAGAAAAGTATGAGATCTGGGTTGGTTTGCTCATCCTGGAGAAGAGAAGGTGAAGGGAGATCTTTTTGCTGTCTATAGCTATTGGGAAGGCATAGAAAGGACAGATCCAGGCCATTCTCAGGCATGGACATAGGATTGGATTGAGAGACAGCAGAAACAACAAGGTAGAAAACAAGATTTCCAACTGGATATTAGGAAATCTTTTTCACCCTGAGGGCAATAAAACACTGGAACAGGAGTTGAGAGAGGGTTTGAAATTTGCCAGCCTTGGAGATATTCAGACTTCCAGTGGGTAAGCCCCTGAGAGATCTGATCTAAGGGACATGCTCTGAGCTTGGAGTTGGACTAGAGATCTCCAGAGGTCCTTTCCACCATGCATCATTCTGAGATTCTATGAAGGCATTGGCATGGTGATGTGAATACTAAACCTTGTGTGGATAGATGCTTCAACCTACCTTTTCCCTTTTGTTTGAAAATATACTCTGGATTTGCCTGAGAACTCTTGCATACTTGTACACAAAGCAAGTTTAGTCTTAGCAGTGGCCTTGGGAATAGCATCTGTTATCAATGTAGCCATAGCACCAATATTAGCTTGTCAGCTAATAGAACTATTTATTTTTCAGTGTCCTTGCAAATGCTGATGAAATCTTACACCCAAGTGAATTTATGTGTATATCAAGACTTAGTCTTGTGTAAATTGCTACGGCTGTTTAGAGGTAATTGGGCTGGATGGCTTAACAGGTTTAATGCTTGTTTGTTTTACAGGACATCATGACTACTGGTGCTTCTTTAGACATTATGCAGCCTGATTATTTCTGGGCTTCTGTAGTGTGTGAAATGAAAGACACTTTTAATTTACAGTGATGGATTTTTATGGAACCTGATCAGATTGGAATTTAGCTTCTTATATCTGTATATGCTATTTATATTTTTTCAGTAAGGCATGAAACAGGTAGATCTGAAGACACACGTACAATCTTTTGTCTGTTCAATTTTTCTTTATTTCTGGAGATGCAGGCTAATCAACATTGCTGCTTTTCACTAATGCTGTCCTGTTAAAATGCTTCCGTGTGTCCAGTTCTGACATGAAGATAGTAACTTAAACACATTAGTAAACCAAATTTGGTTTTTGGTTTAACTGTGAGTTGGTGTTCTCTAACAATTTATGGATTTATGAGAGACTGGATTTATATGAATCTATATAGTCATTTAGCTGGCAAAAGATGATAGATAGACTTCAGACTAATAGGTCTTCTCTGTGTCTGCGTAATCACAAAATCTGTCATGTAGCTGCTTACATGTATCATTGAATTACTGTCAGTCTGCAAGCTAAGTAATGAGACACTTGATAACGTGCTTGATCAGGAGTTGTGCAGTTACAAGTGAACAAGATGTTGGCAGCCCACTAAAGGGGTCTAACATATTTACAGAAGATACTATGCTATTACACGGAGGTAAGTGTGCAGACCAGGAAGTACCCAAATACAGCATATAAAGTTACTTAATCTAAACAAAATACATATACTGCTAATTGTTGGGGCTCGCATGCATCCTTATATTGGCTCCTTACTTCAAACTGTTAAGTATATATGTGTGTGTGTGTATATATATGTAATATATATATATTCTTTTATATAGGCCTGCAAATGAATTTTACCATGACCTGGGGAGACTCTCATTACCTTGGACTGACAGGACTTGAAGTGATAGGAAAGAATGGTCATGCATTAAAAATAAGTGCAGAACAGATTTCTGCTTCACCCCAAGACTTAAATGATCTTCTAGAGTATACAGGAGATTCCAGAACATTAGAAAAGTAAGTAGTGAAACATTGGATCTTCCAAGCATTTTCTGCAGGGCTTTTTTTATTTCTTTGTGCCTGTTTTTTCCACCAACAGTTTTGGAGTTTATCAATTTTAAATGTATTTTACATCAGACTTTATAAAGTGACAGAATTACATAAACTTTTATTATGTTAGCACATGTTAATGCGAACATGATTTTCATACCATTGCTCATTCTTGGATTTCACAAGCTATCCAGGAACAGCTTGTTGTAGAAACATGAATGAGATGTTTCTAAAAGATGGTGTTTGAGTTAGGAGATGGTAACACACCTGGTTGGTATCTCTGCTAAGGACTTTCCAGGCATAAATGTGGGTGTTCTGTAGCATCTGTCTGTGCATATGCAGTGATATTTATGCAGGATTGCTGGATAATTTCAAAGAAAATTTTCAAGTTAGCAAAGGGTGAGGATGTATTAGGGAATTGCACAAATAGGTGCTGTTCTGGAAATTCTGTGGCTTTTTTCTTTCTTTTTTTTTTTTTTTTTTTTTTTTGTAATTCCAGTGAAGTTTTATTCATTGACAGGTATACTTCCTCAAATTAACTTGTACTTCCTAAATGGTAGCAGTATAGAAATCATAGGCTATAGGTCTGGAGAGGATTTGGCATTTGGTTGTTACTGAAGCTGCATCCCGTTGATTCCAAGTCATAACTCCATTTCAAAGGGTATTTTCAGTTGTAATCCTGTCCTCTGGCATGTTTATGGCCTGTGAATACGTTTATGAATTCGAACTTCACTTTTCAAAGTCTTTGCTGAGTCTTCCTTAGAATATTTATATAACATATGTATAACATAACTAACTGTTCTTTGTAATTTCTGCTCATCTGACTAATACAGATGTCAAGCTTACTTGTATATAATTCCTCAGTTCTTCTGCCTATTTATATGAAAATCTCTTCTGAAGGCATCAAGATCTAAGAAATCTTCCCATGAGATCCCTTGTGATGAAGAGATTCTGGGGTGGAGACTCTCTATGCTCCACCATGATGGACCCAAATGCAAAGAATTCATTTAGCTTTTTTTCTGTTGGTGTCTTACCTTCTCTGCATGCTCCTTTTACAGCCTTGTCATCTGTTGATCCTACAGAATTTCTGGCAGGATTTCTGCTCCTGATGTATTGGAGGAATTTTATTTATGGTACCTTTTGCTTGCTAGCCTTCATACTCTTTTTTTGGCCTGTGCATACACATTTAGCCTTCCAGAGTTTATGATCCTATCAATTTAGGGTTCTTTGATCATGAATTTTGTTGAAAGATGGCTTGTAATAATTTTCTTTATCCTGCCACTGAGCCAGGCTGGCTTTGATTTTTCAAGTCTTCTCTCTTTCCAACGTCTTTCTTAATAAGTGGGATACATTTGTTCTGTTCATATCTAGTGTGATATCCCTTAATATTCTCTCTGCTATGTGTAATGATTTTATTTTATTTTGTTGCTCCTTTTTTTGACTTTCATCATTTTTGCTTAAGAACCTTACTGGGCACAAGAAATAGGAACTTTTTTGGCTTTTGATATTTCTGCCAGCATGTTGAATTTGAGTACACTACAGTGCTCTTCAACTGTAGCGTTTGGAATAGGTCCTGTGTACTATTCAGGACCAAGTCAAGGATTGACCAAGTCGTGGTCTTCCTAATCAGTTCTTCTGTGAAAGAGTCATTATTCTAATATTTTTCTTTAAGGAACTGCCAAGTCTGGCACTCATTCTTCCGTTAAACTTTTAAATAAATCCTAAGTACATAGGGCAGAGTACCAAAGTAATTACAGTGGACAATTAGTTCATATTCTCCTTTACTCCATCTTTGTATGTTGTAATTTGTGGTAGAAGTATATAAAGTCAGGATTCCAAAATTAGAAAATAATGGAATTAATTTTATCTAGTCAGCCTGAAGTCTGCGCTCGTATGAAAAGACATTGTCATGCTGGTAGAAAGGTTTTTAGAAAAAGTAGGAATGTGCCTAACTGCATGAAGAAGGCTGTGAACAAACTCTGCTTCTTCTCTGGGTTATCCAGCTGCCATCCCGCTCCCTGTCAGATTCAGCATAGTTAGTTGCATTTGCATAGTAATACACTGCAGAGTGCCAGATATACTAGTTTAGGGATGGAAATATATTAATAACGTATATTTTGTCTGGGCCTTAGAGTTTTGCCTTTGGTCATTTTGGTGCAAAGGTAGTTGAGTTTTCTTCTGCCTGCCCCTGGTCACACAGGGAAAATCTAAGGATTTTTCTGGTTTCCCTCAAAAGGACCCAACTAAAGGAAATATTGTTTTTTCTCCCCCCACTGTCTTTAATTCAACAATTGCATATTATATTTGATGTTTACTGTGCTTTTAATTGCATATATGTGGGCACAATAAGCCCTGGAAGCTGGAAGTGGCACCTAGAAAAAAATTCACACTAGGAAAGTACCTGATTTTCATAAGAAAAGTAAGCTTTTCCTTTTTTGCAGCTAATGGATCTTTCTCTTTCTAGGTTAATAGATGGGACTAATATCACAGTAGAGGATGACCATATGTGGCTCATTCCCTTCTCTTTTGGAGAAGATCATCTGCTCACAATCCATTTTGATAAAATTGAAAGTATTGCAGGGCTTCGCTTTTGGAACTATAATAAATCTCCAGAGGATACCTATAGAGGGGTAAGTAAAAGAAAAGGAGCACTGCCAGCAAAAATATACAGCAGTGCATTGGAAAATTGGTACTGTGATGAATGAATATAGCTGCCTTAATGGAACACCATAAATCTTTTTAGATTGTCTGAGTCTGAATTTTGTGGCAGGTATAATGCATTTCTGCCTCCACAAACAGCAACTATTGAAAAAAAGCCAGAGATAGTTTAAAGAAATCTTCACAGCTGATTTTTCTAAGAGACACATACAATAGCACATATTATTTTCAAGATGTATGATTCTGAAGTGGTATCCTCTCAGTATCTAGTATTTAGGCCTACCATATGATTCTTTATTTCCTGGAACACGGGAAATGGTAGAACAGAAATTCTGTTTAGGTAAGTTACAGAAGGCCAGTCAATCAATACTGCCTTTTCCAAGAAGCAAGAGAGTTAGAGTCTCTAGAACCCTAACATTTATTAGGGAAAGTTGACACCTTCCAACATTTGGCTAAAGTAGTTTAGCTGAAATGGTATAACATACCTCCTCTCTTCTTTTTCCAAATTACTTCTTTTATATTTTTTTCATATTGAATTCTTGGAATTGACTGGCAGTTGACATCTGTTGGCAATCGTGTTGCGTCTTGCTGGCACTCTGAGTTCGGCTGTCCTTCATTTCCCTGGTTTTTCTCAGAAGCTGTACATGCGCTTGTAATGATAGTGAAGAAATAGTTGCCGTTCACTGCACAGAAAGTTTATGAATCCATTTGTTTCCAGATCTTCCCCTTCACATATAACTCTTGCATTCTTGATGTCCAAACTCAGTCAATAGATAAGAAAAAAAATGTTGGTATGTATTAAACCAGAGAGAGACAGGACAGAAAGGATCAGCAAAGTTCTGGAAAAAAATCCAGAATTGGAGTTGGAGGCATGGATCCTTCATAGGATTGGGCAAGATAGTGGCAGAAGTTGCAGAATTGTATTTTTGTGTGAATTTACCTTCCAGGAATTGCTTTAAGATGAACACTACATAAATAGGAGGTGTTCCCTCTCCACAACAGAGCCCTGGCATCTTTTAGTATCAGCATGGGGTGTTGTTGAGTGCCAAAGACTGGTCAGAGACTCCCAGAGGGCCAGAGCGTAAGATGTTTCATTTAAGCAACAATTGATCCAGAGATTTTAACACACAATTTTGTAATACGTTGCATTAACCCAACATGTTTGACACATCAGAGGGTTCAGCAGCATGTTGAGCTTACCAACTAAGCACAACCCTGTATAACAACTAGGTGTTTTTAGTAAAATCTGTAACTTAATTGATATGATTTGGCATAAAGAAAAGACTCTTTCCTATGAGAGTGGTACACCTCTATGTAGTGATGGGAGACTTTCAAAACTAAATTTGACAAGGCCCAGAGCAACCTGATTTAGCTTTGCAGGCTTCTCTGCTCTGAGCAGGACCTGCAACTAGAGACATGCTGAAGTCCCTTCCAACCTAAATCTTTCTGTGATTCTGTGTACAAAATGCAATACGAAGAACTGTCTTTCAGTGCTGATGTGGAATGTTTTTCACTACTATTGTAAGCCCAAGCTTCTCCAAGGCAAAGCAGGGGAGAAAAGTTTGAATATGAATTTTCATATCAAATCAATTCCCTGTTTGTGTGCCTCAATTATTAAAGGAGGGAAAGAGCCAAATCCCTAAAATCTAACGTGCAGTTTGGTCTTTGGAGGCCAAACAAAGAAAGGAAGGAAAGTATATTTTCACAGTTTACTTTGCTAGGTAGAAAAAAGAGGTGAGTTTGATAAAGTATGCTTGCAGGTGGCACACCTGTATGTCCCATACCATTAGTAGGTGTAATTTAAATGAGGAGTTCATACCTGCAGTCCTGTAAAAAGATGAAATAAATTACTTGGAAAACTGAAGATGCAGGGGATCTGCTGGGCCACAGTAAAGAGGCTTTTGACTGTAAACCTAGGGCATCATGACGTCTGTCTCTTGAAGTATTGCTGTTCCTTCTAAGAAACAGTCCCCGGGCATGAGATATAATGATTTGCTAGGCAGCCTTAGACTGGTGGATTCTATTCACAGCTTTGGTATGAGAGGGTAATGGCAGTGAACTGTCAAAATGAAGGCTTGTGTGCTATTTCCAGCTCTATGAAAAATTACCTTGTGAAAGCTGTGTTATGTGATTTGTAAAATGCTATGTGTGACGGTTGAGTGCCTTCTCAGATGATGAAAATTACTTAGAAATGAGGGCTGTAAAGGGCACATAAATATAAGCAGCTGTGGTGTAATAGGTAAGATTTCATCTCTAAGTCTGTAGTCTTCCCATTCAATACGTGTTTCCTAAACTGAAGTGTATTTCAGTGGATTTTTCACTACTTCTCCTTAGCCTGGCAGACTGATTCAGCTGGGAAGTAGCATGCAGAAGAGTTTCTGATATGGAAAAGGATATTTCCTTTCTTTGCTTTCAAGCGTATTAAAGATGTTAGTTTTCTCTCCATACTTTGTACTCAAACATTTCCTCCTAATTAATCTTCATGCTGTTTGGAAATGAACTCTGGTCCTCCTCTAGTCTAGTACAATACCTAAGGTTTTCAAACTAAGAAGTGTTTGTTTAAAAAAAAAAATCTTCCTGAAAATTACTTACTTTTGGGATATTGCTTTTGTAACTTACTGAAATTGTAATTGAATAAAAAGTTGTTTACAAATGGAAAAATTATGAAAGCTGTTATGAATATCAGGTCACTGATGATATACAGGCTTTGCATAAAACTCTGAATGTTTTTAAGTTCTGGGATAGACACCTGAAATGGGAATTTTAACTATAAATATTGCATATATATTTTTAATAGAAATCCTAATAATGAAAATTAAATATTTGCATAAAAAGCTAAGTTAACCTCAAATTATCATCAGTCAGTATGAAATCCAAAGATTATCAAGTTAACTCACATTACCTTTAGACTAAGTTAAGTCTTGTTAACTCAATGAATCTATTTTGGGTCAGTCCATTAATCAGCAAGGTTTAATCATATTGCCAGTTACAAGGCCATCTTGTTATATTTTACAGGTGTTATTCCTTCCTTAACCAGTAGTTAGTGAAAGACTCAGTACAATAAATGCTGCTTGTAGTTAACGTTAAGTTACATTTAATGTATTTCTGGGCAAGATGTGGTGATAATTGTTGCTGCATGATTGAATTGTTACGTGACTGGGATCGTGCATACAACACCAGAGGGTGCTAATGAGGGAGGGTGAAGGGGCCAGGACTGCCTCAACGGAATTATTTAGCTTAATCTTCAGAGATTGTATAAGACATGCATGCACCTATGATGTGGACAAGGCTCAATTCTTTCTGCCTGATACAGGTACCTCTTCTTTATTCATATGCCCTTAGGTTACATACAGCACTGCTTGGTAGATGAGTTTGCATGATCCTGGAAAAGTCCAAGTGCCACCTGCCACGAAGATAAATAGAACTGGTGAAATACAGGCTTTCTATAAATGCAACAGGGATCCAAAAGGGTCTGCTCCCATGAGAGCACCAGGTTATGTGATTCCTTAAAGGCTAGCTTCAGCTAGTGCTGAGCAATCAGGCTGATCTAGCAGTGCAATCAGGTGCATGGTGACTCTGTCTCCTCAAATCACCTTTGTGACGTAGGCTGACTGGACAGCCGAGTCTCTCCGTTCTGTTGATGTGTGTATGTATTGCTGCAGGCTCAGGAATCATAGAATCATTTAGGTTGGAAAAGACCTTTAAGATTATAAAGTCCAACCATAAACCTAACAGTGCCAAGTCCCACTAAACCATGTTCCTAAGCACCTACACGTCTTTTAAATACCTCCAGGGATGGTGACTTCACCACTTCCCTGGGCAGCCTGTTCCAGTGCTTGACAACCCTTTGGGTGAAGAAAGGAAGCTTCAGTTTGCTGAGATCTAGTGAGGTGCAGTAATTGAAGGATCTCTTCAATACTTCTTTTTTTTTCTCTTTTTTCTCCCCCCCCCCCCCCCCCCCCCCCAATCCTCACCTCTCCCATCCCCATCAATGTCAGCTACGATGCTCTGAATTGCATGCTGTGGGTTGCAACTGGTGTTTGCTGGTTTAGGCTTTCTTTTGCCAAAGGATGTCATACTATAGAGGAATGAAATAAATATAACAAAATTACTGAGATTGTTGAATGCAATTGTTTTGGATCTATTTTGGTTTATGTAATGTCATGTCATGTAACGTTATGTACGTTATTTTAAACAAGGCCAAGGTAGTCCATGTGTTCCTGGATGGTCACAGCATCTCCCCACCGGAGGGTTTTCTTATCCGCAAGGGACCAGGCAACTGCCATTTTGACTTCGCCCAAGAAATTCTCTTTCTCGACTATCTGCAGCCCCAGCTGATTAATAAAGTACAAAGGAGGTAAAGTAGGATGTTTTTGTTACCTGAACTACACAATGTCTCTTAACTGTTCAGTATTCTTTCATATTCTCTGTTGAAGCCAATTGTATGAGGCACTAGATGAAAATATGAAGCACTTAGAGCAAAGTGTTTCATTGGGTTTTAAATATATACTGTTAACCAGATTTTATTGAGATCAGAGGATAATCTAGTCCATAATTGCAGGCGGGGGAGTTGGAGGGTGGTGTTTGTGGAGGCTTAGTTCTTTGGGTTTTTTCTTTTCTTTTCTGAATAAGCCAAGGTTACATAAAGAAACTATTTTGTCTTGGGGTTTTTTTTGGCAGAACTGGTTCAAAGAGAATGGAACAAGCTAGCATGGACTATGAAGCACCGTTAATGCCATGTGGTTGTATCCTTCTCTGTCATTTTCTTACCTGTCATACAGAATATTTTAGAGTTATGTACTATGGTTATGAGTCCTGACCTTTTTGAATCCAACAATTTCTGGTGCTTTAAGAAATTAACAAGATATCAAGTATATGAGAGAGGCTTCCATTAAGTATTTATTCTTAATTCATAAATGGAACATAATATATGAATGTGTGATCTGTTTTCAGATACTCTGGTAGCATTTTCTCCTGCCTTTTATAATCCATTCAAGCTGGAGCTGAAAGTCCATTAGCACGCTATTCAGCCAGCCTATCAAAGCTAGTCTTTGTATTTTTTGCATATCTTTGACTGTTTGTCTCATTTTATATCTTTATTTAGGTTGACCAGAACTGTGTAATATTTTTTGCCATTTTTCGTAATGTTTGTGGCTTTTTAAGCTTAAGTTTTCCTAGATAAGCACAGGCTTTTGTGATGATACTTACTGTCATGCCATCCATCTATTTGATGGTCCTTTTAAATCCATTAAGCTATTCTAACCAAGTTTGGAGACAATGAGGTTTTAGCAATACTAAGTTCCTGCCGGTTTCATGAAAATCAGTATCTGGGTAGAACAAAGAGATCCAAATGAGTGCTCTGTGAGAGAATGGGCAGCCCAGACTCCATCATTACATTTTCTGCCATTCACTTTAGAGGCATATTTGCTTGCCACTTATCACCCATATGATTCAAAACCAGGCAAAGGCATATATTCAGGAAACATAGGAGGGCAGTAAAGGCTCCATATAGGCGCTGTGGTGTTAATAAGGTGCAGTGTACAAGAAGGTAAGACATACGCTAAAAAAATTTGGTAGTTCTTCATCTGATGGAAGAACGTATGTGAACATATAGATGTGTTTAAATGTATATATGTAAACGTACGTAGATAGACTTTTGTCTAGTTGTGCCACCTCAGATATTAATTTGTGTGCGTATTTTCAGTGACAGAAGAGGCAGGCTTCTTGCCTTAAAAGAAAACAGTTTATTCAGAGAGGTTTAAGACATAGTGAAGTCAGAAGTGAAAGCGATTTTTTTTTTTTTTTTTTTTTTCACTCTCCTAAACTGCAAATAAGAGTGTCTGACATCAAGATTTGGGCTGCACAATCATTTTTGAAACTGCAAATTAAATAGTCTGTTAGGATAAAGTATCAGTATCAAAATTTTCCTTAATACCTTTTTGCTTTTTAGTTGTTTTCCAGTTTCAGCTGCTGACAAGCTGGGGTGATCCATACTACATTGGTTTGAATGGGCTCGAGTTGTTCAATGAACATGGAGACCAAATCTTACTAACTGAAAACAGTATCCTTTACAGGCCAAGCGCCTCTATCCCTTTCAGATACACAGTTTGCTCCCTGGCAAATTATCATATAACATCGCTTGCTACTTCTTCCAAATTGCCAGTTTATCCCATGTGATTACTCTGCTTGTATTGCTCTATATTTACATGATGATACTTGTTTCTGTATGTTTTAATGTATTCTATATGCTTTCAGAACATTTCTCCTCTGAATAGGATGCACCAACAAAGCAGGACAAGGTTAGAGAAGGGAAGGTTTAAGAAGGATACAGTATTTTTTGCTATCAATGTTTATTTCTTATATGGTATGGAAGCACCAGAAAGTTTGATGAGCTATAAATTCATAAGAAAAGGTTGAGCTCAGTTCTTTGTTATGGAATCTTTCATTGTGCCACAAGAAAGAAATTTTTCATGACTCTTCTACTGGAGCTTAAGGCTATTCTAGACACCCAATCCAGTCATGTGGGTAAGGGCTGAGACTTTGAATTTGATTCAATGTTCCCTGAGTAAGCAACAGAGGGAATGAAGGACATGTGTGAAAGATTCATAGTCATCAAGGTAACACTTCAATGCTCTGTATCAGCTGAAGTCTCTTAAGACCTGAAAGCTTCATACCCCAACATACAATTCCTGTAGTTCAGTCACGTGGAAGAAGCAGTTTCTCAGCCAACTAGAAAGGATAAAAAGCATAGATGCTGCATGAATTGTATGTCTCTAAGGATCCTCATTGCCTAATAAATAGAGGATACAATGGAAAAGGTAATAAAGGCTTTTTCCTGAGTTGTATTTTTATTTGTATTTTGTATGATACATGATGAACTTGAAACATCTGTAATGGAGAAGAAGCATTTTGAAATTGAAAAGTGGTAACAAATTGTTTTTAAAATCAGGGGATCTTTAACTTAGTTTTTAAATGGTATGTCTTTACAGTACAATACAATGCCAAGTAAAGATACCTCAGCTCTTTTTGAATGATCACCTGTTTCTGCCTGTAGAGAAGTGTTGCTTGGGTTATTTAGGATCCCAGAAAGAGCATATTTGTCTTAGTGCAGTACTCAGTACTGAGACTGGAGCAAGCTTTTCTTAAACAGTTGAGACATTGCTGTGTTATTCCTTAAATTCTTTATACTTACAGACTCAGGTTTTTTAGAAAGCATGACAAGAGGAAATTAATGTCCCTCAAACTGGATTGCTAATTTGTAATTCTGAAGACATTGCCATCCATCCACATTTCTTTGCATGCCTTTAAAGATACATATGTTTTTAACAATAATGTCCTCTTATGGAAAAAAATCTGGTTACCTAGAAAGCTTGTTCAATAGAAAGTTTTATCTTTCCCTCTCAAAGAACTGAGAAGGTTTTGTTAGACAGTTACTGATTTTCATCACAAACCTTGAGGAACTCAAGCAAACCCTAGTTTGACCAATGACTACCTTCTGCAAGGATACTTTTCTTGAGATATTTTTCATATGAGGAGTTTTCACAAGTTCATGCAAAGAAAATGGGGCTTTGTCACAAAAAAGCTGGGAAGTGCCTACTCCTGATAAGGGAACTTTTTCAAGTCATAACTACATATTTGAAAATAAATTAAATGCAGCTAGCTAATTTATTCCACTTCTAAAAATAATTTTGAATGCCAGAATCTATAAGGGTTGTCTTGCTTCTAAAAATGTGCCCCCAAGTTCCTCAGCTACCTGTGAAGTACTTGAAGTGTTTTTAAGTTTTACTACTGTAGTGGCGTATACTTGCTCATGGAATCTGGAAGAGCAGGCATGAACTTTTAAATATGTTTTTTCTGAAATGTACTTTTTTCGGTTATTTATGCTTAAAGATTTTTTTTTCAGATATTGCTGCTTTTCCAGATAGTGTCAACATTTTAGAAGATGTATCTGGAGACATCCGAACTCCAGATAAACTAATTGACAGAGTAAATGACACAACCGATGGCAGACATATGTGGCTTGCACCAGTTCTTCCTGGCTTGGTACATTTTTCCCTTTTTATTCCACTTAAGTGATATGCATAGATGTAGATAGAAACATAAAGGAAAGGGGAAGAATACGTAATTTTTTAGGTAAATTTGATATTAGTAAATGATGCTAAATCACTGCCTTTTAGAAAAAGTTCTTTTTATTTCATTTTCTCTTCACTGCACAGATAGCAGCAGTATAGATTTCCCAGGTTTGTAATCTTCTGTCTCCATGGTGCAACACCAGAAGAATTTCCAAGGCTAGCACAGAGGTTTTTTCTGTTACTATGATAAAGATACTGACAAAGGAGTTTAATATGCATGTTTTGTGCAATAAACACCTTTCAAACGGGAGTGGACTGGGATCTTGAATTTATTTTTACAAAAAGCAATGAATGTTGTTCCAGCAGTGAGAATTTTTTTAATCTCATTATCCGTGTTGAATTCAAATTCATAAATTAGAGATGGCAGACTTAGCATTTCGTGTCCTAAGGCCCCAAGTCATTCAGCTCTTTTAGAAGCCCCATGTTTAAAATGTGGGGTATCAAGTATCTAAAGAGGAAAAGTAAATAAATTTAGATGAGTTCTGACTTTTGGGAGAGGACATGCCTGTTATGGACATCATTAAGATGTATTTATTTCTTAGAAGAGGATGGATTTTAAAAGTAACAAAATGTAAACATGACATGTGATAAGTTATAGCTTACTGTGTTGGAAAAATCCGTCCTCCATTATGTTACAGTTATTAATTAGAATATTAAAAGCAAAGAATTATATGAAATATTTTCAAAATTTACTTATTATTATATGTTGTAAATGCGGTGGGTATAATTAAGATAAAGATTTTAAGTATTCTTGGGAATACTGACCACTTGGCATTTCTTAAGAAAATGGAAGGTCTGTATAATGCTTGAGGGTCCTACTGTAGATCCTACATCTTGAATCCTGGTAATTTGATGGATTGCTCAGATATCCATTATAACAACATGAATGATTGGTTTGACAGCCATCTGAGTTTGCCAATGTCCTTATAAAAGACATGCTTGCAGGGGCTGTTTCATTTTGGCAAAAGGAAAATAGCAGTACCTGGAGTTCTAGCACAGATGCATACACTTGTGGTGTTATGTCTGACAACAAAGTACTGCAGAAGAACACAAGATATCGGTAGTAAAAGGGTAAATTGATGAAGTGTGATATGCAGGAGACAAGAGTAAGCAATTTAATGGTGCCTTCTGTCCTTAAACTGTAGCAAATTATACCTTTTCAAGATCCACATAGTACTTTTCCATCTTCCATGGTATGGTTGTACAGCCAGGAAGTGCAAATGGATTAAGCAATCAGCCTATTCATGATCAGCCCCCGTAGCTGGGATGCTGAACCAAAGCTTGTTTATACTTACATCCTCATTGCTAGGCTGCTTTGAAATGGGCCGGTTGCCTAGAAAGCTGAATTAACTCTTTGCTATATTGGAAGGTTTGAAAGCTTTAAGGAAACTTTTACATTACAGCCTTTCTTTTCCTTTCTAAATATCTTTTCCTTTCTAATTCTAAAAGTGGTTTTGTCTTTTGCAAATTTATTACTAATGTAAGTACAACTTGAATTCTCTGTTCCCCTGTTACTGATTGTCATTTAATTTGTTTGAATGTATTTTCCATCAAATTTGTCATTTGCTGTAAGACTAACAATTGCTATTGGAGACTCTGCCCAAATTGTCTTCTGGAAAATCACAGATATAGACATTCCTATTGATCAGATCTACCTTTCTTTCTTCAGTTTAAAAAAAAAAAAAAAAGCATAATGATTTAATGCAGCTAACAATATCTTCTCCACTGCATCAGAGGATTAAAACTTCAGAGGTTGCTAGAGATGAAGCTTAAGATGTGTTGCCCAAAGTTGATATAGTAGCTCGTGAAAGGAATAGCATAGAATTAACTGTAACAGGCAAGATTGGTTCCCTACAGCCTAAGCTTTGGTCTTAACATCTTGACATTAATGTCATTGAAAGTAAAATGAGCAATATCTCAAGCAGTAAGTGTTTAGCAAGCATCTGGAGAATTGTCTCTACATTCCTATTGGTGTACGTCACAGAATAATTGCAAGATTTCTGCAAGAGCTTTCAAAGCCAGGCGATATAGGAGAAATTTTAGTCTTGCAAATAGAAAGGTGGATTCCGTTCATATGGAATTCCATTCATATGGAATGGACACCAGCTTGTCTTATCCTGAAGCACGTATCTGTATTTAGTTGATGAAATATTCATTAAAAGTGTCTCACTACCCCTCCTCCACTTGACTAACAGTCCGGGATGACCAGTTCAGGTGTAGATGAACTCATCATCTGATGAGTTACACGTACATTTGAGAGGGCAGCTCTGGGGTAGTGACAACATCTGTGAATTATCAACAGCGATGATATCTGAACTTAAATCCTTAGCATCAGTTATCTGTCCTCTAGTTATGTCTCTTTAAATGCAGACCTCTTTTGATGGAACATGCATGAGAATGTAATTTCTTTGGGGAATGTGTGCTGTTAAATATAAATTAATTCTCTTTCACAGGTGAATAGGATATATGTAATTTTTGATGTACCTACTACTGTGTCAATGATCAAGTTATGGAATTATGCCAAAACACCTCAGAGAGGTGTGAAAGAATTTGGTGTAAGTAATTCTTGTGTGCATTTTGTATGTTCTGGTGAGTCAGCTTGCTTGATTTCTGTACTTATTTTCACAGTTTACTGAAGTGTGATTCCATATAATCTCAAAGGATGGGATTCATCTCATTTAACTCTGCATTTAGTATTAAAATGACTAATGTATGCCAGTCATCTGTCCTCCCTTTCTTGTCCGGGGAAAGAACACTTTATTTTTTTCTTTCTTAGATAATTGTCTTAAGATAGGATAATACTTTCCTTTTTCCACTGCCTATAGAGCAGGCCTGGAAGACTAGTTCAAACTACAAATCCAAGTTTTAGACAGCTGAAGTGAGGTGAGATTCATTAATTCCTAGATTTAAGAGTGATTCACTCCAGTTAATAGAATGGCAATTATGTAAAACATAAAATACATTTTTAATTACCTACTTGAAAGCTGCATTAGAAACATCAGTGAGAAGACAAAAACTTGAAAAAAAAAATCAAAACCCAGCAGCGAATAGAGAGAAATGAAAGTTTGAAAGAACAAAAGCTAATGACCAGACTTGTGAAACAAATAGGGCAAAACGATTTCTAGTTAATTAACAGATACAACTGCTGAAAGCAATGCCGGATTTCTAAATGCTTTGTTTGTTTCTTTCTTTGTCTTTAGCTTCTGGTGGATGACTTGCTGGTATACAATGGGATTCTGGATATGGTGAACCATGTTGTATCAGGCATCCTACCAACCTGTGATCCGGTGGTCCCGTATCATACCATTCTCTTTACAGATGATGAGAAGATTTGCCATCAGGAGAAGAGAACTGTTATTAGGTATGTGGGTGGATCTTGATTGGAAGAAAGAATCTTGTTTTTAAAAAATGTTTTTATGTGACTAATGTCAGCAATATGTATATTGCTATAGAAAATTCCCTTCCAAAGTATACTTAGCTTCACTTAATGAGAAATAACCAATAGTTTTTTAGATACTAGGACCAAATTACTGGCTTTATTTGTAAGTATTTTTTTAGTACTTACTGGGATTCATGATTCATATTTATATATGTTTTCATGGAAACCTATAGTAATAAGCACAAAATAAAGAAGTTAGGCTTCCTTAGAGAAGAAATAATAAATCCCAATGATATTACACAGAGGAAGAAAAATAAAAAGTTAATGAAAAAGAACCAAACATCAAAAGTAAAGAACAGAAAGTCCTCTGATTCGGCACAGATACTAATTAAGGAACCAGAATTCTACTA
This sequence comes from Balearica regulorum gibbericeps, assembly GCF_011004875.1. Taxonomy (NCBI): domain Eukaryota; kingdom Metazoa; phylum Chordata; class Aves; order Gruiformes; family Gruidae; genus Balearica; species Balearica regulorum. Next base: position 3,378,553 of record NC_046198.1, read on the forward strand.
TTTTATAAGCATTCTAAAATAATGAACTTCTTAAATGAGGAATGACTTGCATTCAGAGGAATAACACTTTTAAACCACTAAGTTGACAATCTCCCAGAAAATATGATGAAATGCAGTGAAAAGTGCACTTATATTTAGAAGGTGAGGATTAATAGGGTCTAGAAAACAGTCCCTAGCAAGCAAAATAAAGATTGAAAGAAAAAATATTTTAAATGAGGTTGAAAAGTGAAAAATCAAAAGCTTATAGAAATAAACACTTTCTTATACATTGCACAGCTAACATATAGAATTTCTTGCACATACATCACTTGGGAAAAAAAGTGACAGTTTTGCATTTCAAAATGGCACATGATTTGTTCAGAAGAATATTCAAATATTTAGAAATAAGTGGAGGGGAGCATAAGCTGTCCTGATTAAGAACAGAAGTTCACGTTTGCCTACAGGGTTTATTTTCCTATGTTTATCTAAAGCATTGGCTGTTGGCCACTGGTGCTGTCAGATGTTGAAATAAATTATTATTGTTTGGATGTATTGTGTTAGGCTCATGTTTTTGTACAAGAGGCTGTGTTGTCATGGTAAAAGTGGAGGTAAACAATTTTTCAAGTGGAAAAGTTACTGAAATGAAAATGTCTTGAGGAAATATGAGTTTTGAGAAGATTTTCAGTGAGTTATAGAAAGGAGGAGGAGAAATGAACCTTTAGTTTCTTCAGCTTAACATCTTTCTGTGAGTAAAGTTATTGTATCGGAAGCAGAGTAGTGCCAGTTGTAATCATAGATCTTTTTCTGATAACTTCCTTTGCACATATTTGTAAGACACATATCCTTTGATTTAGTTTTAAGAGGGGTATAGTTTTTGGGTCATGCAAACTGCATGATCTGTTTTCCAGTTGAGAACGTGCTGAATTTCTTCTTTTCTGGACTTCCTGTGCAGGAGCTTTCTTGCTCTTTCTTCTTAGCCTGCTGTGCAATCTTCTATTCCTTTTTTTCACCTACTACCCAAGTAAAACACAGGGTACTTCACTAATAGGAGACAAATCCCTTACTACATGCATTGTAATACCCCTCCATTTAAAAAAATGCTCTTGAGCTTTTATGTATTGTTACTTCTGATTTTGGCCTATTCTCTTTCACATGTCACTGTTCAATATTTTATGAATTTGAGTCCAATATTATCATTAATAGAGTAAGTTCTGATTTACTTCAGTATTGGTTCCCCTGTTTCACTCTGACAGTTTGAGAGACATTACATTTTTCTCTAAAAATAGAAACCTGTTTTGTACAGTATTTCTGGAGAAAAGAAAAATACATTTCTTTTTTTCCAAAGGCATGGATATTTTCTTTTGGTCTATGTGAAAGGGAGATGTTGTTATTAGTGATGTTTTCTTTAACTTTCAATTCAGCTCACATTTTTTCTATAATATGTTTAATTTCATTTAACTTTGAAGTTATTACTTCTTTCTCAAAAAGAAATTGTTAAAATTTTGCAAAAGCCTGCAAAGAAAACTTGTCACAGTAAACGAATTTTGTTTAGTTCAGAAAATTTTCAGATAATGCTATATCAACATTACAAAAGAGTGTTACATTCCATATGGGGATTTTTATGCCCTCTTTGCACAGCACCGATTTAGAATATCACTTTGGTTAATGTGGTTCAAGCTGTGTAGGCAGGCAAGAAAACTGTAGAGTGAATACAATATTTATATTTGAATGCGTGCCTGAATGAATGCCACTAATTAAAACTGGCAAGAAATCCTTCAGGTGGATGCAGAAAGAATGCGTTTCCTTCCTGATAGTCTCATATAATGCGGCTGTGCTCATGGCTTTGTTTAGCCTCCAGGACCTAAATAACTTACTTGTAACCTTTTCTATGACACTCATAACTTTTCACAGTGTTGATTATTTTGACTATTTTACTGATTTTAATCTTTTCAGCAATCATGTGGGAGATCAGGATGTACGAATGATGAATGAAAATGAGATCATCACAAACAGCAAAAAGAAGCAGGTTATGGCTGATCCAGGTTAGTTCTGTCTTCTACGGTTTTCTTCTGCTCACTTTGGACAGAGACATTATGGGTAATGAACATTGTTATAGAGTTAAACTGGGAAAATTGGGGAGACTTACACCTCTTAAATATATTTAGCTCTACTTTTTCTACCGTAGAAAGGCAAATCAGGAATGTCATACTCTGGTGATTTTTTTTATTCTATATCTAAATCTGATAGTGGATGATAAAAACCAAAGACACATGTGGCATGTGGTCATAGCTTATACCGACACATACACAGAAGTCCTCAGGAAATAAACTGACCTAAGGTAAACTGAAAACTGGTGTTAATTGTACAGGTTCACAGAGAGCTTTTGGAATAATAGGCTTGTTGCATCCCCACTGGCCTTTTAAGCAGCTTTAGAGATGATGCATATGTGTCTCAGAATTAGCTGCTTGTTGGTCCTCAAGCAAATCCAAAATCACGATAAGTGTAACAAGGGGGAAAACATGTTGACTTTATTCCTCCCACTGTCTTTCTGGTTGGTCTTTTCTCTTACAAAGTGATAATTAAAAAGACAACCTCTTTTTTTCCCAAGGAGAAAGAGTAGATTGTATTTATAGTCTGAAGAGTCCCAGTCATTCATTGTAAATTACTCGGAATAGCTCCCTAAATACATTACAAATTCTCAGCCAAGCTGGTATATTCATGATTGGTTTTCTCTCCTGAGCATGACACTTTGTCCAATTAGTTTCTCTAGAAAGTGTTACAGAAAATATTTGATGGCTGTTAGTCCTGTAGCAGAAGGATTTGAAATGCCACTGCTTGTACAAATACAGCTTCCAAGTTGTTAGTATATTAGCACTAGCTGCTTCAAAAGTATTTTGAACGTCTCTGTGCCTATTGTAATGACATCCTGGGTTCCAGCGCAGACATACCCTATGTCCAGTAAAGAATCGCTGTCGTTGCCATGGCCATCACATTTATCGTCTAAGCATTAAGGACACAGAATGCCTGTGAAGTCATCAGTTGAGGATTGCCTATTGCCATCTGCCCCATGTCTCCTCTGTAGTACTTATTGATATCAGCCATAGTGGTTCATAACGTAGATTCATAGAATGATTTGGGTTGGAGGAGACTTCAGGGGTCCCCTCCTGAGGGAGGGTCCAACCTCCTGCTCAGAACAGTGTCAGCATTGAATTCAGACCAGATTCCACAGGAAAGCGATTCCATGGGACTGTGAAAAAGTTGGCATCACTTGCTATCAATGTAAGAAACATTACTGAGAAGACTACCTTAGCTTTCATTCTGGGATGGAAAGAGAAATGGGCATGTTTCCTCCTCATTTTAGTCTGGGGCTTCACAGTTAATACACATACACAGTCTTAAAACAGCACTCAATTTTCCTTAACAGCTTTGCGTCCAAAAACCTGCATATGTGAAAAAGGACTGCAGAGGAGGAAAAGATAACAAGGGATTGTGATTGGAAAGTCCTGAATACATCCAGCCCCAAATACCTGCAATCTAGCTCTTCAAGATACGTATCATCCAAATGGAAGATTTTCCGTGTCCGCTGCTGCTAAACCACGTCCTGTCTTATGAGAGGAAGTTCTATTCACTACAGGAAGTTTTCTTCAGTAATGAAATTTAAACCATTAATTCCGTTTTCTGGGGTTTAATTGTTATTATCCGTCTGATTTCCCCCCCTCCCCTTAATTGAAAATCCAGGGAGGAAGGAACATAAAGGAGTGAGTGAGAACCTTACTGCTAACTGACAGCAATTCCTGCCAAGTACCAAGAACTTGGGTGAAGCAGGATGGTCATAACAAGAGGCTTTCAGACTATTTCTCAAGCTGTAATTCCTAAATCTTAGCTGGATGATCACAAAGCTCCTCATTAGAAGGAAGTGTCTGCTTTATTTCTGATGCCTGTAAATAGTTCTTTGGGAAATTGCACCTATTAGAGGAAATATTCTTTACCTCTCTGTTTCTGGGCTGCCACTGTATGTTTTGATGCCATGGCTCTCTCTAGGGGCTGACCCTGTTTCTGACATCTGGAGAGGTTCCAGCTGGGCATGCAGAAGTGTGATGAATGCTTTTAGAGAACAGAGATCAGGAAGTAGGTTTATCAAAGTTTCGTAAGTAAATTTCAACTGACACTTCTTTCATCTTTTGCAGTGAAATAATTATTTCTTTCATTATTTCACTACCATGACAAAAGCAAAGTAGGTGTTTTGCCTGAAGTGCCATTGACAGGCGTTCTACACGTTCTCTAGAGTCTTCCTGCTACAGAGCAGTGCTCTCTTCTCCTATTTTGCGTGCATGTGGTTATATGAACAAGGAGGCTGTACTTCTGTGCTGCACCAACCAACCTTGCCAGCAACATATCATCACTTTTGAGAAATGGTAAATGCATTTTAACTAACAGAAGATAAGGAGCGAACTGCATTTTTAAACACAAAATAACCTGCATATGTAGTTGTTGAAACAAAAACTCTAACCAAATAATTATGCTGCAGGATTTGTAGCTATGCAAATGTACTTTTCACTGAAAAATTGTCAGTGGTGACAACTTGTCAGTGGTGACAACTTGTAAATCTCTTCCATAGAAGATTCTGCCTTTCTCATTTAGAACTCGCTCATTGTTTCCAGAGAGAACTGAACACTCTGAGGTCAGTATCTGCTTTTAGACAAGAAAGAGAGAAATACTATTGTAGCTCCTGATACAGAATCAAAATGTGCAGCTTCCCTTTTTATACTGTCAGGAGTGCAATATCTTGTTTATTTGTTTGTTTATAAAAAGCACACTACTCAGTGTTGTTGGCTAAACTGAAAAGACTTAAAGTAGCAATGCATTTCCCAGATTGCTGTGTATTGATGGAGCAAAAAAAAGTATTTTCTATTAAATACAAAACACTTCTAAATGTAAAATAGTGTATGTGAGTATATTGGTACTTTGTTTAAAGGCTCTTTCCTGTCTACACTGACAAAAGAACCCTTCTGTTGTTTTGAGAACTGTCTCCTATTGTGTGTTTACTACTGTAGCTCTACCAAGAACCAAGTTTTAATTTTTGCTTTAAATCAGTAAACCATTACATGCAACTGAAAAGGAAAAGAGGAGCAGAAGGAAGGGTTATTGTTAGGGCTAAGAACAGATACAAATCTATGCGTTTGGAAGAGGAGAGGCTACAGCAAGGTGCTTAAGACTTAAGGCACAATCACAGATTTGTCACGTAGGCAATCTCTCGATGAGATGAGGCCTGTCGCATTGTCCGTTCTTCTGAGAAAATTGCCTTGAATGTGAAGAGAAATGAAATGTGTCGTGTTTCCTGGCACAGAATAGCATCCTTCTTATTGATCAGAAAAGATGTGACAGGGAGAGGACTTTCTATGCTCATCTGTCTTCTCTGTATCTGTCTAGAGCATCTCAAGTCCTCTGCAATGGACTAGGAATTTTTCAACCCTAATCCTTTGAGGTAACTCCAGGTTTTGTAAATTATTGCAAAATACTCAGTCAAGCTCAAATGGGTCACAGTTCTCTCTATCATCTGTTTCTCTGCCACCAACTCTTCGTCACCAGTAAGGTGGTAACTGCAGCCAGTTGTCACACCTTTTGCCTCTGGAAAGCTGTATGCAGCACAGCTGGTCTGGCACAGAGAATATTGGCTTGTACTTTCTGCCAGCCTCTCTCAGCAACTCCTTTTACCCAGTCAAGAGATTCCCCACGCTGTGGAAAGACCATGAAAGTCTTTGAAATATTTCAAAAAACCTGTTAAGTTGTGGAACATCCTCCCCTGCAGTGTCTCTGAAAGAAGGGTTTGCCAGCATGCTGTCTGCTCTGGTGACATACACCGCCAAGGCCTAATGCAGTCCTTGATTCTAGTCAGTCGTATATAGAAAGTAGCATAATATTTAGAAAATACTTCATTAATCTCTGTGGGGTAGGAGTTGTCAGTGTTCGCCCTCCTAATTGGAGCTGAGATCTAATGACCGTGTATATAACCAAAGATAATTAAGTGTCCTAGTCAGCCCTGTCTACTCAAGCATAGATACTTGACTCATTTCCACAATGAATCAGGGGGGAAAAAGTTTTATTCAATTTTTCACCTTTTCTTAACTAACTAGTCACAAGTACATTCATGTCAGACTAGCATTTACAGGAGGGAGAAGAGGAAGAGTAAACATGCAATCAGGAAAATCCCAGCGGAGCACTTCAGTCAATGGCAGGCACAGTTTCAGCAAGAGTAATCCAGCAAGAATGTGCACAGTAACACATCGTTCGACATTGTTAGAAGCATAACAAAGGAAAGGAAAGGATTAATATGAATTCTTGCTGAAGCCTTTGATGTAAATCATTAAACTTTCACCCTGTTCCAACTTCTGGGCCACTCAAAAACCTCTGTGATATGATATAGTTGCTCACCTTCACCTGTAGTGATTTGCTTTAAAGGGCTTGGCTCACGATAACAGAAAGGAGTTTGTTTGTCCCACAATGACACTGAGAAGGGCAGAGGATAAAGAAATAATCCATGAGGATGTACATGTCATGCTGCCTACTTTTTGATCTTTAAAAAGTTATTTTTATCAGTCTTCACAGTGTAATCTGAAAAGCGGGATGCCTGGGAAGGCCTGCAACTTCTGTTTTTCAATTTCTGCTTTTTTGTTGGTTTGATCCAGTAGAATTTAAACAGCATTGAGAAGTGCCCGTATGTGGACAAGGGAGCAAGCAATGATGCAGACAGTGTAAAAGGCAGCATAGAAGATATGGGAGATTGTGTATTACTGAGTCACGAGACTCATCCTCGTTTTGGAGGATGAACCCATAAGAGCTACATACAGCAGGTAAATTAGACTGAGCCCTTCTCATGGCTTAGGCTGGACCTGGACATAAAATTGCCCCACAGCATCCTGCTTAGGTGATGCTGTTTTCTGTAAGATTTCCTGGTCCTGCTGGCCTTTTACCATGTTCCTGGTGTGTTGGTCATTCCCGGTAGTGATGTTCAGTCCTTTCCTTTCAGGGATGTATACCAGGCTGGTAACATCTACAAGAGCCTGACAGTGCCAGTGAGTGACTGGGTGCTGTGAGATTGGGCAGAGATCTGGTACGCCGGGTAACACACTGGAACAACCAGAGATAGGACTCGCTGCCAGTGATGATGTGAGGAGGAGAGCAGTGGGTGAGGGAGGTTGAATGTTGAGTCTTTAAACCCTCTTGCGTTACCAGGAAAAGCTTGCTTCTCAGCCTAAGTGTCAGGTAAGAGCAAACATGAAGTGCTGTATTGACATCTGAATTCTGGCTCATGCAGGGAATGAAGTGTGCTTTCCTTTTGATCGAGTCAATGGCTTTTACTCTGTAAGACAGAAGCATTTCCCGTTCCCTCCTGCTATCTGCTTCAGCAGTCCTCACTGGTGGGTGCACTGCTATATGGGCTTGGGGCATATAAAAGTGATTAGAGTCCAAACCAGCACTGGTGTAAGCTGACACATTGTGTAGGGGTGCCTTAGGCTGGCCTCCATGTTCTGGGGCTGCTGAGCCAGGACGCTCAGCTCTAACAGGAGCTGTTCTTCTGGGAAGAGTCACTGAAGTAGCCAAATCGCTTCCAATACTCTTCAAAAAAAGTGAACTCCAGAACACACTGCCTAGTAATGGCTTCACCAGTACCGTAGATACTGTAACTATGCACGCTACAGCACTTGACGCACCTTCATCATGTCTATTTTTTAGCTGCATTGTTATGCTTAGAAGGTCGGTCCTTTTGTTTTCCAAACCAGCCCTGAAGGTCCTGTTCAGAACATTGTCTTGCAGGTGCATCCAACCTGTTTTGCTCTTCAGATATATGTGCTCAGATGTATTACAACATTAGTTTCATTTCGTGTAGTTTCCTATATGTAGGCTACTGGCTATCTGTGGTGTCACTGATCCCCTGTTTGCATGGGGCCCTCATTTCTAGGGGTGGTGGCATTGTGCATCTCCCTGCTGGATTATTGTCTGTTCAAAAATGCTGCCGAGATAAATGTTCATTTTGGAGATGTGCACCGATGTCTCCTCTAAAGAGCAGAAAGGGAAGCAGGGAGGAGTATAACATACTGGGAGAGTGTTTGCTTCCATTTGAGTGCTGAGGTCCTCATACTCGGAGCACAAGAAGGAGACTTTCTGTCTCAGTGGTCTCTTTGCCCATTTCTGTGACTATTTGCTTGTTTGCTGAGAAATGACTTACAGCCCATGTGAGACACAAACATCCCTTTATCACGCAGCTTGTATCACCCTAATGGAATTCTGTCAGCTGAGGATAAAATGTGGACTAAGAAAGCAATTATAGAGTGAATCTCCTAGCTGCAGGAAGAGCTGAGAGATGTGGACAGAGTGCCCAGCTGGAGTAATTTCCTGTCCGACTGGCCTCTAAATCTTGCTGGGAATAGATCAATTTTCCACCCTTGTCTAATAGCATCAGCTCCAGTCACCCTAGCTCAGGACCCTGTGAAGTGCTGCTGTGTTGAAAGCTAGGCATAAAAGGAAACATTTGCAATTTGCGACTTCTTTCTTACTGACCTAGAAATTACTGGAAAAGGGGAAAACAAGGCTACAGACCTTCTGTCTGATGGCCCTCTAGTGTTCCCTTTCTTAGCTTCCGGTTGAAGGACAGGACTGAGTGTCCCGATGATCAGCAGGGTGGGAGTTTCTCAATCTGGACTATTGCTTCCAATGGTGCACAGTCCTCTGCCCATAGCTCGCTGCTTTGGCTCTAATTAGGAGAGGAAAACCACCACCTCATGATCTGTTAGCAGCCTTCCCCAGGTATGCTGTTTATTTCTGCAAGGACCCAATTATACAGTGAGGCCACAGTGAAATCTTGCCTTTAGCTTTCAACTTGCTCAAGGTCTCTTTGGTGTGACTAAAATCAAGCTGACTCACAAATTCTTAGTGTATGTCTCTGCTGTATTGCTCATGGGACTTCCAAAAATGTCAGCATGCACAGATTTTATGTGGTTTTCCCAAGAGGGTGGGCATTCTGGGGAACTGTAAACCTAAGAAGATATATCAGACAGATGTCACCTGTTGTTTCAGAGCTCAGTTGCTTGTGTTCCTTAGCTTATCTGGATCTGACTGGAAACGGAGCTCCACAGTGGTTTTTGAAAGTTCATTGTGCTGGGCTGAGCGTGTAGAGGTGAATGTCAGAGAACCCTAAAGGCACTCAGAAATAGCCACATCTCCATCTTCTCAGCAAAGAAGCCAGTTGCTACCTGAAAGTCTTCTGGCCCTGGATGGAGGAGGGAGGGGGTTGGTGCAGTGCTAAAGAGAAGGTTTAGATCTGGACACTGCATCCCAGAGCCCTTGTAAGGACCGGGAGAAGCCTGGCATTCAGCTGCTGCCTCCTGAGAGTGTGAGCCCAGCTGAGTGTTATGGACTGAACTGATCGCCAAGTCAGTATAGCTTGAGCTGAAACAGATGTTGGTCAAAGGCTCGGATGGAAAGCAAGCGTAGTAGGCATAAGGGTAGGGTAAGACGGGGGAAACAGCTATGGCTGTGAAGGTGTCTCAGGGGAATGACTCTTCACCCTAGGGTATTGTATGTGGGAGAAGAGATGGTCCCTGTGGTAAGGATAATGAACTGGGAGCAGTTGAGTCCTATTATCTTTTCCACAAAGATTTCTCTTCTGCCTGATGGCAGCATAAGGTGGCTGCCAGAATAGATGTTTCTGTCTGTAACGTGCTGGGGGAAGAACTTTCATCTTGAGCAAGAGAGAGCTTTCATCTTTCATCAAAAAGGGCGAGGACTGAGGCAGCACCGGCACAGGAGCTTTACTGAGTGTACAGAGTGGTCGGCAGGAAAATGAGTCAGCCAGCACAGCGAGCTGAGCTGAGACACTGACGGCTGTCAGCCCCACTTGCTCCCAAGTGTGGCTTAGCAAGTGTAAAACACTGATGGTGCTGTTCCTGCCTGTTATTCATGGCTATGTGCTCCCATTCATCAAAGGTTTTCCTGCTGCTGTCTGCAATTGCACACCTTTTTTTTTTTTTTTTTTTAAACCTTAAAAAAGTGAGACCAACTTATGCAGGGCTTCATCCACTTTGGCCCGGAAAAGCACTAGGGATGGAGGCTGCACAACCTCTCTAGGCAATCTGTTTTAATACTTGACTGTCCTAATAGGGAAAAAGTTTTTTGTTTGACGCATAATAATCTATATTTCCCCCCACTGATTAAAGGCCTAGATCAGACTTCTGGCATTGCACAAAGGTCATCTCTGCTGTCATCATCTAGCTTTATTATAATAAACTCTGTCTCCCAACTATAATTTCAGATTTGCAGATTAGCAGAAGTCTTATGATCTGCCTCTTTCCTGGTCCGCTGGAGGCACTGCTAAAAATAGAGTAAGTAGCAAAGCTACCTGAAACAGTATAAGCCTAAACAGTGATAAAAACTAATCTACAATCGGTGTTGGTTCTGGCTTGTTTCCAAAGGAATGTTTTTGGGTGGCTTGCTATATACTGGAAATTGTTTGGTAAGGATTAGTTGGTGAACAGATGAATCAAACTGACATTTCCATTACAGGAGATCTGTCTGTGGCCAGAATTCATGGAGAAGGATGTGGGATGATAGTAAGACTTTTCATTATGTTTAATATTGTCAGAGAAATGAAATAGCTCCTATTATTTGTCTCTCTGGGATGGTAACATATCTGAATATTAACACATAACAGACAATCTGATCAAAACCCCCTGACCCAGCAAGACATTGATACGTATTTTAATCACTATCTTTGGGGCATTGAGAAAATCTACTCTTCACGATAAATCTGCAAGAAGCTAAGATGTGCATTTCTCAGTACAGTGCTTGGGTAGATCAGTGCATGTTCTGTCCTTGTGTATTCTGTCTGAAGTCCTTTGGGACCCCCCAGTGTCACTCTTTTTCCTGGGGGAGTAGCACTGAGGCCCTAGGGAGATCTGCACCTTGGTCATCTGCTTGTGGTTTGAGAATAAGGGTTGGGGGATGACTTGTCGGACACTTGTTTGCCTGTCAAACTCCTAGGGGAGGAGAGGTCCATAGGGGAGGACAACAGCTCATAGTGAAAAAGTAACCACCTATAGAAGCATATGGATATAGGAAGTGGAAAAGGGTCTCCAGAGGCAGTTTCACTTTGGGAAACAAGGATTGTAGATTTAATGTGAAAATTACTAAAGTTGAATTGGAATGTGCAAGAGGAACTAGGTGTGTAAATATATAGAGAACATATGAGAAGCAGGTGTTCATGTAGGAAGAATGGAGAAGGGGTTAATGGTAATTGGTGGTACTGCCCAAACACTTGTGACTCAGATTTCAGTACAGATGATGCTGATAATTAATATAAAGATGTTGACAGGTGCCTCAAATTAGTTCTGCTGTATTTTAAGTCATAAACCAGAAGGGCTGGTGGACTTATTTTGCAGAAAGCATTCACATTATGCAGGGATATTATTATTAACAGTACGAAGGGGTAAGGATGAGGTCATAAAATGTCTGATTCAGTGACTGATTTTGACTGCAATTATGCGTTAGAGATATTAATGAGAAGGTTGAAAAATGAATTGGCAATGCAAGTAGATCTAGCCATAGAAAAGGGCCCTCCAAAACAGTGCCACAGAAACTTTGCCATTTATCTTCTTTACCCGCTGATGCAGATGTAAATTAAGTTTCTACAAGCTGATTAGCCTGTAGATGATCTCCCTGCACAGTGCTTCTGGGAGAAGAAAAGTCTTCAGGTTTTCCTATGGTAGATCTGACCTGCAGGTAATTCCAGTGCAGGCTGTTTGTATGAATGTTCTCTTTTTTCTTTCTTTTTTTTTGATTGTTGTCAGATGTTTGTTGTATTGCAATGGTTTAGTTTTTGCAGCATAGATTTTATTATTTGGTTCCTTTTATTAGAATATTGTCTAATCAGAGTGGTTGGACCAGCTGACCTCCAGAGACTCTTTCCAGCCTAAATTATTCTGTGATTCTATGACCAGTATGGATCAGGACCCTCTGTTTAACATAACTTAGCTGCTGTAGAATCTGTTCTGCCACCTGAAGCCTACTGAGCCACAGCATGGTGAATATTAATAGGTTGCTTATTTAACGCAGTCAATCAGTACAAACTACAGATTGCCTGAGGCTGTAAAAAGTATTCATGTCCTCACAGTTCTGACTAGACATCTGCTCCTAGAGATGACACGGAGAAAGACAACCTGTGCCGTGGCTCTGAGGTCCTCAGGTTACACGCAGGGATGAATACATAACAGACAGTGCGTGTTACTTGAATAAGTGTAATGTTAATGAATCTTTGGATCTGGGTATGACTGGAGAATAGCAAATGTAATGCATATAGTTAAGAAAGGAAAGAAAAAAATCATTTGGTCCGGTATTGAGTCTTCAGATTTGAAAGTACGTGTTCAAGGAAAAAAAATGGAGTTAGTTTTATAGTTTAATGGAGATTAGATGAAATGCAACATAGATTTATAGGCTAATTCTTCACTGTGTCTGATTGCCTTTTCTGTTTGTCTCTATACAAGTGAAGGTGATAACATTTTGGAGAGAAGGCTTATTCCAGCTCCACTGGAATAGCTAAAAGCCATGAATATCAGGGTAGAAGACCTCATGCACATCTCAAAAATGGGCAGTAGTGATTCATACTGCAACAGAGGAAGAGGACACTGAAACCTGAGAGGGACCCAGAACTGACAATATCTGACAGAACCAGCCTTGATGATGCAAAGCTAATAAACATAATTCATAGATCTGTGCAGGACCTTGTTACTAGTATTCATGTGGAGAACAAGGCTGAAATTTAAGCTGAGCATATTGTCTGGCCCTGCGAACATGAGAAGCCACAGAGCCTGTTCTTACAGGATCAACTGTATTAAGATTTTGCAGGCAGAGAGGGCAGGCAATACAACATAGGAAGTCTGATATTGCTAATGCCAACATTACATTTTCCTCAGTTCTGTGTCCACTGGAAATTATGGAAAGCTCTGAAAAGAGACCTCTGGGAGAGTTGGGGGTCTGGGCTGTTGTAGAAAAGCAAGTCTGGAGCAGTGCCTACGCTGAGTTCTGTGAGAGGAGGGTCAGCCTATTCCTACCTATCTGAACCAAAGAGACACTTTTTACTACAAAAAAAGAGCCATGAAAGCAGAACATAAAAGCTTGCAGGAGGACATGCTTCTGTGAGACACAAATATCCTCTCCACGGTGCACGGAGCCTTCCAGATGATTTGTCATAATCCTCCGCGGTGCTCACCGGGGTGCGTGATTTGGTCTGAGGGGACACTGCATCTCCAGCGGCTCCATCCATCCTATACTCACCTCCGTGCCCACCTGCGAAGGGAGTTGGCCGTCAGGGGAGGCATCCTTTTCCCAGTCCCTTGCTTCGGTGCTGTGCCTGCCCCAAGGGCACGCGCTGTGCACAACCCTCTGTACTGCCGCAGCTACCTGGTAGTTTGCCAGGCGTGGCTGTAGATCTTGGCTGTAGGGTGGTACAGAGGGGCTGCATGGGCAAAGTGCTGTGCCTGTGTGTGCACATCGGCTTGTAAGTAAAATAAATTCCTAATAACAAGGAGCTTTAAAAAAAATGTATTTGTAAGCCCAGTAGAGAACAGTATAGATATGTCATGCTGAAAGACAAATAGGATCTCTCATACAAATGTCAGAACATCCCCAGAATCCTTATGCAGAAGAGCCCAGCAGGTACAGAGTTTGTCCTTGGAGTGTACCCTCCCTCCCATCCTCTGAAGATGTCTGGAGCTATGGTGCACAAGGAATGATCTGCTTTTATTCTTTTTAATTTTTTTTTTCTCTCTCCCTCCCTGTTGTTTTTGGAATAACCTTAAGTAGTGGATTATAGCCCAGTGCAGGGAAAGATAGGCTGAACTCACAGGTTACCTATCGCTCCTCTTGCCAACCTCAGTGACCTGGCAGGGAGCAGCAGCAGTGTGCGGGACAGACAAGTTCTGGGGTTTGATGTATTTCTCACAGTGAGACCAGGGAAGCATCAATGACTCTCTGAAAGGGAGTGGTGATGATTTAGGGCATATTGCACACTCTTATGCTCTGGCACCCAGTTATCTGCAATGGAAACCTGCTTGGGTGCCCTGCAGCTTCTGACTGTGGTTTTCTGTGACTCTGTGCTCTGGTTTTCTTCCCACGTAACCCAGGATGCAGGTGGGCAGGGAGGGGAGGGTGGTTTGTTGCATGTGCAGGTCGCATCCCAGTGTGTACTCAAGTTATGATTATTGATTGATTTGATGTGCAAAGCAGTTTTAGATAACAATAAATAAGAAAAAAGAACAGGCACAATTTTCTAACAAGTAATGTCATTTAATGAATGATATACTCTAGAAAATAGAAACTACCCAGATGCTGGTTGGTTGGTTGGTCTGCTTGGGGCTGGGGGAAGGCCATTGCTCGGACACACAATGCCTTCCCTGGATTCTTTTGTCAGCATTTGTAGTTGCTGGAAACAAGGAAACATCCCTATATTGAAAGAGACACTAAGAGGGCAATTTTTTTTCTAAAATGTGGGAAGTATGTGGAACACCTTCCCATCCTGTCTCATTGGGCAAGTGGCATGAAGGGCTCAGAGCTCACCAATATCTTTACAGATAATTCATACCTAAAAGGGATAGACTCAACCAATGGTACGTACCCACAGTTCAGTCCTCTAAAATCATCAGAGACTTTGTAGAACATCTTGTGGGCTCTGGTGTTACTGAACTTCTTTCTGGATGGTTTTCTGCACGTGTTGTGTCTCTTCCCTCAAGGTCTGGCTGCTAATTCCAGGGAATATGCTTTTCAGAATGTCACGGTACACTGTGTACAGCTCTGGGTCTATTTTGGGCTTGGGCAGAGATCGGGAGTTGCAGGCCTGTTCAGTGACTGAGTGCTGTAGCAAGTAGACATCGCTGAAGAGCGCAGTTAGGATCTTGTGTGCGGCCTTGTAAGGGTCGTCTTCGAACTGCACCATTGCCTTGAGCTCCGTCAGGGTATAGCCATTGTATCGCTTGCTGTCTTCGGCCAGGGGCTGCACAGTCTCACCAATGTGTCGCACTTTCCACTTCAGGCATTTCAGTTCTTCTTTTACATCCTCTAGTTCTTTCTCCATGGCTTGGAATTCCTTCGCGGTTACAAATCTCCTGCCAAGGAAAGAAGTGGCAGACACAGTGTGGACTTCAGAGGCTCAGAAGGTGAAATCAGCCCGGCTTGCCTGGGGTCGGACCAGAGAGCCTGAGGTTTGGGAAGGGAGATACTGGCCGTGTCACTGAATACCATCCCCAGCTCTTATCTCTCAGGCTTCGTAGTAACAGCAGACTTTCTCCCTGCTAGTACAAGGAGAGACGTGCTTTCACATTGGAAAGGAAATGAGGCACCTTGAAACGGCCCCATTGGAGGAGCTGAGGTTGACAACCCGGCCCCTGTAATCAGGTCTTGGAGAGCTAAATGAATGTATGGAAAATATGGTATTTTGCTTCTTGGATAACAGGGTTTAGTGGGAGCATAGGGTAGTTACTGGAAAACTCAGGGGACATTTAAATCATAAAAGCTATTTAATTATATTTTTATGAGGGGCTCTTAATGACCCTATACCAAGTTGAGTCATTTGAGGACTTAAATATGTGTACGGTCTGGATACGTACCTTTCATGATCAGGATCTTCCAGATCTGATTCAAAACCCTTTCCTGTATTCTTTAATCCAGTTTTAGAATAGCCAGGAGACTGGGAACCATCTTCAGGAGTCATTGTTGCTGGAGGCCTTGTGCTTTTCCTGATTGGGGTCAGTGTGTGATCTGATGCTGAAGCTTGTACGTTTTGTGCTGTGTGAGGACAAAAGGTATAGAAGGAAGCTGCATTGATCCCTGGACTGACTGGAGAGGAGTCAGAGTATTGCTGTGGCTTGGCTGAGCTGGGTGTTAGACTGAGCCTGGGGCTGGCTGGGCAAGATGCTGGAATAGTCCTTGTTCTGAGTGGGCTGGAACATGATATTGCTAAATTTTTATCTCTTTGCTCAAATAGTTGAGGGCTTGGTGATTCTCCTGGGGCCAATCTAGTGATGGAGGCAATGTCCAGCAGGGTTTGATCCTGAACCATGGAGATCTGGCTGGTCAGTTCTGATGAAAGTGAAGAGCTGCTTGATGTGTCGCTGGAAGAGCTTGACGTAGCAAATGGGGGTATTTTCTGAGCATTATGGTCACTCCTGTTCCTCTGCGTGCTAGTGACATTTAGAGCTGGGTGTTGTGAAGCCCTAAAGAAAGACAAACACACACTTTTTCCTCTGGACTGGGTTAAAGGTTTATAAGACAATTTTAGGCCAATTTTGGGACAATTTTGAGACTATTTCCCATGACTGCATTTCCCCATAGGCTGATTTTCTTCTCATGTCTGTATAAAACCCTCTGCTTCTCACGACCAAAACCAGAATGTTTGAAAACCAGTTCCTCCCTGGTGCCAACTGAGCATTCGTCAGCTATCGTCAGTGTGATAATCACTGGCACATCAGTGTTCTCCCTCCCAAAAGTCATACAGCTCGGCAAGAACCAAGGATTTGGTGCTGGGGAAGGAAAGGAAGGGAAGAAAGCTATGGGAATATTGATTGTGACAAATTCCAGCAAGAACACAAAAGGATAAAACCTGGCTTGCAGGTTGCCACAGCACCCGCCTTTGATCATCCCTGCAAAGTGTGAAGACCTGCCTTCACCTTGGACCCACATGCTTTAGTCTCTTGGTAGCTCAGCACGGTTACCCGGTAAATTAGGGGATGAATAAACAGGCAAGATAAAACCAGAAGGGCAGCACAGAATGACATCACTGTTCCTGTGGTGACATTATAGGACATTTCTTTTGTATAGCTTGGTGTGTTAAGGACTTTTCCCCACTAACTGTAGACTGTGTACAGGGCTGACCAGCTATTTTAGGTGGTTGGAAATGCTAACTGCATGGGATGCCAGACTACCCCTCTTGAATATTGTTTCCCGTACTTTTTTCCAATTTTTTTTTTTCCTTCTCTCCTATCGCTAAATTTTACTTGGTTTGGCAAGACTGATGGCAAGAGAGGAAGATGTACCCCTGTAGACTGGAATTGTCCTGACGAGTAGTGAATGCAGTTAGAAGTACTTTGACCTTGAAGGGAAACACGAACATACCCACTGTGCAGATCATGATTCAGGATTTCTAACAGCCAAAGGACATGACAAACTTTTGTAGCAATACCAGTGACCAGCTGAGTCTTCTTGTGCGTCTGGTATATTCATATTCCTCTTGTGGTGGAAGTCAGCAGACAATCCTGGTCTGGATGGGTTATACAAGATCTAGTGCATGAAGTCCTGCCCTGTTAGTACTAATGACTTGATTTAGCTACATATTCACTTCTCCACCTCCCTGCACCTTTCTTAGCGTTTGGTGCAATTACATACCAAATTTTTAAGGTCCTAAAGAGCATGCCTCATGCCTATTGGCTTCAGTAGGGTTAATTAAGGCCTTTGCTAGGTCACAGCATCATTATCAGGTTTAAATCAAATTTAGAGTTGTTATAATTGGAAAAGCAGGCAGTAACAGAGCTACTGCATAAAAACAGAGCCAAAAAAGAAGCATAAAATGAGTTATATAAAAGGCAGGAGAGAAAACAAGCGCACATGTCAGAGGGAGCACCCTTCCCCAGAAGTGCCTTGCTTTCATAAACTGGCTGAACAGGGGTGGAAGACAAGAATTGCCAACTAGATATAAGGAAAAGCTTTTTCACCCTGAGGGTGTTCAAACACTGGGGCAGAGGCCAAGAGAGGAATTGGGATCTCCATCCTTGGAGGCAATCAGAACTCGAGGAGACAAGGAGCCTGATCCAGCCCGGTCTAATGGACATGCTGTGAGCAAGGGACTGGACTAGAGACCTCCAGAGGCCCTGCTCACCCTGTGTTATTCTGTGATTCACTGATTCTGCCTAACTATGAAAATGACTTATTTCCCCCATTTTCCCTTTCTCCTTTCACTTTTCTCCCCTCTGAGTGCCATCTCACCATCCTGCTCTTCCACTGGAGGTTCTGGGCTATCCCCTTCCATATTGACCTTGGATTGCGCACTGCAGGAGAGTCCCTCATAAATAAAAAGCTTTTCAAAGGAAAACAGCGTTATTTGCAGCTTGCAAAAGTCAGGGTTGGTAGCTCAGGCCTTTGGAAAAGTGGGCTGTGGGAGCGAAGGTCACTGGGAGCTGGGCATCTTTGTTGTGTTGCCTTTGTAAATTGAGTTGCTGTTTCTCAGTTTCTCCTGAAAGCAAGGAGTGACGGGTTGTAGCGTGTTTGGTCATGCTGTGGAGGTGATCAGTAAATTGGAATTTGTCATAGGTGAAGCTGATTGTTTATTTCTCACCAGAGAGACTCAGAAACCTCATAAACTTGTGAAGATCTAGAGCCAGATCTTTTGGCCGAAGGAGTGCATCTCTAGGCCCCAGGGACGAGGCAAATGGGGAGAGAGCTGTCTGGTGGTTCCTGGGCTGCTCTGAGACCAAGAGGAGGAGTGGAAAAAGGTAATCTTCTGGTACCGGCAACACAAATCAAAATTACTGCTTATTTAAATTAGAGCTGAAACTCAGGCATTCCTTTATCTTCACTACAAAATCCCACATTCAGGAAATATGGTTTGCTGTAGCAAATAAAAAACCCCAATTTGTTCTGACAAGAGCAAAACCCCTTTTAAGGCAACTATAATAAAAATGTACATTGTAACTTTTTTGTTAAAAATATATGTATTTGTCTGCAAATCTCTTACAGTGTAAAACTATCTGAACATTAAGTGAGCAACAATCCCTACCTACGTTTTGGGGGAAATATAATAGGCGCAGTAACTGAAAGGCTACTGGGGTGCTTGTACAATCTGAAATACTTCATTTTGCATCTTTAGCAGTGTTGGACACGGTTGGGGGTTTTGTGGTGGTGTTCGGTGGGGTTTTTTGCATAAATCCAGGATTAGCTGTAGGAGATGGAACATTTATTGAAAGATGCTATTTAAAAGAGTGACAGAAAACATGTTTCATAACTAATCTCACTGAAATTTATATAAGAAATGTTTCCAATTCACCTGTTCACTGGAGGAAACAAAGAAGTATTATAAACTATCACTTTCTTTTGCTTTCCTTTTCCACCCTTTAATTTTCACTGGCTGCAGTGCTAAACATGGTACTGAATTTACTTTTATCATCATTCTTATCTCAGAAGCAGAGGAGCTGGTTGCTTAAGAAGCAATCTGAAGCTTGTTAAAGCAAAATGTCAGTCTGGATTTTAGCAGAGGTAAATGTGGAGAGAACTGAGACCTGTAACTTTGGAGCTTCCTAGTGGGCAAGGGTTTGCCTGAAGACAGGAATGAAATTCCCATTGCTTTTAATATAGCAAGGCTGGATCTTAGATCTGTAACCATGGTACTTTATCAGAGGGGATTTTTTTCCCACCTGTTTTTATGTAGTGAATCACTATGAACTGAATAAATTACAGGAAGAATTGCAAGACCTGGAGTTGAAATCAATGCTGACATGAAATAGGAAGGTGATTGCAGCTGTCAGGTATCTCCACAAGGAGAAACCTTGACTCAACTTTGAGCGACACTTCAAATGCGTCAAGCCCTTGTTGTCTGCCTTCTTCCAGCCCTGTGCTGCTCAGCATATAAAGCATGTTCCCCGTTGTCAGAGTGACCTTGTCTGCCGTCTGTGCCTTGCCCTCTCCAGCTGAGCTTGTGCAATACACTTTTTGTAGCACTGAATTTGGAGACATTTGAAAGTTGCCTGCAAATCCAGCACCACTTTCTTTCTGCGGCACTTGCAACCAAGAAAAAAAAATAGTTGATATTCCTTTTTTTATCAATCATTTCCACCATGTGTTAAATCTAGAGTTCTACTGATAATCTTGTTTGAATAGAAAAAAATGACAATACACTTTACAGAAGCACTAAGGGGCTGGTTGCATAAACCTTACTGTAGACAGTCAGGGGTGGGAGGATGGTAGAAGAGCTGTGGGATGGACCCAGGGGAAATGCCTGCAGGGTGATGATATGAGAATAAAGTTATTTTTTTAAGGCCTCCTCTTTGTCAGGTGACCCACCTAAAATGCCCACACTGCCAAAACAGTGACTTTATTTTTTTAATGCTGAATTAATTTTGAATAATTTTCCAGTTTTCTACGAGAAAAGCTGGTATTCTGGACCCTGAGTTTATCTGCCTCAAATAACAACCACGGCTTTTAGCCACAGTCAGTCAGAATATGCTGTTTTCTGCTCAGCTCTTGGCTCTTCCGAGCTACCCATCTCCTCTTTGTCTTTGCCACCATACCTGTCCCTCCTTGTCCTTTGTGACATTTCTCCCGCCTTTCTCTTACTCCTTGTTCTACATCTATCATCCATACCTCTCTCATCTGTCCTGTGGGTCCCAGGCACGTTGATTTAAGCAGCAGGCTCATCATATTAATGCCTAGTGGTGGGAGAAGACCAGAGGAGAAGGTGGCAGTGGCATGGACATACAGTTGTCTGAAGTCAAGGTACAACTGCTGCCTGGAGCCTAATAACAGTGAGCATTTCTCAGTAATAGAGAACTGCACAACAACAACAACAAAATCCTGAAGTGAAACTTCTCCTTCTATCATTTTTGTGTAGCAACTGCATAACTAGTGCATTGGGATCTCCCAGCCCTGTTCACCTGAAAGAAAAAATTGAGACCTGCAAGGTCAAAAAATCCAGCAAATAGACTATTAAGTGTTTAGAGCTTTGCAATGGGAATGTTGTTTGGTATGAAAAAATTGTGACTGGGGATATTAGATGTATAGGGGCCAGCACCATATGTTTGCACAGGAAGGCAGCTCGGTGAGAGCAGAGGATGCCAATTTATAGCTAGCACTCCCTGGTGCTGCTCTTAGCCCAGCTCAGGCAAGTTTAAACCTGTTAAAGGAAAATTAGAGTTTAGTGCTGGACATTAAATGGTTTAAGGTAGAGCTATAAAGACTGAATATTGCATTGCCCCAATCAAGACTTCTCTGGAATCAAGCTTCTGATGAAAGTTATAATTTGAAGCCACTTTTCAAAACGGGTCGCTTAGTCTTGCCAACAGAGGAACCTCAGACCCTGCCCTGGTCCTGGCCTGGCATAAGGCCCTTTGTGCTTCCTGTGCTCTCACACTGCTCCTGGGCTGTTCTCAAACCTTTACTATCCTCTCTTCTAAAGCTTCCTGACCTGTTGGTGTTTGTCTGCTATGCTTGCTCAGCCTTGTTCTTTTATTTAAAGGTTTTTACTATTTCACTCTACAGTGGCAAGCCCTAAAAAATCCTTGCCTCTCAACAACGACCAGATGCCCTGTTTTGTCTTTGTGGAAGGACAGGAAAAATAGCATGATAACTGAGGATGAGTGAATACTCTTTATGTGCTGGTTGGTTCAAATTAGAACAGCGTTTCTAAGTGACAAGTCCTTCAGGGAATGAAGTGCTGGTTGAAGGGAGCAGCAGGAATAACTTCTCGTGATACCTCCTCGTGTCCTACTGGTACAGGACCACCTCTATGTGAAGAGTTCAGAAAGAGTTCAAAATGCTCTGCTGGCATTTACTCTGCTAGTGGAAAGCAGGTGGTGAGTTCACCAAACAACAGTAAGGACTTGGTCTGTTCTAAGTGATGTGTCCTCTTCTTCCATACAAGCAGACCCCTGGACAGCCAAAGGGCCGGTGTAACCTTTGTGGCTGCTCTGAGTTTAGCAAAGCACTTCTCATGTCGTTCTCTTGCCATTAACAATTCCCTGCTGGCTATGAGCCCACTGCAACACTGTCTTCTTTCCAAACCAAGAGCCTTCAGCCCCTGTCCATGGAGCACTTGGCACTGCCACAAGACAAATGCATAATAATTAGTACTAATATTAATAAGTAATATTAGCAATAAATGTTCATACTGCTGTTTTCTCTATGTATTTTGTGGCTTGAATGTCTGCCTTTGGATTTAGTACCTCCTTCTTTACATACCACATACAGAGGTAGATGATTTTTTTTCAAGTGCAGAACCTGACTGAAAGCTATGGTTGAGACACCCAAACTCCATGGCACTCCGCAAGCCTAAAGAAAAGCCTGTAGAAAGGTAAGTGTGATCCTGGGGCATCTTCCATTTGTGATCTTGGATATGTCATTTCTTATTGCTGCCTGCTTGTCTCTCTATCGGTACAAATTAGTATACTACCCTGTGTCACGGGGGGGTTGCAAACCTCATCACTGATGCCTTTGCTGCAATGCTGCATGGTTCTTCTTGTGCAGGTAATATAATGGGCTTGTTTGAATATCTGCAACTAACTGGCAACCACAAAGACGTACTTAGGGGAAAAAACCCAGACCTGGTGCTGGGGAAAGAAAAGCAGCGTTGGTTTGGTAGAAGGCTGGCACTTATCCCTGGTACGATGCTATCAGCTAGGTACCTGGACCAGGCAAGGAGGCACAGTCTGGTGGTTCCAGTGCAGTTGTTCAATCTGCCTGCAAAGGGCAGTTCCTGGCATTTTTGTAAGTCTGCCCATGAATGGTGAGTCTGCGGCTCTGGAACTGCATCTGAGACTTTCCCAACTCTTTTGGGGTTGTGGTTCCTATGTATTTCCTGGTGAGAAATGGCTTTGAGTCTACGCTGTGCTGAGCTGATTTCTTGCTAGTGGCATGGCTGAAAAGCTTGAACCTCTTCATCGGTCTTATGGCACCAGCCCCTGTGAACTTTTGATTCTTTGGCCCCACTGCAGACAATTTCATAGTGATACAGTGAGTGATGGTCATTGGGCAGTTTTGAAAGAAGATCAGGATAACCGTTTTGTGCTGTCTCCTCTTGCTTAGTGACACTGCACGGAGTTGCAGTGAAAGCAAGGCTGAGTCCAGGCTGTTTTGTGACTTTCTAATGTGTCTGTCGTGCCCTATCCCTAACAGGGCCTCATAATACAGCTCCAAAGTCTGGTGTACATTGTCCAGTGCAAATAAAGAAATTACTATGTGTAGAAATGGGCAATGGGACAAAGAACAGTGGGAGTGCGTGAAGCTAGAAACAACTTTAAGGAGAATCGTCTGATCAGGCGTGGGCCAGTTATGACTCAATGTGGTATGGGGCTTGTTCCAGGAAGGAGATTTTCCTTTGAAGGTTGTGAGGGTTTGTGCCATCCTGAGTAGCAGTAACTAGTGGGTTTTCCTCCCTAATAAGCATGAATAATGAAGATTCTGAAGCTTAAGTTGCATACATAAGTAAACTGTGTACTGAGAGCAGAACTTCATTCATACCACTTAATTACATTGATCTGATGTCATTACAGTTGGTAACTGATGTGTACCTGCAGCTGACGTAATGTTGAAGAGTGGCCGCTGTTCTTTACCTGATACCTGACTTCTCATTTACAGTTTGCTTTTACAGTGCTGTCAGCACATCTGTGGAGGTAAGCTGTGTGTCCTTTACGTTGAAGTACTGGGGTAGGGCTGGGCGTAGGACCAATAGAGCTTTGTTTCTATTCCTTTGAACATCTAATGTCAAGAATTGTTATTTTTTTCTTTGAAAGGAAGACATTTGGACAATCTTCTTAATGAACTAAGCACATCTGGACACTACCCAGTAGCTTGGCAGTAGGGAATTTTCTTGGGAAATATGACCCAGATCAATTTTGTATTAATAGAGGTTTTCAGACCTGTGAAAGTGAAGGATGTGGATCTGCCTGTGGGAAGGTCCATAACTAACATCATATTTTCAAGGAGCAGGAGTTACCAAGTGAGCTGATGACAAACCAAGCTTGAGCGCAGTGCTAGCACTATTATGCCTGTGGGGAGAGCACCTCCAGTGACATGGAACTGGAGAGCTGTTCCAGCAGGTCTGATGAGGGATCAGGATCCTCAATTATTAGGGTTATGGACACCAAGATTCCATGCGTATGTGGCTGAGATGTGCATCTCAGCAAGAGAGAGGCAGCAAAATGCTATGAGGTTTCCAAATTTTAATAGCAGAGTCAGCAAGTCACTTTCCCAAGTCTCCCTCCTGCTGAATGAAGAATCACTTGCTTTCTTTGCAAGAAAATAGATGCATGAAACTGCACACATCTTTCCAGGAGAGTAAAGGATAGTATTCCGAGCAGGGTAGGAGCCATGCTCCAATATTGCTCCGTACATTGAACTACTGATTCCCATCGCTTAAAGTAAGAATTTTTGCAAACGCTGAATAAAAAAAGCATGGCAATTTTCTGAGTAAGGATTAATAGACGTGAAAGAAATGGCATTAATTATACTAATGTTATTGTCTACCAAAGCTGCTTTCAATCATTTTTATATTCAATAGTGTGCATCATCATGAATTGGTGATAAATATAGACGAAAAAAGGTAGTAATAACGAAAGTTATACAGGTGTAAATTAGAGCATATTTTTAAACTACTATGAAGTCACAGCTTCTTGAGATAACATAAAATTATAGGATGTGTGCACATCCTAAATTGAATCCTGGGGAATTTTGTACTGTTCGTATGCTAGTTGATTATCATTTGGGCAACGCTGTCTGAGAAAGTTACAAACCTCTATTTCCATAGCTTCCTACTCCAAACCTTATTCTTAACCCCAAGGAGCCAGCATGGGGACGGTATAAGCCATTGTGTATCGGACATATTCGAGCCATGGTCACTTACTATTTGGGGAGCAGCTATGGAGGCACTGTAACCTCAGGTCCCCAGCCTCAGCCCTCTCCTCCTCAGTCCTGGAAAAGAGAATATAGAAGTAGCACCTTTAACAGAAACAAAGGCTGCTCCCAAATGTACAGAAATGGAAGGGTCAAAATCAATAAGAGTACAACATACCTGGGCTCCTCCATCTATAGCCAGCCAGGCCCATTATGGAGATCGTAATGGTCTCGGGAAGGACTCGGTTCCACTGGCTTTGCCCCTCTCAGGGAAAAGCTCATGTAAAGAGGCCATGGGGAATAGAAATGAGGGGCTCAGGGCTGCGTCTCTCCCACTCTTTCACTCTTCAGGATGAAGCTAAGCGTCGGGGACTAACAGCATTGTACAGTACGTGTGTGTTGGAAGTGGGTGTGTTGCTAGTGCTACACCATTTAAGTGCCAGTCCATGTAATTTTCCAGAAGGAACAGCTCTGCGGATAAACCTTCCTGTGTTGCAGAATAAAGTACAGAATAAATCCAAGGCAGAACGTTACACATCCTTGTGTGCTAATGAAAGCTGAATAGTCAGATTTGAAATATGAAAAGATACTGACTCTGTAAATGGGAGGTACTGTAGGTCAACAGCTTTAAACCTGTTCAGATACCTAGGTGACCAAAGAGGAAATCAGAGCAAAAGGTTGGCATGTCTTTGGAAAGCATTGATATGATCTGCACAACACCTTAAATGAGTACGATGGAGTTAGAGAAAGAAAACTGTGATTAAGATACGTCAGAGAAATGTACAAAAAAGGAAGAAAATAGCATATGCAAATGATGATTTGAAAGTTCTGATTCTTATAGTGTCGGGAATACTCTGCAATAGCTTTGGTCCTGCCGTCTGTTTCAAACTGCTCCCAGCACTTCAAAACTACATTTTCTATCCCCGCAGAGACATTTTGTCTGCACTGGTATCAATGGCAGTTTGAACTCAGTTTACTCTAGAATTTCACCTGCAGCATCTGCCTGATGTTGGGCTGGTTTTGCAGATCTGAGTAAGGGCTCAGTCAGCAAGAAAAATGTTGTGAAATCAGCTGCAATACCACAATGGGTGTTGATGGACAGCTGCAAGTTGGCAAATGCTGTGCTATGGATGAGTGAACTGTGGAAGGCTGAATCTTCCAGATTTACTTGCTAAATTTGTTTGTTGGTTTAGCAGTGCCTCGGAAGTAAGATGTGCTTCACAGGGAGCAAAAGGCTGGATATCAGACTGAAGACAGGGCTATGCTGGTCTCTGGGGTCCCCTCTCCCACCGGTGCCAGGGTGGGCTGACCTCCTTAGCCCTGCCTGCAGTGCCTCAGTTCCAATGCGACTCAACACCCCTGGCCTCACACAGCCTGACCAGGCATGGATGCATCTCCAAAAGCTGCTAATCTTTCTGTTGATGTCAACAGTAAAAGAGGGCAGTAGCTAATTCAAGTTTTCTCATGTGTCTTTAATAACTTTTTATTCTCACCCAAGGCAGTGACTACCTCTCCATGAAGACCTCACTTGGATTTTAATTCCATGCTTTCAGGCCCGTTATCCCTGACCCCAGGCTTCAATCCTCACGTATTCTCACTCCAAACCTCTACGTTCCCTTGCCCCAGATCTTCCTCCCTGTAGCTACAATTCTCCTTATTCCAGCAGCTGTGACAATTGCCCTAGGGTCTCCATCTGCCCCTCTAACACCTTCTGCCTTTCCCCCAGCATACTGAAGAAGCAAAGAGGAAGGTTTATCGTTCTTCATCTGAAAGCAAAGCCCACCAGAGTTCTGGGAGCAGGGAAAGGTGGTGGGGAGTGGCTGAAAGGGGATTTTTTTTTTTTAGTATAGAAAAAAAGGAAAGCAAGAAACTGGGGACAAACACAGGAAAGACATTCCCTATGAATAACCTAGCTGTGCTGTCCCTTGCCTGGATGGATGTGATCATTGTGTTGCTGTAGCCAGTTGGTCTAAATGAGTGCACTTCTTGTGAATGTGTCCTAATTATTACACAGCCATATGGGCAAAGCTGCTAAAACTGCTACATCTACTAATTTCCATCTTGCCTTCCTCTCACTGCCTTTTTAGCACCCCCAAACTAGATATAGTTGCATATTTATTAGATGTTATACAGAGAAAGCTGAAGCTTTAACAGCCTGGGTGCACTGAAGTTAGTGCTGCACTGGAAGGGTTACCCCAGTCCCCTGCTGTGGGCATTATTTTCTCATGGCCTTACAGGTACACTTGTGCAGGGCAGGGAGGAAGGTGTGGGATGTTGTGGCATGACCTGACTGTGGAACAGCTACATCTCTGTGGCAGCAGGCAAAGGGACAGCAGTCCCAGAACTACTACCTGTGTGCTGCAGGGCGTTACAGAAGCCAAATAGCTGGACAGTGGAAGAGGAGAAGGTCCTGGCACATTGACAGTCCTTCAGCTGACTGTCACATACATCAGACTATATGGAGAGAACAAAGAATCCGTCTCCCTTGGACTTATTTGGAAGGATCCTCAGAGCAAAGGAAGCAGAAAGGGATGTGGAGGGTTCTTCCTCTGCTAGCTGGGAGGAACTGTAGACAACAGACCATGCTCAAGATAATATGGGGCAAGAGTATTCATATGAAACAGAGTAGAAAGAGAAATTGAGAGGGAAGAGAGATACCTATCATGAACTGACACCTAATAAACTAAAAAATTGAAAAAGATGAGCAAAAGTTACAGACACATACTCAGTTAAAAGGAAAGCCAGAGAAAAAGGGAGGACAAACAATAATAGGATAAAGACTGAAAACTGCCATGTTGCAGATAATTCTACTGATAATTTTATAGAACACTTAATACATGAATAGTACCTCCAACCCTGTATCATTTACTTGTTCTGCTTAGCATTACTCTGAGGGCTATCATATGTTTTATATCTGAAGAGCTATAATATCTTTTGATTTTATAATGTGAACTACAGTGTCCATTTTGTCTGGGATTTTCGAAGTATCCCAGGCCTGGGAAGGAAATAATTGTTGAATATAACACCATGAATCTTTGATATTTCAGCAGCTGTTTAAATGTTTTCCCAGTGACAGAAACAGTAAGAAGCTTAGCTGTTGAGAGACAAAGTCTGTGTCTTCGTGGTCGCGGGGAGTTGGAGGATTTGGCTGTCTCTGTGTAAGCACGCTCTTTGCAACTTGCTTGTGCTTATGTGTGGACTTAGGGTTGGATAACTATGTGCTGCTTAAGGTAGAGCGAAAACAGGCTGTGAAGCAGCATTTGAGGTGTACACATATATTGGTGTGATTTTAAAGGTCTTTCCTATGTTCTTCACAGCTGAGGCAGTTCTTAGGGTGCAGAGATGATGCAGACGGTGCGAAGCTGGCATGCTAGGGGAGGGGATGGGGTGAGCTGGTGGGAGGGAGGGGGTCAGGACAACAAGCCATGCACTGATTTGGGTCATCCCTTGTATCTTCTGCACTGGATGGTGAACATGGGGCACACTGATTGAATTGAGAGGTCTCAAGGGAACATTTCAGCTCTTTCATCTAATAGGTCTCTAGTAAATCTTCTGTTGTTATATGCAGTTACATGTGATTAAAATTAAATGAAATACAGCGATATTATGTTTGACAAAGTACTTGCAAGATTAGTGGTATTTCACTGTCAGTATTTTTCATAAAGGAAATTTCTTATCTGGGAGCAGGGGCCTGTAGAAGTATATTCCAACAAAACACTTTTGTCAGAAAAAATGGGGCTAACGCTTTTCTTCCCCGCCTTCCAGAAGATAATCTGCAGCTGTGGAGAATAATGATCAAGCTTTAAATTTCACTAGAAATACATTGCTCTTAGAAAACTGCCTATCGTACTGAGTCTATTCCACACAGAGGTAGATGCATGTGTACAGTGGGTGCTGGATGTGTACTGAGAGAGAGGAACACGCAAAGAGGAGGGCAGTGAGATGTACAAAATAACTGGAAGGAAGAAAGGCTGCAGGGCTTTATTTATGAGATATGAAAAGGAACATGGAGGTGTAGGAGTAGGAGGGAATGTGAAGTATCCCTGGGTATATGCACAGGAAAGAAAGAGAATCTAAATTATTTTCTGTTTGTGCAAAGGAAGATCGGAGGTAGGGGAAGTGTGCTTGCTGGGACTGCTGGTGCCCAAGGCATCTAGCAACACTCTGTTGCTAATTGATGATCCTTGGACCCCCTGCAATCTCAGAGTGTTCTCAGGGCACAGTAGTGAAGCTGACCATGCAAATGCTAACTTAAAAAAAAAAAAAAAGGATGTAATGCTGCACAGCTTTAAATCTCTGGAATGATCCCATGGTAACACTGTCTCTGGGTTTCTTAGTATGTATTCAGATACAACAATTAAAATAATGTGATATAAAAAAAGAAAGTCGTAATCATGAAGCTTGGGAACACCACGGACTTGAGCTGCATTTGCCAAGTGTGTGTGAAGGGGTTTGGAGGATGTGACCAACAAGTGAACTGTTCACACAAATTCAAAATGAGCAAGCAAGCTGGAAGGACAGAACAAAATATACAGTCCAGTCATAAAGCAAGTGGTAGAGACAAAGTATTGTCTCTGTATACTGGTCAGGGTGGATCTAACCAGTATACAGAGCAGTCACACGGAACAGGCTTTTCTCTATGCATGTTGCCTAGTATGGAGCTTATTTGGTATGATATGGATAAAAGAAGATGTAAAAACCACATTGGTTTGTACTGGTGGGACTTGTCACTCGTCTTGGGCATATGAGTGTTCAATACCCTGCTAGTCATGTAGGTAAGATCAAACCTTCCGCCCAAGAGACCTGAAAAAGCCTTGGTGCTGCATTCGGCTTCTCATCATTCTTTAGGGCCCTTCACCTGTTTGTCTACTGTGTCAGGGTGAAGGTCTCTCAGGTTACGACAAGTCCAACATGAATTTGATTGTAAAGTCTTAGGTGGTATTGATTTACGTGTATGTAAAAATGGGGTCGGGGAGGGCTGTGTAATATGGCGAGTGCAAGAGGAATCAAAATCAAAACACACAACACAGATGTGAGATAAAGAGGGTTACTGTCCTCTGTGCCATTAATGTTTTCTGCCATTTACTGTTCCAGAAAGGGCAGAAGTGGTACTTGATAAAGTTACATTTCCCAATGTAACTCAGCATATTCTGTTGCTTACAATTCTGTCGGTGTCTCATCTGCAATTCTCACTTCAGTAATTTGGCTGACTGTTTTCCCTCGCTGAGTGTTGGTTTCCCCTGAGGCACATGCTGACCACTTCCCTTTCACTGTGGTTTGGTTTTTTTTCAGGCAAAGATTTTAAAAAAAACCACTGTAATTTCTAAATGCAAAATTAGGAAAATCATCGTTGTTTGAATAATTTCTCTCATCCTTCCAGACTGAAAGGTAGAGTGAAAACTTGGAACTTGGCCAAGGAATAACTGTAACAACAGAGACTATTAGTTAAGATTGGGTAACAAACACAAAGTAATAAGCATAGAAGGTCTCTAGCTCTTCCTGCTCAGAACTCCTCCTCACTTCGCTGCTGAAATGCCTGATCATTTTTAATCTTCTGTCTCCTCAGAGCTTCCCAACCACTCTCTTCCATCACTGAGAAACTGCCACATCGGTCAGAAGAACAAGAGTGAATCCTCACATTTTCTGTTCCCTAAATATCCTTATATTTCTTCCAACAATAGGCTTTTGGTGAGGATTCTCTGTACTTATCAGCTCCTCATTCCACGAAGGTACCCCTATGGAGTCCATCACACCTTCCCTGCTGTGTGAGGTCCATATTTGTGTGTTCATCACATTCTGCAATGTTAAGCTAAGCCTTAACCTTCTCACAGAAGAATGAGGGCGGCAAGTATCCCAGTGCAGCCTCATGGGCTAACTGAGAGTGCGTGGGGTCAGCAGTGTGCTGGGTGGATGTGTGGTAACGGGCTATGTTTGTAGGCAGGGCAAAGGAGCATCTCTGGGCCTTCAGGGCTCAGATGGGACTTAGAATCAATCTAAGACCCTGGTAGCAGCGTGGGTGGCACCGTGTGGGTGTTTTTGCAGAGGAACATCGCAGTGCAATATGATGTATGTGCTATGTTTGTGTGGAGGAGTTCAGGGGAATGGGTTGTGTGGAGGAGCCTAGTATGGGTTGTAGGCATGTGACTATGGAAGATGGCAACTCCAAAGTGGTCTAGGGGTGGCTGGAAAATGTCTCAGCAGCCATTAGGATTGTTGGGAAGTGCCTACGACACGTGCTGAGAAAGTGTGGCTGTAACATTTGTTATATGCCCACAATTTTACCTTTCCAGAGAGGGAGAATCAGCTTGCATTGGCAGGATAGCTTCTTATGGCTTCCTATGAACCAGATGCATACTGTAAAGACTTGTCAGTCTTGTGTTTTAATGAGTATATGAGAAAAGGCAGGCACTGGGACACCACAAAACTTAAGAAAAAACAAATCGAGTAAGATCTTTTGTGTTTGTCTTTAACACACATCTTCTCCAAGTATCTCAGAGACTTCACCCACTTGTGCTGAAATGGGTGAGAGCCTGGATTTTCTGAGACTAGCAGAGTCCATGAAAACCTCCACTGATCGAGCGACTGACTGCACTGACCTTTCTCTGAAGTACTTGATGGCTTCCTGGTCTAGGAAGTTCTGCTCTTCTCGAAAGCCCTGCTCAAAGATTTTGCGCTTGTGTCTGAACTCAATGACAGTCTTAGTGTAAGAGTTCAAGGTAGTAACGGAGGCCGCCATGCAGCAGGTGAAAGAGCCCCATGCCAGACTGTGGAGAGAGAAACCAGCAGACAGAGCTGGGTTAAGACAGCAGCTCATGTTATATTTCTGACGCCAAGAGACACACATACACCGGATGCGACTAGGCAGGTAAGTCAGCGGTGACAAACCCATTCTCCTCATCTTACCTCAAACGACCTGTGGCACATGCTCAGGCATGCAGGCAGGATGCTGGGCTAGGTAGGGTCTGGGCACAACTTTCATCCCACGGAGATCCGTGTGGCAGAGTGCCTACAGGAACACTCTGTGCACTCTGACAGAAGAGTCGAATGTCTCCTGGTTTCCCTTTGAAATGTTTCAGGGCCTTGCAGATGAGTGCTAAAATCTATAGAGCAGTAATGAACTCCTGGAAGGAGTAATGCCCCAGAGAGCATGTCTTTTGGCCCAGTGGAAGTTCTCCAGCATCCATGGGAGACTGACTCTGCACAATGCTACTGCAGGGATGGTTTCTATCCCATTTTTTTTATGACTTCATCAGACTACTACTGTATTTCCTTCTTTCCTGGTTCATGGACGTTTCTAGCATTCCTGGCTTACATCTGGTCTCTGAAAGCCTGACCAGACTAGAAGACAGCACTTCCATTTTCTGGAGGGATCCAATCTGAGGGCAGTGCCCCAAGTGTGCAGGCAGTGCTTGGCAGGACACCTGTAAGTACCGACCAGGAGCGTGGGGAGACAGAGGGAGAAGGAAAGTGGAAGTAAAAAAGAGACTGCCCCAATACGAGACTGGAACAGCAGCAAGTGTTGTCCTGGGTCTCCTGGCAAGGAGAGTTCAGCTGGGAGCTGCTCTGCTCCCTGCTCGTGGGCTGGGTTTCCCTCCTGGGTGTCTTCTGCCCTCCGAGCACATCTCTCCTCCAGCCTTTACCTCACTGATCTCAAGTTCAGATGTGGCTGGGGAGAACTCGTGGTGCCAAGGAGTTTAGATGCTTTTTGGGCATGAAATGGGGCTACAAAAAAGGCACTGAATTCCTCCTTTTGTCTGCAGAGCTTATCTGCAGTCAGGGTCCACTTGACTTCACATTCTGCCCATCAGCTCCAGCTACATATA
This sequence comes from Balearica regulorum gibbericeps, assembly GCF_011004875.1. NCBI lineage: Eukaryota > Metazoa > Chordata > Aves > Gruiformes > Gruidae > Balearica > Balearica regulorum. Next base: position 3,410,991 of record NC_046198.1, read on the forward strand.
GTTAACAGTGGCTTCCTAAACAACTTGGATTAACTTAATCATCTGTGTCAGCTACACACTTTACCTGCTCCTTGCTTTCACCTTTTCTATAACCAAATTGAACATTGATATAAATTTTGCAGAACAGAAAGAATACAGCCACAGTAGCATTATCTTATAAATAGGCATTATCAACAGAGCCCTCAGCATGAGCTGTTTTCCTATTCTGCAAAGGATCTGCAAACAGGGAAACAGTTTCTCATTTCAAATTAGACAAAACTTGAAAAAGAACACATATTCATGAACTGAAAAATCTGGGAAAAAATGGTTCAAGTAAACTCATTTCAATGATTTCAAATTTCAGTGCATAACAAGTCCTTTAGGGACTCCCATGGCAATGAAGTGTGGGGAGGCAACCCTTTCCTAGTCATTTTTGAATGTGTTTTCCAGTTGCAATCAAATGAGAAGGAAGTGCACTGAACCCTGGGGTGATGAAGTTCTCTTAGGCTTCCTGTGGTTGGGTGGAGAAGTGGAAAGGAAACGTGTGCTACGTGTGCATGTCCAGGCACAGCAAAGCCTGGCAAGTGACTTTCCTACACAGAGTGTGTAGAAACCCTCTAACAGCTCCAAACATTTCCAGCTGGACTGCTAAACAATATCAAGGAAGAAGCCAGCTGAAACCACATGCCTCACTGTGCCTGGTTGGTGCCGAGGGTATGACATACGGAGAAAGATTCCTCTTGAAAGTTTCTGATCATTTCTAATCATCAACTCTGAAATGCTGAAAGGTTCAGAGATGGAAATACAGAATGAAGACCTTCAATGTGACCTCAGGTCTGGCACTTGGTAAATCATAATAATGAGACAATTCCAATTGATATGTTTTAGTTTTTATGGACCTTTGTTAAATGTTATTTATTTTCAAGTATAAACAGTGGTTCTCCTACCTGCAAGAGTTACATCCTACCTGAGGTGAAGACCTCTTTAATGGCAACACCACTCCGTGCCAGCTGTGCCCCAGATGTGGTGGGACAGTACATATACTGCTTCTGGTAGCTGAGCACAGGGCTGTGCTCTCAAGTCTCTCTGTGGCTCAAATGGCTCACATTTTTGCATTTGTTTTCTTCCTAGAGGGGCTGAGCTTGAACATCCACTGATCCTCAGACCCACTGAAACTCCCTGCCTGGAGAATCCACTGGCCCACTCCCGGCTTTGCCAATGGCTTGGGAATGGGGACCGAGCCATGTGTTTTGAACACTTGGACATCTGAGAAGATCACAAGCAGCCCTTCCTCATTTTGAGGAGAGGTATATTTATCATTCCCATTCGATAGAGGGGAAATAGAGCCACAGAAAAAATAGTTTTCCTGTTGGCACTTGGGAAACGAATGACAGCCTGGATCTCCACTCATGCCCTTTGGCTCTTGGCCATGGGGAAGCTGTTCTCAGGCCCCACTTTTCAGTGGTGGTGCAATTCTCTGTGCTCTAACAGGTTGTCTAGCAGGATGCTGCAGTGGTACTTTTTACAGAAGGCTGTAAATAATGCTGATGTTTGCACTACTGGTTCAGGCACATTTAAAGCTCATGCTTCAGGCCATCACCTGGACCCAGATGGAACAGAAAGAAATTCCTACGTGTTCACAGTTTCCAAACTCCACCAGACTGTGTGGGCAATTGTGTTTAACCGTTCTTCAAGTCAGTGTTCAAGTCTGGGTGGCTGTCTCTCTCTAGTCTGTACAGCAGTTCCGTGTTAGCTGGAAGGAAGAAGCCTTGTTTTTGCTGTGTTTGACTGTCAGACCTTCCTTTGCCAGGTCTGCTACCAGCCTCCGGCATGGCATGAGGGACCCCATGACCTTCCTCGGGCTCCTGTGAAAATGCTGCTGCTGTTCACGTCTGTCTCAGGGGAGCTGGGACTGAGCTGATGTTTGCGCCCTGCCCAGCGTCCTGCATGGACAGGTATGTTGCCTTGGAAGGTATTAGGGGAGGGAGAGAGATTACCAAATCTGAGAAGTTGCCTTGTGGTAGCAATAGCTTGAGCAGAGCTCAGCTTTAACTAGGGTGAACCAACAGCCACTGTACAGCGTGAAGCTGAGGTCCCACTTCAGGAATAGGGGAAGAGCTGAGATTCCTCCTGCATGTTTGTCTGCTCGTGGGTGTCTCCAGCATCCTCCACAGCAAGGCTTAACCCAGGGTCAGTCCTGGTCTTTAAACCAAAGCCCGCCGTGCGCTGGCTGGCTGGGGAGAGCTGCAGGCAAGGGGTGCAACGTCTGCTCTGGGACAAAACCGTGGTCAGGACAGCAAACACTGCTGTGAGCTGCTGTCCCAGGGTGGGCTGCTGGGCTCTGAACAGCTCGCTCGGAGCATGGGTAGGATGAACAGGCCCAGGGTGGGCTCATAATGCCCGACGGGACCCGCGAGCCTCTGATGCCCGTTCTGAGGCATAGGGTTTCTTGTCTTGCACAAGGTGAAGGAGAATAATCTAATGAGTGCTTTATCATGCTAGACATTTAACATCATTCTGAATTTTGAGTATTGCAGTAAATTATAAAATAGATTACTGAAGACAAATTAATAGAGAATATGCATTATTATTTAAATATATATGTAAATATATCATTATTACATAATAGTTATAAATATTTATATAAATATATGACTGTATTATGTTTATGAGTTCATCATCATATGCAATAAATATTTATTATTGATACACAAAACAAGCTGTATTTTAAATATAATGTGATTTATATTTTGTAACGTGTTACTAAAATGTTAATAACTCCTTCCATGAAATACCGTATAGTGAGGGGAGAAGGAAAGACCAATAACTTCCTGCAGTGCTGTGCGTAAGAAGTATTTGTATTTATTTATTGGTGTTAGCAAAGGTTGTTGTCTCTGCTTTGAGATGGAATGAAAATAATATGCTATATTTAAATGAAAAAAAGAAAGTATTTTCACTAGCCATCCAAAGAGGCTGATGCCTTTGGAAGGATATGAATGTTGTTTGCAGGTATTTCTATTCTCTAGTCTCCTATTCTTGTTAAGCTTCTTATAAACTTGCAAGCAATATAACACAGTTGACGTATCTTGGCCAAATTATTTTTGTGATTTTTTAGAAGATAAATGGGAAAGGTTAAAAAAATAAAATAAAAATCAGTCTCCAAAATGTTTTGTCTGCTTTTCCGAGCCTTCTCACCGTGATCCACAGGGAAGTATCATGGTGCCAGGAGCACTATGCCTTCCCCTGTGGTTGTGTTAAAAGTTGCACTGTAAGGTTCAACTGAGACATTAATTAAAAACAACAACAACAAAAAAAGCTAAAAGTCTCTGAAATGCCATCGCAATTATGTACCTAAATTGAACTTTAATGAGAGTGCTCAATCTGTGTTGGTAATTGTGGCTGCTGTTTATTTACAAATGCTATGTACCTGCTGATAGGTGCAGCTGCTGCTGCACAGTCACTGATAGCTGTCCTCTAACACCTCAACAATTGCACGGCCATGGTGGTTTTTTTGCTCCTAGCATTTTGGCAGCTGGAAATTCACATGCGTGTTCCTGCAAATTTGAGATGAGATGTACAATCTCCCGACAGATTGATGGAACAACTCAAAAATGAAAAGATAGTAACTGATGGTGACACTTACCAGAAGGACCATCCGTAGTCCCATGAGTGCGGTCGCCAGTCCTCTGGCCCAAGGCTGACTGTCACTTGGAAAACTTGAGTATACATCATGTGTGCCACCATCCCCAAGAGACCTGAGAAGCAGGGATTATAATAGGAATTTTTGTGCTAATGTTTTTTTATAGTTCTTGAGATAGCTACTGCTGGAAGTGCTCTGAAAGCTCCAAAAAAGTCTTTGTTGCACTTTTATGCCTTCTATTCTACTGTGGAGGAGGGAGCTGCATGGGCAGAGGAAAGGTGTGACTGAGAGCTCATTATTTTACATCATACTGAATTCTCAATTAAGAGAAGAGTTAAAGAAAGAAAATCGTTGAAGAAAATGTTGCACAATTAGCATCCCCACCAACCTTGCTCCTGCAAAAGGGGTATGCCACCCACAAGTTATCTCACTTAGCCCATTGCAGACAGGCCTCAGGTAAGAGAATAAAGAAAGAGGCTTCTGGAGGCAATGCAAGATTGAATGTGTTAATGCCAAACAATGATATTTTATCTGAACAGTTGCTAAGACTTATAAATTTGAACACTTATAAAACACTTGGAAGTTACACAAGGAAGTTAAGTGAACTCAGTATTCCTGATGATGTGTGGCGAGAGGACACCATAGGAATACTTTTGAAGGTACAATGTCGATGATGCTTGCTTTTGTGACACCGTTATATTTTGCTGAGATAACTACAACTGGGTGAAGATTAGACAATGTATTAGAGACTTGACTCACTGTGATGCTAAAGAACAGGGTTTCAGTTAGATCACTGAGTTTGCCACTTAGCTGGCCAGCCCATATTTTTACACTTAGACATCTCTGAGGAAAATCAAAATCCACTTTTCAAGAAGTGGCGGCCAGTAGCAGCTCAGATGCTTGGAGAACTTTCTAGCTACAATAATTTGGGATGTGTCTGCTGTAGTACCTAGGCAGCGCAGAAGGATGCTCCCAGCTGAGCCCATGAAAAGCATGGGTTCAGGCAGTTAGGTGAGCTGTGGGGCAGGATCATCGTTTTCCAAATACACCTGGGACCTACAGATGTCACAAGCCCCTTGTGCTGCAATGACAGTCCAAGGCACTTTGAAATACTGATGTTCTGCGATGGTGGGGTACAGTGCAGTCCCGTACGTTACACTTTGCTCCTTAACCAAAGTCGCCCTTTACTGTTATCTCTGACCATCTACTTTTTTCCACAGTTGCCCTTCCTCCATGTGGAAGATTCTGATTTTTCCATCCCCAGACCCAAATTTTGGCTCTTTTTTCCTGCCTACTTTCAGACTTTAAAGCACTTCATTAGTCTCACCAGACATGTGGATGATTCAGGGCAATTGTGGGGGAGGCAAATTGGGGAATGTCATGTTTGTGTTGTGGGTATGTTAAACAGGACCTTCAGCAAGACAAATGTCATATTTGATACAAACAACTGCAGAGGCTGAAAGAAGATACTGTATTACGAGAAGCTGAGGTGATTTGCTCAGCTGCTTCATGTCGGTGTGACACACCGGAAAGTTAGGAGGTGGAAAGAGCAATTCACATTGGAAGAAGTGATATTTCAGCAGGGTGGGTGGCCTAATGGGAGCACAGCAAACTGGTACACACCTTGCTTGTTTCTGGCTATATTTAATTTCCAGAATTCACTGGGAGCTTGCTATACTTTCTAAATCAGTGGATTTCTCTCCAGCTGACAGTTATGGCGTTGATCTTAAAGTTTGGGGTTTGCTGTTCCTATACCTACTGTCAGTAATGTTTCAATCTTAATAAAATATTACAGACTGCACTGGGACATGTCAAAATCACTCAGAGCCATCAGGAGGCTTGCCACACCAGGACTAGCTTCAGCAAGGCTCAGCTCTGCTCTGTCGGGCAAAACCTTAACGGAGTTCCAGCAGTGCTGAGCCCTTTCGCTGCGTGGGAGGCCAGGATGACAGCCCACTGGTACAGGTGGGTGGGAGGTCAGCAGCAAGTCCTGCTGCAACGCAGGGACCACAGCGAACGACGTGGCGTTTGTTGCTTTATCTGCCTAATGGCAGGGAGGGCCGGGGGCGGACATGTACCTGGCTGTGCTGGCAGTGGCACTGAGCCGTGTATAAGCGATAGCAGAACAATAGGAGTCTTTCTTTCATTGTGCTGCTTCATGCGCTTGTGGTTTGGTTTGTTCCAGATGCCACCCCTCGGTTTGGTCTATTTTAGATATACTTTGCTAAGTGCTCCATGGGGATATCCTATGATATTTTATGTTGGACATTGAATGGTCACGTGTTGGATAAAATGACCTGCCTGTATCATAAATCAACAAATGCTGTATTATTTACAAGATCATCTTTTCCTCCAGCTGGCTGCTTAAGGCTGGACAAAGAGGACTAAATGCCTGTATGCCCACCCTGGGGTCCAGGGCAGCAGATGCTTGTAGGTGAAAAATCCTGATAATATGGTGGACTGGAGTGATGGGAGTGGATGGGAGTGCAGAAACACTGATCGTTTATAGTTGGCTTGAGATCATTAGCCTTGCAGGACCAGAGCTGTTTATGGGAGAACTTAGGGAACTAAATTTGGAAAAGACAATGTATTTTAAAGCATTTTCAGATACCTTTACTGAAAATATTATTTATGGAATATATCACACTAATTAAAATACTTTATTATAAATATTACATTAGAGATGCATATAAGTTGTTTAAGTTGTATACGGTTAAGAGGAATACCAAAATGTCAGTGTTGGGGGCGGGAGGGTGTTTAATGACTCATAAGAGGCTGAGAAATAGCGTTAAGTGGCCACACTGTTGGGGTAATTTTTCCTAACCTTTAGATGTTGAGCTATGAGAATATGAAGATTCCATTGCACTTTTAGGAGGGAATTCTAGCATGAATTTAATGAGAAGTGTGTTGCTTCAAGGCAAAGCTGTCTTTTTTTTTTTATCTGATTTCTATAAAGCTGTGTCACTATAAATATGATAGGATTAAATAAATATGTTTTTCTTCTTTCCTCTGAGATCTGTCACTGAAAAAAACCAGCTAGCAGTGTTTTGGGTTTTTTTTTTTTTTTTATTCCTATTTTTCTATCCTTTTTCTCTGTAAAATTTTAAAGTTTAGATTCGGAACATCATGGCAATGTACTTATAAAAAGAGAAGGAAAAATAAAAATAGATAGATGTGTAGGAAAGAAAACTTCATAATTCTTGCAAAACTTAAAACTGCAGTTAATGGTGAAGAGAAAGAGAAACAGCATGGAAATAGTTATTTGAATGCTGAAGAATTCCACATAGTTTGATTTTGAAAATTGAACTGACTTTTTTTTTAATCCAAATTGCATCCAAAGCTGAAAAATATACTTTGGAAGTTTTTACCAGATTATATTTTTTTTTTTTTCCTTTCAGCTCCACTTCTGATCTAAGTTTTATACCACTAACTGTATTTCACAAATATGAAGCTATCCCTTAAGATAGAAACTCCTTCACAGAAATGTGCACTGCCTGTTATAATCTCTTTCAGCTTGAAATACAGCAGAATAAAATGCACTTTTATTGCATCTTTTTCTTGTTCTTTCTGCAGAGAGGATCATGGAGGTGTGCTCACAAAAGCCAGCTGTGGCTGGTTGCTTGTATAAATCCTGGGAAATGGAGTTTTCAGCCAGCATAGAAGTGAAGGGGCACTTAATTACATGGTTAGATTTGATAACTTCTTTTAGAGAACTGGATTCCTCAAGTTCATTTGCTGAAGGGCTCCAAGTACAGACCGAGCATGAAAATAGCCTGAACATTTGTTCTGAGAGATATACATGTCCCCAAATTACCGGTGGAGTTGCTCCTAAGTGCAATTACTAGAACCCTTTTCATTCTCAGTTTTGCTAATGAACAAGATGGGCTTCTTTCTTTGGTTTGAAGCGTCAAGCCTTCATCTACTCTTATGATTAAATGGAAAAAAGAATTTTCAGCACTATCTGTTTTTGATTTTCTATTGGTTTATCAGTGTGATGATGCTGAAAATGGAGGCTCAGGCTATGGCTCTGGTAATGACTGTGTGGGCTGGGGGGAGGCGAATTACTGCATTGCCATTGTGAAATCAGGACTAGGTATTTTCACTTCTCCCTGGCAAGAGGCAAATTTATCATGCTGTCCTTGTTCCAAAGGAACAAAAAATTGTAGTGAAAAATGCAATAGTTAAATGGGGATAAAAGAGTCTTGTAGTCCTCAGTTTTTATTCTTTCAAAGTTTTAGAATTTTTTTTGTTGGGGCTCCTCAGGCGAAAGGGAAAGGGAAGGTTCATACCTGAAAGCACAGTGAAGACAGCAGCAAAGGCATTTAACTTGAGCCCATCTATCACACTGCTTGAATGAAAGAGCTCGAGGCACATAAGGCTGAATCCGACGACTAACAGCATGATGTATAACACCTCGGATACTACTGATAACCACAGGACACCTGCAATGCACAAGACCAGCAACCAGTCACTTATTTGGTAAATAATAAGAGGTAAAGTTGGTAAAAATTAAGTAGGAAATCAGGAATATCTAGGAGTAATTGGGTATTCAGAAAGTTTAAATTTAGTAAACCACCACCCCAAATCTGAAAAGTAGAAAAGGTAGTAAATGAGCATGTGAAGAACAGCAGGATGGTAAAGATACTGCAGAAAGAAAAAGCTGTTTCCTAAGATCCCAGGTTGCTAAAGGACCTCTTTGGGTATATCTAGAACCTCTTGGCTCCTATGACCCAGACATAGGACACAGAATCCATTTTCCCTCCCTATGTCAAGGTTTAGATGAGCGGAATCTAGCATACATGTGGAGATGGCACATATTACCTTACAGTACGTGGGCTGGTGGGAGATGAACAGGCTTGGATACCTCTTTTTCACAAGACTGTTCAAAGAAAATGTTTTCAGTCCAGTTTTTAAAATGCTTATCACAGCATAGTGTCGGGGCCTGTTATTAGAAACGCTGTTTCACAGAAACTGGTGTCCTGCAGAATGACTGTTCTGACTTTGGGTCTTTGGATCCACTGCACAGATTTCTGCCGCTGCGACTATATACAAAACCTGCCAGAATACCTGTGGGGTGGAACCAGTTATTTATAACATACTCAGTTGAAGAGCTGCAGATACAAAATTCGGACTGCCTTCTGTTTTCTCAACCCCTAGGTACAATCCCTCCGGTGAAGGGTAGAGCTGATGTGCCCCGTTTGACTCGCACGTTCTGCAGGACTTTGGGGTCGTGCACAGGTAAGTGGTTCTGGCAGCAGTTGGTAGGAAGGGGGGCTGAGACTGATTCATCTGCTGTAGAAGTTACATTTGGAAATTTCAGCACAAAGCCTGTAGCAGGATCTGCTGAGTCTTTTAAAGTCACCAAGCCATGGGGTAAATTTGAGAGGATGGTAACAGATGATAATGTTGAGTCCCTGCCAGACTTCCAATCGCTGTTTCAGCACGAGAATCTGCTAGAATTCTTCAGTACATTTGCTAACCTGATTGCTAGAGTATTCACCTGGAAACAATGAGCAGTGATGGGAAATTTCAGCCTAAGCAGTAGAAACATGGAAAGTTAAGCATCTGAAGACAATGGCTTACATTAGAAAATGTTAGCTGTAACCATAGAGACTGCTACAGGCTTCACTTATATTAATACATTCTCTCCTCACTGTAAGAACATATGTGTGATAATGCCTATAGTTGAGCTTATCAAACTAGATGTGCAGTCTCACTTTTATCAAATATTTGAGTGTCCTCTTGGTGACCAGGATGATCCCAGCTCACATTTTGTCTGGGAATTTGTCTTTTTGTTATCACAACTAATTAATACGTGCTATTAGTAGTTGGTACCATATCTGACCTTTTGAGTTTTTCAACAATACTACAGAGGTAGTAATAAATAAACCTTTTAATTTCTCACAGTGACTTCATGTGTAGTGTTGCATCTATCAACAGCAAACAGCTGTTTATCTCACTCCTATTAGCCAATTTGGTATCAGGGCAACTGGCACACTCTTCCAAAAAGAAATACAAGTGAGAGACAGCAAGGGTGTTCTGCGATACAGCAGGATTAAGAAGGAATTTTGCCTCATTTTCTCACAAACAGAAGTTTCTATGACAAGAGAATGATGAAGTGGTTTGAGTTGGAAAGAATTAGATTATGTAAACCTGACTTACAAACTGAGGCAGCAGAGAGCCCTAACTAGCTAGTTCTGATTGATAAATTTTTCAGCCCAAACTTGAAAGAGGAATATACAACATATCTGCCCAGGTGTTTATTGCCCTGTTTCAACTCTTGAGGATACTCACTACTGGTATCTACACACAAGGGCAGTGCTGTAGTATTGAATGCAGCTCAAGGCTGTGGTGTGGCTCTGTCCTCTGCTTCCTTGGGTAAACAACTGGCTGAAGGGTGCAGAAAATTGTAGTCAATGGGGTAACATCTGGCTGGTGACCAGTCACTAGTGGTGCTCCTCAGGGCTCAATTTTAGGACCAGTTCTGAATGTTTTTATCAATGACCTGGACACAGGAGTTGAGCACATGCTAAGAAATTTTGCTGATGATACTAAATTAGGAGAAGACATTGAGTCTCTCAAGAGCACAGAGGCCTTAGAGAGAGATCTTGGTAGATTTGAGTGCTTGGAAATCACCAACCGTATGTAATTTAACAAGGACAAATGCTGGATTCTGCTCCTGGGACAGTGTAATCCTGGATGTATGTATAGACTGGGGACAAGAGGCTGGTGTGCAACCCTGCAAAAAGGGATCTGGCAGTTTGGTTGGTGGCTTGGATGTTCGGTTGATGTACATCAGCTGTATACAAGTTTTATCTGTTGCCCACCTTTGAAACAGTGCTTGAAGCGGGATGCTGTAGACGCAAAGACTGAGTGAGTTTCCTGTGGAAAGCATAGGCAACTCTTTCTTCTTTTTTCTGGGCCCTATTCCTATCTGGAAAGGAACTTTCTGTCTAACTCTCATGTCTTATTTCATGGTGCACACCAAATATCTGCTCTGTGCCTTTTTAGGATGCACTTAATGTGGGGGAAGGTAAGTCACACATGCAGTGTGTGTATAGTTCTGTGTACGTCCTGTCCTGCCTGCTTTGATTCTGAATTTCATCTGAAATAATAACATCCAGAAAATGCAAGCTATATCTGGATTTTGCATCTTCCTGTGGCTGCCAGGAGCAGAATAGTTGATTCAGGTTATTAATTCAGGAGACCGTGTCTTTCTGTTCTGTGCTGATGGTGAAGTGATCTCCCACTGCTCTTCTCTCAACATGAGATTCATGAGGCAGTCACTTGGCATCATTTACTTCCACTTAAAATTTCTTACAGCCTCCTTCCTGCAAAGTAGAGAGCTCCTTCTCTTGAGGAGACCTCAGTCATTCCAGGTGACAGGGAAGAAGCTCTCCAGAGGATTTATCTCTTTCCCTGTGTTCTCTGCTGTCACCTTTTCTGTCTGTCTCAGTTCCCACCAGCCTGTGTCCTCTGCTCCAGGGGTTTGTCTGGCCTAAGTGTTGGTGAAAAAAATCTCTCCTTCAGAAGAGTCAGTGCTTGATTCATTTGGAGACTCCTACATGGATGGCCTGTATCGGAGGGTCTGTTTTCTTATAAATCACCAGCTTTGTCTCATATTTTTTTTGTTTTCACCCTGTTTATGCTTTTTCCTTGCCTTGTTCATCCAACTGACTGTTAGATGTGCAGAGAAAGTGCTGTGGGTTTTGGGATGCGCCTGTTATGCCAAGGACATTCCTTATTAATGCAGAAAGATTTCAGGTTCTGACCTGCCTCCTCCGCACTGTGTGCAGCATTTGTCAGAAGGTGTGTCATCCCTGCTCACCTTGTAGGAAATAATGCTGCGACATTGTGGCAGCAATGTGAAACCTCCTAGGAAAGAAGAATCTTTTACTGTAAAACAAAACTAAATCAAATCTAATTCCTGTACACACATTCTCACAAGCATGAGTATGTGCAAGGAGTCCATCCAGCATGCAAGCACGAAGACACATGTATTCAATCTTTCCAGCATTCCCGGAAATTAATGTAGAGGATGCCAGCTGTGGAGTCATCCTCATGTTTTCTGGGCTTTTAGTAGGTTAGCAAAAATGGGCTAGGTTTGCATGTTCGTTTCTGTCCTGGCTAGGAGCTGACAGTCTTGCTGTTCTGTCATGACTCTGTTGCACATCATGATTTACTTGTTGTCCTGTATCTCCCAACCTGGTGTCTGAGAAGCTGCAGGTAGATGGGCACTAGGATCTTGATGACCCACTAACCTTGGTACCATCAACACCTGCTATTCTAACACGCCTTATCCTGCCGTTTTTTACACCAACCAGTCTATCGCGCCCTCAACAGTGTTCCTGATAATGACAGAGTTACTTTTCTGTACTGTGGGCCACTTTGGATCTTTGCTCCTGCCCCACAGATACTACGCTGCATGTCCCAGGTGGGATTGTTCTGAAGCTGAACACCACAGACTGTGGAGCTGTTTCTGAAGGTAAAGGAGTTGCCATCTTCAGCACAACCTCCTTGCAAAGCACAAGCACTGGAAGGGCAGGACCTGGGCTGAGCTGCCTACCTAGAACTTGAGATAGTGAAGCTGGGACTCACTGAAAAATTTCACATAAATCAACTTACATATGGGACTCCTACCTCAGAAGGAATCATATCACCTTCATATCATCTGGCCTCAAGACAGATTGCACTCTATATGATCACCAGATTTGCCTAAAATGTGGAAATATAGCCCTGCTGAAAGCTTGTTTTTCATCCGTGCTTCTGTCATTGTCCAGAGATTCTCATTGTGCAAGAAGATCCATAAACTAGCTGGGATATCACTGAACTTCTTTGTGTCTCTGAGTTACTGTTATTTCCTCAACAATGTGTTAGCAGATTGTCTTCTCTGTGGAGTTCACGGTGAAAAGCATCAGTGCCACCTCCTCACGGGTTTAGCCACTGAATCAGTACTGTTACATGCCAAGGAAATTCGTGTGAAGTGAACATACTCTTTATTGTGACTGAAAAGATAACTGTTAACCACATGATCGCTGAAATTTTAGGAGACTCAAGTACATCATGAACCAACGAGATCAGTCCCTTGCATGTCTGTCAGACAGTGGAGGGCAGCATCAACATTTTGAAAGAAGATTCATAGATACTGAGTGCATTTCTGCAAAGCTGGTGATCACGTTAAGCGCATCTGCCAGAGACAACGTGTTAACAAAAGGATGTTGCAGATAATTCTGAATGAACGAAACAAACTGAATATTTTTCTGACAGTGAGGTAAAGAAGCTTTACTTCAGCCTGAAATGAGTCTCAGAGCTCAAAAGTTCTTCAGAAAACTTGAATGTATTTCAAGTCAGCCCTGATCACTAGGGAAGGCAATGTGAATGAACACACTATTGTCAGAAATCTCCATTGCTGACTTTCCTTTGAAATAGGAATTCTGAAAAGTCACAGAAATTCTGCTTAGAAGAACTCAAGGCATCATACCACATTTCCATGAATTCCTGATTATGGAATGCAAAGAACAGTGTGATTAATGACTTCCAGGAGTTTTGAGCTGATTTTGACTGTTTAGTATCTAAATTAAGTATAAATGTGAAACTGGGGTAACCGCTGTTGTCATAGGTTATTCTGTTGGTTTGCATCTGGCCTTTTTCCTTTGGAGTAAGAAAAACTAAGGGCCATTCACAATACCCTGAGTGAAAACACATATCAAAACATGGAGTATTCTTTGTTCAAATCCACTGCAATGTCCTGTCCCAAAAAAGCAACAGCTGCTAACTCCAATTTTTCTGCGAGAGCGCTCTGGTTAAACTGACCTCAAGAATGTAAAGACCACAAAGTTTCATAATTAAATTACTGTTGTGCTTCTGAGATTAATACAGCCAACAAACCAGTTCTAGAAAGTCAAAATACACATCTATACTTCCTACCACCTACATTCACATGCAGCCATGGAGTTTTAAGCTAAAGATGTATGATTGTAAACTTGTTGGCAAATCAGAAAAGTTGATTTTTGGTGCTGGCTCAGTATGCCAAGAGTTTCTGATGCCAGATTGTGAGGTTCTGTCTCCAGATGAAAGAACGTTATTGAAATCCCCTCCTGGCTGCTTCTCTGGGCTGGTCAGGTCATGAAAATGACTGTAAAAGATCCAATATTAATACATGTTCTCAAGGCAACACTGAAGAGGTGGCCAACAGAGAAATTGCTGTTAGAGTTCAAAGCATTTTTAATCCATAAACATGAGCTGTTTGCTCGTAAAGGATCCCTTCTGGGAAAATCATATTGCTATTCCTGAAGGAGACTGCTGAGTCATGTTAACTATGTTATATGCAGCATAGGCAGGAATTGTGTGCATGAAAATGTTAGTCATGCATTTTGGCTAGTGGCTTGGAAAATATGGCAGCATTTAAAAAACCTCATAAATGAATGTATTACCTGCCAAGCTATGTGACGCTGCCCGCTGGAAGCCCCAGCGTTACCTGAGCAATGACCAAGAAGTAATAGTCCAGAGTCTGTTTTGATTTCTGAAGGCCCTTTCAGGCAGAAAATTAGCTTCCTAATTGGGGTAAACTCATATTCAGGATGCCTCAGTGGGATTTCATCCTCCTCAGAAACACCTAGTGCCACATTCTGTGCTCCCGGCTGAAGATGATCTGTGGTTGCTGCTTACCAGCCCTTCTAATAGCAGAACTGTCCCTCTGGCTGATGAAGGATGTGACCAAAGCAGCTTCATTTGAACTGTCATACCATGCCATGCTGTCCCTGAGCAAGTAATCAGACCGGACAATGGTGCAGAGAGCCACAGAGATCTTGAAAAGGTTTGTACTTGCTAAGGTTCCCTGTGACTCAATGTTACACATCTGCTCTGATCATCAGAGTCTGTCCGAGCTACGATGAGACATCATCTCAAGTCACTTCTCTGTCAATTCAACCTTGATCTGGCTGAGGAAATTCTGATATAAGCAAGTAGATGCTTTGGGGTTTTTTTCTACATCATGCTTTATCATATGACAAAAAACCCTCTATGTGCTAGAAACGGTGGAGCTGAGCAATGTGTGCTCCTAAATAACTACTGAGGTTATCGTGTCTGACTGAGATGGAATCCAGAGCACTGCACTCAAAGGACAAGCCAGGTGCTGCATCGTTGAGCAGCTGAAGAGATATCAGTGTCCAAGCAACACTGTCCTGGAGAGTGTGCATCCTCCTTGCCTCCTCATTGGTGTTGGTGCTAGCCTCAGACACCGATGCTGTTACTTGAGGAAGAAAGTGCTTCTGTTAGCTCATGGTTCACAGTCATTGCCCCCAAGATCCCTGGACTGCTGAACAACACAGGGAAACCACAAGAGGCTGTGAGAGTCAACTAGACAGATGTCATCCAACATGGGAAGAAAAGAACCATGTATGAGGGCAAAACTTGGGTTTGGGTGGTATGAATTTGCCTAGAGGAAGCCATGGTGCAGATGTTGTTCCTTCTTTGTACAAAAATATTATTCTTCTTGCTCTCTATGCATGCTGCAGCAGCCAGGGGGATGGGGTACTTGTCACCCTTGTTCATGTTACCAGCAACAAAAAGCTATGCTCACTTGCTTTGACAGCCTCAGGTCTGTATGTCCTGCTTTATGAACATAACACTTGCATTGGAGATGGGGGGGAGAGCACCTGTGTACTAGATGGGAATGGTTCCTTCTCCTTGGTTTGTTTTTTGATGATGAAACTCTAAGTCCTTTCTGTAAGGTATTGCGTTAGACCTAAACAGTGTGTGAGGGACCCAGAACATACCTTCTTAGACTGAAAGATTTGAGGCAGGTCTTTCTCGTCACCCTCCTGGGAAAGGGAGCAGAGGTTGCTGTGAAAAGTGTGACCCTAACAGTCCTCTTGCGCTTCCCTATTCCTATCAAGATCTAGTTGTCAGGAAGATGCTGACCATCCATAGCCTGTGGCACACACGATGGTCTGCAACATCAGGGAAAATCTAGTTCTTTCTTTAATACTCAATTCCAGAGCTAGCAGCATGATGCTGCGAGCATACTGGCAGCTGCAAAACATGTAGTAGGTGCTGGGTTTTATGGTGAGTGCTCTGTAGACCTAATGGTGTTTGGTTTTCTTGCACTAATGATTTTTAAGATATTCTGTTTACCTATGTAGAATGGCATGTTCTCTGCATTTTTGGTCCTGCCTGCTTGGTTCCTCCTGGTCTATATTTGTTGTCCCTATGTTTCTTGTCTCAGGCTGTTGTTGCTCTGCTTTTCCAGACTTTTACCCACTATGTTGGAACTGACACCTGGGTCTCACTTTAATCTCTCCTCTTCACATTCAGTGCAAGACAAAAGAGAGGAAAAAATATAGAAATGTTGTACGTCTTGTTTGGGAAAAGCATTAAAGTAAGCTTAAAAGGGCCATGTAAATCTCATGCTTTCTCTTCTAGTTGCATTCTGATGGTTTTAGTCATTTGCTCATCTCTGCTGCTCCTATACTGGGAATTACCAGCCAGAAATATTGGAGTGATCAATAAAAAATGGTGAAAGGAATAAACATTGAGCATGCTGTTGTGGCTGGCGTAGGGACTCAGCTCTGAGCAGTCAGCCCATCTGTTGGTTAATGCAGTCTCATAATATCAGACCATCTGCCTGCTCCTCTTGTGCTGCAGTGTAAAAAAAACTGGGAGAAGTAGACCACAAAGCTATGAGAGACGTTCCTCCAAAACAAAGTAAGCTTCATGATCCTAAAAGCCATCAGAGATATCTAAAACTGTGTGTTATCATAAAACAGCTAAGACATTCAAGACAGATAAAGGGCCAGCACCCAGACAAGAGACTGCAGTTTGCAAAACCTGAGAGACTATATGATAAACACAAGCACCAGAAACTGTTTAGGTGAGAGAATTGCCAGGTGCTTGGATTCTCTTCAGCTTTAGTTCTTCATCGGTTTCTTTAGTTTGAAAGGTGAGGTGGACCTGTGAGCTAAATAAAAGTATT
Organism: Balearica regulorum gibbericeps; assembly: GCF_011004875.1. Lineage (NCBI taxonomy): Eukaryota > Metazoa > Chordata > Aves > Gruiformes > Gruidae > Balearica > Balearica regulorum. The sequence continues at coordinate 3,427,583 of NC_046198.1, forward strand.
CTCTTCTAGATAATGATGTGTTTTCTATGACTTTTTATGGTTCTGACACTGAGCTTGGTTCTGAATTTAATCCTGTGTATGGCACCAAGCAGACTGTGGAATATCTTTGTGCCTATATTCTTTTCTTCCTGGTGTGAAAACAGTAGATTAATACAGTAAAAAAGACCATGAAAAACTCTCTAAAGCAGGACTACCCCATATGCCTTGATAAATATATTTGGGCTAAATGGAGCTACGGTGCAGGGTCTGGGTGTACTTCCGTCCTCAGCACTGGGCTGAGACATTAATTATGTTCAGACCTTGTGGCTAGCATTCTCCACAGCAGAGAACTGGTGTTCTCCATGCCTGTGGCATCACCAGCATGAAAAGCAAGGCTGTTGCTTCCTTTTAGGACTTTAGCTTGAATTCTGCTATTAAGCATGGCTTCATCTTTGTATATCTAATTAGCTTTTAAAAATAACTTCAATGATTCATAATAGACGTATAAGAAAACACAGATAAAATATTAGTAACACATTTTTTTCCTGCATACTTAATCATAACTCCCCTAATACGAGTGCACAGGTACTTGTCTGTGTGGGTATGTATATACCCTATTGCAGATATGTTAAGAATAATGTAAGCAGAATATGAAACGTTCAAGAAGACAATGGGGACTGTTTTGGAAAGTGTACAATTCTTGTGGGATTCCCAGTTAAGTTTCGCTGCATGCGGGTCTCTAAGTGGTCCTTGTAGAAAATCTGTCCTCTTTTTCTTCTCAGGAATAGCTACCCAGTACACAAAGAAGGAGGTTTGTTTCTTACCTTGGCTGTTCCAAGATTCATTTGTCTCTTTTCCAGCCTGAAATCTGTTCTGTGTTGTCCTTCTCACACACAAAAAAGTATTCCCTACCTTTGACCATAACTATCAAACCCTCTTCTCTATCTTTTAAAATTTTATTCTGATTTTTTTTGAGCTGGGGCTGGCAAGGGAGGGATGAGAGGTGCACACAGAGTGCTGCAGGTGGTTACATCATGAATATGTGTGATGGCATGGTGACTTTTTTGTTTTGTTCTTGATTTCCTACAATGATCCTAATAGTTCTTTTCATCTTTTCTTAATCTCTGCAGAGCAGTGAATTAATGTTTTCATAGAAGTGTCTGTCATAGCTCCAAGAACTTTATCCTGAGGGGTAAAAGCTAATTCAGAACCCATCACTGTATATGTAAAGGTAGGATTACTCTTCATGTTCACCACTTTGCATTTATCAACACTGAATATTATCTGCCTTTTTCAGTCACTCAGTGACTGAGAAAGAAAGATTTGTGAATAGTTTAGATACCTGTAGTATATCTAGTATCTTTGTAGTTTTCACACTCCATTTGTCCTTTCTGCTGAACCTGTTAATTTCTTTTAATCAAGTCTTGTTTTTCTTGTGTTCCCTTCTTCACACCTTTTTTTTTTTTTTACTTCTATTGCTTCTGTAACGATGCTGAATTTGTCTATGTTAGTCACAGATGCGAGGTATCTCTCACTAACATTTTGAACCAAGTTCCCCACACCACTCAGGAATAAGTCAAGAGTTACAGGTTTCCCAAGTGATTTCTCCATGCTCATAAAATTTATTCAAATTTTAGTCTCTAAATCATACCATGTATGACAATTTCTCAGTCTGTGCATGGGGTTTTGAAGTCTACTCCTAGTTTTGTTTTCTGTCCTTATACCTTCTCTGATATCGAGTTTAACCGTGCTACTGTAAGCTGCCCCAATGGGTGATCACTAATAGAATTCTGTAATTTTTATCTGAGCATGGAATCCATCCATAGAGATTGTGTTGCTCATTAATGACATTACCTTGTTATTCTGATTCAGCTTTAGTACATGACATCTGCTTTGTCTTTCACTGTAATCAGTATCAAGACGTTATTGTCCCACTAATTATCTTTCTCCCATCAAATTTCTGGTACACCTATTATGTCAGGATCCATTAAAATCAGGCATCTAGTTTTTCTTCTCATTAATTGCTGTTGTAGCGCTGGCTTAGAAGCATGTATAGATTTGGCTCAGCTTTCTCTTTTTCTGTGCTGTGTTTAGGTGAGACTTTATTTATTTGCTGTTTGCCATGTGCTATCTTGGTTTGCCAGCTCCTTCTTAGACAATACAGAATTTTTATTGCTTCATCTCTACAGGATGCATCATCATGAGCTGTGTAGAGGACATGCAGAAGGCATCTCCTACCTCTGCCAGTACAATCTCTAATTTAAAAAGTCCCCTGTAACATTTTGGACTGTTAAATGCTCACTAGCAATGAGCATTTTCCTTCTGCAAGGTTTTGCCTTGCCTCAGCCTCCATGGTCTCTAAAAAGTCTTGTTTATTTTATGCATGTGGACTTCCCTATAAATAAGTAGAAAGCAATGCAATATAGGCAGTTGCTGATGACCTGCTGCTTTGCCATTCATTGCGGGTATTATTCCATAGATATCACAGCTGAAGCAAGTGGGGTCCTACAGAGCACTAGAGTAACTTAGACCAGATTGTACCATACCTGTAAGGAGCTTGTCCTATCCTATGTTGGTGTGCCCATCTCTAAATTTTGAGCCAACGCTGACCTTTGAGCCTGTTCCTGAAGCAACTTCCCAACAGGACTCCTCAGGCCAGAGCACCTCACTTCAGTATGTGCTGCAGGCACTGCAGGTGTTTGGAAAGTGCCTGAGCCACAGCTCCAGTGAACACCATCTCCAAAACTCTTGGGGGCACCGCGTTTCCTGCAAGCTCTCTCTCTTCCCCAGCAAAGTTCTTCCAGCACAAATGCTGCTTTCAGCTGATTTCCACTGTATATATCACAGCCTTCACTTGCGCAAGGAGTTCGGCTCGTTATGACTCCTCATCCTCTGGCTCTCCATGTTGCTGTGGTTGACAACTGACATGTATGCATTTATAGAAGGATGCGGGAGTTCAAATCCCCATGCAGTTCTAGGCAGGGGGAGGAGCAGACCTGTGTATGTATATAGCTGCGGTGTTATGCTAGTCAGTGACATCATTTATCAGATCATTTGATGGGACATATTACTACCTTGTGCTTTCCATTGTGGAGCTATAGTTTCCAGACATAATATTTAGCCTTGGTTTCTTCCTTTTGAATGTATCCTCCAAGGCATCTTGGAAGTTCTCTTGGGCACGGAATTGAAGCAATGGGAAAGGGGAGTTGGAAGGTGCACCCAAATGGTGTTATGAGAGGAGGAGGGTGGTGGAGTGTGCCCCAGCCAGAGTGTTCTGGATGGGCACTGCATCCAGGAGCTTGACAGAAAGATGATTTAGCAAAGTTTTCAATAGCCCAAAGGGAAAGGAAAGACTGCAAGCTGCATTCAAAAATGGACCAAGTAGTTGAAAACTGAGCGTACTTTGCAGTGTAATGTGTAAGTGCCCCTCACTAAATAGGTTTCCCGTTTCTTCTTCAGACATCAAAATACTCAGCAGGAGCAAACCTTGGATTAAGTTTTGTGGAGAAGATCTCAGAAACAATTCAGAACTGAAAGATCAGGTCCAGCCTACTGTGGCAGTTTCCTTCCAACTCCTTCTGGAAATACTTGCTACCTAGTAAGATACACACATCTGTAGTGAGAATTAGAAAACAGCACGCTTCATGGGACCCAACAACATCTACTCTGTGAGAACTCATTAAAAGTACTGGCCAACATAACCAGCTATTGCCCTATCATTCTTTATTGATAGTGAATGGAAACTGTAATAAGAAATATTTGTGGACACAGAAAATGTTTTGGGTTTTTTTTCTAGTTATTATCTACCATCACCAAGCTGATTTTGTTAAGCAGATTTGGCACTAACAACCAGCAATAGCTAATAAATTCAATGTTAGGCTTATAAGGTTCTGACAGATTGTTGGCAGCTGCCTTAAATGCAGGGAAGAGCTCTCCTAGTGTGGGTTGCAAATGCTTATTTATACCATACTGTGGGTCTGTTTGCCCCAAATTTTGCTGCCTCCTTTTAGTAGATGTCATTGGTGCGATATATGGAAAGGGTATAAGAGCTGATCAGAAATACAGTATCCAGCTACGCTAGAGTTCAGCACAAATGGATTAAAGATAGGAAGCTCAAGCTTAAGTTATTACTTTTTTACAGTAAGAGTAAGAAACATTTTCATTTATGAATGCAAGATTTGTGGTAAGAATGTAGCTAGGCCTTACCATAGATGGTTTTACTGTGAATATTTCAGTGATAAGCTTTTCCATGCTAAGAAGGTTTTAAATATTATGCAGAGTTTTTATACTGACTTGCTGTTAATTGGTGAGGGACTCTAGAAGACAGTGGCTACACAACTTGTTCTTAGGCTTCCTTTTAGCATGCCTTAAAAGTGGAAGATTATGTGCTCAGAGGTATTTCAACAGCCAGTATTTAGCTTAAAGGTTGGTTAGATAGAGGTCATCTTCGGATCACGGAAAACCAACTGAAAAGAAAACTTTAGAAAGCCTGAGTGCTCAGTTGCAGTAACAGAGCATGTACACATGGAGACATTTTAGATAATCAAAACCTTGAACAGCCACGTTTTAGTGGTGATGCTAAGAATGTGTACAGAAACCGAATAAGCTGACGTCTCATTGTGCAGACAAGTTGAGTCCACAAATTCCCAGTTACACAATGGACAACAATATATTTGTATAACTGAGCTCCACTTTTTATATTCACTGCATTTTATCAACTCTCATTTACTTGGAAGAAGAATCAAGAATCTGTCCCAGCACTAGGTGTAACTGAGTAGTTGACAAGCCTATGACCATTAAAGTCAACGCTGAGTGAGGGGGTGAATAAAGGAGTAGGAAGTTATTTCTATCTGGAAAAGAGAACAAAAGAAGTCAGGAAGTTGAATTCTGCAGCGAAAGCAAGTTGGGCATCATTGACACACAATTTTCTCTTCACATGTGATGAAAGTATCTCTGGACCGTACAAGACTGATGGCGGAAAATTCAGATTAACTATGTTGCAGTGTCCAACTTGACCTACAGTTGTTTGTGAGTCAGATGGTCAGCACTTTCCATCTCTGACTGAGTATTCTTCTCTCTTTCTGTCGATATGCTTTACAACTCCACGGCAAGACTTCAGAAATAGTTATAAGTTTCTTTATACCACTACACGAAAAGAGCCTTTCTTCCTCAAAAAGGAAAAATAGAATAATCTAGAAATATACATTGACATCATGCAGCAGGTCTAAAATTCAATTTTAAAAAAAATTGCTGACAGCGTTTCACACAATCAAAAGAAATACTTAATGTAAAGCACTAAATGCTGTTTTGGAAAGTGTGTGGGTGATGCAACCAAGCATTATGCACCATAATGAACTTTCACAGAAAATGGATAAAGCACAAAAACATCCCATTGCCTTTATAACAGACACATTGTGCTTGTTTTGAGTCTGTCTTCTGAAGGTGCCATGCAATGCTGTTAGTCCTTGTACTGGTAAAGGCAGTGAACTGCCCCAGGTTGCCTTTTCAGTTCCTCTTACATCTTTATCAATGCCCATCTTATCTCCTCTCATGTGTCTCTCCTTTGGGCTGAAGAGTCTTAGTCTCATCCTTGAACAGAGTCTTCCAGAACTCTGATTATCCTTGCTGCCCTTCTGTGAGCTGGACTAAAAAGGACAAAATACCACGCTACGTTTTATATAAGTCGAAGCGCTCAGATGTATACAGTCCTCATGCAACAGGCTAGTCTCTACTCTGTTCTCAAGTCCTTTCCTAATGCTTTCTAACAGATAGTTTGCTTTTTGACTGCTGCTGAGTATTGAGCTAGTGATTTCGTAAGAATGGCTATGCCCCAAGGTCCCATTTGTGTGTGTAAGATCCAGCTCAGAGCCCATTAGTGGCAGTAATCCCAGGATTGTTCTTCCCTTACGTGCATAATTTATTTAGGTTTACTCACAATGAATTTCACAGAGACTGTCTCTGTTACTATTTCTCTCACTGAACTACCCCACTGCTTTATTAATGGTAATTGCCCTTCTCTTTCAGTTTGTCCAGCTGATCAGCAATTCAGACAAACTAAGAACAATTGTTCCTTACACCACTCGCTGCCTCTCTGTCAGACCTGATGAAGGTACCGTATGCCCAAACGGTTTTGTGATTGTCTCAAGTGATCTAACAAAATATATCGCTGCTTTGCACAAACATGAATTTTCATCCGTCCTTTGGATTCTCCAGAAGCCCATTGTTAGTGTGAAGGACTCTGCAAGGCTCGTGTACCTCTTCAGCGCTGTGCAAAACGTTCTGTCTTGAGCAGGGAGCGGGATGGGCTCAGCTGCCCAGTTTGTTAATTGAACTCTTTTTCCTGATAAATGCTATTGAAAGAAAACTTTTGCAGCCTGCCTCTTTCTGTGCACTCGAATGTAATTTTTGTTCTGAGGGTAAATCAAACAAACAAGCAGCTACATGATTCCCTCTCACAGAGACATTTGGTACTGTGACTGCAGTTTTCTGACCATAAATGTCTTCATGGCCTGAGGAAACAGTGTAGCATGTCCTTCCTCACTAGAGGAAGAAGGGAAATGTCTGTATTACAATATAAATCTTTATTTTCTTGAAAAAAATAATCTGAATGAAGAGAAATGACACATCTGCATAAACTGAGTAAACAGCTGTCTTAAACCCTTGGCATTTGTTTCACCTGGCTGTATGTAATCTGGATGACACGTAGGTCCTCGTGTGCTCAGGAAGTAATGTTTCCCCTGGCACTGAAGTACGACAAGAAACAATACCGATGCAATTTGTAAAATGGGAAGAAGCCTTGACTGTATTGTCTTACCTTTTTCAGAAGCCGGGGCAAGGTCAATAAAACTTCGACATTTTTCACCTTTAAAAGAAAAGGATTATTTTAGGAGACAGAAGTTGATTGATTTTCCTCTGCCTCCTCTTTCTGACTGGTGTTTCTGCCATCATTCCCACCTGAGACTCTACAGGACTACTAGCTTGTCTCACACAGAGAGCAGACATTTACCTGTGCCTCCAACCTGGGCCAAAATTGCTATGCTCACAAGGCTGGACTCTCCCTTAGGACTGAAGTCCCTTGATTAGGAGTATGAAATACAGTTAGTGAAGAAACATGTTCTCTCTGACAGTTGGGTCCCAGTTGGGTCAGTTGTGCTCTTTGCCAAGGCTGGGAACAGTGTTGGGCTCCAGATGGAGGAGCGTTGGGAGAGCACAGGCCTATTTCACCAACACTTTTGCCCTCCTCCTCCTCATCGTCAGGACAATGTGTGTGCCCCACCAGGGTCTGATGGAACCTCCCAGTGCCAGGAGGCATTGCCCCAGGCACAGATTTCTCAATAGACAGATATGACACGTGTGACTAGGACAGACAAAACCTGAAGCACAAAGCAAGCTAAGCGATTGCATAGCATTAAAAAAAATTGTTAAAAAAGCAGGCAAATGCCTTGGTATAACCATCACAGCCCTGTGCCACTCCTTCTGCTTTGTGGCTGCTGCATCCATTTATCATTGTAAATTAAATTTTCTATGTTTTTGCAGGCATTCTTGAGAATTGCTTCTGAGCAGGCAAATGTATCTTAAGGGTGGATGTTTTGACCTTTCTTTTTATTTCTTCGGGCAATCAGAGATTATAAAATAATTCCTCTGCTCTAGGTGCATCCATACACCAAGTGTATGCGTTTCCTTCAATATGCTATGTTCCAAGGTGACCAACAGCCTGCCTGCCTCGAGGAATCAGAGCACAGCATGCCTGCCAGAGCTAATGGAGAAGAAACCATTTTGCCCTTTAAGACTCTAATTGACGCAAAAGCAGCTTCAGGAGTAGGTTTTTTATTAGTTTTGCTAAATTTTAATTGCACAGTTGAAAGACTGATTTAGGAAATGTAAGCCATTAAAAAAGAATAAACAGTGAAATGCTGTAGTGACGTTGAAGTCTGTGTAATTTTTTCTGAGTTGTAATTGATTGTATGTGCAAACCAATATAAAATGTTAATCCTTGTGGTGTTTTTGTTGGCAGGATTAAGATAAAAGTAACCATTCAAATGATAGCTGTGCTGAAATAACAATCTATTATTATAATGCTATAATTACCACATTTTATTTATTTTTTTCAGTTTTAAACCTATGATAAATATGCTAAAAAGTGTCACGTACATAGTCTGTAGTCTGTTTGTCTGTGTATAAGTTGCTATAAAAGAAAAGATTCACTTGACATTGAAATGAACAATTTAATATCTTCATGGCAGGGGGAAGGACTTCTGCTCTGTGAATCCAGGCACTGTCAAGAGGACAGTCAAGAAACAGAAGTGACACTTGACTTATCAGAGCTCCATCTCTGTTTCCAAAGAGGTAGGTACGGCAGTCCTTATCTGAGCGGAAGGAATGTCAGATGACTAAGTTACTAAGTTTTGGGGCAGACAGACTGAAAGATGCCTGGTGGACCACAGAAATCACAGCATCCCAAAAGTGTTGTGTTGATGGGACCTTGCAGGTCTGTTGCCCAGCCTCCTGTTCAGATCAGGACTATCACTGATGCCCGATCAGGTCAGCTCTGACTTTGCCCAGCCAAATCTTGAAATACTTCAAGGATGACGATACCCATTCCTTAGAGACTCCAAGGATGGAGTTTCTCCCCTGCTGTGGTCCCAGGGCTGCACCACCCTTCTGGAGAAATCTTTCCTTATGCGCAACCTGAACTTCTCTAGCGGCTCTGTCATCTTTGTAGTCATTCTTCCTCTATCTGAAGGAACATGAACAAGCCCATCTCCCTCAACTTCTTTTCACACGTGGTGTACTTTAGGCCCCTGACCGAGAAATCAAGATAAATAGGTGGACTATAAAAGATACTGTGCTGTAAGTTGGAATCATTCTCATCCAGAGACTCTGAGTTTTAGGGCATGAGATGCGTCAGGAATGCATTGACATAAAATCAAGGGAATATAGGGAGAGTGACCCTTAGACTTGAATTTGATATAAGCAGATTAAGCAGGATTTTTCATTCTAGCCATATGGATTTGTGGTTTGGGTTTGGTTTTTGTGGGCTTTTTTTCAGATGTAAGCTATTACTTTTATTGCAGCTTTATCTTAACCTGACTTCAAGTCAACTGACTAGCACTGAGTCATCTCTCACCTGTGGTTGCAGTAAATCTGAAGCCATATTACTGGAAACCTTTAACAAATACCTGACTCTAGGATGTTGTCCTAAGACAGCCAAAGGAGAATGGCATTTGCTGCTACAGAAACTGCACGGGCCATTCTAAAAGTTGGAGATACATGATGCCTTCAGATACATAGCAAGGTACAAAGCCTTTCTGACACGTGTGGCTTCTCAGGAGGCTGATGGTACCATAGTGTTTGGCTGCAGGTTCCTTGTGTTCAGGACGGATGTACAGAGTGTGATCACAGGCTATTTGGAGGAATGTGCATCCTTGTCCTCCCTCAAATCAGCTTGCCCAGAACACAGTCTCTCCCAGGAGAGCTGGCTGTGGCTGAGGCCTCCAGGTTAAATAATATGGACAGAAAATGGTGGAGTGTCCAGAAAAAGGCCTTTTGGAGCCATAGCATAATGAATGATTGTAGGTTGGAGACAGAGAATAAGAAAAGCACGGAGGGAGGTCACTTTCAATGGCTGATATCCAAATTGCACCTGGCTTACTGCTAAAGGTTGTGGTAGGAAGTGCACAAGCAGTTCTTGATCAAGAACACTTCCCTTCATTGTCCCTGTTGCTGGAGCACTGGAAACCCTTCCTCCACCTTCAGTGGTAACCACTGGTGGTATTTATAGACCACATTCATACTTCAGCGTGCAGACACGCATCTCACTGAGAACTGAAGATGTCAGCAGTGCTTTCACTGTTCCTCTTAGGATTTATTCTAAGTTATTTTTGGGTATCTTGTATAACTGATCTCTTAAGCCCTCTTAAGTTTAATTTTAGACTTGGCAGAGTTTATCCTGCTGTGCTGCCCTTTTCCAGATGCATCTTCTCCTCGTAACCAGGCTCCTGGAGAGTCTTTAGAGAATACAGAAAAGGCTGTTTAGAGATGCAACAAGAACAGTGTCTAGGATTCATCCCCCTGATAGTCCTGCCTTCACCCAGTCACAGCAATAATTCTGACAGAAGAAAGCCAAGGAGTGATCTCTGCTGCATATAACTCACATAGAAAGAAGACCACTCTCTGCTTCCATGCAGGAGCAGTGGCCACGTACAGTGCACGTGAAGCTCTCAGAAGCTCACCAGTGTCAGGTTGTTGCTGGAGGCTGAGGAGAGAGGACAGACCGACCACCTAAACATCAACGAGAGCAAAGCATTTGGCTTCTTCTATGGCTTCCCAAGAGTGAGGTGAAACATCACCTATGGAAGCCCTTGTGAATGCATTCCCTCGTAACCAGGCTGGCTCTGCACAAGCTCCATTGTGTCTCTGCTAGGCTTCCTGAGAAGGAGGCATGGGTCATAGGGGCCTGTAGGTCTGGGTACCAGCAACTGGAAAGCCCCAAATTTGTGTGTGTTTTTTGCTAATTAATCCTAACTAATTAATCTAATCCTGCATATGTGCCTGTGTCTGTGTATTTGTAATTCACTAGGGAATTTCAAACTGAAGAGATGTATAGGAAAGACCCAAGGTCTGAGCTGGTGGCTAGGTAAAAGTCTTGGTACGGATAATAGGCTTAGAGCCCATGATAATATCTGAGGGACCACTAGTGTGATGTGCTTGTGCATCTACAGAGGGAAGGGGTGTGCAAGTGTCACTAGTGATCTTCAGACCTGCTCAGCCAGAGCAGAGGAAGAGGAGCGAGCTTGCTGATGGCAGTGATAATGTTGTTTCTGTGGGTGCTGGTAAAGGCACGGCTCTCTCTGGGTTGATCTATGTGGCCAGCCACATTAGTGTCATGTATGCTTGCATGTGTGTGTGTGTGCGCGCGCCCATGTGAGAACTTGCATCTTGAATACCTGCCCAGCCTCAACTGGGAAGGACACCAGCAGCAAACAGACAAGGAGGAGAAATTCCCTGGTCTTAAAGTCCCCTGGGCTCAGCTTCCCAGGAGCACGCACAGCGTTTCCTCAGACTCGTTGAGACTTATCCCATTTCATGACTCTGCAGCTGTGGAAGCTCCCACAGCACTGCAAGTCAAATGTTTCCTAGTTTCTACTGAAGGAGCTTCGGGCTTCTGTGAGTTCTTAGGAAACAGTGTACAGGAAGATGTGGATTTCATCATTGCAGCGGTCCCAGGGACATAGAGAGAAAGTTGTGGCCGCATAAGGACATGATCTCTCTCTCTGTCTTGCTTCCAGCATGAGGCTTGTGTACTTTCTTCTCCTGCTGCTGCTGCTCACAATGTGGTGGGAAGTCCTGAGCCTTCCAGCCTTTCCAAGTCTGTGGGACATACTTGTCATGAAAATCGTCTCATGTCTGCAAAATCAAATCATTTCAGGAAAAAGTAGAAGGCTGTGTGAAAAGTGAGCACTATGCTGGCAGAGCTGCATTCTGGAGAAAGTAAATGGGCTGGTAAAGAGTAAGACTGCTGCAGGGATGGGAAGGAGGCACTGCAGGACACCGCTGACAAGCACAAGTCACATGGTGGAGGGGTCACCACATGTCCTGTCACCTCAGATAGGTAGGTCAGTCCCCCCGACACCTCCCTTGCCATAGCACATGGAGGTAGTGGGGCTGGTCTCTTACCTTCTCCACTGAAAAGTCCTACTTCAGAGTGTCACACACACTTTGGACAGCTGGGACTCTGTGTTGGAGGCAAATGCTCTTACCTTCCTCAGGCAGAGTTCAGAGACATCTGTACCTCCCTAGCCTGAACAATAAGTTGAAAACAAAAGCTAAGAAAGAGAAGTGGCTTTCCGAAGTCCCCCAAATTCAATCCTGCCAGAAAATTAAGACAAACAGGTCCCATAGGGCCATCAGGTCTGCACGCTACACTGGCTCCAGGGCTCTAGCCTGCTTTCCCTGTTATACTCTGCACACCTTGTTGTGTGCACAGTGAAACTGCATTGTGACAGATCAGATGTGCTGAGCTGCAGAGTTGTGGTGAATGGAGTTAAACCCAGTTGGTGGCTGGTCACAAGTGGTGTTCCTCAGGGTTCGATTCTGGGGCCAGTTCTTTTTAATGTCTTTATCAATGATCTGGATGAGGGGATCGAGTGCACCCTCAGTAAGTTTGCGGATGACACCAAGTTGGGCAGGAGTGTCGATCTGCTTGAGGGCAGGAAGGCTCTGCAGAGGGATCTGGACAGGCTGGATCGATGGGCCGAGGCAACTGTATGAGGTTCAACAAGGCTCAGTGCCCGGTCCTGCCGTTGGGTCACACCAACCCCAGGCAACGCTACAGGCTTGGGGCAGAGCGGCTGGAAAGCTGCCTGGGAGAAAAGGACCTGGGGGTGCTGGTCAACAGCTGGCTGAATATGAGCCAGCAGTGTGCCCAGGTGGCCAAGGCGGCCAACAGCATCCTGGCTTGTAGCAGAAATGGTGTGGCCAGCAGGACTAGGGAAGGGATCATCCCTCTGTGCTTGGCATTGATGAGGCTGCACCTCGAATAGTGTGTTCAGTTTTGGGCCCCTCACTACAAGAAGGACATTGAGGTGCTGGAGCGTGTCCAGAGAAGGGCAGCAAAGCTGGTGAAGGGTCTGGAGCACAAGTCTTACGAGGAACGGCTGAGGGAACTGGGATTGTTGAGCCTGGAGAAGAGGGGGCTGAGGGGAGACCTGATGGGTCTCTACAGCTACCTGAAAGGAGGTTGTGGTGAGGTGGGTGTTGGTCTCTTCTCCCAAGTAACAAGCAATAGGACAAGAGGAAATGGCCTTAAATTGCTCCAGGAGAGATTTAGATTGGATATTTGGAAAAATTTTTTCCCCGAAAGGGTGGTCAGGCATTGGAACAGGCTGCCCAGGGAAGTGGTGGAGTCCCCATCCCTGGAGGTATTTAAAAGACGTGATGTGGTGCTTAGGGGCATGGTTTAGTGGTGGCCTTGGGAGTGCTAGGGTGACAGTTGGACTTGATGATCCTAAAGATCTTTTCCAACCTAAATGATTCTATGATTCTATTCTAAGTTTATAACATGGCTGTTGCAATAGCAAGGACCAGAAGCTGATGTCCTGTATCATACTTATTGGCCCTATGTTCCTGAGTTCTTTCCTCTCTGAGCCAGTGATAAATGCCTCATTAATAACCAGGGCAGCAAAATAAAAACAACTCTGAAAAAATCCTCATTTGTACATCTTCCAGCCACATGGTTTCAAAATATTCTAGTTAATTTGACTTAAAAGAAATCCCGTAGTTCTGACTGAAAGACGAATCTCTGTTACAACTCTGCTTTTCATCTTGCAAAAAAAAAAAGAAAAAGCTGTCTGTATTCACTTACTCTGCATAAAATTTTATGAGTTCAAAAGTACAGTTCTGATGGAAATTTAAATGATTAAATTTCATTTAAACAGCATTCCCTTTTAGTAACACTCTGGCTCCCAGCCTACGAAAGACAAGGTCCCCTTTTTTTCCCCAATAGGCCCTAAGAAATCTTTATCTCTCCAATTATATCTGGAGTCATGTGATTCTGATGAGATCCCACATCATCTACTGAGAGTAAAATCATTGTATGTGTCTAAAAAAAGATATAACCCTCAAGGGATCCCAGCCTAGACGAGGCTGAGGACTGCAACACAACTTCAGTGAAATAAAGTACTACATTCAGGAAAATACAAGTTAATGAGCTCACTCAAACTGAGTTGTATCAGGTTAATTAACAAGTGAAATGTTCCACTTTTGATTAAACTGATCACAGACAGAGTATTTAATTGAATTTTTTCTAATGAAAAAATCAAGTATTAATTTGCAAAACCAACTTTTTCCAGTTGACCATGTTGATTTTGCTTGACCGATATTTTTTCTGGAAAGTAAACAAGTTCACACAGAATTACACTAAAATATGTCTTTGACTATGAAAACAACTGCGTTCTCTCACTCTGACAGCTGTCATTCATAGCTGCTGCCCATCAACATTTCTCTTACTGCCCAGTAACATAAGAATTTGCGCAATTTCTCAACCTCTGCTGAGATAACTCACAATCTTTTCCCCTTTTGGCATTGGTAAATCTGAATGCTATACTACTGTTCTCTTTCAGCAAACTCAAACTCTTAAAACTTTCTACTTTTCAAAGTGGAAAAGCTTAAAACTTTCCACTTTTCATTTCAGGCATGCATTTTTTTCCTCGATTCATATATTCACAAAGAAATGGTAATCATTTTATCAGAGAGGTATCATCTACACTCTGGAGTTTCCCCTTCGGTTCGCTGGAGCAGTAGATCGCTGTGCAGGGGGCAGAGGGTGCGGGCAGCGCAGGGAATACCCTCGCATTTTTGTGCTAACTGGGACTATGTGCCATGGCAACTGCGTTTTCTGCACTGAAACTCTCCCTGATGTGAAAAATCTTGCACAGTATCTGAAAGCAAACATCTCCACAAGCTTCTCTCAAATCATGTCTAATCGAAACACATCCAAGTCACAAGACTCATCTGATTATCTTGGTAAGACCTGACGGATGTGTACACACATCTATCATTTGGAGAGCTGGAAAATAGCTCAGATTTTTAAATGATTGGGAGAATCAAGGAAACAATGGTGCTGAGAGAGGCTTTCAATGATTCTAGTGTCAATTTAGACCTAACTTTGTAATCTGGAAAACATTAAATCAGGCAAAGAGTTCTGAGTTGCTTTAAGCATTTCAAACCATGGAATGGGAAGAGGAGGGTTTTCACCTGGTCATCCCACAGATGACCATCTGCCACACTGCTTACTCTGTGCTAATGTAAATATGCCAAAATAAACTAGTTATCAGGGGTCCAGTATCTGTTGGACTATAAGGTCTCCCCAGGAAACTCTGAAAGACTAGAAATGATGCTCTTCACAGAAGATGTAGCTGATATATACACCTCATTCTATCAAGTCTGATGTGCCTTCTACAATCTCCCATGTGACTGCATTAGCAGTTCCATTCAGGGTGATGATAAACAAAGATCAAACGAGTGAGTAACCAATAAGACCCTAAAGCCCTGGTTGTAGAAGAAATGTGGTTCAGTAGCTCCCACTCTTTCCAATTATTAGCTGTGAATCAATGTGGATTATCTTTTAACCATGCCGGTGCTTCTCTCCAGATAATGCCCAACGGGAGTATTTGCATTGGATCTGTGCCCTGGCTCTGGAGTTGCATAAGCAGGGCAGGCAGAGATGCAAGTCACAGAGAAGGAAACTCCTTTTCGCGGATGGGATTACTCCAGAAAACCAAAACATCAAAAGCTGACCTGTGCCAAAATGGAGGGAAAGACAGATTGGGGACAGAGCATTCCTCTGATGGCACGGCACGTTGCTGTGAACACATGTCCTGAGGTTGCAGCTTGAAACACGTGCAGATAGGTAAGAGGCAGAGGGATTGCTGGAGGGGAGGGGACCTTGGATGTCAGAGTTTGTACCACATCACCCTGTACTACTTCACAGTTAGCACCATAACAGTATTTCTTCCCTGGCTTGCCCATCTGCCCACTCTCTGTTCCTCTTGGCCATTGTAATTTAGGCTGCCTGCTTCAAAGTGGAACTCCAGAAACTTCTCCCACCTTCCCTACCAAAAGATGCTCAGTTGCTTTTTGGGTTGAGGTGTCCTTTTTTCCCAGGCAGGCATACCTGACTTGGAGTATGGAAACTGAGATAACCTCAACCTTTCAGCCACAGCCTTTTAAAGGAAGTTAACAAGATAGGCAGTAAGACATTCACATACGCTGCAAATGAATATCCAGTTTTTGAAATCAAGTGAAAAAAGTTGTGCTTGCATTTCTTCTTGTGAACCTTATTTCCAAGCTGGTACCTAATAATTTTGCCAAAAAGTCTCACTTAGTGCTTTTGTCTGGCCAGGTGATGCAAAGGGAAATCAGGCTGTATGACAGTATGATGTGTTTTTTGGTGTCTCCAAATCTAGTGATTCTAGACGTGGTGGAGTGGCTCTGCTTCCCAATCAATTTCCCAGATTGTGAGCATAGTTTGTGTCCTTTTCCCTGCCCAAACCCAGACAAATGCAAGGTGGAACACCTTAAAGTAAAATTTTTGTGCCTGTGACCATTCTACAAGCCATGTCATTCTATAGAAATAACAGCTGCTTCTCATTATTGACTGCTTGCTGTAGTCCTTGTATCTTTTGTAAGCTAGATCAGCAAAGATTTATATTACCGTTTTGTTTACCAACAAGAACACTGAATAACATTACACCAATTCATGATTAACAGAGAGTCCTGCTAGGAGCAGCCCTATTCCCTGGTAAATCCTCATTTTGAGATCTGTCAGTAGATAGTTCTGTTAATTCCATGTAAGGAAAGTTTTAAAATCAGGATTGAGTCTGGTGTAATTTAAAAACCATGGGGATACCATGATGATTGATATTCCATCCCATATTTATTTCTGTAGCCCTAAATGCGTCTGTTCATATTTTGCACTAGCTGGCAGCAGGGTAAGCGCCTCAGTTCTCTTTGAAATATGGGACCTGTGCGTTATTCTTCCAGCACTTTGATGTTTATTCCATTTACAAGGAACTATCCAATACCTGCTTTAAGTCTGCTGGGTTAAATGGTTGAGGTTAGACACATCCAGAGAGAAAGCAACACAGTTTTTGCTCATAAGATAGAGAGTAACTTATCAAATAAGGAGCAGTTCACTGCCTAGTCCCTTACTTTGCTCTGTTATGAGTCTCAGCCTCCAGGGATTTTATTTCCACATTTTCTGTATGATAGATGTTCAAACAGCTAGTCTGTCTAACAGGTTCAGAAGGGTCTCAAATCCAAAATTCCCAGTGTACTGCAGACACAAAATATCCCCAACATCCTATAAAAATCTGAAGGTCTGTAATAAAGCAATCTCCACCTCAGAAACCACAGCTATCATGTACCACAGGAAGAGCAAAAGTCATCGTGAGGAACACGAAGAGATCTGAAGACTCTTATCATATAGCTTAAATTCCTACGGTCATGCCTAACTTATCCTGTAAGCAAAAATCCAAGGATTTGTTAGGAGGAATTCACGAGTGCTTTTCTGAAATGGACCCTTCCCCATGTTGTAAAGGAAGGCAAAAAATTGTTACTATCCCTGTTATCTAGCCTGAGGGAGATTTCTCTTCTGATCCCAAATTAGATCATCAGTTTAATGTTCAGTGCATGAGCAGACATACCAATTAGATACTGAGAAGCTGTAATAATGTCAATGGCAGCAAAGCAGCCTCCTCACATACTGTCTCCACCTGTAGCCAATATCTGATGCTTTAGAGAAGGCATAAAACCCTCCAGAAAATGTGATATGAATTAAGTCAGCAACTCTTTTGTTTTTTTTCTTGGCTCCCATTGGTGACCAGTGGCAACCCTGAAGCATGGAAATCATGGAAAAGAATATAGACATGGTGTGAGCAAGGCAGTCAAACCATGATGGCTCCTTTCAGACCTCCTTAAGATACCAACAAATCAGCTATGCAGGACTCACTCCAACCTTCCTCAGGCCAGAAACGTTCCTCTTCCCTTACACAATTCTTTCTGAGAATTTAACAAGTATCCATTTCAGCTGTGGATTTCCTTTGCTCACACTGCCCTCTGTGGAGGTGAAGTCCAGAGGCACACTTTCTGGGAACCCCTCCTTGGATTTTCACTTTTTTTCTCAGTGACAAGTTACTTAAATATATTTTTTCTTGATATTTATCCACATATATATAAGGTACCATCACATCCCCTCTAGACCTTCAATTTGCTGTACTAAAGAGGACCATTTTTTCTTTTCTTGAACGAGATTCTCTTTTCCTTAACTACCTTGGAAATCCCACTCTGCTTCTATTTCACCTCCTCCTTTTTCTTACCATAACTATGCACAAAGGCATTAACAAAATGCACTGGTGTTACCTCTGCCTCGCACGGTGGTACTGATTCTTCCCTAGAATAACACTTTCTGTTATATCACAGCACTTTGCAGCTCACTGTCACCCCACAGTCAAATACTGACTGGCCCACAACTTGTTTTTTATCTTTTGCTCACAATTGATAACTGCCTGTGACCTCAAGGAATCTTATCCCTCAGTGTTTGGTGCTTTTCTTTTTTTTTTTTCTTTTAATTATTTTAATATTATTCTTACAACTCAATCAGACTAGCTCACATTTTCAGTTATGCAGACAAATCTCTCCTCTGTAATGCCAATATTCCCAGACTTTGTGTCACAACGTATGTAAGGAGTGCATTGAAAGTAGGATTATTCTCTTCAAATTAAGACTTCTGTGTTAGAAATGGCAACTTCTTAGACAGATTCCTTTTTGGCCAATGACGAAAACATGTAATCCCAGGGTTCAATTCATCCTGTATGGGGAGGAAATTAATGTCCCCAGGAAGTAGTCAGTATTTTTTACTGCCTGTAATGATGATGTTGATCAGTTTAGGCACAGATATCTACATTTGCTGATGTCCACAGGTTTGCTGTGGGATTCACCTTGCTTTTTTTTTTCCTAGTTGATTAGTTGACATACATTGTATCCCTAATTCTTTTTCCTAGATTGCTAATCTCAGTCCCAAAACCAAATTTGAGGACAGCTAGAAATATCTGATCTCAGCTGTGATAATTTCCCTTGTTATATTACTTGCCACAGCCTTCTTGTAAGACTGTTCTTTAATCAGTTTACAATCACTCTATTTATCTCTGTCATAATAAATAACAGAAAGTAAAATCTGCACCACAGACTCAAGGAAAAGGTCTGCCTACTTCACTATTATTGTATTGTCATCCAATAATAGGTATGTAGGGAAGAACAAAGGGGTGGATGTAGGGTGATTCTGCTCATGTACCGCCCTTGTGATAGCAGTACTGCATCCGTAGTTCAGGGACTTCCTGGTCAGAGGTTGCTCTCAAATCATCATGTTAGTAACACGAATGGATGTTTCCTCCCTGGATTCATGCAACCGCCAGTTTTGGCCTTCACAACAATCCCTGGAAGGGAGCTCTGCAGGAAGGAGTGTTTCTTTTTGTCTGCTGTGCCTTATTGTTCTTAAATCAAGGAAGCAGTCGATGATATTTCTTGTCTGATCTCTGTCATTCCCTGTTGATCCCCACCAATATCATAGTTCTCTGTACAGTGTGCCTTCACTCCAGTCTGAAGAGGCTCAGGCTGTTTAGCATTCCCCAGTGTGGAAGCATGCCTACATCTATCACTATGTTGTTACCATTCTCTCTGCTCTCTGTAGTTCTTCTGTAAAGAATTTGCAGTGGGACATTCCAGCAAATGTTTTTTTTGTAAATCCATAGAGACTGGGTCTAATGCATTAGCCTTGTCTAAGAAGTGATTCATCCTGTTAAAAGATTTACCTTTAACGTAACCCAACCTTTGACAAAACCCATTTGTTGCCATGTACCGAGCGCTTTCCCTGAAAACTGTCCTAAGGTTGCTGGGTCAAGTGGCCTGTATCATTATTTTCCAGTCTTCTTTGAATACAGTAATATGGAGATTCTTGCTACTAAACCTGCATTTTCATGTGCCAATTATTTCAGCATCCTCAGATGGAGATTATCCAGGCCCCCTGGGTTCAGTTCCTCTATCGCTGGAAATTTTATCTTTAATATAGAGCTCTACCTCCTCAATTTCTTTTACCACTCTTTCCTTCCTAAACAATTTATAACTAGCAATTTTTACATTCCAGTCATGCGAATAAACCCACCAGGTTTCAGTCATGCCAATTATATTATATGTCTCGTAATCCAGCAAGAATTCCCAATTCCTCTTGCTGTTAATTATATACCCACAAGGTGCTTCTCCCTGGTCCCTCTCTCTGGACAGCTGCCTACGGTGAATCACATACGCTTATTATCACACGGTGGCAGGGGAGAAGGGTGATGCAGTACCACTCTGGGTCTGAGAACGTGTATGGCAAGTTCTTGCCTCTGTATGTTACAGATTTATTCGTTTCTACAGGATACACCCCTCTTGTTCTCTGGCCTCTTCTCAAATGTACATTTAATGTCTGTATTTATGGCCCATTTTGATGCATCCTTACATACCACGTAAGTTCCACTCTACCATTTACTTCTTAAAGAGCGCTAAGGAATATGTGGTACAGAGTGTACAAAGAGCTACAGACCCCTCAAAATCCCATTCCAAGAATGCAAAACAAGCCTATGCATACCCATTCCTGATCCCCCTGACTTCTATGGAGCGTGGTGAGCACCGTGGAAAGGCTTGTTGTTTTTTTTTAATGGGACAATACATTAAAAGGCACCTAGGCAGCTGCTTTTCCATCTGAATGTGGATTGTCTGAGATTTCTGAGGTTGTCTGTTCATTAGCAACTAAAACAAGATATGAAATCATGTTTTTTTCTATTAAAATCAAAGCAAACACAATATTGAGCAAAATTGGCTAACTTATTGCTTCTATCTACCTGTTAGGATAAGTTATGCCACCTTACTTACTTCACGCATTAATTTTTTCATGGCACGTGTGCTCTTGAGTCAGAGAATCTACCAGCTAGTTTAGCACTGCTGCTATTAGCACATCACTTGTCTAGTATCTCGTGAGGTACTTGTGTACAAGCACAGACCTAGACTGCAGTGTGAAATAAGATATGCACTCAAAGTCATATTCAAAAAGAAATGAAATGATAGAGAGCTCAGCTCTGAGACACTTGGCCATAGCCGAGGAATTCATGGCCCAGGAGGAGGCACCAAGCGCCCTGTGCAGCGTGTGAGCACAGAACAGGACTTGTGACCGGCGTGAGCACAGAGCTCACAGGTATGCCTTAGCTTCGTCCCCTTCTGGAGATGAGGTGCATTGCTCTTCCAGGAGGTACCGCCACCCATGTGGGATCCAAAGCTTTGAACCCACTCTGAAAAAGAGAGCCTTCATCCTCTTTTTGGTAGGCTGGGATTCAGCATACTTTTGAGTCAGAAATTGTGCTAAATAATTACAGGACTCACCCACCAATGAAATATATATGTTCCAATCCCTCTGTTCCCAGAGGGGATTCACAATTATATTTCTCAGGTGCTAAATGCTTTTCAGATTCTTTAGCCGTCCTAGACATACTGGATAAAAATAAACTCTAGTTTCACAAATTATTTCAGATATAATCACAGCATTCAATCTCTGTTAGAGATGTCAGTGAAAACTAGAAACCTGCAACAAGATGAAGGCCCGCTTCACTAATCTGTGTACAGAGAGCGCATGGCGTGCTTTTTGCACCTCTACCTCTGGAATCTAAAAGGACATTTCAGAGAAACAGTGGGAGAAGACACTCAAAAATGTTGTTTGATTGCAGCCTAAATGTCATTTCAAGGTGTGACTGAGGGCCAGCCCCTCCAGCCAGCTGGAAGCCCTGCAATCCTGTCCCTTGCAGTCTCAGCCTGGGAACTGGTCCTGTTGTGTCTGTGCGACAAGATCTGCTGTGTTGCGCCTGCACCAGTGCAGAGAGCAGAAAGTTTTGACAGTACTGTGACTGTAGGGAGAGAGAAATCAAAAGTCTGGGGGCTAGCTGAAGAATGTGGCTCACAGCTGGGAAGGTTATGAGTCTCTGGAGCATTTTGACAGCATCTCAACCACAGAGAGTGTTATTTGCATTCATGTGTTCCTGGTAGGATTCGTGTTGCTTAGCTTCAAACGTCAGCAGTGAGGGATCAGGGATGGGTCAGGAGCTGTAGGAATGGTGCTGACCGTAGGCTGTGGCCATGTGTTCTGCTGACAGAAGTCTGAGGCTATGGAGTGGCTACTGAAAGGACTTTACCTGGAGGAAGGCTGTTGCAGTCATTTTCAGTATCCTGTTGGTAACGCTTTAAGAAAGGTGTTATTGAAGGTATGGAGTGCATTCAAGCTAATGCTTTTGACTAATTTAAAACACCACTGTTTGTCTGCTTAGCGGTATTTTCTTGATGTTCTTCTGCCATCCTAGGGTGTTTATTAACAACTTGTGATACCTACAGGACTGTGGTCAGTAAGCGTGCTGTGGGCAGCGTGAGGAGCCTAAGGGACTGATTACTCACCGATATATTGAGCGTTGTGGGTGTATGGCTAAGCATGATCCCAGTGCTGCTGGGTTGGGGCTGGCTGGTGCCTTGCTGCCCTGGAGCTCAGATAAAATGATCACTAGTCAGGCTGCAAAAGGCCATGACAACATACTGACAGTCTGGTATGACAAACCAGCAAGTCTGAATGAAGACCTTTCTTATTTTATGTTGACACTCTCAGTGACAAATTTAGACCTGTGTCCGTTACACCATTCCTGTCCTTACCAGAATAAACGATGGTAAATCCTGACCAAGGCAGCTGCCTGTCTAAGCCAATATATCCCTGGACCCGGCTGGATTCTTTCTAAAGGTTGGTTACTCCTGGTCTGCTAACTGAAGAGTACTTTTCACCAAGCTAGTGATTCAAATAAGAGGAAGCACACATGTGGCTGCTGTGGCGGTGTGGGGAGGGGAGGAACAACCCTCTCTCCCCTGCTTCCACCGTAACTTTATAAAGCTGCCTCCCAGCTATCTCCTGAAATCACCCGCTACAGCACAGCTTTGTTTACCCAATACAGAATAGATCACTGTGTTTCTCTTCTCCCACAGATAACTCAGTTTTCTGAGTGGGCTAGAGTCACACAGTTACAAGTTATCTCACACATAAATCTTGGCTTGGAAAGCTTTCAATATCTGCCAGAAATGTGGGCATGCTTGATCATCCCAATCCCAGCTAAGATGCTCAAAAAGTCGAAGAGTCTTAAGCTGCTCACTCGGGCTGCTGTGGCCTAAGTTTATTTCCAAATCAGTAAGACAAATCATCTTTTTTCTATACTTTCTTCTAATGTCAAGAGGGTTACTTAGGTGCACTCATTTCAGCATGGAGCTGCTTATTGACAGTTCCAAGGCTGGAGTTCATGAACTTTCCTTTTCATACATTAAATTGAGTTTTAATGATCAAATAGTTCCTGAGGCACTATCCTTAAAAATATCAGTGAGTATACACAGCACCTTGGGATGAAAGGGACTGCGAGCTGCTCTACAAGTTTGCCCCACTTTATAGCACATTCTTACAGTTTTACCAAGAGCCCATAACCTTCCCATTATCAGGGAGGTTGTGTCCTCAGAGACACAACACATAGGATGATTAACTGTTCCTCTCTTCCAACAGTGGTGAAGGACCAGCTCCCCAGTCTACTCCTTGG
Source organism: Balearica regulorum gibbericeps (assembly GCF_011004875.1). NCBI lineage: Eukaryota > Metazoa > Chordata > Aves > Gruiformes > Gruidae > Balearica > Balearica regulorum. The sequence continues at coordinate 3,450,760 of NC_046198.1, forward strand.
GCAACGGCAGGATAGCATGGAAACAGCTCAGCAACAGCAGCCAGCATCCGCGAGCCATCATTGTCCCTCTCATACTGCGTTGCATTTGTAAACTTTATTTTCCAGTCACATAATCTAGAAAAAAGCTCTTTCAAAAGCTATTTGGATGTTAGTTCTACCAGACAGCTCTGGAAGAAGGGACTGTCCGTTTGCATCTGTTGAGGCTTAAATCAGTCCCATGGCTGCTACCTTCCATCCACCTTCCAGTGTCTTATTTCTTGGTAAGTGCCAGGGTACAGCAGAGGAAATGAATGCACTGATAAGCTGGAGAGATGTCTTCTTGAGTGGTTCTCAGCAAGTAAATGGCTGAGCAGGGAACAGAAATGAGCCTTCTTGTGCCCAGTTGTGCCCTTTAACTGCCATTTCTCTACTCTGCTTCAATAAACATAAAATCCAGCCACCAGGAAGGGTTTTGTGGGTGGTCATTTACTTAACGGCTGCCCAAAAAGATGAAGTGTAGGTTACAGCCTGATAAAAACTGTGACCTTTGTGCTTTCCCTGTCATTCAGACCCCTGCCCTAGGGGTTCTTTCGGGGGCAATTACAATTAGATGTCAGAACCTCCTTAACAACTACCATCCGCTGTCTTTTGTGCGCTCCAGGGAGCAGCTCGCAGAAGGGAAGCGCTGACCAGTCTCTGGCTGCAGTGCCCGTGAGGGCAGCACGTATTGCTTCGCAGAGGTTCAGCTGGCTTTAGAGCACAGATCCTGCATCAGCCAGCAGGTAAACAAGCACACCCTTGCTCTCGCTGGAAACAGGTTGCTTTTCAACAAAGAACTGTTAAAATCCTGCCTCTCTCTGCAGGGCGAATCTGCTTTAAGATACAGCACAGAACAGCTTGCCTGTGTGTTTATCACACTGAGCCAAACACAAAGCAACACAAGCTGGAAGGAAGTTGTTTTATACTTACCAGCAGCGTTGATATTTTCCTCACAGGAGTACCAGATCCCAGTGTGGAAATACCTGAAAAGGAAGCGGTCATCTCCCGTCTCCCAGCTGTAATGAACCACATTCTGGTTTGTCTCATTTGCAGTCTCATTCCCGCTGTAGTTGAGGCAGTTTGTCTTCTTCTCTTTCCCACAGCTCGGCTTGGGGACCCTCTGTGTGCCCTCACACCAGTGGGTCGTGATAAAAGCTGTTGTAGAGAAGAGGAGAGCCATCAGATTCAGACTCACTGCTAGCAGGGCTCTGCATCTTCGATTTGTCTTCATGGTAAATCCGCCCTCCCTCCCCCTCCTGCTGAGAGAAGAAGTCAAAGGGGTTTGTTTTATTTGGGGGGGGGGGGGATTGAAAGCCTCTCACGATTCAGAATCCAGTTTTCCAGGCATCAAAACTCTCAGCTTCTTCCAATCTATTGTTGTAGCAGCGAAGGAAACGCTGCAGCCAGACTCCCATTCTTCTCTTCACTTGAAATCCTGCCTTTGTACGTTAAAGGAGCAGCTGCAGGCGCGGGAGCGCGGCCGTCCTCTTGTAGTCGGTGTGCTTCAGCGCGCTGACAGGATCGGAGAGGGTCTGTCTCACAAAGAGCACCAAGAGCAAGTGAACATCTGCTCGGGTACCACACATGATCCCAAGGGGCTCCGCAGCCTCCTCCGCTGGGAGACACCTGCAGGCTGCGGGACTCACTGTCCTCTGCTCCCGTAGGATGAGGCAGGAGAAACTCAGCGGGAGGCAGGCGGCAGGGACAGCTGCTGCCTGCTACCACCGTCCTCAGCAGACCTCGGGGACCACTGCAGCGTGCTGATGGCTGAGTTGGGCTGGGGGGGAGGCGTCACATCTTAGTCCCAAGAAGAATTGTTATTTGGAGGAGCTGTGAAATACATTTTTCATATGCCAGGGAGCAGAGATTTGTCCAGAAGGTGGAGGGATGGAGTGGTACTTCAGCTTGTTGGCTCTGAGCTAGTGAGTAATATAACGGGGCTGATTCTGCTGTCAGCATATCGCTGTAATTCTCCGTCTTCAGGGGCTTGCTCTGGCAGTCGGCAAAGTCCCTGAGCAATTTAGATTTGAAAGAGTGTAATGAGTAAACCCCCACGTCTTTCACAATACCAAGTGGATCCCCTTTCTCAGGGTTTCATTTCCAGACGTAGCCCATGCAGATGGTCTGTTTGAAGTGGGTCTGTAGGATGTTTTGTAGGTCCTGGTTTGTGCAGGTGGAGAGAATTAATTAGAGCAAACCCTGGCCTTTAGTCACCTGAAGGCAATGCTGTGAGAGCAGGGACCGCTGCATAATATCCCATTTCCAAAGAGAAGTGTATTGTCCCGTCTTGTTGGTTGGCTGACTCGCAGAGTTTATGACCTCTTTCCACAGGGCTCAGAGCTCCCTGGTGAATACTGAGTGCTGTGAGAAGACCAGGGCACCTGATGGTGGTGGTGGTGGTACAATTTGTAAGACCTTGGTATTCAAGCACTGAGGCTGGCCACACGTGTCACACAACAGTTCTGTGTCCTTAGTGGATGAATGCTTAGTGATGAATTTTCTCTAGGGAAGAAGTTGCACGTATCTCCTGGGCTTTGGAGTGAGTGAAGTTTCCTTCCAGCCTCGTCTGGACTCCCTGCAAGGGCCATGGGGATGCTTGTGGCCTCTCAGAGCAGTCCAGCAGTGGGTTTCCAGCAAGCCCTGGAAATAACCATGCAGCCACACAGGCTCATGCTAATAGATGGGCCATGTTCTCATCTCACACCCTGTACTCTGCTGAGTCAGCACATTGACTCAACATGCAGAGCTCATCCTGTGCCTTGCTGCCTGCAGACATGAAATGTGGTGGTAGTTTCTCCAGGTCCTTGAAGAAAGCCAGGAAAGACCAGGTGGTGTTTCTCCTTAGCAAGCCACTACACAAGACTTCAGGGACCCATTCCTGCCTCCCTGACGCCCTCTCACAGGTAGACATAGGCCTCTCTGTTACCCCTCTTGGTGCCTGTCCTTCATGTCTGGTTCCAACTGTCTATGAGATTTTTCACTATTTATACGGTCTCACTTGGCTTTAGCCATTTGGTTTTATAAATAAACTAGAAAGTTACTAGAAAATACTACTCTGTGAGAACAATTGTGATGGCAACTTTGCAAGGCCGGTGATAGAGCTTTGTACTGCAGATACTCCCCTACCTAAGCGGCCTTCATTTTGCCCGCTCCAGCCTGTACGTGATGACGACTACCTCCTCAGGGCCAGATTTTTCCAGTGGCCTGTGCTTAATGGAGTGAACTCTGTGCACAGTCTTCCTTGTCCTGTGGGAATTGCACCCCACCTCTCAGTGTTCCAGTCCTTTCAGCATTTCATCTTGCAGCCAAATAATCAGCATTATTTCGTTGGTTTTAATTGCATGCAAGAAATACAGATGATAGCTATTCAGAGGACCACAGGATTATTACTTCAATTATTTTTATGTTGCAGGACATTCCACTCAGAAATGCATTTGTACGTTCCTGTGTTTCTCAGGCTTATCTACCTGCTTAGAGGAATAAACAATGCAATTTAAACTATGACAGAATGCTTCCACAAGAAAGCTAGTGCTCTTCTTCAGGATTATCTTTCAAGTGGCTGTCAGTATCTGAATCATCACACTTTTCCAAGTGTGAATACAGGTCTTTACAGTCTTTTCTCACAAATCTTTTCTATCTACTGCTGTCTGGCTTGTGTTTTCTGGTCCCAGTACCAACTTCTGCACACTTTCTCCCCATGCCCATCTTCCTGGGCGATGGGCATCCGAGAGTTTAGTTATCTGTGATAATTTTCTCCTAAATACTGCTGAGATTTTGTTTTCACTCCTAATCCTAACAGATATTTCTATTTCTGTTCCTCCTTATCTTCTTTATTCTTGTTTTTTGGGCTGACAGGGATGTTGAGAAGAGAGATGATGGTAGTATATTTAAAAAAGAAAAGCAAAATAAAGCAAAAATTTGGTTTCTTTTGTGATACAGAACTTTTAGAATCTTAAGCATTTAAAAATACTCAGCACAAAGTACAGTATGCTCAAAGTCAGGGAATTTTTCTAACATGATTTTTTTTCTTTTCCTAACAGAAGTGAGTTTTTTTTGTATTTCTTAGACTCCTCTGGCTGTATATGTTGGGATTACTTGAAAAGAAGGAAACTAGTCTGTGCTATACTCATGCTGTAATGCTCCGGCGATTTTTATTTATATAATCTCTGTTTATCAGATTTGTTGTGTATAAAAATGGAAAGATCATACGTATGTTGCGGAAGGCAGTTCAGATGCCTGGATTAAGTTGTATTTATGTGGTATTATCTTTAATAGTAAAGCAGAAGAGTTTGAAAGCTATAGAGAAGTAGGTTTCGTATTGTGGCTACAAGAACCTTTAAAATCCTTTTTGCAGCAATAGCTATTCTCTGATGTTGTGAGAAAAACTACCTTCATGAATTGTAACTAAATCCCTTTTCCTTTACTATTTCTTATAGGATCACTGTAAATTGTTATTACTCAGTATTTACTCAAGTACAAAAAGAATTTGACCAGAGGATTTAGAATAATGATAGCATGTGCAAAGGAACCCTTTCAATCAGGCCGTGTTTTTCACTAGTGGGAAGCAGATGCAACGTTCACTGAAATGAGAAGCAGCCCTACTTTTGGGTCCTCTAGTGATGATGGGGGGGATGTTGGGCTTAGTCTGGTTGTTAATTTGATACCAGCAGTGTCAACTGCATGGAATTATATGCTGCTTTTAAATCAATATTTTAAAAATCCTATAGCATTTCTTTAAGTTCTCATTTCTTACAGGTCTGTCCTCCTGGGCTTCCTCGTGTGTTTGTGTTGTCTTTTTCAGCTGTCACTGGACTGGGCTTCCCAGTTTCTCCTTCCACCTTGGGTTGGACCCCTCCTGGTGGCTCATCTTTGCTTTTCCTCAGCACCACAGAGCCACAGAATCTACTTGTTCAGTTCATTTGTCTTGAGAATGGTTCAAAATCTCCTTTGCTAGTCAAAAATTTCCTCCTTTGACATAGAGATCTGCATAGCTCATCGTTTTCTTGTTCTTTTACCATGGCAAATATGAATCGTTGGTGTGTCCCCAATATGCTTCCCCTGTCCCCACTCTGTCCAGCAAAATGGCACATTTTTCCTTACCTCGGTCATTCAACAAGACTGACTTTTGTATTTCGAGAAGAGGGTTAGGATGGAAATGCTCTACATACTTCCCCCAGATCACGACCATGTGTGTTAGTCAACTATGCATAGTTTGTCTTCTTTCCATTTCATATCTAGGCTACCGTTTGCTGTTTTCACCCTAATTTTTACTTTTTTCTCAGAACTCTGACCCAAAGTAGCCTGTGTTCAGCAGCGATGCTTAGCACTCCAAGCCCACAGACTGAGCTGTACAATCCCGTTGATCTAAGAGATGTTGCTGAGGGACATTACTGATTTTTTTTTTACAGAAATTAAGCCTTCAGCAAATGGACAGTCCCACTAGGGTATGTTTGAAGGTGGGCTGAATATTGATACCATATGAAATCTTGGAATTCAGTTTAACTTTTGACTTGAAGTGTGTCTTTCATGCATTTTGCTTGTGGGCATTGAGTCAAGTACAAGAAGATAGGTCAGGAAATTTTTCCTGTTCCTAAATTGACCAGGCAAAAAAAATGGTTTCTGACCAGTGTAGCAAAGACTTTTAGCAGACCTTGACAGAAAGCAAACTGTAAAACAAACTGTTGATTCTCCTTTCCCCATAAGTAAAGCTACAATTTCCTTGGCCCAGGGTCACTGGTCAGTAGACAAGACATTCCTAACTACCCTCTTCCGAGTAACTCGTTCGGGTATTTTGATCAGTTGTCAGTGTTGCCTGTCCTTTCTCGGACGCCAGGACCGTGCCATTCAAAGACTAGATCTATAGGCACTCCTTCTCCCGATAACAGGGGTCTCTGCAGCTCTCTGATTTGCAGTCTGTCCCGGAGTTAGATTAATCATCCAGCACCGCCCTCTGTGTAAAAACTGGGTTGTCCATATATTTGTAACAGGGCTGGGATGCTAACAAATTTGTACTTAGCTGGTATCTGCATTTAATTCTTCCAGCAGCCGATGGGGAGGAAGAGGGATGAAAAGAATGACAGGTCTGAGTCATGTTGTAAATCGTGTCTAGGAGAATTGACTGGCTAAGTTGCCTGAAAAGGCAGTCCAAAAGGTCATGGCTGAGCAAGAAAGATACTCTTGGGACCATTCCCAGTAGGCCATTCACGCGTGTCCACCTATTCTGGGAGTGAACAAAATGTAACAGTATCCTATTTTTGACCCAGAATTGAAATTTTTCTGCCTTGGAGTTACAAGAATTATTTCCTCACAATCAAGATGCATACCGTTGGATTGCATTAAGGTGAAAGTTTAATTAATATTCATAACTTTTGTTAAGGCTAACTTTGCTCAGATACATTTAAGTTATTACAAGAAGTTACAGGCTCACTTAAGAAGAACTCTAGAAGCAGAATTCACATTCTTTGTTGCTACAATTAAAGAAGCATTCTTGCACATTCTTGCCTTAGTGGCAGCTTGTGAGCCTTTCAATATGCATAGACTCCTTGACCTGGCAAAACAGTAGCCCCAGAACAAAGGCAGCCACAACAAATACAGCAATGCTGACAAATGTCAAAGGGCCCATTACACAAACATGGTTTTTTATAACCCAGGCATCCGATTTCCACATTCATATAAAGTTTTATGTTGTCATATCCCACTGTGCCTTTGGAGGTGCCTAATCCAATAATTACAGATGAATTTGTTTATATCACTCCCATTTTTTGAAATCATATAGATATCAGAAACATTGCAATCAAAGCAGCCAAATTTGAAATGGATTTAATGAAAGTTTGACTTCTTCCTCAGAATAGACTCAAACTCTGAAATAGCATTTTAACCCCTCTCAGGTATCACCTTGCCCTTCCTTTTTTTTTTTTTTTTTTTGTGTGTGTGTGTAAGACATTTTTCAATATATTCTTAGGGACAGAAGCTAGAATGTTTAAATGACTGTAGTTTTCACTTTCTGCCTGGCAAAGGAGTAAACTGTGTACATTTGGTGTCATTTATGTGAAGAATAATGTTGCTAATTTGTATGTCCATGTATTTTATTCCCATAATTAGGATTCATCCATATGCCCAGGCATTCTAAGTGGTAGGATTTGGCAATGAGGTTTTAGTTCCAAAAGGGGTGGCCAGGCTGATTTGTCTGAGCAAGGTCTGTATCCAGGGGTTCATGCTTCCGCATATTCTCTGCAGAAATCGTACCCTGTACAAAATGCATTTGGGAAAATAGACTTTGCCAGAGCAGAGCAGGAGAGGCAGCTTCTGCACAGGGATGGCTTTTTGATGGTACCTGGATGACTTGCAGAGAATGAGCATACATTCTGTCACTGAAGGTGTATTCCGAGCCAATGGATCAAGAGTCCCTAGGCTGTCCTTGTGATCCCAAGTAGTGCTGCTGGCTGGGAGACAAATGGAAGCAGGGTAGTGATCCTGAAGGTGAGTGCAACGTTTGGCAACCACAGGAAGGCAGGACAAGTCAGGTAGGCTCTGGAAGCTGAAGCTGAATTTTACAAAATACCGCATTCAGTCTACATTGAGACAGAAGCCACAGAACACAGCAAATTTATACATATAGCAAGCAGATTTTAAACATTTCGGTACCAAATCTCAATTTGAGCAGAAGTCTTTCCCCCTGGGAAGACAGGAGAAGACAAAGCAACAAAAGGAAAAATCAAGAGATCGATAGTAAAAGCAAAACAGAGACGAAAAGAGATATCTTTTCACGGCAAAGCTAGGTAATTGCATAACTGTTCCAAGTGGAAGAGAAAAGGTCAACAGGCAGATGACAGGCTGGTGCACAGGAAGCTTGTGCCTCGCAGGGGACTATATTTCACAGTGCATTGGAAGAAAAATGAATGATTATGCAGAAGTGACTAAGAAAATGCCAAACGGTGTGGACAATATGAGAAGCTGAGAAGGCCTGGGTAAGACTATCCCATAATGACACACAGTGATGGTGAGAGGCATTCTTTAAACTGCAGGACATTTGAGGTAGCACCAAACTCAGCAGACTGATGGGAACAATGTCAAAATTAACAATGAAGTTGTACCAGATGGCAGAAGAGGGAGTCAAGGCCAGGACTTGGCAAAGAGAGGGAAAATGTTAGCCATCAGCCTGGCTGGATGGCAGCAGGAGGGAGGAGATAGATGAGCAACCTGGAGGACGAGCAGGACACTAAGCGGAATGAAAGTACAGCAGTGAACAGATAGGGATTGCACATCTAAAACGTGGGAGGCTGGTTTGAAGACCAGAATATGTAAAAAAGTGCAGAGCTGCAGCTGGTTTGTATCAAAGGCCACTTTCACTGGACTACATGAACTCTCTGGCCTCTGCAGGGGGGGCAAAATGAAAGAGCAATTGTTCAAAGGAAAAATGCAATAAATCTGGGAACTTAAATGGGAATGAAGTTGCCCGAGGGAAAAAGGTCAGCAGTAGCATAAGGACTGCCTGCTCAGCTTGGGAACCTGGGGCTGTATTTCCAGTAAATATTTATGAATATTCACTCTTTCTAACCCCTTCCTTGACTGAGTTTTGAATGGGAAAAAGTTCTGTCTGTTCAGTTTCCTGCAAGGTCTCAGGTAGGGAACAGTTCACCTCTCCACTTGGCCTCTTAAGCCTGTGTGCATCTTTGAAGAGATCCCCATTTTCTCCACCATGTGCTCCGCTGGTAGTCTTCGAACCAATCAGGTTTCACAGAAGTCTATTATTCTGCATATGTTAATACAACACCCATAACACAAAATGGACTGCATAATTTCAGATAGATGTAGACCACTCAGTTGAAATAGTTCTGCCAAATGTGAATTGTAGAGTATTTGTGGTTGGAAGGGCTGTCTGGAGGTCTTTTGATCCAACCCCTGCCCCACTCCAAGCCAACTTCAAACCTAGATCAAAATGACTGAGGGCCTTGACGAGTTTAGTATTATGCCCAGTATAATGCAGAATGCTTCTGTCCAGACTTAAGGAGACATTTTTTTCACCATGAGGACAGTCAAGAAGGTAAACGGGTTGCTGAGAGAGGTTGTAGAGTGTCCAGTTTTGGAGATTTCCAAGCCAGACTGGATAAAGCCCTGAGCAGCCTGGTCTGACCTGAGAGCTGACCCTGCTCTGAGCAGGAGGTTGGATTAGAGACCTCCTGAGGTCTCTTCCAGCCTTGATTATCCTGGGATTATATGAGGAGCTATGCACCATAGCTAGTATTCAAATCTCCCAGCCACACGCAGGAACTCCAGACTGAATATTGGAGTAATTTATCCATTTTGTTCCTAATGAAAAAACATACCAAGCACATCCACTTGTGAAAGGTAACCCCATGCTTTCAGGCACAAAGAGTCAGCATGGAAACCTTCACAATAAGCAAATTGTTCCAAATTTAGTTTGGTTTTGAGCTATTGCTCTGACTTCTCTGAGACCTCCTTTGATATGTGGTCATCTGTTGGCCCTGTAGACTTCCTGGCAAGCATCCCATTTCTAGGATCTATTATTAGTTTAGATGTTTGTAGGAAGTTGTATCTCAAATTCTTTTCATCCTGATTTATTGTGTGTTTACATTTAATCAGACATAAATTGTGATCCCTCCTTCTTTTCTCATTTGGACATGACTTCAAGTTTTTGAAGGATGCCTTATTGCTTGTACTATCATCCGTCACCTTGCTATTTCACCATGCCAACATTTCTCTGCTCTTTCTAAAGCCTTTTTTTGACAGGTGGAATGCATTTATTTTAAGCCTCTGCTGTGTCTTTAAATAAGCCTCATGCTCTTGATTCACATAAATAAAAAAAATTCAAATGCTGTTAATGTCCCAAAAGAAAATGAAGACACAGGTCCTTCAGCTTGCTTGTAGAGGAGGTTGATAAACCCCCTGGGGTCAGTGGCTGGAGGGGCTGTGCCCAAGGCCAGCTCCGATGTGGTGCACCCATGTCACCTGGGATCAGACCGCCGTGTGAGAGGACTGTGAAGACCCTTACCAGGACCTCTGCTCTGTCGGGAGGTGCCTCTGAGCTCAAGCCCTGGCCCCTGGTCATTGCCAGAGCCCCGCTGCAGCTCCATCTGTCCCTGGCCGTGTGCCTTGATGCCCCAGTCCTGACCCACCAGCCTCATCACTGCAGACTCGGTGATCGGGCATGACCCGGGCATTGCGATGGCTCTCCTCCTGGGTCCGTGGAGAGGAACGACTGACTCTAGGGTGGCACAGCAGACCCTGCTGTGGGTGAAGTTACCCGTTCGCATCATTAAACGCAGACTCATCAGGAAAGTTCAGGCTGGCAGTTTCCTCTTTTCTCTATTTGATTCCAGCGCTGAAGATCTGTAGAGCAAATGGGAGCTCCTGTCAACCCCTGCTCTGGGACGGAGGGCTGCAGGGGGGAACGGGATGTCTTCGGGGCAGGATCACTGCCTGCTGGCCTGCGCCATGAGAGCATGTCCTTGGCTGTTAACGAAGGTCTCTCTCTGATCCCGAGTGAATCACGGACATTAAACTCCCCAGAAGTAGCCATTTCTGTAGTAATTGCTAAATTATAGCCCATACGTTGAATGAAAGCAAATTAAGGCTCCATGTACAGTATTTACTTGGGCAATTTCACTTAACCTTGCCATCTTTTAATTCCTTTTATACCTTGATTTAGTCATTTCTGAATCTTTTTATAGTTCCATTTATTGAGAAGACCACAAGAGACCTGAACTGAGCAATTTTCTGTTTCTGCAGTTTTGTACTTTAATAGAATCATCTGTACATAAACTCTTTAAACAATAAACATCTTTATCTGCAGTGGTTTAGATGTCTATTATCTTTGTAGCATTTGTAGGACACAGTACCACCTTCACAAGAAATTGAATCAATCTGTTGTCAAAGTAGTGATTTTGGTTACTTTTTGACTTTGCAAGAAAAAAAGGTAACTTTTAAAGAGACAAAACATACTGTAATAATGCAGAAAATCCTTAAAAGTGTAATTTATCAAGTTAAAGACCTCAGTTTGATTGGACAGTGAAATGCTGGACCGTATATTGGTATCAGCCCTTAAAAATTGCAAACAGTAATATACATCTAAAGAAATATACTTCACAGGAAAAATTAGGCTATGTTCCAGCCAGCTGGTGTCATGGAACAGATAATTGAATTTCTTGCTTTCTTGTTAACCCAGTAATATCACGTAACTCTTCTTAAATGTTCGTGTAATCAACAGTCTTTATGCTGGTCTGCATTTAATAGACTGAATAATTTTTTCTTTGAAAACCAGTCTTATCAGCATTTTTTCTGTTCTCACAAAGTCTTTGGGAAAAAGTTGGTGTTTTGCGGAATCGCATCCCACAGATTACAAGCAGCATAGAAACAAAACTCACCAAAAATGTGATGCAGATTTGCGTTTTATTTTCACGCAACATTTTTTGAAGAACGTAAAAAAAAAAAAGAAGTGCATTTTGAAAGAAATGGAGCCACCTACTACCACATGAACAGAAAGAAACAGAGCAAAGTTCATCAGCGCACATTGCTCTTCGCTGCGATTACTTGTCTGGTCTTTCTTTGAAACGTGGTATCGTGGTTGTGGGAGCAAAATCAGGTCTCAAAGACAGCCGTTGCCATGATTGCTAAGGCATGATTAACTCTTGCGATGCACGGAAATGAACTTAAAGAGAATGACTGATGGCAGCTGCCCACGCCAGTGCCACCCTGCTACTACGTACATGGATGGCAAAGGAATCGCTCTTGTTCTGTATACACCATAATTTTCAGGCTTAACAAAACGCAGCACGTGCTCCAAAGTGAGAAGCTTTCCAGGGACATTCAGTCAGTATCTCAAATTTGACTTCAAGTCTCCAGATACAAACTGGAATATGCTGATGCAAATTGAATATGGTCTTGCTAAGATGGCAGCAGCACTTAAACAATTCCCTTCCATCGCCCTACTGTGAGAATTTTTTTCAGGTGTTTCTGTTGTTTAACATTGCCTGGGCAGTTTTGTACAACTGTTTAACCACTTTATTGGCAATGAGGAAGGGCATAAAATCTGTTACTGCAAGTGGGAAGGAACATATGTTTAATATGCAGCTGGAAAATAATATTTTTTAAGGAGCTTCACATTCAAATGAACAAGCCCTTTGTTTCCCTGCTTTCCTCTGTATCCCTAAACAATTGCTGGTACTGCTGAATGCGACAATGTCGGGGGAAGAGAAAGGAGGAACTTTTCGGACCTATAGCCACGGAAGGAACAAGTCCTGCATGAGGCACGCTAGGAACCAAGACACTGAACTCATCCAGATCAGTGGGGAATAAAGTAAGGATAAATACGAGGCAAAGAGCTCCCTAGAGCGGCTTTACCACCAAGGCTTCTGTAAGGGAAAGCTATGCTCGAGACCTGCTGGGCCCCTCGGCGCTTGTCACATCAGCCTGTGCCCATGCCTTTCTCCTCTTTGCTCTTCTCCTTGTCTGGGCCCACCATCGTACGGGTGTTTGCAACCAGGCATTTCTTAATTAATTATCAACAGCCATGAGAATCAACCCTGAGTCTTCAATGCTCAGGCTTGCACAGACTTGCTCACCGTATGATTTGCTACAGATTCAGCAGTACCAACCTCACTGTTTAACACCAAAGCACTATATCCTAATATTGTCCCGACAGAAGCTGGCGAGACAGGAATAAACCAAGCAGCTGGGCCACAACCCGAAGGTGAGGTGCCAGCCAGGGACTGGGGCAGGAACACGCAGGTACGAAGAGTCCTGAGTCACTTCGACTTTTTTCACGGTGCTTTGTTGCCACCTGATGGCCTGGTGCAAGATTGCAGGAGTTAAATTTAAAAAGGCACAGTCTTTAAGAAAGAGATGTCTTACATTTCATTAGATCCACTGATAGTTCAAAGCCTTTACATGTCCTGCTGACCCAAGGCTGTGCGCCGCAGGTAACAAATTAATTTTCTTCCAAGTGACAGCCATAATTGCAATATTCGCAGAACAACTATATTTTATTTGTATTTAGCAAGAATTTGTCTTTTGCAATTTCCTTCCTTGAAATGATGACAAGATATCTGGAAGATAATGATGCCATCAGACCTGGAATGGTCGCCAACATGGTAATTCTGGGATGCTTGATCCATCCATCCTGATATTCCCCCACTAGCCGCAATAATTCCCCCATTAGCCACTGCAGTTGCCCCTCACCCTGGCCCTCCTGACCACAGAGCAGATTTGCCGTGTGTGACAGTCGATGTCCTGCTTGAGTTGCCCAGCAGGCACCCTGGACAATCCTGACCACGTGAGTTGTACCGCTTGTTGTCCCTTTTCCCATTTCTTGTTCCACTTCTTGAGCCTACCTTTCTCTGTCCTTTCCTTACCTTTCTCCACTTCAATCCCCTCTCATTTAAACAATTCACCCCAATTAATTTTTTCCTAAAGGTCCTAGTTTTTCTTCATACATATCCAGCTTTCATGTTTTTGACACCCTTGCCTAAGTGATCTTGGATCTACATAGTATCAGCGCTGTTACTGGTCTTGCAAAGCTCTGCTCCCCAAAAGGTCCCCAGTGCTCCTCCAACCATCTTTGAGGCCTGGCTGTATCTCACATCACTCCTCGCTAAGCACTGGTGAAACCCAGCCATCCCTCATGGCGCTGGCCGTAAGTTTTGTGGGCACCACGCATTGTTATGTGTCACATGCAGTAAATTATTATGTTGCGTCCAGTCACTGTCAACCTCCTTTTCAACGAGTGTAACCACAGGTCAGGGCCTGCAGCCCTAAAAGCAATTTTTTTTTTCCTGCTCATTCCAGCTGGTTTAGCCACATAAGAAGCTCTTACTGTCTGCTTAATTTGTTTTTAAAATACTGAGGCAAAAATACCGAGGCTGAAATGGTTTGGAACTGAGGGACTGGGCTCTACATCTATTGCTCTGGTGAAATCCTGGTGGCTGAAGGGTGGGCTCTGCCTTGCGACCATGGATGTGGCTGACAGAGGTACAGGGAACATGAGCTGACCCGTGTCTGGTCGTGGGCATGGATATGAAGGGCAAGTATAGAAACTGGCAGTTGTCACCTGTGACCTTCACTTGCTTTCTGTGCAGATGGTTGAAGATGCTACAAAGAGGCCCAGAGCAGGCCACGTCTCGTCATACACACCACCTTTGGTTTGCAGCAGCTTTTAGACACAAAGAAAACAACATTACTGATCGGCACGCTGGGGAAAGTGGCTGAGGCACGATCTGCCGGCTCTGCTTAGGGCATCTGTTTCCACAGGCTGGGTTTTTTTCAGGGGTGCTCTAAAGGGTTTCTTGAATCCACAGTCGGAGAACTTCTTCTGAGGGCATCACACGCACCATCAGATCACATTGCTCAGCTTCTTCACTGCCACACAGTGTCAGCTGGGTGGGGGGCTCTGATACTTTCTGTAAAACAAACACACTCACTCAAACACCCTCAGGCTGATGAGCTTCCACTTTTCCACACAAACCGTTCCTCTCATCCTTCCTGCCACAGCTGCCCAGAGAGCCAGCGCTGAGGAACCCACAGCTGCAAAAGCTGCTGCCTGCATTCACTTGAACCGGACGGCACATTCAACACATTCCTCACGTGTGAGCGAGAAAAGAGGCTGCTTTTGATGATTAGTTTCTCCCCACCAAAGAGTTGAGCAGCTCGGCGCTGGTACCAGGGGACACGGAGCAGTGCTGCCAAAGACACAGCTGCTCTGTGCAGGGAGCAGCTGGTCGGGCAGGGTCAGTCCGGGCCTCCCAAGCTGCCTCCCCATAGGCACCAGGAGCATTGTCCCTGTTCCAGGCTCTAAGCTGAAGGCGGTGGCAGCCGTGCAGCCAACTCACGTGGGCTGCTTGACCCCTGCGGCTCAGCTCTTCCCACTGGAATGCACAAGGCTTCCTGTGCCATGGATCTGCTTTTTCTTCTGCCTGCCCCATGCTCCTGTGAATACCCAGCACGCTAAAAACCAATAAGGCACAGTAAAAAATGTTACCAGTGTTTCTGGCAGGACAGCAACGGGGCAGCAGGAGTACTGAAAGATTTTCCTTGTTTTCCAGGTGAGGAAAGGCAAGGTCAAAGCCGCCACAGCAAAGCCAGCAGAGGAGATGAGGGCAGTAACCAGCCACATGGATCTGCCACCTAGAAATAACAGAAGCAGCAAAACCTCTCAGAGAGACCGTGAGGACAAACCACTCAATGCAATCAGCCTGCACCCTCTGCAGCTGCTCTTCCCACCCACCCTGGTGAGATGCTTTGCTGGCATGCTCCAGGGAAGGGTACCAGTGCCAGTGTAGGCAGCTGCACTCCCGAGTCTTCCTTTTTTTTTTTACCTCCCCCAAGAAACAGATGGGCAGCACATTTGCAAACAAGACAGGAGATATTGGGTGGAAACAAAAAGAAGAGCTGTACGCTGTCCTTCTCGGGCATGACTACATGAGGGGAGTAGGAGGGAAGGCTGGCTGTTACCTTGTGCCCTCACACACTGTGTCTGGCTGAAGCTGCTGCTTCTGTTGATCGCCTCGACGTAGGTCTGAGCTTTTACACAATAATCAGGTCCTGCCTCCATGGTGTCCAGGTGAACCACAGAACTGACCTCTTTCACCACCTTCTGTTGCATCTGCCACAGGAGAGAGAGCATCAGAACATAGGGCAAGGACCTAACTGAGAACAGGAGTCCTAATATGATGCTAGCCCAGACTTTATGAGGTCTCAGAGGATTGTGTGAACAAGAGACGAGACGGAGAAAAGAGGTAGACAAGGAAGCACAGTGGAGTGCAGAATGAGACCACACATGGCTGGAAGGGCAGGAGGGGATGGGAAGAAAGCTGTGAGCCAGAGAGGGATAATGATGATGTTGGGCCACAACACTAGACCATGACCTACTGCCCTGGTGTGAAGGCTTGATGACTAAGGTCTTGACTTAGCTGAGTTTCTGCTGGGATGCCAAAATCATGCTTGTGCAGGACACAGCCAGGACAGCTGAGCCCAACTGACCAAAGGGATAGTCCCTCCTATATGACGTCATGCTCAGCATATAAACCTGGGGGGAAGAAGGAAGGGAGGGACATCTTCCCAGGTAACCGTTTACACATGATGGAGCCCTGCTTTCCTGGAGGTGGCTGAACACCTGCCTGCCGATGGGAAGTGGGGAATGAATCCCTTGTTCTGCTCTGCTTGCGTTCGCGGCTTTTGCTTTACCTACTAAACTGTCTTTATCTCAACCCACGAGTTTTCTCATTTTTACTCTTCTGATTCTCTCCCCCATCCCACCGGGGCAGGAGGGAATGAGTGAGCAGCTGGGTGGTGCTCAGTTGCCAGCTGGGGTTAAACCACAACAAGAAATTATTTGGAAGTTTGGAATTAATGTTAGGTGATTAATATAATACACTGAAGAAGAGTTAACATTTCATTCATAAAAGGCAATCAGATGTAAACCTAAATGATTCTAAGGTGTCAGAAAGCTCATGGACAAGGTTGATCTCGTTTACGTGGATTTCCAAAAGGTAGTCAGGAAGATCTGTTTCAAAAGCCTACTAAGGTAACAGCCATGGGAAAAAAAGGCATCGGAGACCTGAGTGCACCATCAGGCTGCAGTGGCCCTGACCAGCCTTGCCTGGCCCCCCCCATCTTCACCCTCCTGTCCATGGTCCAGGAGCCCCATTTAAGCTCAGCCCAGGACCTTCAGTCCCAGTCCCAGCCATGCCGTGGGAGTGCCTGTCTCCAGCCCCGTCTTCTGGATGGACCTTGGACCTACATCGTCATAGGTAGCTTGTCTCCTGGATGGACTCTTGTTAAATACATTGCGGCCTTCTCCTTCAGCCCCGTCTCTGGTCCTGGCTCCTTTTTGCTCCTGGCTGGGGTCCCTGTACAGACCCTGGACCTGGTTCATCACTTGCCTTGTCTGGGGCTGCTGATGGACCCTGTTACCAGGACCTGGTTCTGCCCACTGTGGTCAGACCCTGTGGGTCTGTGCTTCACTGGGGAGGGCACTGCTTGCACTGGGATCACCCCTGGCTCCTGCCTTGTCTGCTCATAGTGAGCAGCCCTGCTCCTGCTGCTTCCTGGTAGGAGGAAGCCTTTTGTAGGGTTAAATTGCTAATCCTTTCTCAGAGTGGAAGGAGGCCATGGTGGAGACCCATGCGGGTCTGTGCTCACCACCATATTACTACAGATCATCTGAAAGAAAAATGAAAACTGATGCATGCTAATGATACTAAAAGAGATGACAGCCAACTGTGAAGAACTGCAGGAGGACCTTGTAATAAAATGACAAGTGAAATTCAACACAGATACATGTGAAATGATGCTCATGCGAATTTTTCCCCTTCATTTTTACACAGTCAGTGACTCGACCTTAAGTCGAGCATGCCCCATCAGAAACAGGAACTTGGGGTTTAGATTTCATGGAATAGCCAGCTCCATGGTAACCACAGATATTACCAATTGCTGGGAAAAGAAACCAAGATTTAGACTGTGCAACAGTTAAGCTGCAGAACTGCTGACTACAGGAAGTTGTACATGCTAACATTTACATGGCTTGAACAAAAACTCATCAAGGACTATTAATGATACCAGATCTGGCTCAGGAATTTCCTGCAGCCATGTCTCTGAAATCACAGAAAATAACCTAAGTGTAATTACACACAGCCCCACTCCCTGTTATCTTCCTCAGTCATCTCCATTGCCCCCTGGGAGAGAGAATGTACTGGGTTTGATGGTCCCATGGTCTGACTTTATACAGCTGCTTTCTTGCTCTTAGGTTCTTAGGTGCTACAGAAGCACCAAGTTGCCAGGAGAAAAAAATAAAATCGATGTCCGGTGAAAACGGAAGTACCTGAATGGAACACAAATTGTCACAGCTTCACTGTCACCCAGGTGCAGGTAATGCCCTCAGCTAACCGAGTTACAGCTCGCTGTCACAGGCAAGCTGTTTCACAAGAAACTCCTGAGAGAACTTTGTCAGCATCTTGGTGTGACACCTTAATCTTGGTCTGCGTAAACCAAATGATGTTCAGAGAAGGTGGTCAGCATAAACACCTTCAGTTCCTGACTTCAGGTTTCTTTCAATAGTTGAGGTCCCTGAGGGGATTCTCCTGATTTCTCTTGCCAGAGAAGAAATGTGGAAAGAGCAGACAAGCTTCTCCATGGGGGTGACAGCACCCCACCGTTATGTCAGAGGAACATGGCACATTGACCCCAGGCAGGTCCTCCAGCCTCACAGCAGGAGCTTGGCCTGGCAGTCAGGTCCCGGGCAATGTCTCTGTGCTTTCACTCTAAGTATGCGGGCTCTGTTTTTGCCCAAAACCCGAGGGTTAAAACTCACCCTACTCTCCTGGCCCTTCTTCCAATAGAGAACACAGAACTGAAAGGCAGGCCCCATGTCTTCCAGCTCCACTAGTAAATGATACCCATCTGCTATGACCTTCATCAGAGGTGGGGTGAGGGAAGCTGCCAACACAGAGAGAGCACCATTATCACATCAGAGGCAACCCTTAAAACCTGCCTTCCTTCTCAGCTAGGAGAGGAGGAGAAGCAGCCACCGTGAGCACAGTAACGTTAATCTGCAATATTGCTGGTTGATTTGGCGGGGCAGAAACTTCTCTCTGCCTTCCCTCCCACTGTGTCTGGGTGTTGTAGACTTTGAGCAGGAGGAGGACCACGACTGGCATTGCAAATAGGATTTTGGCGATAGCTGAGATGCACAGAACTTGAAAGGATTTGAATTTTCCCCGGTGGAAGAAGCGTCTGGCCTGAGGGTCCCTTGTGATCAACAGCAGCAGAACCAGGTGGGCGACCAGAAGTTGAGACACCAGATCAGATCAGTTCTTCTGCCCCTGGGCGTTAGCCTAGCACTAGCATATAGAACAGGAGCTCTGAAACCACTGCTTCTTCAAGGGAATTTTGGCAGTTATTCAAAGGTGGAGGAAAAAGCAATATGAGCCTCAGGATAACTCTGGCAGCTCACATGAATCCTGATTTTCTTTTCGTATCTACCTGGTTGTAGACAGACTTGTGCTGATGACCTGCTGCGACTTAAGTTTTTGGCAATGTATGCAAGTAAATCTGTAGGTGATTTGCTTCATGCTTACTTTGATATCAAAGCTTGGTTCGGTCTGGGATTCTGCTGTGAGGCATATTAGTGAAACCATCAGAATCAGCCAAGCATGGATGAAGCTACACACTGTACCGTTGTGAACTGGGCGTGAAGGCAGGGTGGAGATCAGATTTGCACTACTCATCAGGCCATTCCTTACCTCTCTGTTGTCACTGAAAATGGTTGCAACCTCCTTGCTTTCAATGTATGGGAACGTACAGAAGAGATGTTCTTAATCGAATTTGCTCTTACATCCGGTGAATTGCCAATAATACCGAGCAATATGAAAACATAAAATCCAAGTATGTTCATGATGAGTGTGCCACAAATGGGAGGCCTGGAAAACTACGTTATACTTTTAAATTAAAAGTTGAGAGTCTGCTTAACATGATGTCTCAAAATAAATAAAAAACCCTGTCATTTGGTGGTTAAAAACAAATATTGGGCTAAATGTATTAACAAATTGACATTGCAAAATGCAACTGCTAACCAAACAGGAACATTTACATTTAGCTCTGTGGTGGGACACTGGATGCTAGCTATCTGAATTTGGATAAAATGAAATTTGACTGAATTTTTAGTTTTAGGAAGATCTTTCAGAAGTCTTTTCCATGTGTTATCATACTTTATGTGCATCTACACCTAAGACTTTGATACTGGAGCTTTTTTAGTCTAGAAGTACTGTGGGCTCTGCTGATGCCCTGATTGTCTATGAACCACATAAAGAATCTGTGGGCTGTGCTTTGAATTCCTGGTTCCTCTCAGATTCAATGCCAGGTTTCTTAAGAGATGCTAAAGCAGAGTCAAGGGAAAGTGAGCAGTAAAAATGCATAAGGACAAGAGCTTACAGTGACTTTTCTTTCTCCTTTAGACATTTGTCCATATATGCATGTTCACATTGCAACCCATTGCAAGCTGTGTCCTCTGAGTGTTCACAGCGTAGCCAGAGGATTGTACTGATGTTTCTAAGACACAGGACCAAGCTGTCAAATAATGTACCATGGGAAAGTTGCTGCTTTTCTTCATGAAGAGGGTCAAGCTAAGGAATGTGCTTCCCTTACCTCTGCCTGACAGTGTGGTCTGTGGCTCTACTCTGTGCCACCATAGCTCCTGGAAAAGGGAAGGATTTTTCATCTAAAGCACTATCTAGAAAACACTTCCACATCAAGAGACCCACTAACCAACTTAGGTGGCACTTCTGATGGTGCTGCTTTGACTAACTGCTCTGTATGAACAAGGACTGCTCACTCTTGTAGTAGCAGATAGCTTCCAACAACTGATGAAGGTTTAAGATCAGATCAACGCTGGTATCAGACAGGCAGTTTCTTCCCTGGCTAAAACTGATGACCACTGCCCATCCCAGACAGAATTGCACTCTAATACTGACCTCAACAGGTTTTCCACCACAGTTTTTATTGCTGAAAGCAGTTGAGTACATGGCAGAGAACAGAGATAATTGCAGAGAAACACTGGAAATAGTATGCTAATTTTAGGCTGCAACATGATCCTTGGGTTGAGCTGGGTCTCAAGCTTTGCAGGAGTTGGAAGAACATGCAGAAAATACCCTTCATTGCTGGGACTGCAGCAAAGCTACAGTTTCCATTTTTCTTTCCTCTTCCGAGGTTACTTCCTATATCTGACAACATGGGAGGAGGGAATCGTGTCTGGAAGGGAGTGGGATTTCCAGGACAGCTTAAGGCACATAGAGGGTGATACGGCTGTTTTCTAGAGTAAGTGCTTCCATAGGATCAGGTTCTGGACTCTCAGAAATGATTGGATGACATGGATTAGATGAAGCATTGGCAGCAACCCTGACTGATCAGAACTCTTCGAAATCAGGGGGGAAGAGTGGCCAACTTGCTAAAAGAAATGCCTGGAGTCTTCTCACCTATCTTTGAAGCCCTTGAAATTCAAGCCCTGGTAAATTTGGCCCTGCCTCAGGAGGAACTCATGTCCAAGAACACAGCAAGGGTGAAACATCCCACCCTGGCATGAGAGGAGCTGAGAAGCAGGATGTGCATTTATGGGCTGTATGTGACATGCACAGTACACAAACACGCACGTGAGCAATCCCTCAGCACTGAGCTCTGAGCAATTAACACGACCAATTAGCTTAAGCCAAAGAGCAGGACTCACTTGTGATGCGATTGAAGAAACCCTTCAGGGTGCCCCACTCTGATCTTCTAGCACCAACGTCTGCCCTTACACGCAGGTTATAGGCCACAGTGGCTGAGATATCCTCCGTGATGTTACAGACTGTGGCTGCGATGAGTGAACATTCACAGATGGGAATCCAGCTCTCATTGGCGTACTCTCGTTCATACTCCCTGAGGAGAGGAAAAGAAAGCAGACAGGCAACAGTCTGATGGCAGATATACCTGTGACATGGGCTAAGGCTGCTTGCTAGTTCTTTCCAGGTAAAACCAGTACTGGGATACACTGGGGCTCGAATACTAGGAGTGTGTAAAACCAGTATGGGTGTGGTTTAGAGTTTGTCTAGAGAAAATCTCCCAGAGCCAGCTTGTCCATGAGCCAAATGCAGCATGATACTGTAGGAGGTGGGGATAGCCAACGCAGTGTTGATGCATCAGATCCTGCCCACTCACTTGACTTGATCATCCCTGGTAAGCCAGAATCCCAAAGCCATGCTGTGTTACACGTCATAGCTCAAGATGTATCAGAAACCTCCTGTAATGTGTGTTAAATGTTTAAAAGATCAACAATGAATAAATCTCAAATGTTTTCACTTTCCTCTTCTAATTAAACTGTTGATAATCTTCCTAATTTTTTAATTCTTCGGACAGAGGCAGTTTTTTGTGCTTAATGCACACCTTGGATTACTCAGGTATCTATTAGCCTGTAAACAGTCTCAGAATTGGAGCAGAAGGATTTTTTTCCTCCACTTGTGATCAACAGTGCTGGAGTATCAAAATTCTCTTACGCCTGTGAACTGAATAGTGCTCAAGACATCAAAACAGTGCAGGATTTTAAGTCTAAGCAAGCAGTGTTCAAAAAGCAAAGAAGAAAAAAATACCAGAAGTTACCCCTGAAACTCAACAGAGTATCGCACAGTTTGTCCCTGGACGATCACTGGACTCCAAGTTAAGAAGTGTTTCATGTTGGTAGAAAGAATAGAGATATTCTGAGGTGCTGGCAACAACGCATCTTCACCTAAAATTCCCAGCAAAAGAAAAAAAAAAGAAAGAGAAAAGGTATATGAATGTATTAGGAAAAAAGCTTAGAAGAGTAGTGCAAAGCTGTTTTGTATCAGAAATACACACTCTGCATTTCGCTACTGGCACTTCAGTGTTTGAAACTATTTTAGAGAAGAAGAAATGACAACCAAAGAGCAAATGACATAGCAGTTAGGCTGGCACTGCTGGCAGAAAGGCAAAGTATGCATTTTCATTATTTCAGGGTTTTTCATTGTATCAATAAAACAGTGAGAAAAGGTCAAGCTTTTATAAAGCTAGCCAATTAGATTTAATGAAGTCAAGTAACAGATACTCTATTGCACTCTATAGGCCTTTCCGATGGATACCATGGTTAGAAATGTGCTGTTTCTTTCCAGGCTTGACTGAACTGGACACTGTAGAAGATCCTAGCTCTGGTACAGCTTTCTTCATGTTGCAGAATTCTTATAATGTAAGCGCTTCTGGGCTACAATCAAAATACCTCTTAATAGAATAAACTTATTCAATGGACTATAAATGAAATTATTACATTACTCTGAGATCGTCAAAGCATAAGTATGGGATGATACCTACAGCGTAGTTAATTTTATCCTGTGGCATCTTAGTGTAAAATCCTTAGCAGTGTTTGGACCAGAGCACAGAAAGCAGGATTCCTCATGGGCACATCCTGCACTACGCTATGGGAACAGACTTATCTCTGTTCTGCTGCTTTCTCGTCTCAAGAAAATTATGTTCTCTCTGCTCAGCAGGGAATGGCTCCCAAGGGTCCATTGGAAGGGAGGAATGGATGGAGTGGTTTCAACCAACCCAGTGTTGCAGTGGTCATTTCAACTCCTTCCCAGAACCAAGGTAACTGTTCTATCACAATATATCTATATTACCTAAATATTATTTCCTAATTATTTTTTTAATTACATCTGTTTCACATAACAAGCTTCCATTAGTCTTTAACTGTCATTAAAAGCGGGTGTCTTCTTTTCAGCTGTGTTTACGAAGTTAACCAGTTAATGACAGTTGTTCTACCCAGAATCAAAACCAGGTTGACAAGTCCATGAGCAATGTTTTCATGATGATATTCTTTTAAAGCATTGGAACGACATCGGTCTTTTTGCTGCCTTTAGAATATTCCCTGTATTCATATCTTTATAAAATCATTAATGATGTAGAGAACCTTGATGCCAACTCTCATGATTTTTTGGTTACGTGGCTCTCTTGACATAATGCTCAGCTGTTTAGTCCATACTAAAGGCACTTTTTTCTTATTAAAAAAAATAAAAGTCTTTATTGACCTTCACTCTGCATCTCATCCACCCATTTGGTCTCTTGTATTTGCCACGCCTCTCAACATTTAGATTGTTTGCTACCACTTTTCCTTGCACTCTTGGTTCCCATGTTAATTTTGGGAGTTGGCATACTTAAGTGTGTGAATTACGTAACAGACTTCAGTTACATGATCTAGTTTTTCCACATGACTCACACACACAATGATGTTCCAGGTCTGAACAGGGGTGAACAGCATTGGAGTGTTTCCTAATTTTTTAAGTCCTTGACTTTAGGACTCTTTGGATATATATTTTTTCATATTCAACAGTACTGAACCCAATCTTACTAAACTGTCTAGAAACCAGTTTTAAAAGAAGGTGGATTATTTTGTATCTAGTTGAGACCAATTTTCATTTCCTGGCTATGCTTAACTTAGTATACTGTTTTCTTGGTTTGCTGGCAAAACCAGTGACTGTTCTGTCGGCACAGTGAGACCTGTCACCTCACTTCAGCTGAACCACAAGAGTTCGATACGGACACCAAGGTTTCTTTCTTCCTTTCATTAGGAAAAACTCTAGGCCTAATGACAGTCTATGTGTCTCTACAAAAAAAGTTAAATGATTTAAGCTTCAACTTGGTATTAATAGATTCAGGATGGGCAGAAAATCTGCTACTCGTAAGAACTCTTCTCTGAGAAAAGTAAGATCTAGAAAAACCTAATACTCAGGTGTGTTATCTACAGAGCATATTTGCTGATTTTTTGCAGGGCACACAGCAGCCATTCATTCAGTGCCATGGAGTATTTCAACTTTAGTCTCAGAAAACTTAAGTCTCCAGCCCTGCAGGTAAGACAGCGGTGGTGGGGTGCAGTGTTCTGGACATACAGTTCACGTGGAAGGTGCACTAGTTTGGACATCAGCCTTCAGATGAAGGGAACTGCATCCCTAGAGAAAGATATCCTTTACCTTTCATAATCAAAGAATATAGCAACAGGTATCTGTGTGGGCATAAGTATACATATACATACGTGCCTATGTGTGCAGCTGTTACATATAAAAATTAAAAGATTTTGTGTTTGTAAGGTTAAATAATTAAGTAACAAATATGCTAAAGTGAAACGTGATTCAGTTTTAGTATGTCTCACTTGACTATACGTCCAGAGATGTTTGTAACCACATCACCATGCCCTACTACAAACACAGTGGACAGCCCTCAGGACTGAATCAAAGAGGTGTAAAGCTCAAACTTGAGATCTTCTCACCCAGCACACAAATTAAACGAGGTCCCTGAGCAATAGAAGCAGGGATGCACTTCCCTGCTTTCTGCCTAGGACCCAGAGCTGTGCTGAAAGCTGTAGTTTGGAAGAGAGGTTCATGCTCTTCCAAACTACTGTTGATCTAGACATAGCGTATCCTGTACCATATCCAAATAAATTATATTCATGGTTTTTCCAATCCATCTGTTGCAACAGCCCACAAAGCAATTGTAAGCAAATACATGTTTAACACTGGGAGAAATGGCAATTCTATGTTATATAAACAGGGAAAGCACCGAGTACAAACAGTGAAGTATGTTGTTTCAGTACTAAAATACTCCATTAACTGTGGTCTGTGCATTTTGAAGGGAAAAGGAACAAGAATCATCCAGAATGCAGGAGACAACTGGAGAGAGAGCAGGCAGGACCCAGGAGGCTGTTAGCCCGGGGCTGCGTACCACATCCATTTGATTCTGGATTCACAAGCAAAATGTAAATAGCCTCACAGGAAAAGCCAAACTGTTTTTCAAGCCAGGGTACTGACTCTTACCCTAACATCTCCAGTCATGCCAAAGAAAAAAACACGTCCAGATTTTCTCTGGAAACAGCATTTTTGCCTCCTACTCTATCAGCAGTCTATTCCATTTCGTTTCTTACACAAAGAGTGGATTTCCATTTAGAATGGTGATGTCTTCTCCTGTTTAACATTTTTCTCCTCTTTGTGTCAAACTTACAGACTCTACAATTTAAAAAATAAACAAACACATTTCATTATCAAGTCCAGTACATTTATCTGTCTTACTTTTCAGTTTAAAAAGCCTTAAATAAACCCTGACAAAATTCCATTTCTCTGGGATAGATTTTGATACCCTTCTTTCTCTGTGAATATAGAACACAATAATATTTCATCACTACTATTTCATCGTTACTTGCTGTTACTTCATCACTACTCTCACCACTACTTACTGTTAAATGTAAAAGTGAACACTGCAAAAATATTAGTAAAATTACCTCTTCATTCATAATAGCCTCTCCTTTCAGGGGCTCAACAAACAAGAAGGATCAGTAACTTCTGAATCAGTGTTGCATAGTGTTCACAAGTGCTTTCCCTCATCTCTGCTTTTTCTGGCATGCCCCTTAAAATTTTATATACAAGGCTGAGAAATCCTTCCTCACTGCTGTGCTAATAAGTACTGTCTTTGAACTTCCAAGGATTGTACCATTCAATCTCCTTTTTTCTAATCTGGAGGAGAACAGTGTCACCAGCTTCTTGTGTCTTTGAGCACGGTTTGCCTCTCTGCGGTTGAGGAAATGTCAGTGAAGCAGAATCTGACTAGGGATTTCTGAACTCTAAATATTGGTGACAAGAAAATAGAGTGGTTTCTGCAACACTCCAAAAAGCTAAAGGCATTTCTCGGTAAGCTAAATGGTGACAATGAAAGCCATATGTCTTTCACTCCTAGAAACCTAGCATTTTAGACAACAATAATAAATTATGCTAAACAATCTCTTTGGCTATAACCCTAACCCGAAGTCTGCGGGAACATCCCGACCCTCATTTGCTGACTGCACAAGCTGACTCCAAAAGGCAAGACCCCAGTACACATCCCCCTTGCCTATTTTTCTCCCCAGCACCTGGGATACAAAGCCCGGACCCCCAGGCTAGATGGGAACCACACCGTCTTCTAACCCGGTGTCTCTGCTCTGTGCAACCGCAGGGGCAGATTCAGACTTAAATATTCAATCAAAAAATGGTCTCTGCTCAGAAGAAGGAGAGTAGGACACAAAGTTTCATTTTTCAGGTCAAAGCCAAGAGAATGGGACACACAGAGTAAGTTCTCCCACCTTTCTCTCCTACTGTCTATCACAGCATAGAAGACAAAACTGGATGAGTACGTGGTGAGGGAGGCTGGTAGTCACTACACACACAGGCAACGTGGCTCCTGTGCGGAAACATCGCACAACAAGCCAGACCTTAAACAAAAACACCCAGTAAAATTAACCCCAAATTTCTTTAAAGAATAGTTGCCCAGCTTTGCCATCATTTAAAAAAAAAAACATTTGTCATGGTCTTCCCTATTCCACAGAATGAACTTTCAGAGCATACACGACTTGACGCTGAGTCAGTGGTTTCTGTACCTAGCAACTAAGAATGATAAATAATGATCCAAAGTGTTTTGCTGGCCAAGGAAGCTATAAAATTATTCTTCCTGAAGCAGAGAACAAAATGGAGCAAGATGCAACCTGAATTCAGGAGCTGAGATGGCACATTTAGAAAGACAGAACTGAGCAAAATCCGAGCACAAATTGCACGACCTCCTCCCAGGGTAAAGGAGACCCTCAGTCGACAAATTAGAGCTATTAATTAACACTTTATACGGGCATGCCCTGTGCGCAAAGAGATCAGCATTAAAAGAGGACTTGAAAGTTCAGCTTCTCACAGAACAGCAAAAGAGCAGAGACAAATACAGTATTAGCCAGTTAATTTCCTTCAAACTGAAACTCCTCTTTAGATTTCAGAATTGACTTGCAGAACATAGAATTTATGGATTGTCTTTTTCATTTGGTTATTCTAGTATTAATCTTAGACGAAGAATTAAAATTCAAGATCACCTGACCTCATACTTTTTGGCTTCAGTTTTGTAGAAGCAAGTTTAACAAAAGAACAAAAGACTTTTTGTTTCTCACAAGCCCTTCATCTTCGGACTTAAGTCAACTGAAGATATTTTAGCCATTTACCTGTGAGATTTGCTGCAATCAGAGCGCAGAGGAAGAAGCAGATGAGCTTTAGTGACATTTTGTCCAGGCTTGTCGCCCTTTCCCACGTTCACACCCTGTTGCGCAGCTCCGAAATTTCCCTTCCTAGACAGGGAGCCCTAGCCGAGCCGGCCATGGTGCGAGCGAAGTGCTGGCTGCAGGGGAATATTGCAAACACCGCTTCTCTGCCTGTCTGCGCCAGTGCCAAAGACGTACACACGTTGTTTGTAAGGGTGTAGTTACAGGGAGTGCCCGGGTGGTGTGATGCCAGCATTTCTTTACAGGTCTCTACAACTGCCCAACGAGATGGCATAACGCTGGTTCACTTAGTTAGCAATTATATGTATTAAACAAAGATGTCGTAAGGAGGAAACAGGATTCATTGGATATTTCCATGTAGTTTATATAGCTGTAAATGCTCATTTTTCTGCTCAGATGCCAAACTAGATAAATCCCGCTGCTTCCAAGCATCAGGAAAGTTCCACAGCATTACTAAGGCATGCCTGTAACCACAGACCGTGCACAAAGGACTCGTGAAGGACTGTGTGTCTGGGCTGGCAGAAGGGAGTTGTGTGCTCCAATTTATCTTCAAATACTATTTTTATGGCAGCTGTGTTGGGTGTGTACTGAGGATGACATTCTGTTTTCAGATCTGATTTGGTGCAGGCACATGTATGCCGAGGTTTTTCCATCTCCTGAGGGTCGTTGCTCTCCATCTCGCCTCTTGAGCAAAGGCAAGGGTGGACGCAGCTTCTGCTTCTCCTGGATGCAGCTCTGAGACCTTCTCCAAAACCCAACGCGCCTGCTGGGTCCAAGGCTGCAGCAGCAGCTACCTTCATGCCTCTGAGGCTGGTTTCTTTAGAGGCCGAGGGAAAGACAAAGTTTAGGTGGAAGCTTTTTATGTTCTGCAAAAGGCCATTTAAATGAAATGAAATTCTCACTGTACAGATAATGGGGGAAAAAAAAGCCAAATCCTACCATATGCTTTTAGCTCTGATGAATGTATTAGAAACATTAGTATTAGAAAATAATCTGTTCTCTTGTTGTACCAAGAAGGTATAAACAAGGCAATCCTGAGTTTTGAGCTATCATTCAGTTAGGCCTGGGTAGTATATCTGATTCTGCACTGGTTTATATCTTGTGGTGCCATAAATGGGGATGTATACGCTCTGATTTAATATTCAGACATGAGGTCAGAAGTATCTCAAACCCACATGATCGCTAAGGAATTATGCCTCATCCCATTCACTTTATTACTAAAACAGATGCACAGAAAAGAGTTTGCATATAGTTTGCAAGAAATTTATTGGGATCAGGTACACAGCTAGAAGTTTTGCTTTCCAAAGATTTCTCGCTGTCTGTGAGCCAGTCATCCTCCTTTTCAAAGGTGGGGAAAACGAATACAGCCCTATGTCAGAGTTAGTGAGCAGTAAAAGAGGCAGAGTGAGTCTGCCATGATAATAATGATTGCGACTGCCCTGAGTTATCAGCAAGACTCTAAAATGAAAATTATAATATTATACTCTAGTTCCTTCCTTGATTATAGCCACCTAAGGCACAACATAAGCATAGAAATGGATTTGTGGGGCATCCAAAGAAAACTTGAGGTGGAAGCTGAAGGTTGTGCGTATATAGGGCTGAGTTGTGCAACACAGGAGGCTTGTGGTAGAAGTGATTATTCAGATTACAGCAACAATAAAAGTGACAAAATACCTTCTGAGATTTTCCTTTTTTTTGAAATGCTGTATGGCAATATTTGGCTTGAAAGAGATAGGAGCACTCTTTCAATTTTACTGGTTTGCTTTCAGAATTATCAGTTTTACAAGTCATTTTGAACTTGATGAAAGAAATGTTTTGATAACTTTTCCTTCACAATTATGGTTACAGTAATGTTTTTGTGAAATATTTTTATGTTATTAAGCATGTATTTCTAACAATAAAACTTATTAAGCATGTATTTCTAAAGATAAACATCTGCCTGACCAACTCTGGTTTGTAATGCTAGCCTTGTATTTCAAATAATTCAGGCGAGTAGTTACCCCAGTAAGCCTGGGTGTAGAGACCTGATTTAGTTCTTGCTTGCAAATTTGTGAGCTTGGACAAGGAACTTGATTTTTCATCAGAAAACAGAGCCCTGGACTTAGTTAAAATAACAATTTAAGGAGCTAAGAAAAAACACTGAGAAAAGATTAAGAATTCACAGATCAGTAGAAGTCAGTCAGAATGGGAACCGGATCAGTAAGAAACTACAGGTAATTTCCAACAGTTGCCTACTTTGGAGGTATTCTGGCTTATTTTGGTCATACAAATCAATGCAAAATGTTGCAAAATGATTTGGATGGTCAGTTTAGCGCAGTTTACCGTCAGCATCCCGTCAGCAGGAGATGGACAGAAATGGGATTCTGCTGCATCAAATTTGACTAATATAATACTTAAAATCTACACCCAGGAAAAGAGACTGCCCAGCCCTTGACATGCTGTTTCCAGTCAGCCACCAGTTTAACCTTGCCAGGAACTAGTGGGGAGCTGGATAGGAAGAGAATTGGCAGAATATGAAAACAGAGTGGAGCTTTTGGTACGTTTGATACAAAGGAGGACTCCCAAAATAAATCGGCAATAAATTGATTTATTAATACTTGGGTAGACTTGGCTTTGCAAGTGATGATCAGCAAAAGAAAGACAAAGATATACTGAGAAACTCTGGAACTTGCCAAAGAATTTTAAGAATTTTTTGTTGTAGCTCATGAGGAAAAAAAGCTGCCACTACCAGGAAAAGGAAAAATGGACTGCCCTGGGGCCGGTGAGTACAGTTCTGTTTCTGATAGGTGTGATGGAACAGGGGAATTCTAAAACAGGTCGTGACATTTGCCAACCAAATTTGCAACAATGATCATTCAGTTGCTCAAACAGAGGAAATCAGCAGTAATGCAAAAGGTAAGGAAAACAGTTCAATTATTTGCTACTATTCTGGAAAAAAAAAAAAAAAAAATTGCTCAAAACCCAGAAGGACATTTACAAACATAAGGCTTGTCGATAGATATGTCAGCATTTCCTAAGGAAATACCCAATTTGGAAGGATATCAGAGCAAAATATGTAGATCTGATTGGTTTCTTTACAGCCTTAGTAAATCACAGCAAGTTTAGCTGTGAGGCCAGCTATTATGTGTAACAGATTTGCTAGGTGACTGGAAATCACAGAACTGGTTAAGAAAACTTGAGAAAAACCAGGTGTGCTGGGGAAGAAGTAGTTAATGAGTTGAGCTATGCAATTAGTTGCAGGAAGACATTATATGAAATAGGCATTTACTCAGAAATGGGTTTGAAATGTGTGCTGCTAGAACTTGGGAGGGAATTACTGATAGCCAAAGAGATAACTGCTGAGAATACTTGCTCGGATTTCCTCGCAGACTTTTGGGATTCTTGCCACTGAGGTAGCCAAGAGTAGGGTTCCAGCGGAAGATATAGAGGGATAGCTTGTATATAACTCGGAGTCTCAGGCAAATCTTTTCTGTATCTAAAGCAATGATGACGGAGCCCTGTTCTCTTTGCTTGGTTTTTTCAGATAAGACACAAGCAGTATAAAGGCATAGTTGCAAAATGTGAACTGGAGGTCCTTGTTAAAACTGGCCAAATAAAATAGGTTTAAGGGAAACTTTATTTTACTGCAAATAAGCAATACTATGGAAGCCATACCTAATTCAGTTTGGATTGTTCACATGTGGTTATTTGCAAGGAAAATGGATCGAAGGAACAGAAAAGAGAAGACCCAGGTGACAAAAGCTTTCAGCTTTCAGTCATATTTGAAAAGCAAATGTAAACTGCCTATCACAGCCTCTTTGATACACTTAGATATCCCGGTGGATGCTAAAATATTTGAATAACTCATTTATTTTCATATGTTTTGTGACAAGCCTAAGCTCCCAATCTGTGGCAGAACCTAAATAAATATGAATAGTTTAGAAAGAGGTAATTTATCTGGACCAGATCCCTGAGGAAGAAATTCCCTCTAATTAGAAGAAGACTTGAAGCCTTGCAAAACTGACCGACATGTTTGTAGACTCTCTCCTCTGTAGACTTCTGCAGGGCTTTGTTGTTATTAAACATTTGTTTAAGAATTTACAAACATTGCAAAACCATTACATGGGATAGGAGGGAGAGGAAAACCCTGTTTTGGGAAGCAGTGCGTGACTGCTCTCATGATTGCAAGCATCTCTATCAACTGCTCTTATTCCAGCTTCCTCGTAGTTCAAAACTAGTTTCTTACTGGAGACATGTAGCTGCAATGCTGTTGAAAGGTAGCTTAAGAGTTGGCTGAGCTGGTTGTGAATACAGTAATTCTGATCCTGCAACTATTTTGTTGGGCAACACAAAACTCAGAGCCGAGTATCAGGATAAAAAAGCTGCTGAGCTTCCTGCTACTGGTGAATGACCTACGTGGATCTGGCTGGAGCAGGGGTCTCTGCACTGCGCTTCACCGGCACACCAACTACTCCTGGTTTTTACAAGTTGGGAACAAGGCTGACAGAAGAAAATAAATGACTAGAGGGAGAAATACTCTATTAAAGCACAATTTTAAGTTCTTCAAAGAGAAATTATAGCACTACCTGAAAGAAACTCCTGGCTGTGGTTAAAACTATAAAACATTTTCAAAGCTCTTTATAGGGAAGAAGTTTGGTCAGGACAGACAATCCATCCCTGAAATAGCCCTTTAAATTCTGGAGTCATGGAGGATAACTGTAGTGTCACGCTTTCAAAGCTGCTCATGGGCTTGGCATGCAGTAATACGAAGCTTTCTCCAAAGTGGGACACTAATTGCAAATATTACCCTAAGTGGGAAAACAAGGAATTAAGTGCTCAATGAAACGAGTGGATTCAGGGAGAGATAGTCATGTCCTTTTTTCCCATAGTTAGTTGTCCTGGCTTTTAGCTGCGATAGAGTTAATTTTCACAAGCTGGGAGGGGACACAGCCAGAACAGCTGACCCAAACTAGCTAGTCAATGCCTTATGAGGTCATGCTCAGTATATAAGGGGGGAGCTGGCTGGGAAGGAGGGAGTGCTGCTTGGGGACAGGCTGTGCATCAGGTTCTGGGTGGTGAGCAAATTGCATTCTGTATTGTCTGCTTTGTATATGCTTTTATTAGTATTGTTGTTGTTCTTGTCCTTTGCTGTCCTGTTAAACTGTCCTTGTCCCAACCCACAAGTTCTACCTTTTCCTTCCAATCCTCCTGCCCCATCCCCCAGGGAGGAGGAGTGAGTGGCTGTGTGGTACTCAGTTGCCAGCTGGGGCTAAAGCACAACAATTGTTAAATAGCAAAGCTATTTGTTTTAGCCATCCAGCTCTCATCTCTGCTCTTTCAATGTGTCCAACTATGTAGGTATTAATTTACTCCTTCCATTGAGGGGCAATGTATAATACAGACAAGATGAGTACAAGGGTTGCTGCTGTGGCACTCAGGAAGATATTAGCTGAATGTCTGATTTTTTTCTCATTTGATCTTTCAACAAATGTTTTCTCTGAGTATTAGAGACCCAGCATGGCACACAGGATGGACTCTCAGGAGTTTACATGTTAATAGATATGTGGCTCCTGTCAATGGGCTAAGCTAAATAATTTTCTTTAAAAACAGGCTGAAAAGTTCTAAATGTAATTTTTATGTTCATATGATTGTTATCAAACACCTAATCTCCTTTATTAAAATATCCCTGAAATCAGAATGAAACAAAACAATCACTCATATTTATGTAATGTTTGTAATCTCAAAGGAGCTCGTAGACTTAATTTCACATGCAATGGTCTATTAACCCTTCACTGAAGCTGCTTTTATATATGTAGTGAAGTCTAGCTGGCATCCAACAATACATAGCAATGTACCCACAAGTATATTTGAAGAAGCTTTAGGTGGACACTGAATTTGGGCAGGCTGTAAGTGCCCTAAGGAATAGCATGTAGGTTCAAGAATGTACTTGGGTGTTCAGCTATAGAAGCGTTAGGCTGCACACACTCAGTGTTGACCATTTCTTCTCTTGGTGCTCTGCAGAAGTTTTTCTAAAGCCTTAATCAGAAGGAACCTAGGTCTATTTTAAAACAGAATAATTTTGAACTGCTGTACTGGCTATCAGACCTGGCTGTTCACTCTGTGCTGATAGATAGACCATGGCTTGGATTGTGCTGCAGAATAACTAAGTGATGCCTTGTGTGCCTGAGCCTGTGGCTCCTTCAGCTCAGGAAGGGAGCTGCTTGTGGTGTTACAGCATGCCACCTAGGAGAGCTTTAGCTCTGCTCCTCTTCCAGGTTAGTTTGCAGAGTTCTGCACAGATAATTTAAAATTGTATCAATAGGGGTACAGAGATCTGGGAAAAGGGGCTTTCTGTGAAGTAGAAAACAGGGATTTTGAAGGAGCAAGTACCTCTTGCTCAGGGTACAAAGCAAAACCACAAATGAATGATCTGAGCTTAATGCCAGAATGTTGAGAGAGAACCATTATTTCCCATAATTTTTCACTTTATCTAACCCTTGCAATTTGATTTGTACAATACTGCTTTGGTCTGGTTCTCAGACCAGTTGGAATATATTTGTTATTATTGTTTTATCATGATATGCAGAAGAGCTGACTTTCAAGGAAGACCCTCAAAACAAAAATTTATGCTGTTAAAATGCCATTGTAATCTATTGTAGAAAATAGCTTTTTACCCCTTTACAAACATTACAGTAGACAGAAGGAAGGGGAAATTAACTGTGAATCACAGCGAGGGTGACAGTCTATGCTAAATGTTCCTGGGGTCAACAAGACAATAAAGGGTCAACAGGATTTAGGAATTGCTTCAGTGGCCACTAAATGTCACTGTTGCTCCACAAAATGGCTGTAGGCACCTTATCTTGTCAAAGATAACTTCTTAAGACAAAAACCTTTGGAAGCTATAATACGCACTTGTCAGTGTATTTTGGTTACTTCTGGATGAGACTTATCCCCAACTAATCCAGCTAAGAAAGAAAACTAGTTTTAGAAAAACCAGCATTTTAACCATGTCCACAAGATTAAAGGAAGAAAAAAGAAAGCTTTTTTAAACACCTTGATTTCTGGTATGTTTTCTAGAATCATAAATAGAGCAAACCTAGTGTATTAATTATTTTTTTCAAAATTCAGTAGAAGTAACAGAAGCAAAATAAGGCACCTTATATAAGAAAAAATTGGTAGAATGTATTATGGAAATCTGAGATACATCCAGCAACTAGCACTAAAAGATAATCCAAGAGTCTTGATTTTGGGAACAAGCCCAATATGTATTCTAGTGAGGATTAATATTTTCCTGTTAGAGGAAAAGTATCTCTGGGTTGGATGAATGTTTAAATAATTCAAACTGGTCCAAGAATCCTAAACACGGTGAACAAGAGTCTTGCAAAAGACATAAAGATACCTTCTTTGGTAACTTTCACCCTTTCTATAGGGTGAGATGTTGGAGAGTGTTGCTGTGTATATAGCAGTTGCTTTTCATTAATTCCATCTTAGATTTTCCAGAAGTAAGGAAATAAGGAAAAAGTATAGGTTAGACGAAATGGAGTCTAGAAGGATTTTAAGAAAAACTGAGTTAACGGGAAAGAAGTAAGCATGCTTTGAAATATTTATGCAGGTGTAGAGGCCAAATTGTAAGCATTCAGCTAAGGGACCATTCTTAGCATAAATAATATTTCTTTTCTTACTCCTTCTTTTTTGAATCTGATTATTTCTCAGGACACTAACATGGGAACCTGCTTATTTGGTTTTCTGACGATAATCTCCAATTACTGTCATTTTCTAAAGAATGACCTTATATTCTCTGTTTTTTTACAAACTAAGCTTAATTCAGTGGAATTGCAGTAGAGTCAGTCTGGGGAGGGATTCTTCCACACAGGAGGTTACAGCTGAAGAAATCTTTGTGAAACCACTAATACTAATTTGTGATTCTCAAGTCTCTTATTATATGCAGTGCTATGGCACTTGAATGCCTTCTGTAACTGCAAAATGTGCTCATAAAAGACAGATTTTTATCTTCTGAAAATCAGAGAAGTGAATGATATACATTTCAAGATTATATACAATGTATGATATATACTGGGACTCCATGGGTGAGCACAGATTGCTATTTTTATAGACTAATTTAAAAAGCAAGACTCCAAAGCCATCTCTCTATGGTCCCAGTAACTACCTACAGAAGTTTGTAAGATCATCCATACTGAATACTCTGGACAGATGCTGGAGTGTGCATATGGATGTCTGACTCCTCTTAATGCTTGTAGGTTTATGAGAGAGACCATCCATTATTGTTGTCAAAATTCTGTGTTTGGCCTGATGGTCTGGTACTGGCAGATGAATATGGAACTAAATGAAGAAAATACTTCTCGCTTAGCCTGCCATCAGGACTAAGGGTGAGATTATAAGAATTTTTAAAGAGAATCCTGTTTGTGCTAAAGATGTCTTTGGGAATAAAAATGAAGAGGAAAAAAAAAGATGTCAGATAGCATAGCTGTGACCAGTGAGAGTAATTCCTCTGGTATTCAAAAATTGTATTCTAGACAGTTTAAAAGATGTGCTTAAAAGCAAGCCCATTAATTTTACCAAATCAGCTCAGATTTACATTTCCTATTTTAGTCTGTTACATAGGTTCATATACTTCTGATCATCACAGGCTGTCTAGCTTATGAAGTGTTTCCCTCAGAGTTTCTATTCCATAACAGAGCGCTACTGCTCCTGCAGCAGTTCTTTCCTAGCCTCCCTAGTCTCTACTACTTGTTGCTCAAAAAATAGTGGCTTGAATTCTTTGCTGTCGCTAATCTGTATTGACTTTGGCTGCCAATGCTCCACAATTCCTGGAATGCCATTTTGCTGTATGCCATGTGAAGTTTGAGACGATCGAAAGGATTCTCTGACCTCTGCCTGACATCAATAGCTTGGACAAGGCTATCTGCTGTGTGGTAGTGGCTGAACTTCAGCCCACTGATTTGATACCTCTTTTCCTTGTCCATACACAGTAGGTGAGCTTCTGATCCAGTTACACAGGGTCACCACCACTGGCTGACATCTGTCTGCAGTCTTGACTAAAGGCCCATTAAATAAATGGGTGGAGAAGTGGAAGAGGAAGGACAAGAGAGACAAGGTGCCTTACCCTCAGTTAGAACCCTATGAGCACATACTTTGGAAACAGCCGATATACTATTAGCATAAACTTCATGACTTCTTATGACTACATGTGAGCATGAGAAAGTGAATGAGCATAGGCAAAATACATTGAATTATTATCATCAAGTTAGCGGAACTGACCTTAATAAAATTTAAAATATAGTTCTGTCTCATGCTTCTGTTCAAGGAGTCTGCTAATGTTCTTAACATTTGCATGGAAGAAAAGTTAAAGCAACCTTAACTTAACTTTGGGCAAAGCCTGAATCTGTAAGGGCCAAAGTGTCAGTTTTCAGTCATTGATCTATTTCAAAATAGCCTCAGCCACTTTGAATCATTAATGAAAGGATCACATTTTCTTCTCAGAAGGTACAGGGAACAGTGCTGGCACAGAGAAATGTTTTGACATCTGCTCAATAAATTTACATTAGATACAGACTAAAGTTTTATATTTTCTATGGTCATCTTATGCTTAACGTATCTTGGGAATTCTGAACTACTGCCTTTGCTTGTGCCACACCTCTTTCCTATGGTTCAAAATGGAAGGAACCAGAAGGGCGACTCTTATGAACCTCTCTTTAGGCTGCTTCAGCTTTTGTTCCAACACAAGATATTTTATATGCAGCCAGATTCTCATCTCCAAATTATAATTCCATTGCATTTAATGGTTCAAAAGTGAAATCCTTTCTTGTTTTTACTGTTCTGAGTGACAGCAGCACTTGGTTCTGTGAAACTCCAATGTGGAGATGCAGAACTGAAGCCACCATGGTATTTGATTTACCTTTTAAAATTAGGTTAATAACATGGATTTAAAAAAATAATCCTGCTCATTATGAATAATCATCTATCTACTGACTTAAAAACAGAATTTACATCTTTCTGATGAAAGGCCTCAGGTGATATCTAAGTGAACCTGCTAAGACAATAGTAAGTTCAGTGACCTTTCTTCATCATAAAGTTCATTGTTTTAAAGACTTGGAGAAACTATAGACTTTGAAAATGCTTTTATTTAGAAAATTTCTTTTTGCAGCTTAAGATGTCTAAAGTGGCTAGACTTCTAGAACTGCAGTCAAAAACATAGGCCAAAATGTATCCTTCCAATGTCTTCCACTGTAATCTATTATCCAAGGCCTTCAGGCAGACTACATCATCAGAGCAATGCTCTTTGACTACTGAGTTCTTTTATAAATTATTTATACATCTTTTTATATCGCCTACTGTGGCATCAGCCAGGGACAAACAAATATTACAAACATGGCACCATAAAAAAGAATGCATAATCAGTCTCTAAAAATTCTTTATATTCTGCCAAGTCCTGCACATTGTTGCAGAATACTAACAACCACTAGATCCCTCTAGTTTGAAGGTACCCTTCTACAAAAAGCATGTTGCTAAATATTATTTGACAAACTGCAGCTCATTTTCTACTTTCATGGATATGACTGATTCCTTTTGAACACAGGGTTTCTTTTCTTGTTTGGATTTTGTTGTATTTTAATATTAGATTTTTAAATCTTATGAGCAGTTTAATTCTTTTGTTATTGATGAATAATAGAGACTTTGAAACACAGGTGGAACAGCAAAGCACACAAAAGCTTGAATGAAACACACACATGCTGATGCCATTACTACTGCATTTTCAGTAGGGTGAATAAATTGAGAGAAAGCTAGAGAAATGTGGATTTGTGGATGTTGTGAAAAAGTACTCCAGTGTGTTGATATTATTTTATTAGTACAGATTCCATTCTGTATTTCTTTCATTGGAAGGATGGACACTCAAAAAGACTTGGTTCTATACTGCATTTCATTCCTGGTCTGCATGTTAGAACCTAGATATCAGAAGAAATGTTCAGTAAGGCTGCAAAGATTTTGGAGAATAGTTTAGAACGCTCTTGAATATTGGAGAATTGGTCTAAAAAATGAGCACAGTAGATTTGACGACATAGGCAGTAGCTTAGAGTTAACCTTCCTGTGCTAAACACATCTGAAAATTTTCTTCCTTCTTTACCTTTTGACAATGCAGTACATTTCTGACTCAAGAAGGGAATGGATGCTTTCCATCCGACTCTACAATCTACCATGATCTGTTCCTCATTAAGGATTGAGCAGTAAGGTACAGAGATACGAGAATGTAGATTCATTCATTTATTCCTCTACTGAATTAACACATATGCTGTCTTTTGTAGTTCCTACAACCTCCATTTACTAGTGCAAATAATTTCATAGAATCTTTAAGGTTGGAAAAGACCTCTAAGATCAAGTCCAACCATTGACCCAACACCACCATGTCTACTAAACCATGTCCTGAAGTGCCATGTTTACATGTTTTT
The DNA here is from genome assembly GCF_011004875.1 of Balearica regulorum gibbericeps. NCBI lineage: Eukaryota > Metazoa > Chordata > Aves > Gruiformes > Gruidae > Balearica > Balearica regulorum. The sequence goes on from NC_046198.1 coordinate 3,489,823, forward strand.
TGAACACCTCCAGGGATGGTGATCCACCACCTGTCTGGGTAGCCTGTTCCAATGCCTGACCACTCTTTTGGTGAAGAAGTTTTTCCTAATATCCAATCTAAACCTCCCCGATGCAACTTGAGACCATTTCCTCTTGTCCTTTTGCTAGTTACTTTGGAGAAGAGACCAACACCCACCTCGCTACAACCTCCTTTGAGGTAGTTGTAGAGAGTGAAAAGGTCTCCCCTCAGCCCCCTCTTCTCCAGACTAAACACCCCCAGTTCCCTCAGCTGCTCATCATAAGACTTATGCTCCAGTCCCTTTACCAGCTTTGTTGCCCTTCTCTGGACACACTCCAGCAGTATCCTGTTAGGTATCTTCATTCTTTTAGTTAGCACAGCTTAAGAATTCCCCTGGAAGTCATAATCTCTTTCCTATTGTCCCACCTAAGTTATAAAGTTGTTCTCAGTAGCCCAGAATTTAAATGATTCCCATTTTTTTTGGAAATTTTGACTTGGATTTCCTTTTTTTTTTTTTGGAACAAAGAAATGAGGCTTGTGAGGAGAACAGAACTGGTGATCAGAGCAAACAAGACTGCAAGGACAGCATTGATCAGCTTTAAAGTTCTTCTGTAATTGCTGCTCACCTAGAGTCCCTACACACCTTTTACAAGAATGTAGGAAGAGGTTTGAATGTGTTTGTCCACCATACTGCAGCAATGGCAAAAGCACTCTCTGTACTACCAGCGCAACCAAATTCACCAGCCTTCCCCCAAAGGTGAACAGATAGCACGGACAGGTATGCCAGAGACCCCTGGGGTACCCCTCAAATTCTGAACTTTTATTATCTTCCAAAGACACAGTATTTTTGAACATCTAAATTGAAACAAAAGTTGTCTGCCTCTTTTTTTGTTTTCTACAAATAATGTTCTCTTACTTCTTGTTGCTGCTTTAGGAAACATTTCATTCTTGGTTTTTCCTTTGATTTCTGTATGTACTGATGTATAAACTTGACTGTTCTTAGCTATTCATCACTCAATGAAGACTAAATAAAATGGTGCCAAACTATTGAAGCAATTTGAATTTACAAGGTGAAGCACCCTTCTAAATGATGAATGGCTGAGACTTTGATTTATTACCTTTCTTTTCCATATAAAATGATGACTCCATGAATACATGAAAGGAGTTTCTGTAAAGTTGAAGTGCTGCCAGTATACTGTAATCACAGAATCCAGGGAGTTTTCTGTAGCAGAGGGTTTTGTGTCAGAGCAGATGGTGGTTCTTTCTAAAACCATAAAGTCTCTAAAAGCCCAAGAGAGAAATAACTGAAAAACAGTGCAGATACAACTGTTAGGAGTCACCTCTCCATTTGCAAACATCAGATTATAGATGTTTTGGTAGGTCTTAAGAGAAAAACCTGATAGCTGTGCTGTACTTAGCTGAAGTTCTAGGTGAACTCTGTATGGAAATTAGAACAGGTCTGGTGGGAGCTAAAAATGAATAAATAACCCTGGTAGTTTTTGTTTTATTAAATACTTTTTATCATTTGTTTCTGGTAAAGATGAATGTTCTTGCAGTCGCAAAAGACCTACTTGTATGTAATTCAGATTTGAGCACCTCCAAGAGGTAAGAAACTGTGAGCTCCAAACTTCAAGCCTCGTTAGTGCCACGTGTAATCCTTACCCTGGACATAATGGGCTCAGGGCTGTGTTGCATGTAGTTACCTATAAAAACAAGGATGTTGGAAAGTAGAATGAGAAAAAACTGTACAGAGTATAACTGAGACTTTTATTTTCCCTTAATTGCATAAATTTGCAAATATTCCTTCTTTAAAAGGGCAGCAAACATTGCCAAGTGATCTAGAGCGATCTATATGTTATGTTATCCCTAACATCAGGCATAAATGGGTAAAAAAAAAAAATATGTAGTGTGTAATCTCATTAGTGCTGCTGTGAAGCTGACAAATTAATTCCTTTAACACTTTATTCAACTGTGAAATACAACTGCAGGGAATATACTTAAACTGAAATAAAGCAGATATTAGAAAAGGTTACTGTTTGCAGCATTGTCTCTGACTAATGATTCTAAGAAAAGAAGAGTCTAGAAAAGAGGAAAGGAAAACTAGCTCTCCAGTTATTATCTTCTCTGCAGAGTTGACATATACAGGCTCATTATTGCATTATGTTTTATTCAACAAAATCACTTTAATGTTGCAGCTTAAATTGAATTCACTAAAGCATCTTCATCTCTTGCCTAATGTGTCTCAAGTGTCTGCTTGCTGTTTGCATTTTCTTCAGAATTATGGCAGGGAATCTTTGGAAACAGCAAAATTATATGCAATCCACAAAACAATGTGGCTGTAATGGGGTAATCGGCCTTTGGCGTAATTAAAGAAACATTCCCTCATCAAAGTAATTCTGCAAGAGACCTAGAGGCTGTATTGTACAAATCATCCACTTAGTAAAATTCTTTCTGATTTGCATTTAAAACCTAGTTATGCAAATAGGTTTGCTCAGTGGATCGCAAGAAATGTAATGACTTAAAAAAAAATTACAGTGATTAAACAAACTTGCTTCTTCTCCATAAATTATGGTGTGTAATTTCCTTTTATTCACCTAGAAATATTTCAATTAGTCTGTTTTATAAGGTCTTCTGGACAGTAATTCCTTTGGTACAAACAGTCATGCATGACATCCACTCTGGACATTCTACTTCTCTGAAGTAAAATCATCCCAAAATGTGGGAAAAGGCAAATGTCTTCCTTATCTAAAGATTTGTATCAGAGCAGAGGAATTAGATTTGCCATTTTGATCTGGAAGCTTGATTCCCAGTTTAAACTAAAGCAAATGGCAGCAAAAGGTAGAGTGTCAGGGAGAATGAATACTGTTGTGGAAAAGGGTCGTTGTAACAAGGTTCAAGTTCACTTGTAGCAGATGGTAAAGTCCAATTTCTTAGATCAGCTTTAGCCTTGAGTACCAATGCTGGTGTAAGTGTCTAAAATCAGGACATAAGGTTTGCAAGTCGTATTTGAAAGCTGGAGAGGGACTGGTGGCAAGGGCAGGGAGTGACAGGACAAGGGGAATGGCCTGAAGCTGCAGGAGGGGAGATGGAGATGAGATCCGAGGAAGAAATTCTTCCCTGTGAGGGTGCTGAGGCCCTGGCACAGGTTGCCCAGAGAAGCTGTGGCTGCCCCTGGCTCCCTGGCAGTGTTCAAGGCCAGGTTGGATGGGGCTTTGGGCAACCTGGGCTAGTGGAGGGTGTCCCTGCCCATGGCAGGGGGTGGGAACTGGATGGGCTGTGAGGTCCCTTCCAACTCAAACCAGTCTGGGATTCTGCGGTTTTGTGTTTTGCTACTGTTCTGTTTACATGACCTTTTGCCAAAATACGGGGTTTTGTTTCTTTCATCATTCATAGTATCTATACAAACAAAGTACTCCTATAGTACTCTCTTAATAGCAGCAATAGTCCACTAAACCACATTAATCTTTCTCTTAAACACCGTTTCAGTACATGACCTAATGCACTTTAGACAAAGCAGTGTATGAGGATGAGCAACGGAGCTATATGAATGTCTCCTTCAGTCAAACTGTTTAATTTATACTAAAAACTGGTCTGTACCTTCCTACTCCTGGACACACCGTGTTTCAGTCAGAGTATCTCATGGCTAACAACCTCTGGGACTGGAATTTGGGGATTTGCAGCCATTTAAGCCAGATCTCAAGCTACTTGTTTCAGCTGCCCTGAGACACAGTCTGAACAAATAATTAGTCTCTTCCTTAGGACTATTCAGACACTAGCTGTTAGGTGACCTTGTGTCTTAAGCATCGGGAAATCTAATTTCCTTTAAAAGTGTCATTGCAGCCTCTGCCTCTGCTGTGCCCTTGTGTTCCTTGCCTAGGGCAGGCGTTCCTCGCTGTTCCCCGAGACCATCTTGGAGATGTCTGTCTTTAATAGTCCCAGCTCTAAGGGCATTTACCTAGGAAATGATGGATGGAATAGCAGGGTTTCTGTGTTGCATCCAATGAGCTTACATACAGCCAGAAAGGTTCTGACATATTTCAGTATTTTGAAAAGAGAGGATTGTAGTTTCAGTGGAGCTAGATGAGGTTACAAATTGATTGTTAAAAACTTAAGACTGCTGTTTTGTAGTGAGCAAGCACTTCATTGGGTTGCTTTATTTTGATGCTACTGGGAAAAAGTGTTCCTTTTCCGCCTTTGGTTTACCTTGAGAGAATTTTTATGTTTCTCTGATACTTGTACATTCCCTTTTCTACTCCTGGGTATATACCCTTTATGGTAGTTCGTCTGTAAAACTGAGGTGAAATATCATTATCTACGTGTTTTACTAGACTTGCATTATCTGAGCTTTGATGTCAAGGGAAAACATGGAGTAATAAAAACTAAGCACCAGACCTTATGATAAAAATATACGTTAAGCATTAAACTCTCAAACTTGTGGAAGACTACAGCCTCATAATTCCCATCAGTGTTAATTTGCATCACATAACCATCCCTCAGGCGCTATAATTCAGCAGCACATAAAGAACAAAAGTAGAATTCTCTCTTCTCCCCCCCACCTTTCCGTTCTCTACCAAGTCTTCAGCGAATGGGTGCTTTCAAAGAAAACCCCAAAAGAGTCTGAGGGTTCTCCAGCAGTGCTGGAGAGTGGAAGAAGAAGCAAAAAGAAGCAATGAAAAAAAAAATGCAAGTGACTCAACCAGGTGTTGAATTTTGATTTTGGAAACAAGCTAAGAATTGTTATATTTAAGTATAAAACATTATAGTTAGCTTCAGGAGAGAGGTCTCTTACTGTGAACGACTTCTGTCACTCTGCCTCTATCCCCATTTCTGTGAGAAGGGATAAATATTGTTAAAGGCTCTGACAAATGTAATGTTTTAGAACTCTTGTATGAATTGCCACTGAGTAACATAACAGGATTTACCTGGCTTGCTGTATGAAGTTTTTGGTTCAGTGCAAGTTTGACAAACCTTCTCCACCCACAAGTGAAACAGCTTCCTGATAACCAACATTCCTGTACCCGGACACCTCGCAAGCCTGGTGGTCCTGCCAGTGCGCGGGAGCTTTCCGAGGGACTGGAAGGTACTTGGCTTTGAGACGTACCTAAGAGGGACACCTGTAAGAGAAGACACTAGAGAAATCTTAGTACCATGCAGAACAGAAACTGTTTTGAACATGTGGAAATGTAGTTTTTATTCACCCTTCAAACAGCAATCAAATCCTGGATGTTTTCAAAAACAAGTGTCTGAATTTTTCATTTGAACTTTTGACATCTAAACTGTAATTCACTATCAAAACTCCTGTGTGAAAAAGAAAAATTCAGTGTGAAAAGCCAAATTACAAGTGTTTCAGCCGAGTGGACTGTGTTCTGCCTTGTCTTTGTTCTGCGCTTGGATGCTGCAGTGTTGCCTAGGGCAGAAAAATGCCCAAATAACTCCGTGTCTTCAGGGCAGGATTTAGAAAAATAAGAATATGCACAGCCAAATGCTGAACAGCAAGAGAGAAATAGAGTACAAAATGTCTGCAAATTAGCTGGGCACTATTTAGTCTAGGTATGGAACAAGTGAGGAGTCTTGGAAGAAAATATGAGAAGTCATTGTCACAAATGGCTGTGTCATCAGCCATGGTCACAGGGACTTGAGTATGATGTTGTTATTTTTCTAGGTCAAACAAAAAATGAATGCAAAAGTTTCTTTCTTTTAAATTTTGAAACACTTCAGTATCTCAGAAGCTTTCTCCCTTCTTGTTGAGCTATTTACCAAGCTTGGTCACAGTTTCAATGCCCCTGAAACATAAATGTTTTGACAATTCTGCTATTTGTCAGAGTGTTTCCTAGCTCTAAGATATGTAAAAACATCTTGTATGGCCACAAGAAATGGCTCTGTACAAAAATCAATTAAAAGGCTGCTGAAGTTTGGTACAAGGGACATGGGCTGTATTTTACTGACTGAGAAAAATGAGATATTGTAGACTATCTCTCCAAATTCCTCGCAAGCCCCACAGGACGTGTGAGGGTTAGTTGGCGTATGCAACTGTGAAGGGTCGAATATGCCGTTTGACTTGTTACTGTGTAGTTAGTGTGATTGGTCCTAGGATTGTGCTCTGGGTCAAGTTAGACGCTCAGAGAAGAGCAGGACACCATGTGTCCCTGGGGGGACGTTTCCCTTCCAAAGCGTGGAGTTTCCCCGCGGGCGGCCAGACGAGGAGCAGGGAAGGACAGAGGCGCAGGATGCGGCATGGGGAGATGCCAGGGTGGCAGGCAAACGCCTTTGGCTGCAAAAAAGGTCCATGACCTTGGTTCAGAAGCAGTGGGAAGATTTTTTTTCCTATCTCAGAAATATCTTATGGGCTAAATTTGAAAGGTCTGAAAGCTATGGGAGTAGAAAGAAAGACTGAAGTAAAGGATACATCTTTGCAAGAAAAAAGTAGGCATCAGAGCAAATTCTTTTCAAAACCTCATTTGTTCTGTTTCAAACCTTAGTTCTGAGTAGAGAAGTAGTAAGGAGATCATTTGTAGTACAGAGCTCCCATACTTCTAGATTCATAGTTTATTAAATAAACCTATTTTAATAAACCTTTTAGTAGCTGGTGGCCTTTGTGCTCCCTGCAAAACATGAGGCAGATGCCCCAAACAGCTTTAGCAAGGTTAATGTTAATATTGTGTTCTAAACTGTTGTCTAAACCTACACTATCTGGAAAATTACAAATTGCACTCTCTTTAATTATTTTTTTTAAACAGACCCAACTTACCAGGGTGATTCTATTGTCACTCTCCAGTCAGTAACCACTGAGATCAATAAATGCAGCTGTGCCAGGATTACCAGTGTGGGTGAAGGCTGGATTACACCACAGATGCTCCTGAGAGAAAAATACAAAATCCTATCATGTGCCTTTTAGCTACAGTTCAGGTTAGTCATGGGTTTCTTGGTTTTGGAATCAGTGTTTTTCAGGATCACATCCTAATTCCAAATTATTTCTTTAGCAAATCCAACGTATTCTGTTTTTTAATGCAGTTATTGAGTGACAGGTAGGTAAAGTAACATAGTTGGTCCATAAAGTTGACCCACATCACATGGATTGATCTGACTGGAACTGAAGTTTGCCATTTCCTCTTTACTGCAGCTCCTCTGGAACTGTCCTGTGGAAAATAGTTTTCTTAACACTCATGTTATGAAGTAAATAAAACGAGTCTCTTTAAGCTGATTTTTCTAGTGTATCTCTGTTTTTCAAGTCTCCAGCCTTTGCAATTCTCTTATTCTGCCTTCTCGGACCCATGTATTCTTCAGTGATGTGATATGTGGTATTCTTCACACAACACGGAACTGTGTGTTTCTGGATCTATTCATCCATTAATTGAATATATTTAGCATTCTGTCATTGGGTTAGTGAGAACTGGCCCCCTGTGTCCTCAAAGGCACAATTTGGCAACACTGCATAAGCTAGAGTGATGCTCTTTTGAGAGAATTTTTCCCTGTTGTCCAAACTATGTTTGGATTTATTTGGGGTAACTTAATAATTAAAGTCTTCCTTCAAGTGAGGGTAAAAAGAAATGAGAAATAATTATTAAAAGAACTCTTTTTAGTATTAATTCATGTCTGTTCAGTGAGATGAAAAAAATAGGTTAAGGATGTCACAGTTTAATAGCTGCTGGTTTTCTATATTGTTTTATATTTTTTAATCCACTTTAATTTCTAGAAGTACATTTACCTCAGAGCAATTAAATATTTTTCTTTTAAATTCAATTTTGAAATATTTTTCCCTATGTATCTACAAAATACAGGTGCCATGCCAATTTAAAAACAAAACACAAATAGAATACATTGTGAAGTCTGTTCGTGGAAAAGGGTTTCATACTTCCAGGAAAACCTACAGGAACTCAAACTATTAAACCATTTGGGTAGACAAAGCATTCTGCCACTTTCCCCTTGTCCTTACCATGTAAGATCAATTCCAAGAAACAGAGGAATTTCTCTTAGTTCCTGTTCTTTGATGTGAAATATGCTCTCTGATACCTTAAAAATGTTTCCTGAACGTATTGGAGAAATACACAACTCAAAGTTGTGTGAATGTCAGTGAGGTGACAATGGGGCAAATGGCATGACATTATAACATCTGGAACTTCTGGAATGACTGTAGCACTACTGGCATAAGCAAAAGCAATAAAAATCATTGTTCCGACCCCTGATTTTGCTTCCCTTTTCTTGTCTCAAGATTGCAAGAGATGATGGCAGAAAAGTAGCCAAGTCTGCTTCCACAGTAAGAAAATACCTGTATTCCGAGGGGGGGATATTACGCAGGAGGACATCTTGCAAGTCCATCCAAGAGAACTGGAAAAGGCCCTCTGAAAAAGGATAATGCTGCTTTGAAGGAGTAGCTGAGCTGGGAGAAGAACATCTGTTGGGAATTAGTCACAGTACTGTTGGCTTGTAGCAGAATGAAGCCAGACTTGGCTTGAGATATTGTCAGTAGTCAAGAACAGATTGAAAGGGCTATATGCTACATATAATTCATTATCCTAGGTACAGTTAAAAAAAAAAAAAACCCAAACAAGAAACCTGCCCCCCAAACTAACACCCCCCCCACCCCTAAATAAAAATAAAATTCAAATGCCAAGCAGAGCTTTAGTTTGAAATGGAATATCTTCATGAGATCTACAAAACCTTCTATGAAGAATACTGGTGGGTCACTTTTGGGCTATGAAAAGGGCATATTTCAGCTTTGCCTTGATACTTGTTACAATCCAAATATTTGTTTACAGTGAAGAAGGGTCTGGGCAATGTGGGAATCCAACAGCTCATTTGTGTAAACTGAGCAGGCTGGATAGGCAAAGAGGCCAGAAGTACTAGCTAGCTATGCTGTCAGCAGTTCTTCTAGCTTCCACTGGAAACTTTAACATGTTTTTGCAGAATACGTAGATTCCTGATTTGGTACTTTCTTATGAGGAAGTATGCTGCTGGAGGTAACGTGTGAAGGGTCCTAGCCTTTGCTTTCATTCCCTTATGGTCTTACTCAGGTATTGCCTTTCTTCGAATTGGATTATATACTGCAGGGAGCAGAGGACATTCGTATTTGAATTACAAACATTCCTGAGGCTTAGTTGGGTATGGGGGACCTAATGGGGTAGGTGGCTTATGCAAGCCAAACGTGCCTACTGAACTCGCAGTGTAATTGTGTATTTTGAACTGCCCTACATTAGCATAACACAAATAAGTTCTATCCCCACATCTGCCAGCTCCAGATGGGTATACATAATTTTCTTTAGCTTAAAAAAATTGAAGATATGTAAACCAAAAGTTGCAAAAAATATCCTAATAGGATGAAGGCATTCTGCTGCTGGCAAGTTCTCATAGCTGGCTGTATTGTACTTGGATGTCAAATGCAGTAAAAAATAGAAAAGTCTGAACCTTTGCTGTCTTTAAGATATAAGGAGCAGCTCATGAGTCACTCTTACAACTCCTTATTTTTGCAGTGTGCTTCATGTGAAGGAATCCCATAGAGTACCATAAAACAGCTTAGGACTGAGTAGTTTGATGTGGAATAGACTAGTCAGTGCCCTTGGGTTGCTGGGCCCTGAGGACAAAACGAGTTTCCACGGTCAGCAATGGTCTCTGAAACACGTGAAGAGATGAGGAATGCCTGATCATCCTTGCTTTGAGCTGGGAATAGGAAGAGAGAGAAATGAGAAATTAATGTCTCCAGTGACAAGTCCACTACACAAGTCTACTAAGAGCCCGCTACAAGAAGAAAGGCTTCAGGGCAGCTTTTCTTACCTCTATTGTGTGTCCTGGCAGCACAACACCAAAGTGTTACTTCGGTTCATAAAGTCCCTGCCATACCTGTGTAGCGTTCTGTAGGAAATCTAGGAATTTTTTGGTTTTGTTTTGTTGTGAGGGGGTTACGTGTAAAGTTATGTATCTACTTTGTGTAGGCTTGCCAAGCCTTGCACAAGTTTGCATTGCCCTCCTATGGTCAGTCTTGATATAACCAGCAATGATGTGTTTTTCAAAATTCAGCATTAATAAAAAGTTTTCTGTGGGTTTTCTGTTATTCTTGTGGGGTTTTGGGGGTGTGTGTGGTGTGTTAGCAGCCTCCTAAAATGTAATAGATAAACTAGTTCTGTTGGAAGCAAGTTTGTTTCTTCTAGTATACATGTAACTGGAACAGGGAATGTCGAATGCTAGATATGAGCTAATTTAGTATGTAGAAATTGCCACCTCTTTTTAATTAACTATTGATTTGGGGAATTTGTGTACTGAGTTTAATCAAGTGTGATGAGAATAGATAACTTTATTTAGTTTGCTTGAATTTGAGGTATATAAATCTGGTGGAGGACATCTATATATTAGGAGTGGAACTTCCAGCTAGGAGCAATCAATATGTTCCCTGGAGCTAGGAATTCAAACCACAACTCTGCTTCATTTTACTGGAGTCTCTCAGTTACAAAGTTTTATGTAGCAACAAAGATTTTGATCTCAAAAAAAGGCAATTTAGCGTTACCATCACACTATGTAACTGGATATGTTCTGGAAATGATGCAGACAATACTTTTCATTGAAAAATGAAAGGTGATACTGCCAGTGTTAGGTGAAGCCTGAAGTTTAGCTTTTGAATGAGGGGAAAGTACAGCTGCCTTCAAAGGTGAAAGTTTCTTTGCCTACAGACTATGAACCAGAGTGAGGAAAATATTCTGCCAAAGAAATAGTTTCCTATAGAAAGTTTGGGAGAAAAGTCTTCTCTGACTTTCATTTGAAAATCTTATCAGTGATTTCTAAGTAATTATTCTAAAATATTCTAAGGAATCTAATACTAGACTTCATAGGTCTATTTAAAAATGATGCCACAAAAAACCTTAAGGTCTCATTGCTTTTCTCCACAGTCTCACTGTGAGTACTCTGTCTATATAGTATTAATAAAATGCCTCTTTGCTCTGGCGATACCAATTATTCCATGGCCTAATAGATTACACTATTAAAGTTTCTGATACTCTAAATTTTAATCCTATTAGCTTAGTCCCTGTAGAGTCATCTCCCTCCTTAGTGTGTTCATCGTCCATGTATTTCAAGAAGGTTATTGTTCCCCTCTGTGATTATTCAGCCAAGGTATTACACATTAAGTCTTTAATTGTTTCTTCTGAAGAAGTCCCTTTAGCCCAATTTGTGGCTTAAGTATTTGTGCTTATTGACCAAAGTGCATCTTCAGTACAAATGGCTGCTGTTACTGCTAGGTAAACAAGCTTTAAATCAACAGGCCAGCTTTCAAGCACTTAGGCTGGGCTTTTCCTCAGCCCTAATGCTGGCTAGGTTCAGCAACTACCTGATGCCCTTTCACAATTTTTTGCTTGTTTTCCCATGGTAAAAATCTCAGCTGCTGGCATTGTGCTCTGTGAGTGGTACCACTGACTACTCGTTTTGTTGTTCCTATACTGTGAAAAGATAAGCCCCTGGAAAAGGACTGCCAGACAATGATTTAATGCCACTAGCTAAAAGGAAAGTACACTAATTCTTTTCATAGTGGAAGGATTTGAACTTTTGGATTTCCCAGTATAGTTCTCTCTATTTTTTTCCCCAAAAAACTGAGTATCAAGTCTAGTTGACTGTCTGGCCTTTGGCTTCTTCTCAAAGTAATAACCAAGCCCGTGATATACAATTGAGGTTGTTAAGGAGTAACTTTTCTGCTTCAGATTTTGAATCACAAAATGCATTTTGCACTGGCTAGTACAGCTACCAGGACTAACCAGTCTGACTTGGTCTGTGGCGCTGGTAAAGTGCCTTTAGATAACAGCATCTGATGTGTCTGGTGTCAACTCTTGAAGGCTCTACTTGCTTAATCCTGCAGAACAGCTGCAAGGGAGAAATGCTCCCTTATGCAAGGGAGAAACACTTTCAGGTGGCGCGTGGAGGGGCAGGAATGTCACAGTAGCTCACCCATTAGTTAGCCATAGCTTAACATACAACTGGCTGTAGAACATGTATGGGGCAACTTTTTACATGAATGAATCAGGCAAATAGGGGGTCACTTCTTCCTCTTACACAGTCTATCAGAAATAGATCCATTTCCAGAGCTGATCTATGCAGAGCGTGCAGCTGTGAATCTGCTTTTATGAGAGAAACAAGAACGAACGACATCAACTCCCATTTAAAAAATGCTTTTTCCTTACATTAATATCATTGACTTTGTATAACGTATAAAACCAAACAGAAATAGATTGCTGGGGCTGACGAGAAGCAGTAGCTCGAGTGATGGTTGAGAATTAACAGTGTGAACTCCAATGGCAATTGTGGGCGCTGTGTTACACGGCTAGTATTTGGAATGGTTTAAACCTCTTACTGATCAGGGTGCCTCATGGCTAGGGACAGATTTGCAACACGAGAAGGAACACCCAGTTGTATTACAAAACTTTGGGCTTTAGAAATCTCTTTTCATGACAGGGTGATATGATACACTGCTTGAAATAGCTCCTCTTCAAGTGAGAGAGAGGATTAGGTGACCCCAAAGGCTCCTTTCAACAACCTTTTCTGTGGTTTTTTTTAATCAAAATGTGTTAAACTCATACCATTCAAGGCTGTAATAGTTTTGCATATCTAAAATAAAATAATGTTTAAAGATAAGGGAAAAGTAGCAGACCTATAAAAACATTTGATAGGGAGATAAAATTTAATATTTATTTAATCGAAGCTCACACAGCACTTTGTGGCCTATGTAGAAAACTGGTTTTTGAGACTTAGATTCTGTGCTCTGCTTTGGTATTTGTCTGGAGTGACTAGTGCGTCAGGCCCTTACCTTATGTCTCAGTTTCTCTATGTGCGGATGTCTAGAATAACTGCAGATGGGTTTCAAGAGTCCATGTGTTTCTATTGATACAAGAAAACAGGCATTGAAAAAGTTAGAAGCAAAGAATACTGTGTAAGAATGTAAGAAAATCATAGATAAAATACAAGTAAAATTCGCAAAAATTATCCAGAGGTGAGTGCATTGCAGTATAATTTGATAGACTGTATTTGTATACAACTGTGATATTACAAGATGGATTTTTATGAATTGAATCACCAATACGTAAATCTTTTCATCTGGTCTTGGCAGCCCTGCTGGGCCATATCCTCAATGGCACTGAAGGCAGAGTGAAATTATAGTGGCTATATATACCTATAGTCTCTCAGAACAGACAATCTTTGAGGAAAATCATGCAAGGAGGTGCTATATAGTGAGAGCAGGCATGGTGAGATCTGTGTCTTTAAGCACTTAAACATTATAGTTGTATGAAGTATTTTAATGGAAAAAAACCCTGTTTAATTGTCAAAGTTGAAATGTGGAGCATTCATTCTTCATTAAAAGATTTTGAGTAATAACTTTCCACTTGATACCTAAACTTAATGGTTTGCCTAGGTGGTACAGAAATGATCAATCAAAACATTGCAGCTAATGCTGTGCGTGTGTTATTCTAGCTGCTGTAGAAGTCAGCATTATTATTAAATTTAATGGCTTCTCTCCAGAACTTCAAAATCTATGGCATTTAATTACTTCCTTGTGTGGTTTGCACCACAAAGGTACAGCCACTTGAAACACTGTTGATAAAGGGGAGGCCTTTAACACCGTGAGATGCAGAGGCTGTATCTCAATTTTAAACAGATCATTCAGGTCTGATTAAAACGCAATAAATAAGTGCCCTCATTGCAGAGCGTGCCGGCACATGCCAGCGAAACATCCTTCTGTGTTGTGACACCTGGACGCTGGTGTCGGTGCTCAGAGGGTTTGGGGGAGATGTTTTTGGAGGGTTGGAGGGCACTGGCTGCTACTCTGGTAGGTGTGCTCATCTACCCTGTTGCTTGTGAGTACACAAGTGTTACAGCTTTGGACCCTGCCACCCAAGGTCGTTAGTTTAAAGCATTAGTTAAAGCCAATCAGCCAGCAAAGATTCTCCTTCCTCTTCTAGACAGGTGGATCCCATCTCTCCCCAATTATCTATACCCATCAAAGAAGGTCCTATCCTCACAGGAGCCAGAGCCCTGCAACACCAGCCAGGCTTTGTCTGCATGGTGCCTCCTCCTGCACCCCTGTCTCTGGCCGCAAGGTAGAGACGATCGCTTGGGCCACTTTCCCCTTCGGTTGTGCTCCCAGGGCTCTGAAGTCCTGCTTGACGTTGCCCAGCTGGCGCTTACGGAGCCACTGGTGCCCTGCCCAGGCCGAGTGCAGTGGTGCTCCCCAGGGCTGCTTCTCTGCGGTGGGTTGAGCTGGCTCCGGGGGCTGCCGGCAGCCCTCACCCCCCAGAGACCCCCTGGCTGCGGATGAGCCCACGCTCCCTCTGCATGTGCCAGCCAGGGCATGCCGAAACCTCCCACCCTCCTCGGTGACCTCGCACCCTCCCGGCTCCTCACGGCAACGTCACGCGGCAGCTGCTGCTTGGAGCATCGGCTTCCCGCGGTTTGAAGAACCAAGGTGAGCGGTGATGTGAGCGGTTCCAATGAGTGTCTGTCAGCCTTAAAGGTAGTCAGCAGTTCCCTGGTTTGACATCACCCCTTGCTGTGAATTGTGGTGTGTCCTCGTGCTCCTGCCCCAGAGGGCAGCTGTCTCATGGTTAGGTTTATGGGGGTCCCTAGGATAAAGTCAGGATAGCCCCAGTGACTTCATCTGAACTGTGTAAAGACTGGCATAATCTAACCCTTTAATGTTTGTAATTTCCTGGTCTCTCCTCTCCCATGACAGGTTTCTTTGGTTTCTTGTAGGACCCATACGCTGTCCAGTAGTTTATCTGACTACTTGTCCTTGATGTGTAGAGTAATGTATGCGGCTTGTTCTGCTTGCAGCCTAACTGTAAATTAAAAATATTTCCTTTACTGTAGCTGCTAGTTCTGCAGAGGTACAGCAGGCTTTTTTTCCCCTTTTACTTTAAGGAGAACAAACAAGGCACTCCTTCCCTTGGTCCTGTTTTGTAGAGGATGCTGCACTGATTTATTTCCATAAAGGTGAACATAAAAGATTAGAATTCTGTTGCTTAGAAAAATATGTTCTGGAAGTTTAGGGCATTAACTAAGTGAAGGCTAGCGGTTACACAGCATCAATACTGGGATGAGAGGAAAGGAGTGTAAGATGTGAAATGTCTCTGCATTCCAGGTTTGGTTTCTTCAGTGTGTCTTTAAAAATATTTATGCCACCACCACAGCTACATTCTGAGCGTAACACATCAATGAAATAAGTGATACTAAGAATGAACAATGGGCACTTAAGGGGGTTAGGAGTCTTTTACCTGAAATACTAGACTCATTTTGAGGCTGATATGAACAGATATGCGTTAATCTTTTCTGTTGCCCTCGGGCAGGTTTAAAGCTACTAACCCACAGCCTGCTTTACGTAATAGCACGTGGTCAGACATTAGTTGTGGCTCCAAAATCTGGATTTTACAGGCAGTCTTTAATCCATGGAATAATACTTTCTTGAAATTTCTACTCTCTCTAATATAAATTGCTTATACAGCACTTAAGGACCTGAGATAATGCATATGTAAACGAAGCCAGATAGCAGCCTTGCCTTTCCTGTTCGATAACAGGAGGCGGCAAATAACCCAGCCATGTTTGTTAGACACTGAATGGGTTTCTATAATTGTGTCAGAAAAGGCTTTGCTTGATCAGGACGTACCTTTCAATCCCATGTAAAGCTGAACCCTCATCAATCATGAGACACTCTCACAAAAGGCAGATGCAGCTTCTTTCTGCTTTGTGACTGAAGGAAATGGGGTGTCTTCCTGTCAGGGCTGATGCTTGCAGGAAGGTGAACTTGCTGAAAACCAGGTGGGTTCACATGCTGCATTTCCACTGGAGTACCTGTGATGATAACTTAATTGCATTTAAGGCAGTAAGGTTCACCTCCTGCTTTGGATCTGGGTCTCTTGTGGCTCAGGTAGTAAGACACCCAGAGTTATACTTTATGTTCTTCCTTTGGCTATGATGAGAAGATTGTTATCTCTTTTTTTATGGAGGAATGCTACTTCTGTTCTGGAGTTACTGCTACTTCTGCTGCTTCCAGGTTGACCTAAACCGATGACCTTTATTTCAGACTCTACCAACTATTCACTTGGTTAAACTGTTTATCTGGACATTGTTTAACATGTGTCGTTTTGACCTGACTTCTTTACTCCAGCAGTATAGACAAAAATAAACCCTGTTATTTTTGACTGATAGAGTCCATTTATTGTATACGTGGATTATGGTGGTATCTATTGGCCCTAGTTATGATCAAGGTTCCGTTGCATTAAGCTTTTTAAAGAATGAAGCGTGACACCACTCCTTCAGGAAGATACAAGGCAGACAAAGAAAAGGGGTGTGATACACAAGCAAAGCAAGAACTACAGAGTGTGAGAGGGAAACAAATCTTTTTGAAGGCGGGTGTGAATGATGCTGTGCTGAAGGGAGAGAGGGAAGGAGGAGGCATTGAAAACAGCAGGGGCTGTGAGATGGAAGATGCTAGGTGGACTGGAAGAATATTCAGATGACAGTCACCATGCCTGAATGTTACAGCAGTTCTTTTATCTCTTCCAGCCATCTCGTTTGTGCCTTTGTGTCTTCTCCTGCTCCTTTAGTAAGTAGCATTTCCAGTATTATGATGATATTGTTACCTTTCGAGGTGACTGCCTCTGAAATCACTGATAGCTTTTCTCTTGACTTCACTGATCAAGGTCTTATTGTAAACTGGAATAGTACTGGGAAGAGGAAGAAAAACCCCCAACGAGTTTAGTGAGAGAAAATTGCTGCGTTTTTCAAGGTGCTTGTTTTGATTTCTCAGTTACTTCTTGCAGTCCTGTGCTTTATCATTGTTCGCAGATGTGCCACTGAATTTGAGAGATATGTAAGAGTTGGAAAGTGAATTTTTGTTCAAGGACCAAGGAGAAGAGAGCAAAGGTTAGCGTTCTAAGTCTGCGCTCCTTCAGACACACGCCTTGGTAATACAAATAAGTTTATTTCGATGCCTGACAGCTGTTGTTGCCAAAACTCTGAAGTCTGTTGCTAGCATGAAATCTAATGATGAATGAAATTAAGTCTTTGGGACTGCCGGTGCACTATTAGGGCTCAGACACAGATGGTGGGATAGAAAACACTACAAACCAGAAATCTTTAAGGAAAAAAAGAGTCTGTGGAAAATAGTTTTCTTGGTGGTACTATGTAGGAAACCCTGACCTTTAAACCTGGAAAAAACAGGATATTTCTGTATCCTTACAGAGGTAATAGGTGCTCTAAATAATTTTCCTGTGCACTTCTTTTGGCAAAAAAGAATCAGACTGAACTAGATTTTTAACATTTAGAAGGCAGAGTTTCATGAAGCTGGTGTCTGCTGGTCCATATTTCTGCATGTTCCTACTTAAACTGCTTATTCAAAACTTTACAAGGATGCTCAAGTGGAAGGAAAGAGCAAATAAAACTACCTTTCAGTATTTTCTTTTTTCTTTCCTGGTTTGTACTTGCTTGGTTGGAGTGGGGGATGATTATTTGGAAGCCAATTTGAAAATGTGAGGCAAGCTGTTGTGGTGGAGAAAGGACATGTTACTTCACTGGAAATGGCACCTATATTTAAAACAGAGCAAGGGAGGAGAAAAGGGTGAAGAAAGCAAAACCTAGTTGTCCTCTTGCCTGAGGCTTAGGCCTGTGGTAAGACAAGCAGATATGTAATATTAACTACACCACCTACTAGGAGCTTGAGTGGAAATCATTTATTTATTTTATGACCAAGCATGCTGAAGGAAGCATCCTGTACTGGTTATAGAGTTGGTTCTTTTAATAATATAAACAAGATGTAAATACATCCTGGTCCTTCTTTCTCCCATCCTTATCTAGCAATCTGTTTTGCCTCCAGCATGGTCCATTAGAGCACTAATGGACCTTAATTGCACAGAGCAGCCTCGGCTGGCCTCCTCCCACCTGCTGGGTGGTGTACAGAGGGTTCTGAGAAAGTCGCAATAATTTGTCAAGATCATATAGAGATTCCAGAAATTTTCCAATCTCAAAAGCTTGCTAGCTCCCTATAATGTTTAGAGAACATTT
Source organism: Balearica regulorum gibbericeps (assembly GCF_011004875.1). NCBI lineage: Eukaryota > Metazoa > Chordata > Aves > Gruiformes > Gruidae > Balearica > Balearica regulorum. The sequence continues at coordinate 3,507,846 of NC_046198.1, forward strand.
AGCATAATATTTCATTTTTAAGAGAGAGTATTTGAAAGTAACAAGCTTTATGACTGATGTGTCCCATTACTTAGCATTCTTTGGCTGAGGTACCTTTTGCCTGGTTTCTATATTCCAAAAGATATTCTGGATGACCTATCCCGGGATGTGTATCCATGAGGCGGCTGTTACCAAGGACTCACATTGCAAAGAGCGTTCAGCTGGTCAGCTGTCATTGAGGTCAGTGTGAAACCTGCTGTGGAGGTGTTGCACTAAGCAGCTTCGTAGCATGACGGCTCCTTAACTTTCTCGCTGTTGCATTTAGAAAAACAGATCTGGTTTCCCTGAATTGGCTTTGGGTGGTTTTTGTGCTAACTTGATTTTCCTAGAAGCAACAGCTTGCTGAAGAAAAGCGTGAACCGGCTCCGAGCTTTTCATTGGAATTCAAAATGGAAGCTGTATGGATCTTAAAGTTTGTGAGCCAGCCTGAGATCTGCTGGAAACACTTTCTTTAACAGAAGCTCCTACTCTGAATGTTAAATTTTAAAAATGTTAAACTAAAAATGAACCCTTTTAAGAGGACTTAATGTCTTGTAAAATACAAATAAATGCACTTCTAAGTCTGAGTATATGAAGAGGGTTGTAAATTACTTCAACTTTTTGTTGCTTTCATATATAATGAGATAATATACAGCACGTTTTGAAATAAGCATGCATTATGTACTTTAATGGTATGAACTAGTCTTGTGCAACAGTGAAAATAGTATTTTACACTAATCAGCTTGAGCAGTTGGTATGTCATCAACATAGCAAGTTCTTCATCTGGTTGTGTTTAACATACAATCTTGACCATGGTCAGCAGTTGACCTTAACTCTGAGCACCCTTCAGAACACCTAGCACATGGCCTGTGCTCCCCTCAAGGACTAAAACAGGGTGAAAATGAGTTTAATACCTTTGATCTGCACAAAAATGCCAAAACCCATCCTCAGCAAACATGTTGTTACGGCTGCAATATGAAGGTTACTCTGAAACTCGTATTAAACTGCTGTCATTCTGATACCTCCAAGTCCAAGCTCCTTTCACGTTAGGAAGTCTTTATCAAACCACGAACGGCTTCTTCGCCCTTGTCCAGTCTTGATTGCGCAACAGAAGTTCAGGACTAGCCAACGCAAATGGCTAGTAAATGAGAATGCCGAGATGCTTCTCAGGTTCTTAATGTATCTTTGTTTTATCTTAGTTTTCAAACAAGTAGTCCAAATACTTCAAAATACTTCTTTCCTGAGGGAGCTACTACAGTTTAAGGGCACATAAACTCAAAATTAACTTTGTGCTTAGGTATGTTTAATGTGGCACGTAAGCAATATTCCATCACAGCCAGGGTCCTTTCAATAAGCTGACATCAAAGCATCGCGCTGGCCCAAGTGTCTGAGAAAAGCTTTCCTCCAGAGGACTTAGCACAGCATGAGAGAAAACAGAAGCTGTTTATTATCTGCTTAGGAGTTTTCTATTTGTGTATGGGTTCAGATTAGTTGGGGGCAACGTTTTCAGGCTTTATGTCTGTAGCCCTGTCCTGTGGATTGCGTAGGAGGAAATGATGCTGTTGATGCATGCTGCACCAGCGCTCGTGCGGTGCTGTGTAACCCTGCCTGCCAGCCTGTCGCTTGGCAGACTGTAAATCTGTGCAGTGCGTTTACGGGGTATAGTTATGCCAAAATGGATTCTGACCTTCTGATCTGTGGAAGTCAGGGGTGCCATTTGAATACGGTTCTGTGCCCTGTCAGCTATAGCATTTCGTTCTCCAGTGTATAATATTTTTTCACCTGACTTTTAGGATTCTGAGCTTTTGAAACAATAAATATAATCTTTTTTTTTTAAACCTTTCTTCTATACGACAATTTTTTCAGAAGGAAAGATCTTTTTCAGACTTTTTTTTTTTCCCCCCTATAGTGTTTGCAGTCTTTCAGTAGTGATTTGTTACTCTCTGGCCATTTAAGATTCTCTTTGAAGAAAAGATAGGAAAGACCTGGGATTTTTGATGCTTCCTATAAGATTTTTAAATGTGATAGGCTGTGTTTATAGAGCCTATAGTAATAGGCTCTCTTTCGTAGGTTCTCTTTATAAACTTACCCTGGTTCGTAAGGGTTACAGAGATGGAAAGAGATGGTAGGGAAGGTAAGGCTGATAATGGCATCATCTACTTTGTACTCAGCTGGTATGAAACCAGAGTAGCTCTCCTGATGCAACTAGATAATTTCAGATGGCTTCTTATAAAAATTGAAGCACTGTTTTCTGGACTGTGTTTTAATATGAGCCATGGAAGTGACAATGCAATTATTCTACTCTCCAAAAAGAGTGACTGCTTATTGCAGCAGCTTGAGAACAGGATGTTCAAATTCCTCAAAACTTTTTAGGTGTCATTATGCATTAAATGAAAGGCTGAAACTTGATCTGAAAAACTCAGGCAAGGCAGTAGGTGACATGTATAGTTGCTACCAATAATCGCCCGCTTTAATGGATGTTTGACAAGCTTATTCAAAGGGTGAATAGGATTGGGTGTGCTGAGACTAACGTGAAGGCTTGAGATGGATCACGCAATATATCTCATATGCTTAATGTAGGCCACAGAGAAAACAGCAATTGCTTTGATTAAAAATTAATCCCATTGTTCAATTTACTATCATATTCTGTCCTATAGGCATATTAGTGACATTAAAACAAACCAGCTCATCCAGTTAAATGCTTACTTTCTCTGCTCTGATTCAACATTATTAAGGCTCAAGATTATCAATAATAGGACTCTTAGGACTTGGATGTTAAACATTGTTTAATCAGAAGTCTAGAGTGCTAACTGGCGGTAGGCAAGTTTTTTAGTTAAGAAGGATTTCAAAGTGTTACAGAAAATTATGCAGTAGTCTACAGCATTGTGAGGGACTTCATGTCTGCTGTCTACATTTGGAGTTCCTAGAACACGTTGGGTTGGAAGGGACCTTTAAAGGTCATCTAGTCCAACCCCTTGCAATGAGCAGGGACATCTTCAAACTAGGTTGCTCAGAGCCCCGCCCAACCTACCTTGAATGTTTCCAGGGACGGGGCATCTGCCACCTACTGCGATGCATCACAATGCTGTTAATGGGAAGGGGCATTTCTGCAGTTCTATCTTTTGCCAAATCTCATTTATTACACGTCATCCGCAAGGTGCTATTTTGAAGGTGCCCTATGATGTCATGAATCTAGTTCCAAAGCACTCAGGAAAGCTACGGAGGCTTTTGCAAACACCTACAGCCTGTTCCTGTACATTTTGAAGAGCTTTGTGGAGGTTTGGGATCATACCCCCAGAAACCCAAGTGTCTCAGCAGTTCTAGACAAAGACATCACTTTGGTTTATATGATGACATGTTGCTTGCAATTATGTTTTGAAAAATAGGCAATACAGAAGGCACCATGTAAAAAAGATTGTTTCTCTCTCTGTTCCTAGTACAGAGCAAAGTAAGTTTATAGGGAAACCTGAAGCTATAAACAATGGAGTTGGTGCCTCCAATGTTTGTCAGTGAACATAAAACAATAATAAAGAATAATGAAATATTTATAAGCTTTTAGAAGTAATCACAATGATGAGATGGAGAGTTTAATTTGAAAGCAACAGCAAAATAAATGAAAAATTAATTTTCCATACTTATTGGTTCATATTAAGACTTATTAAAAAATAACTTGTCCTCCTTGTAGCAAATGTTCCAAATTACCTGATTAAGGTAAACTTACAATTCCATTCTCCTCCCATTAAAGTAATTTTACAAGTGGGTAAGTTGTCTGTTTTTCCTTTTCAGCAGAGTGTATATGAAAAGAGATCTGAGCTTTTACTGCTGATTATATTGCCTTTCATTGGCAGGATAGGCATTTTATGTTCTCTTGCAACATGAATAGACTTACAGAGCCTGTGTTTTCACTGCAAAGAAGGAATACATTAGAGGGCTTTAAATCAGAAGCTTAGTCTTACATTGGCATGCAAACTAAGGTGAGCTAAGGGAATGCAACAAGTATGCCATTAAATTAAACATCATAATGCTCTGATGTCATTCTGAGGTAATTCCCATCATTTTACTCATGAAGACACTAAAATCTACAAATATACCAAACTTCTATGTTATGGTGGTTGTGAACTGGTTGAGCTGAATTTCAAAATCATTTGGGAATGGTCTAACTCCACTTATCCTGCTTTCCATGGGAGCACACTTAGGTAACAACATCATCTCTTGGCTGATCTGTCCTTGGAACTTGAAATTCCACATGAGTATTGTTTTCCTAGAAGAGCTGAACAAAGGGATCATTGCCAAGTTTAAACTCTGAGATATTAACTAGGATGCAAATAATGCATAGACACCGTCCTGGCATTCTCCAGGAGATGAAGTTCAACCCCTGAACTGAAATAACTGTCCTCAATTATTTCAGTTGCTTATTTGTAAAATGGATACAATAAAATCTTCTTTACATCTGGGTGTTATGAGACTCAGTCAGCAGGGTTTGGTTGGTTTGGTTTTTTTTTTTTCCTTTCCACCTCTGCCCAGACCCTTGTCTACTCCCTGGTTCCTTGCATCCAAGTCCCATGGCTCTCAGGTGGCACTCGGTGGAGGCCAGGCTTCCCAGGTGGAGACAGCACAGGTCTCCATCATGAGTCCAGCTGCCTCATGGCTCAGTGGGTTTTGCTGTTGCACAACGGGTGGAAATGAAGTGCAAGTTTCTTTGCCTGGATAGTAGACCACACAAACTTGAGCACAGGTATCCAGAGCGTACATAAACAGAGCTGGAGCTGCTGTTCTCCATCTTCCTCCTGGCTACTGCTCCCCATTTTGTTCCAGGTGAGCACCGATGCTATGATTTCCTCTCTCTTGGGGAGGTCACCTCTGTGAGAAGATAAACAAGGGAGAGACAAAGATCAGTGGGAATGTTGTGGTGGTTTTTGGTAACCCCTATCCCAGGATGTGTTTGTATCTCTCACTCAGTTTGAGCACTGGCGTCTCAATACAGTGCCCTAGGATGCTCAACGTGCCTATTGTATTATATTTACCGTACCTTATGGTCCAAGGAGAGATGCTGTCTAGAGTTGGATGGACTGCTGAGAACAGTATTGCATACGATACCTGTGGAAGTCTCTGTTCTGTTTTGTTGTTGATGTTATTGCATATTTTAGCAATGATTCCGAGCAGTAATGTCTTGAAAGCCGGTTGTGTGAGAATTCCCAAGGGCTCAAAGCACTTTTTGTTACTCAGTTGGGCATACCTCCCTGGTTAATGGCCTCTGAGATTTTAGCGAGTTGTGCTAATTGCTCTATTTGGGTCATGATCAGTTTTGTGAAGGGTTCTGTGAGGAACCAACATGGGACTCGAAATCTAAAAATGCTCATTAGGTATAAAGTGACTTCTGTCAAAAGAAGGGAAGGGAGTGAATATGACCAAGACGCTAATTGTTAAGCGAACTGTCTAGTCATGTCAGAAGGTGAAACAGTAAATCAGGCTGACATTAAGCAAGGGATATAGCAATACAGAGTAATGAAGGCAGGTAGATACCTCTGTAGCACCGGCTCTCCTCCCAGGTTGATCACTTTATCCTCTTCTGAAATTTATAATGATCTGAAAGATTTGGACCCGGTTCCTGGAGGGAGCTCCATGCATAAAGCCTGGTGCTCCAACTTTAAACTTCGTGTAGGCTAATGTATTGGAGAACTGCCTGATATCAGGGATCCTTTTAGTGCAACGTGCTGTAGAAACAGAAAACGTAATAACTATTCTTGCCACACAATATTTCCATGCTAAGTAATGGAAGCAATGGCCTGACCAACCTTCTCTCCCCAAATACCAACAGAGAATTTATTTCTTGTCTTGCCATTTGTCCTTTTCTTTGCATGAAAATGTTGACTTTTCAAAAATGTTTGGTTTTAATTAGAAACAAAAATACAGTATCTGTCTCTGTTTTTGAAGAAATGAAAATTTACAGAAGCAATGCTTCAAAAATAAGGAACCGGATGCTTTATTTTTTAATTTGGAAGAAGCAGACTCTGCCTATGATCAAGACAGCCTGGAGACACAAGTTTACAAGGAGCCAGGCAGCTGCCTGGCAAGCACGCTGGCAGGGACGTGGCTGGACTGGCCACTGAGGCAGGCTGCGTGGCTGCCTGGTTCCACTTCAAACACAAATAAAACACTGGTAGAACTGGCAAGTTCTTGCAAAGCACTTGGATTCTATGAAATCAAAGCTTTTGGATGGAAAACTGTTCCAACTGAAATTGATGCAGTTTACTGTACAAATAAGCTATCTGCCTGGAACAGTATGATAGTTAAAACAACATTTTAGTTTCAGGATTATTTCTGTCTTTTAGTATTTTAGGTAAGGTTGGAGAGTGTATAGAAAGAATAAACTAAGCAGAAATGTAAAACAGGCTTGTGGGACAAGTGTGATGGAAAAAGCAGGTCTGAGTGGTGAACAAGCACGAGAAAGAAGAAAGATTCAGGCTTTTGCAGTCTGACTGCTCTTGCTGTTTAGAGCTGCACCTTCCAGTATGGGGGAGGTGACCTGAACAGTCGCAGAACTCTTCCCAGAGCTCCAAGCCAGAGGGAAAGGTGGGAAAGGATGGAGAGAAGGGCTTGGGGAAGTGTTGGATCATGTTGTTAAGCAGGGAAAGAGGGTGAGGGATATTTGTAAGTCAACAGTTCTGTATAGAGGATGTAATTTTAGTACAAAATCCCAGTTGTTGCTTGCTGCTGCTGTTGATGAGGATACTGAGTAATGTTATAAAGCTTTCCTTTTCTCCTAGCTGTAAGTGTGTAGGAACTCATGGATCTGAGAAGTGGTGCATGAGCTGTATTAGTCCGCTCCTGCGCTCATGTAGAGTGAAACTCTTCCTGCAGGAGCTGCCTGGCTGTTCTCTTGATGACAATCCTTGTTGTTTGTTGAAGAGGATCAAAATTATCAGCCAAGCAGGTTATTTCTGTAGATGGTTAATCACAAGTGGACATGATTCAAAAAAGAAGGCCAAGCTGTGGAACTAGACCGCTGCAGGTTATAAGGCATGTGTTTATCTAGCACCATCTAAAAAGCCTAGCAGTTTTATTTTTCCTCTGCTGCTGAGCCCACTTGGCTTGTGTTGATCCAGCTCTGAAAGTATTTACAGCTGCAAGTTAGATTGAAGCAAATGCCCACACCTTTATGATAAGAAATTTTATTGGTAGATGTTTAATGGCTCTAGTTCTGGGTGCACAGACTTGCACATCTCAGGTCTAACTATTAGAACTGTTCCCTTACGCTTCTGCAGGTCTAGTTGGGCTGTCTGGAATGACCGATACCTGTTAAGATTCCTCCCCTCTTTGCTCATTCTTGGATAATTAATTTAATGTTACTTGCTCAAACTAAAGTCTACGCTGTAACATCAGCAAAATCAGTGTTGGGACACAGATTAACTCCCTCTAACCCTGTCAGATTCTTGGAAGACATACCTTGTTGAACACTGGAAATACTGGACAGTTTCATTAGATACATTCATCCACAACTGACTCTTTGGTCACCACCTCTGAAGCTTGGTCCCTAAACCCCTCTCTAGATGTTTACAGAGGGCCTCTTAGGGATTTATTTCACTGCAAGATATAAGGAACCTCACTTAAATCTACAAGCATTTAAGCAGGAGAAAACAGAACTCGGATTACCTTTTCTTTTTTTTTGAACTCTACTTCATATTGCCTTCTGTATTGGAAGAATGAGGTGAAGCAGCATATTGTAGCCTGTATGTGAAAACACTAGGTTACTGTTACTTTTTAAAAAAAAACAACCAAACAAAACCCACCAAACCCCCTCAAACCTCCAGATATTCCACCAGTCCTTTGATTATATATGTGGGTGTTTGTCATAAACTGGCTGAGAGAGCAAAAAGGATCTCCAAACTGTCATGGTTGTCCTAATCTCACTTTAATTTCATCCCTACAGCTGTAGGACCAGAACACACTGTGCAAAATTGATGTGACAATGTGGAATACAGATTTAGGAGATACAAAGGTAATTTACAAAGTAAGGACACCCTTTAAAAAAACAAAACAAAACAAATTTATAATGAAATCATTTTGAAAGAAGCTGTTTGGAATTAAAAGAATCTTTCCCTTTTAATGATAGCAATTCTTGTCATCAATAACAGTATATAACCAAACCCACCGTCCTTTGGGGCAGAGGTAGATCTGGATTTAGAGAAGATGCACCAAATATTTTGTGCTTTAAGGAGAGGCCATTACCCTGGATCATGCAGAAGAGAAGTACGAGGGTTTTGGCAGCATAAGCAGCAGAATTGTGCGTACAATCACTAGGGGAGAGGTTAGCCCTTGTTATTAGGTGCGGGGGGTGGGCGCTGGAGGTAGAGCAGCCCGCCCTGGAAGCTGGCCCGGGCACCGCTCGCCAGCCATCGGGAGAGGGCGGCAGAGAAACAGAAGTGCTCCGTGCAGCTCCTGCACAGGCTCCCAACGCCGCTGAAATTTTTTAAGAGGAGCGAGAGCACATCGGAGCTCTCAGAAGCCAAATCCCCTTCCAAAAGGCAGCTTCGTCAGTCTTTAAAGAAAGTGCATAACACTTGAAAAATGTCACGTTCCTGTGGCAGCCCGGAAGATGCGGTGAAGCAGCGAGGCAGAGATGGCAAGATGAGAAGGGAGGACGTGGATGATGCTCAACCTGAGGGGAAGAGGTTGAAGCTGGGGAATGAAGGAGGAAACATTGGGAAGGACAGAGGAGCAGCGGTGGAAGAAATAATGCCTTGTTTAGGCAGAGAAGAGCCCGTGCCCGACGGAGGCGACGAAGGCAAAAGTGTAAGTGAGGATCTTTAGTAGCTCTGAGCTGGAAAAGGGGAAGGGCTGTGAGGTTACCTTTGAAATTATTTGTCATCCTGAAGTTGGTAATTGGGCATCAAGTAGTGTAGGACAAATGCGATCAAGTGTCCCACCTCGCTGAGGTTATGAGACTGTTACTCTTTAGTGTCTTATCTCAGCTACATACTCTTTAGTGCAGGAGTGTGTATTTTAATCTGGCTCTCGCTGTTAGCTGCTTGCAAAATATGTATTTGTCAGAGAAGTGATTTTTTTGGGGGGGGAGGGGGGGTGGGGTGGTCAGAGGAGAAGGAATATTAACTGCTAGAGCTTGTTTTTCAGGTCCCTGTATCTATTTAGAAATTGGGTAACAGTTGGTACATGGAATTGGACACCTCGGGTTGTTTATCAGTCTGTCCATTCAGACTTTCAGGTGCCTTTCTGTTGCAGAATACTGTTTTACAGCGGGGGGTGAGGGTAGAGCCTCCGGGGGAAGAGGAGAGTTGGTGGTTAGAGATCTCACCTGGTGAGAGAGGTCATCTCTCGACGTTTTTCAAAAAAGAGCTCCTGAACAGTTGTCTGTATAAATATCACTGATATCAGATCTTTCTACGAGGTTAACTTTGTCAGGGGGTTCTGACGGGTTATTTAGCTCAGGTGCTGTGTCTGCCAGCAGGTTTCTGAGGCACAGCAGAGAACTGGGCGGAGAGGGGGTGAACATATGGATTCCCAGCCAGCTGAAGCTTTTCCTCTCGAGGTGCAATTTGGGCCAGGTACTTTTCTTCCTGGACACATACTAACGCTTCCCTCAAGCAGGAGTGGGGGCAGGGGTGGTGGGGTTGGTTGGAACAATGACTTGGGTGTAGATATGTCCTGTTTAAGTCTGTCATACGCTGAGGGTATAGCTTCTAGAATTCATTTAACAGCTGCTGGAAATGTCAGTGTACAGGTTTTATCTAGAAGTTTTCTGGAATGTATTTTTTTGTTTTCTCTCCTCTCCTGGGATTGGTTCCCTGAATTAAGATATTCCTCTTCGAATGAGGAGTGAAGTAGATGCTCCACATTTTGGTAGGATTTACCTTTTTAAATAATTTGAAGGGTAGTTTACTCGATTCATTCTGGTGGAAGGTCATCCCTAAATGCAACAGTCTTCCTGACTCACAAAAGTATTTAAAATGGGTCTAGAGTGTCAGCTTATACAAGCAAAAGTCTCTTTTATCAGTCCGTGTAACTGCATATAGCGTAAGTCTACATTTTGGGTTTCCAATGCTTATGAAGACATGCTCTTTCTAACTTTCAGATATCAAAGTAGCACTCTTGTTCTTATACCAGTTCTGGTAGAGATTTTTTTTTTTTTCCAAAGATATACAATATACGAGCAAATTAATTGGTCAAATCATAAGTCTTGGGTTCTTTTCTGGGTTTTAAAATTTTTTTTTCTTTTTATTTTTCCTGAAAGTAAAGGCTTTAAATCCAGTCAACTTCATCACAAGTACCGTAACTGAATACCACTATGGGTTGGGGTAAAGGTCTTTTTGATAGTACATCTTACTGTAATATTAAGTTAGGAAGTTATTGAAAAATAAGCCTTAATTGAATAAGTTTACTTTGCCTTTTGAGGGATCAGTTTTAGAATGTAGAATATACTAGAATGCTGCATACCTGAATCGCTGGGCTCTGCCCCATTTGTGAGGCTTGGTTTACTCCCTTATTAATCTTGTACTGCTACAGGAAAGTTCTGCGGTGATGGATACCTGTCCTTTTTTTTTGTCCTTTCCAAGGGCCTGTGTATATCTGCTCCAACACTATATTCTGACTTTCCATCAGGGGGTTGCCAAAAATATTAACAAAGCAAATGTGTTAACAAGCAATTATTTTACTGTTTGTCTCTCCCTAAAAAAACTATTCTTAAATAGGTTTTATAATAAAATAATAGTTCTTACAATAATTTCTAAATTAAACTGAATTTGATTCAAAATTCATCAAAGCTCAATGAAGCTATTCTTTCCACTCCAGTGGACTCTTTCTTGGGATGTTGCACTACACTTTGTATAAAGTTCCAGGGTATTTTTTCCCCTTCCCGTTTAAAGCAGTGTGTCTGAGTTGGGGACGTTATTAGAAATAAATTGTGTGACCCGTGAAATTCCGTTAACATAAAGCTCTTTCTAAAAACAATAAAAACTTGTTCAACAATCCCTGTAAGTGTGTCTCACCTTGTAGAGAGCAAGCTGCTGGAAAAGATGGACTGCGTGCCCTTAGGAAACACTGGAATGACTTCATTTCTGTGCTTAGAAGAATCTTTATTTTAATAGGCATAGTGGTATGGGTAATCAATGCATGCATTGGAAGAACATTTCCTAATAGTCCATTATGTCTTCTATTTTAAAGAAGGACATTTTAAAAAAAAAAGTATAGGTTTTGACTCATTTTTGGACTAGTAATAAAAAATCAGCACAGTAAGCGTGCTATTTCTTTATTCGACTGCTATTTGCCTGATTCAACATCCATTTTTAGGTTTAGAAGAAAGAAATCTACCTAGGTCATCTGCTGTAACTCATCACTCCACTTACGATGAAATCTTGTATTATAAGAGAATGCAAACACCATGTATGTTTTTGCTTGTGAAATGATGCATAATACTTCCGGGCATTTCCTTGGCAGTGTGTATTTATAAGAGTAGCTGCTGCTGCGCAGAAGCTGGTTGCAGAAGGACATTTCTGCCACTGGCTGTACTGGGCAGAGCTGTCGTCTTTGCCCTGGGAATGAAGGGCTGCGTTTGCCAACAACTAGTTTGCAGTATCTGGAATGATTCCTTCACTTAGTACTTAGTAGCTAATGTAGTAACCTGGAGTAAAACTGTAATTGTTAATTTAGACATCTATTAAAATAATTTGCTTCTTGCCTTCTCTTTTTATTACTTTCATTTGTAGTGAGGAAACTGCTCACAGCAGGTGTGAATCACATAGTCTAGGGCCATGTAATTTTTTTCCCCCTGTAATGTTTCTTTTTGGCATAGCATCAGAATGAGGTATTTGGTTCGAATGGAATGCAATCTTTGTAGTAAAATTCAACTTAGAAGTTTCTCATTTGGTACAGGTGCTGGGGAATTAGCACATGGAAGAGCTGGTGAGTCACCCCTTTTCATCAAAAGTTTGGGTAAAAGTATTTAACCAGGGTCTCTGCAGAATTCAATCTACCTCTTGTATGCCTAGGGGATGATCATAACAGTCAGCTACGTGATGTCCTATGGTTGATTGTCACCCTACCCATGCTTCAGCACATACTGGAAATTAATAATTTAGTTTAAAATAGTATTTACTGAAATACAAAGCATGTGAAGAAGAAAGCATGCAAGTAATGATTTTTTTTTTTCCTAGGCTGATAGACATGTTCTTCCTCTGACTAGCTTACACGAGTTATGAGTTATCCATGAGTTATGATCATTAAGAATGTAATCCATGTATCCCGTACTTAAAGGATAGTCTTGTTTGGTCTCTCTTCAGCCAACTGTTAGTCCATGTGGCCTGGCAAAGGTTGTTCGGATTTTGGTGCAAAGACATTTCTGTATTCGTAATGCCTGCTTTGTTACAAACCACGATTTCTTCCCCCCTGACCATTTGTGCAAAATTTATAGAACAAGACTAAATGCCTGGGTCTGGTTTGACTTCTCTGGTGTTCATATAGCATCCAGCAGTTTTAACTGTGTTTTCATCTGTAATGTCACCTGTGCAGGAATGTGCAGGACAGAGCTTGAACTTTTATCCCTTTAAACAACTTTCAGAAAGACTTAATGCATGTGGGAATTAAAGCACTGTTTCAGATTTTTACAGGCTTGGAAAAGAGGAAAGTGTAGAAGTACAGTGAAGAAAAATAGCAACTTTTCATTGTTACTATCAAAAGTAATGTCTTCATTGCAGTTTTGGGACTGTGATGTTGTAAAAGAAAATCTGACAAAATTGTATGAAAACTTGTTATTTAATACTTTTGTAGGAGGAGAAAACTGCTTTTGCTGATCAACTCTGAAGAACAGACTACACTAACCGTGTAGAATGTGACAAATCCAGCCTTCTAAATATCTGATGTTAACAGATATTTTACATACGGTTTAGGTGGGAAGATGTGACGTGCTATGTGATATCCTCGTCTTTACACGCAGAACAAATCGAACCTTGTCATTACTTCTTTGAAAAGTGCTGGGAGAGCCACTCCTTAAATACTTCATCTTTAAAAGCAGGTAGTAATTTGTTGGGAATTTTGGGTCAGTTGAAATAAGGGCAAACTACCTTTCATGTCAGATTAAATTTTTAGCACGCTTTTCCCGCGCTCATCACTGCCTGCATGCGCCATTTGGAATGAAGATTGGCTCCAGTCCCTGTGACATTCCCTTCTGTTCTGCGCAGCGGCACTGTCGTGTGGTGCCTGGATGCTGTGGCTCAGGACAAGAGAAGCCTTCTCTCTTTCATTGTTCCCTAGCATCTAACTGCTCCTTCCTGTTAAGCCCGTTTGATAGAAGCACGTTGCTTCAGCTCTTTGCTGGTGTACCAGTGTTCCCAAGGTGTAGAAGAACACGCCTTGGAAAGCTGAAAAACACACCTCGGAAAGCTGATCATTTAAAAGGTTATTTCTCTGGAGGAGAGGAAGGATTTTCTAGGAATTAAGATATGAACTTGGAACTTAAAAGGCCTAATGTCCAGTTCAAGATAAAATTCCCTCCTGTGAGGGACAGGTCTGGATCCGGGGTATGGAATTAAAAGCTCTATAAAGCCCAGGTGAGGACATAGGTGCTGAACTCTGCATCTGGATTCACTGCGGAAGCTTTAATGTGCCTTTAGCAGCGTGAGCTGCTAATACTTGAGGTAAATAGCAAAGATATAAGAGGCATAGAATATGAAAATGGTGTTAATCTAGACAAATGAAATGCACTTTTATTATCTTTTATATTTAGCTCAGGTTATATAAAAAGTATTTTTTTGGCTAAATAACTCAAGTCTTTTTTATAAAATATATGCATCAGCATAGAATGAAGTCTAAGTGGATCTGAAGACTGAAAGTTTGACCTTTCTGTGCATTGCTGTGCAACTTTACACTGTTAATACAGTTTCTCATATAGATTTTTTTTGATTTAGAAAATTTATTTGCTCCTTAGAGTTGGTTTGTCAAGAAAACTGGTTTGTTTGTATATGGCTTTGTGCTCTTGATCATATTTATGAATATTACTTTGAAGGGGAATCATGTTTAGAGAGGGAGAACCTGGGATGGTGGGTCCATACTGGATTAAGAGTCCAATTTAAGGTGCTGACTTTTCACTTTCAGGGTCCTAAGCAGACTGAAGCACTCTACTGTTAGGGCTCCAGTTTAGGTTTTTCTCTGCTTCCTTATAATATTGTTTAAATCCAGTAAGAACCTTTTGTCCTCCAAGTTATGGAAGGGCATGGACCTCCTCTAGGAGGACAATATAGGTTTGAAACATTTTGAATAGCGTGACATTTGGAGTCTACTTGCTTATTTTTGGGTTTGGTTTGCTAATTTGCAGAATAACCTAGAGGTTTAGTCTATTGACTTGTTAGGCAAACTGTGATATATGCTAGAATTAATGTTTTTGTTGTTTTCAACACAATCGAATTCTGTGATCCAGGACAGAGGCATAATTATTTGTCTTTAGAACTGGAAAGAAAGGAGATAATAATTCTTTAGAAAAAGTGAGTAGTGGTATTGATGTAAGCTGCTGGAGTTAATTCCAAAGGAGTATTTGCTAAATGCTAGTAAAGGAGCCTTTTGTAGAAAGGTGTGGATAAATGATCTTCAAAGAAATGGTTTGGACTTGATTCCAAGTCCATGAACAAGTCAATGGAAAATGTTCTTCCTGAAACGGATTCATCCTCCAGTTAACCTTCTGCTGGTTAATGCTCACGTTGGTAAGAAGTGTCACTGTGATTTGAGCAGAATAACTGCGGTAAGGAATTAGCTAAGAGAACTAAAGGCAGCAGAAATAGACCCTTACGGATAACCTCATTTTAACATTTTTACTGTAGTTATTAGGACAGATCACTAGATGGCAGGGGGTAAGTGTACAAAACTAAAAACTTCATGTGGACTGCCTGATTGTTTTCACACGGGGGAAATTTAATTTTATTCGGTGAACGACTGCCTATTTTTAACACACAATTGCAACAGAGAGTAGCATGTGCCTTTTGTATTTATGCATTGGAAGTTTAATTTCACTGATAAGGAACATTCATGGAAGCATTTCTGTCTCAATTTGAATAAACAATTACCTAATACTATAACTTTTGTAGAGCAACTGGAATGTTACTTTTGATTGAAATTACAACCAAAGTGCATTAAAATCTTCTGAAGTGCAAAAGATGACATTTCTGGTCTACAGTGTTGAATTAGTAGAGATATGAAATTAAGGTATTTATGCATTGCTTTTACTTACTATTGTCTTTCTCCTTCAGTAACCCAATATAATAGGTCAGTATGCATTGAATAATCCCTCAGTGATCATGAAAAATATTTTTATTTCAAGCCTTTATGATTTAGTAATTATCTACTTTCTGGATGTTTTGGGTTTTTTTTAATGTTTGCAGTCTTAGTCATTAGCCTGGATTGAAACAATGGGGAATAAACCATAGAAGCTATGCAAAAATTGGAAAGGGAAGCAGGCTGGTGCTTCACCAGCTTTCCCTTTCCTGTGGAGTACTTGATGTTCAGCCTCATTTGTGAGTGCATTGTTACTGAGGAGTTGCCTATTTTGTTCCATTAAATGAGACTCTAGTATCTGATGCATCGCCGCTCATGTCATTTCTCCCTAGGGAATGCACTTCATGTGCTCTAATGCTTTGTCCACCGTGCAGTTCTTAAACAGTCCAAGGAGTTACTCGTAGTCTTGTCTAGGCTAGGAAGGAACTTATCCTTTAAATTAAGACTACAGAACATCTACTTTTGATAGCTGTCTTGTGTTCTGAACTCTTTCCTTCTGGCATCCTAAGCTATTATGAAAACCAGCTTCGCGTTTTCAACAGTTGTGAAACAAGCTGGTTACTAACAGGAATGTTCTGATAGCTTGTTGTAGGAAAAAACAAGAGTTGAGTAACTTAACATAATATCATTGACTGAGACTGTTAGATAATGAAGTAATTTTCATTTAGTTGTACTGAGATTTAATTAATAAAGGTCCATCTAAGATTTACAAATCAACGAGAAGCTGCAGGAGAGGACATGTTGGTAGCTGTGGTCCTTGAAAAGGATACTTTCTTTCTAGTCCTAAAAGCAAAATTTGTTTAAAGTGAAAAAGATTTCCTATAATTCTTATAAATCTATCTTTCATTTACCTGCTCTTTTCTTTCTGCATGCTTACAATATAATGCATTTCAGCCACAGTACACTAGGCACTCTGCGGGGTTGTGGCTGACGACAATGCTACAGAATGCCAAGATTTCCGTGCTGTCCTGGGTACTCGTGGGGAAGCATAGACTGTGTTGTGGGTCATTGTGCTTCAAATGTTACTGTGTGTTACAGATAGTTCAGGATTTCTAGGAAATAACACAACTCTGGTCCTTCATGTCATTAAAAAAAATCCCAATCCTAAAACCAAAAACCCAAACAAACAAAAAAAAACAAACAAAAAAATTGGTAACTAGACAGACAAGTCAAAAGGTGAAGGGAAAGAGAAGCACGTAGGTGTCCAAGACTATATTCCACATCTTTATCCGAAATGCTCTAGCTGCTCAGGTTCCAGGCCTCAGCTGTTAAGACCAGTGATCCCCAACGAGTGACTCGGAGATAACCTCTGAAACCTTTAGTTATTCTTCATTGCTATACGAAAGTAAAGGCTACTAAAGGAGAACAAAGTTGAGTATCTGTGGTGTATTACCTGCTCAGTGTTGTTGTCTGAAGGCTAGCAAGAATTGTGCATGGTCATAATGGCCTTTAATAATTGAGCAGGGACACCACAGAATCAGCCATCACTGGCATAAACTTAAAGGGCTCTATGTTTTCCCCAGGTCATAATAACCTTGAATAGTTGAGCAAAGACAGCACAGGATCAGTCATGAGTGGCGTATACTTAAAGGGCTCTATATTTCCCCAGCTCCTGTAATTATTTTGATGGTATCTGTTACCTTTGATAGAAAGGAGATGATGAAAATTTTTAAAGTTTTCATAAAGTTTCTATTATTGTTGATGTCCATGAATAGTGTGGTAAACTCCTGTTTTAGAGAAGCAGTGTTATCTGTTCAGTCTCCTTGTTTTGAACTCAATGAGTAGGCATTTTAGTAAAATGATGTTTCAAGCTTTCTTTAAGAAGAGAATTTCAAATAACACATGTAAGCTCATAGCCATTCAAATTTCTTATTTCTGCATTTGCTGTAAGTCAGAATGACTGCCGATCTTGGAAAGCTGCATAGCATGGACCATTTCTGCAAGATCTGAAGTCAAAAATGTGATGTATTGTCAAATACTACCCTAGTAATGATCCATGGTTTTTAATGCTGGTTGCATCTTTCCTATTGACATTTTTTTTGATACCTATATCTGATTTATTGCTTTCTATTGAACATTTGTTTCTTTTAACTGGGGCTAGACCTACTAGTGCAAACGCCAGATAAATATGCATAGCCTTAATTGAACTCATGGCAGAGTAAAACTTGCACAAACAGCAAAGATTGGAGTTCATCCAGTAAATTTGTACTCATTTATAGCATAGTGGATCAGAGTTACTGTCTTCTGCCATCCTATTTAGTGAGCACTAATTACGTGCTTTGCGTGGGTCAAAAAAATCAAATTATTTTATATTCATTATGCTAGTCCCCATGTTTCGATATCCGAAGTGACTGGGTGTGATAGGCCAGACCTCTTTAGAGTCCCAGCAAGAATAAAAGGTATTTGGCAGTTTCTGGTAAAATAACTATTTATGTGGTTGATCAGGACACAAAATTGTTCTGGAGCTGAGTAAAGAATATACTTACAAGAAGGACAGCCGCATCTGTGCACTGACAGGCTTTTTTAATCGAATTGATATAATGTATATAAATTTCTGTCATAGTATGAATGTTTGTTTTACTAGTTGAGATGTAGTGCGTATTCAACACTTAATATTTTCAGTGAATGTTCTTTTCCAAAAAAATGAAGGCTAATCACAAAAAATATAAATGGATTTAGTACGTAAAATTCCAAACTGCCCCTACACTGAGATTATGTTAGTTCCCTGAGTTGGGCCATAACTAAATGGAAAGTAAGCATTCTGATCAGTAATACATTGGTGAAGTAACATCTATTCTGAGATCCTGCGAGGTTTTTTTTTTTCTTTAACTAAAATATATATTTCAACTAAAACCGCTAATCTTTTCACTGTCTCCAGAGGGCGAAATCATTGACCGTTATGTTTAGAAACTGTCTGTGAATTAAGAGTCTATATGAAATGGAAAGAATGCTGCTTGAGCAATTAATCACTCTTTACTTAATTTAAAATAAATAATGACATTGTAGAAAGCTGTTGCGTTGGGTTTAAAAAGAAACTGATTCTTGGAAAAGCAGCAGAACAAAATTTCTTCCTGCTACTACCAGTGGGTTTCCAAATGTTGCAGGCACAATAGTTTTTGATTATGTGACAATATTTTGTTCAAATGTCTCTAAGTACGTGTTCCCCAAAGGCATGTTGCTCTTGGCCACTACTATCTAGTGGCCACTCTCAGATTTCAAGGCGAGAATCGCCTGTTAGACCCTGGTTTCTGATGAAAGTTAGTACTAACTCCACAACTTCTGTTGGCAGACTTGTGGCACCAGCTCTTACTGACTCCCCTGATGGGAATAAAGTCATCGCCTAAGTAACCGTACCCATGTATTTTGTCTCCCATCTTGAAGATCTGTGTTCCCCATCTGAAATAATTAATCTCCACTTGCTCCGGTCCTTTGCAAATTCAACACTTTTGAAGAAAGCTGATTCTGCTGGACGGTCCCCTGATAGTATTTCAATGGTTTAGGTACTGCTCTGCCTTGGATTACAGGTTCATTTACCTACAACTGTGAATGAGGTAGTGAACTTGTTGGTACGTTGCTGCTGAGCAGTACTGTGCTCTCATCCTGCTCTTGTCACAAATGATTCTGTGTTTGTCTGTATGAAAGTGCATTTCTGTCAGACAAGCCCAGAATTTATCGCAGCTATTTGATTTCTTTTAAGTTGTCTGAAAATGACCAGTGACTTGATTTATACCTACTCGCTTTCCCCAGTTCATTGAAAAAAATCACTGAACAATATTAATGGAAGAACCGATCCTTGTGGGACTTAACTGTAGAGGTATCTTAATTGGAATGACTCTGCTCATTTCCCCCCCCCCCCCCCCATGTGTTCAGTTGTAATTAATTGTAAAATGTGCTGTGTACCTGTGCAGTTAAACCAATCTGGCTATGTTTGTTAGTACTCCAGAGTGGTTGATGTATATAATAAATAATTATTTTTATAAATGGAAGTCCAAAACTTCAATCAAAAAATCTCCTCAAGTTGAACCATGCTTATTTTCCGTAACTTACCATCAGTTGTCAGTGGTCATTCTATTACACAGTCCTGAGCTGTAGTCTAATTTCCCTGCTTGTCCTAGATCAGGGCAGCATTAGGCAGTCACTTCCTACTCTGGCAATGTGATGAATGGTGATTTTCCCCCCCCCCCCCCCCCCCCAAGATATTTCATTATATAATAGAGCAAAGAAGTCAAAACTGAATTAATTTCTTGTTATCTGTTGACAGGTGAATTTTACCCCAAAGATTACTTTCCAAGACCCTTAATCTTCCTAGGTGATGGGTCAGTTTGGAAAAAAAGCCAAATATATTTGTGAACAAGAACTACTGTGTGGTGTCTCAGGACTTAATGTCTATAACCTGTCTGTAAGGTAGCTGCTAAAGCTGCTCCCTTGGGGATACGTACAACGTGGATTGTCCTTAGCAAGGAAGCTTTTAACTAGAACAAACCAAACACACAAAAAAACCCAGGGGAAAAAACCCAACTGTGCAGCTGAAATAAATTATGGGCCAGTGTGGTCTTCAACTTCTTGGTCACTGTAGTGAGATTGTGTGGTGCTGCTGGAAAGGTGATCAGCTTGTTAGGTATTTCATGGAAAACTTGAGTGACCTGTTTACTGAAGATAAATAACTGATGTCTAAATCCCAGATAAAAGCAATCTCACTTCCAGAGGTGGTTGGAATCATCACTGGATGCTCTGAACAAGGCGAAATGAAAGCAGTGAGGGACCGTCAGCAAACAGAAGAGTTGAGTCTCTTGAGAGCTGTATATACAAGTTTGTTGATACCTTTTAAGAGGATAAAGTACTGTGAGCAGTTTGCCTTAGTGTTCTCCTGTGCCATAATCGTGTTCTCTTAGCGGTGTTTGTGCAGCGTAGAGAATTGCCTCTGCTGAAACAGACTGAGCTCTACTAGAACATCAAAGGTTCACGTGAGCTGGGATGTTCATTTTGTGGAGCAGATATTGCACAAGGTTAGGGAAGTGGGATGCCTCGTAATGCTGAGAGAACAGATGCATGTTGTTTTTTTTGGGTTTTGGGGGGGGGGTTTGGGCTTTGTTTGGTGGTTTTTGTTTTTTTTTTTTTTTTTTAATTGGCAGAAAATCCATAATCCCACAGAGCAGTATCTTTGCTCGAACCACCTTGTAAAGGCAAAATAAAAATATACAGTATTTTCTCAGTATATGGCAGTTTTCACTGGAATTCCACATATGCAAATGATAGCATTCTTTTTTCTGTTTACTTTCTTAAAGTTTGTTTTCATAAAATGAGCATTTGCCTAAATTGCTGAAGTAGATTTTTTTTTTTAAATACCAGCTGCATAATTGCTAAACATGTTGCTCTTAAATCTGTTTGCTAAAGGAAGGAGGCTTTTTCACATGCTAATCCTCAGCCTTTCATCTGGAGGTTCTAAAGAAGTAGCTGTTTCAGGTTACTAAATCAGTATTGAGATTTGAAGACTATACCAATTCACAGAGGGTGCAGAATTGAATTAGTTACATATGTACTATGCAATTGTGCAAATGTGCGTACATCCTTGTTGCCACTTTACTCTTGCATCAGTTCTTGTAATTGCCAGGCATATTTTGTGTTTTCCTAAGCCCAAAGTCCACAATACCCGACTTCATTAATGTGTAATTTTGGCGTGCTGACTTAAGGAATCCTGGAAATGAAATGTGCGTGTTTGGCCTGTAAACAAAAGCTTTCAGCTTTTTAAATTACTGACCCTACTCCTTGGGCTAAGGAACTGTTGTCTGAAGAAAATTCTGACTTTGAAGGTGTAAGATCTGTCTCCTGTCATCTCAAGAAAGTGCATGTTGACTACAGGATGCTGAAAATTCACTAATCTTTTCTCTCCACTCCTCTCTAGTCTGAACTTTTAAAGCTGATTCTGTATGCTCCTCCACTGGGAGCAGGAGGGCGGACGCTTCTGGGGATGTGGAGCGTGGTTCCTGTTGGCAGATGGTAGAGAGATCATTTGTCCTAAGTCCATTGCAGGATACGTTGTTAGCACGGTGCTCATTTAGTCAGCAATAGAACCGAGAAAGTCTTCAAAGAAATGGATGCGTGGGTAACTCTTACTGTGAATCTGAAGTCGGTGAGGTTGGGTGTCTGGTAATAGCAGCTGTCTCAGATGACTTTGGAATTGGCAGACGTCAGTCTCTGGACCATTCTCCTCACAAAAACAAGCAATCAAAACATCACATAAATATGCACTTACTGTATAGTCCCTTTTAGCCAAATAATTCTAAAGACTTTTGGTGTGAAGTGCTTCAAGTGTCAAAAAAGTGTCCAACAGCTTCAAGTGTCAGAAACTTGAAGTTTCATCTGTAATAACAAATTCTATAAAAATCAGCTGAACAGTCTTCCTTATGAATACATTTTGTTATTTACAGAGACTTTAAAGGGGATTTGGAGGCAGGTTGATGGAACTACTTCATTGCTTTCACCTAACAAAGAAATTGTATTTTAGTGAAGGAAAGCCTCTCAGTTGCAGAGATGAATTTGGTTGGTGGGGGAGCACCGGTAAAATCTAAGGGAATAAACAGTGGAAACAATCTGCTTTTCTCAAAGCTGTCAAGAAGAGAGGGAACTAATGCAAGGAATAATGAAGCTCCCAAGGTACTTCACCGTTCTTGAGGCTTCTTCCTCAAAATCTAAAGGTAGTGTTTGTGCTCCCTTTGGAAACCAAAGAAATCAGTCACTAAAGTCATAGCAACAGAGGATGAGACCTGTTAAAAACGTGTCTCACTGGAGATGGATGCCAGGTTCTATTTAAACAGCTTTGCTTTGTCTTTGACAATGGTCAAATTATTTGGTACACATCACAATGTTTAACGTTTGTCGTGTCTGGAGCGTCATGGTTTTACCTTGTTGGCACTGGATGCTGTTCTGCAGATGGATGGCAGAAGCCAATGCTTTAGTGTCTACTGTCCTGAGATCCATTTTCCTTAGGAAACCAAGGAAAAAATGCAGCTGTGTACCTAACTAATATTTTGTTTTCACCCTTTGCGTGGTAATTTTCCTCCTACATCTTTAACTGAGAAAGTTGTTAAAATGTCCTTGCTTTTAGCTGTACTTGTATTAGTTCAGTCAAGGGTCCCCTGACTCCCAAAGTGGCTTTCTTAGGATATTTTACCAAGAATTAATTGTATTCTATAAAACAAGTAGTTAAAATTGTCATATTCTAGAATTATCCACTTCATAAATGGCAAGAATTATACTTGAATATGCACGTCTCCATTAGGTTCAACTAGAACTTAATTAAAGTTTGAAAAGCATCATGAGTTTCTCTGATGAAAGGCCTTATGTAAATTTGAGAAGTGTGTTTATTATAACTGATAATAAAAGCCTGGTTTCTTCTGAAGGGCTTATTTGTTAAGCTACAGCTTGAAGGTGACTTGGGGTCATATTCAATATAATCTTTGTCTGCATTCAGTGCCAGGAAGCCCTCCAAAGGCCAGGCAGACTCCCTCACCTTCAAAATTAATTTTTCTATATGACTGCAGCAGAGTTTGATTTGCAAACACAATAACTAATTTCCTTTAGTTTGGCCCTAAGGGAGATGGTTGCTTTCTGTATAACACTTAATAGACATATCTGATTTCACTCAAACTGAAGGAGATGGCGAAAACTCCAAAGGTGACATTGGGATGCTCCTAAATCTCCCAAGACCTGGGCCAGAATCTGGGTTTTATGTATGCTCCAAACTTAAACTTTAAGCCCTCTAAGACTAGAGTAAAAGTGCACTTGTATTAAAAGAGCCTTGATACCTCCTGCAGAACTGACGCAAACATTTCGTTAAACAAATTGTGATGTTTGTTTTCTTGTATTTAATTTTTTTCTTTGTTTGTTGTATGGGGCATTTGCATGAAAATGGGATCCTGAAGATTTCATCTGTTCCTGCTGTTTGTTCCTCACCTGGAGGCACAATCTTTGCTCTGATTTGCAATTAGTTACTGTGTAAATTATTGCAGTGTCAGAGTTGGTATTATGCTTTCGGGTGGAGAGGGAGCAGCGGGAGCTGATGAATACTTAAAACCACTCTAGTTTTATGCAAAGATCTTGCAAAATTACACACACTAGGGAAAGATGAAATTGAGAAGCCACGCAGACTGAGTGGAATGGTCCTTAAAACACTGACATGACCTGTCTCTCATCCAGCCAGTGTCAAATTAGGAACCAATTGTAGCTGTGCTGGAGCAGGAACAAAGTTTGGAACCCTCAGGGAGATGCCACCAGCTGTTCTCAGACTTCTTTATTGATTTGATTATTTGATCCTGTGGTTGGAACAGGATTTCTGTTATCTAGGGGAAGAAATCACTTAAAGGTATGAGGCAGGAGTTCATTCCATCATAGGAATGGTGGCTTGAGTCAGGCACCAAACCCACCTCTCAAACGAGGAGCGACACAGATCTGCATTAGCGTTGTTTAAAATCCTAGAAACCTATTATTTCAGAGAGAAAGCAAAACGGATCTGAATCGAGGCAACTGCATCTTCTGGGAAACTGATGTTTTGTAATGCAAGTGGTTGTGCCAGGGAGGGCGACTGGCCCTGTGGGTCTTGCTCTGTCCTTCTGGAAAGGTGTAGCAGATGGTTCTGGTCAAGTGTAGACCTGAATTCCTCATCTGAGACCGAGAGGAAAGCGCTAAACTACCTTTGCAGTACTCTATTTATTGCAACATGTTTTCTTAATAACAAGCTTAGTTTTTGTACTTCCTAGCTGCTAGAAGATCAGTCATGTTTGAGTTATACCGATGTGCTAAGAACGTCTTTGGGAAAGTTACCAAAGAGCAGCCTTGCCTGTTGCCTTTGGTACCAAATACGGGCACCGGACTTGAAGCGTGTGTGGAAGTTGGTGTTAAAGAGGGAATGTAACATTCTGGTAAAAGTATTTGTTTAACTTTGCACCTCATTCCCAAATTCATTTTGAAGCCAATGAGTTTTTCCTGTGGATGCCTTCAGTTTATAGACTGGGAGCAAGGCTGAGGGGGATTCCTTCGCAATTTTCATGGGGATGAGACAGCCAACATAAAGCCGAGCTGCGTCCTTTCCTCATTACAGCATGTCAGGTACCTTGCAGAGTATGGCCGGAAGCTGTACAGCGTACGAAGTGACCCGAAGCAGAGTGTGATGAGATGTTTCCAAGTAAACATTTCCCAACAAGTGCAAAGGATAGGTAGGATAAACAAATAGTTCCCTGGAAAATTTATCTGGTTGTAACGATAACTTGGAGTGCTGGAGATGACTGAATTGTTATTGCTGACTGGAGCTGGCACACAGATACGTATCACGCTCCCACGGCAGGCTCTCGTTGCAAAGCAACTTTATTGTCTTGGGGGGCAGGAGGAAAGTAAGTCTGTCTCCCAATATCTTATAATTACTAAATGAGATAAGATAATCAGAATTGGCTTTTTTTTTTTTTTTTTTCTTCTTTTAAATATAGGTACTTCAGAAAGTCTCATTGTTTTGTTCAGATTAAATCCTGGCTGCTGCTGGGAAGTACTGGCCTGAGAGGTTGACAGCGACACAGCGTGATTCGAGAGCTGGCAAAAGATGTCGTACTGTGCATATGCGTAGATAGGTCATATCCCAAAATAACGTGAGGAACTCTGAAACCCAAAGTGCTGAGGCCATTATCACATTGCCTTCAATTAGGGAACAAATCAATGTTTCAGCCTGGCTGTCCTTTCTGAAGTTGTTTTTAGAATCTTGGTATTTAGGAATCCCCTATGGCTGGGTCTCATTTCCTGCTCGCCTCTTTTCAGCATCCCCCTGCCCTTCGGGCTCCCTCTGTCGCAGGGCATGTACGGTTTGCAGTAGCCGGCGCAGTTCTCCAGGGTTTTGGCTTTCATCTCCGAGGCTTTGGTAGCCGGAAGGAAAAAGGTGATGAGAGCATCAACTGGCTTACCTCGATGGCAAATTCAGCTGCAGGATGCATATGTTTTCATCTCCTGGAGCAATGAAGGAGGCTGAATTTAGAGCTTGCCAATATTATATTGTTAGCGTCAGTTTGCTTTCTTCTACTAGGCTATCTAGTATTTCTGAAAATAAAGCAATTTTAACCTTCCAGTGTAAATGCTGAAAACTGCAGCAGGAAAGGTAAGTATCCAGCACTACACACTTTGAAGAATAAAGAAAGTAAATAATCCTAAAGCTGTTATTTCTACTATTTATCAGGTTCTTTGGGCTACGCATTTTGTGGAAGCAAAAAACCATAATTGGTTTCTGTAGGAATAAGGACAGTTGTGTCTGGGGACTGAACTGCCAAATGTCACCTTAAGCATTATAAAAAATGCCAACAGTTTAACATTAAGAAATGTAAGAAGTGATACAATTAATATGAGAAAAGTGGTAGTGTGTATATATGTGTGTGTATATATGGAAAACTCTCTAAATCTTCTAACAAATAGGTAGGATTTATGATAAAGCCACTCTTGGATTATCAACTCCAAGTATTACCAATTGTAAGTAAAGCTCTTCTCAAATCATGAATCTGCCTTCAATCATGATATTTTCAAAGTCATAATTTTAGAATTCAGTTTTTCTGTTACCTTCTACATTTTAAGCTGTTTGGGTGATATTTTAGTGACAGATTTATCTTTAAGACTACAAACAGGAATCTGAGCTGCTACATAGGAATGTAAATTAAAAGCTGAATTTTTAGTAAAGCTGAGTTTCTGAAATAATTCCATCACTTCAGCAGTATGGAATGTCAATATTAAACCAAAATGTTATGAGTGTCTTGATTTAAAAGCTGAAAATTTAGAAGCATTGACGCTTGCTTGAAAGAAAATTCTTTTAAATCAACGGAAGTTTTAAATGGCTTGCCAGATCAAGCTTTACAGTGAGCTGACTTTGTGTACCCTCTTCATTAATAACCTCTCAAGTTCTGGCTTGCCAGGCAGATGAGCTCACAGCTCTGTAGTCTCACCTCCCGTTTCAGCAAAATGCAGGATGCTCAGCTGCCGGTGGTGAGGGTGGGTCATTTCCTTTCTTTCCGTAGTCTGCCATAATAATTTTGGGAACTCGAGGAACTTTTGAGGCAGGATGAATTGAAGCGCTTTCTAGGAATTTCACTTCATTCCTTTTTTTGAGAGGATACTGAGGACAAGTGCTAAAATATTACTGCCACTACTGTTCTTCGAAGATAAATTTTTGTTCTTGCTGAGATTAAGCTTGACCATTTTGTACAAGTTCTTAATTTTCTTCTTCCATTCTTCTTTATAAAAGATTGTGATAGCCTGAAAAGCACGATTGAATACTTGGAACTATTGTAGCAAGACAATCTTGACATAACTCATTCAACAGCAAATGACTGTTTTGTGCCTGATCTTGTAGACGGCAGTCTACCTGCATGCAGTCAGTAATGGATTCACTGAACGGAGGTCTCATCTTCCTAAAAAAGACTCCACCCACCCATGAAGTGGATGCAATCAGCATTTTAAAAAATAATTCACAGTAATAGCACTTTTTGAGGAACAAAATGGTTAAGCTCTTTGCATTTTTAGAGGCATCTGCTACATAAGTGCAACATTTATCAAAGGAATAAAAGAATATGCTGTACAAATCAAAACAAAATCCTTTGAAAAAGCAATTATTGGAATAAAATGTAGGTGGAAGCAGTTAAAAAAATGGCACAAACTGGATAAAACTAAGCAAAACAGCTCCTTAGGTGATGGTTGTCCATCATGTTCAACCACTTTGGTCGCAGAGTGTCCTGCAGTGATAGGTGAGAGCTGTGTGCCGTGGTCCCTCTCCTGCAGCGTGCCTGGCACAGCTGTTCTCGCCAGGACTGTTCTTTCAGAATAGCACCTCACTTACAGAAACTGCCCTCTCCCTTTCTAAATATTTGTGTGCTTATGAAATACTAAAAGCTAATATATTTAAAACACCCCCCTCCATCATTACCAGAGGCTATGAAAATTTTTAAACTGTAAATAATTCCCATAGTCACTGCTGTTGCTGCTGATTCCTGTGTAGTGTCTGTTTCTGTGCTGTTTACAGTAACACTTCTAAGTTGGTTTTTCTTGCTTCTGTTCTTCCACGTGGTCATGCAGCTTAACTTTGCTCTCTGTATCTACTGAGGGCATATTTGTAAGGTCCCAAGGAGAAGAGGAAACCCTTCTTCAAACTGAGGCTTTGATTTGGCCTGGGAAAGCACTTCCACGTGCTTTTCAGTAGTCGAAGTTCCACCTAAATCAGCGGTGCTGAAAGCATACTTTAAAATGGGGTGAGTCTAATCACATCCTCAAAGTCAGGTGCCTGCTTCATTGCTCTGCTGAAAGCAGAGAGGATCTCGTGCACACTGCGACAGAATCAAATTTTTCCTCCTGGGGTCATGGGCATAGTGAAAAAAGTAATATAACAGTCATAACCTGCAGCAGAGTGTCTCTAAAGAATCGTATCTGGAATCGTGTATCCATCTGCTTAGTGTACGGGGAAAAATAATATCAAGGATTTTTTGAATGCATATGGTGGCAAACTTAAGCAGGGTCTTGGTAAGGTGATTTGTGGGACTCCACTTTTTCAAAAGTGATGCAAAAGCATCTAGCATTCAAACCATGGTTACGAAACTGCTTACTGTATTTTCTAAGTAGCTGCCTTCTGCATCTTTGGGTCTTCATTTCAAAGTCCCTGCAGGTTGCTGCCCAGTGGGCTGGTTTCTTTTGTTACGTGAATAAATGTCTGATGTCTAAGACTGTGACTGCTTCAGGTTTAGTGTTCATCTCCTAGCAGGTTAAAATTAATCTGTAGTTCCTGAGTCAATTAACAGGAGGCCGTTTGGTTGTGTTAAAACTCAGTTGACTAAATGAGGTGAATACGGAGAGTAACGTGCTCACACAGGTACAGGAATCGCTGCCTGAGGTGTTAGATGATCGTAGGGATACCACCCTCTTTCAGTATTTGCTGATCTATGAAGCCAGTTTCTTACTCAGGTGTCTAACAACATGCATATATGTGTATAAATCATTTCTGTGTCATATTAAAATGTTAAATTTACAATTTTGCACTTTATAGAGCCTGTAGAATCTAGTTAGCAAACCGTGCTGTTGGAAAACAAGATTGCAAATCGGTTATTTCATGCTTGGCGCTGTTTGGCTGTCTTTGCTTTGCTAAGATCCTTGTTCAGCAGACACTGTGAAAGTGAACATGCTTGTGAGTTTGACCTATTGTTCAGATATAACTGCAGACTAATAACAACTTTGATCATTGAGAAATTTATTCTTTTTTGACCCACAAGACAGCATAAATGGCCCAGTTTTATAAACTGAAATTTATAGGCTTATCAGATCTAACATTCAAGCCTTTCTTATCTGGAAAATTAAGGCCAATCCTACATGCAGAATTATAGTAATTTTCATCAAAAACCTGTCCTCTGCTGTAGGTTACTCCCTAGGGAGGCAAAATGCAGAGGAGCTGATTTCTGGAAAGCAACTGCAACCTTCTTAGCAGAAGTAATTTATCAAAGTACTGCTTTGAAAAATGGCACACGTTTAATTGTACTGAACCTTCCTTGTAGTCCAGAAAAATAAAACAAAGTTCAAATCTGATTTGGTTAGTGTGGTCCAAATGCTCTTTCCAGATTCTCAAAGCAGACTTCACTCGTAGATGTTCTGTCTTCCTTGAACGTTAAGATCATCCACAGCTAAGTGGAAGGCGGATGGCCGCACACAATTAGGCTGTCTAACATTACTAGAGTTGCCATATAATGAATTGGTTTGCTTTTAGAATTTTTTTTCAACGTTTGTAGTTTTATCACAGAGTAATAATGCTTGGAGGTTAACTGTTTATTTTCTCAGGTTTAACATTACAGCAGAAATCTTTAGCTGACATTCACCATGTTATTAAGCAAATGTTCCACTATGAGGCACAATTTGTTTTTTCTTTGAGTGACGTGACCATACTTCCTTTCAAAACTCAGTGCAAATAAAATCTCTGGATTTAATATTTTCTGGGGATTTTTTTCTGCAATTGAATAGGAAAGTCAGTTTAGGTCCTTGCTATTTAATATTCATCCAGGGCTGATATCTGAAAAATCCCTCCTTAGAAATTAAACATGGCTCTCGTATGAGAACAGGCACTTTGGACCTAATGCAAAATCAAAAGAAATCAGTTGTGAGATTCCTGTTGCTTTTATACATCCATTACTGCTCATTGGAGTAAAAATTTAAAAGAAGTGTTCTTTCTCTGCTCAGAATTGGGCTCGTTTATTTGTATTATACTTATTACTACTTCTTTGCAGTGACGTGAAGAGATCCTGGTATGAACACATCTTCATAGAGTTAAAGATTCTGGAATTTCTGTGTGATGCAAAGCTGGGAACATCTGCTCGCTTACCACTAGTTTCTGACTATCACAGGTCTTTAACTCGTACTCGCCGCTCTGCTGAGTCCGGGGAGACGGCTTTGACAGAAGCAGCGTGCTGCTTCCAGTCTGAAGGCTCGCAGTGTTCTGCTTTGTGTCAGGAAACTCAGGCTGGATAGAGAATCCCGCACTTTTTTGGGGATGCTTTTCCCATGGTCAGTCACACTGATTATTCAAAAATATGCATATGGTCTGCCTGGTTTTTGTTTGGTTTTATTTCACTTCAGATTCTGGGTGTTGGTTCTTGTTTCATTTTTCTGTGCAATATTAGACATGTCTTT
Organism: Balearica regulorum gibbericeps; assembly: GCF_011004875.1. Lineage (NCBI taxonomy): Eukaryota > Metazoa > Chordata > Aves > Gruiformes > Gruidae > Balearica > Balearica regulorum. The sequence continues at coordinate 3,537,819 of NC_046198.1, forward strand.
AATACCTAGTATTTTTTCAGTTGCGGATCATTATAAGTTATGAGCAATGCTGAATCTGTTGAATTTAGAGACTGAATTAAGGGTATTTTTAGGGCATGGGACTACAGATATCTAACCAGAAGTAAGTGTAAATGTTTCAGTAAGTGCTGCAAAAACCCAAATTGTATATTTCTAGTACATAAGAACTGGAAAATGTTAAAGTACGTATGGAAATACATTTTCATCATCATAAAGCTTGCTTCGACTCATTGGTATGCAACTACCAAGTAATTAAATGTAATTGAAGTGGTATGCCAGAGGATGCGTGATCCAAAAGTAATTTCTACTCATGTAATGCTCTGCAGTGTGATCTGGAAGCTGAATTTAATTGTGTATTTGACCTGCACAAAATGAATAGCAACTACCATCTTATTATGCTACACCTGCGTTTTAAATGCTACTTAATTAGTCAATATAAAACTAATAATGAAGCAGTAATAGATACTGCTGACTATATTTAAGTGAACGTTAAGTTCTGTTGAATGTGCTTCATACCAGCATACTATAGAGGCAAACCGTTTTCTCATCCTGTTTTATAATTAAGAGCATTTAAGGTTTCCATATGTGTTCTTTCAGTGATGTGAAACATCTCTGAATTTAGTTTTCCTGTGGCTGTGCTGCTGGATCTAACCAAATAGTCTTCTATAAGTGTGTGAGGTGCTCTACATCCTCTGTGTATTTCTTACAGTTTACGTTCGTTAAGGCTGTCTCAGACTAAGTTTAATTCATTAAATCAGACATTTTTGCTTGTGCTGCATTTGAGCCTATGTAGGTAGAAGGAAACTCCTGTTCTGCTGCAATGAGTTCTACACTGATGAGAAATAAAGGAAACCTATTTTCTTTGGCGCTCTCTTCGTTAGCAAGTCAGGAGGCCCAGTGAGAGAGGATCTTTAGAGCAGAACCGTTAGAGCTATCCACCCACTGACACCGCTGACTTCCTTTAGAAACACTGAAGCACTTTGGTACCTTCTGGGCTTGCACTCAACTTACCCTACAGTCAGTGTTTTCCTTGGATGAAAATAGTCTTTAATTCCAAAGTGTGGCAGGAGCTGCCTATAGTTATGATGCCCTTGGTAATGGGCATGTGTATGAAAATAGAAAAAATGATAGTCAGGATCATCTGCTGGTCCATACCAAAGAGTTCATGGCTTTCTAATCAGTAGGCGATTTTCAGAGTTTTTTAGCTCGAGAAGGGGAGAGAAGGAAAATCTTGTGTCCAGATGAAGACTTGAGACCAAAAAACATCTTGAAGGGTGTTGGTGGAGCAGTCTTAGCCAGACAGAAACAGTTACCTAACCAGCAGGCCAAAGGCAAGGCTATGATTTGGTTGAGGGGGTATGAGCGAGCAACATCTCTGGTTTAATCTGCACGGCTTTGCAGCAAAGAAAGAAAGGAAAGGACGTAGGGTGAAAGAAAACAAGATGTAGCATGATTTTTCTCTTGGCTAATAGTGGGCAATAGGAACAGAGAATAGACTTGAAGTATGATCCCTATTTCAAGAATATTTCATGAATAATTGCTTTAAGCGGTAACCGCTTGTTTTCAGCATGGAGTGTGCTTCAACGGCTGTCCGTTACGTTACAGAGATGACTCCTTGCAACTTGTTGTAAAAGGAATTCACAGATATGGCGGCTTCTAAGGAGTTTCATTACTAGAAGTCACAAATGGTTCATTGCTTCATGGAAATGAAAGGTGCGATTGCAAATCTAATCTGTTCATGCCTGAAACTTCAGCAGCCTGATCTGGAATGGATATTGTTGCATAAACTCCATTTTCAAGGAACTCTGGTTGATACTTATTTGCTTGGTTGGTATCCTTCTCTTGGCCACATATCTGGCACTGGGCAAATACTTAGCATGCTGTTGAAATAATGCTCGCTCTGTTGTATTGCTCTTAGAAGTTAGGTGATTCTAATGGTGACTCTTAAAAATATATGGAAAGAGAAAAGTCAAGTCTTGCCCTTGGAACTTTTTCCTAACCTCTACATACTGGAACTTCGGCTGTATTGTAGCTGTAATCCAAATAACACTACCAGAATTAGTATATCCAGAGGAAATTATATTTGTAGTTACAAATATATGTGAGAGAGTGGCTTTTGAATACAGTGTGCTAAAAAGGGTGAGGGTTTTACTTGGATCTATCACAATGCATAAATCGCCTTTTAAAAAACCCTAATACCTCTTGTTTTGGAAGAGTGTGCTTTAAAGTTTGTTTTGCTATTTAAAGAATAATATTTTTTTCCTGCATTGTTACCTTTCCTGCTGTGATTGTTTTAACTGTACTCTGCTGCTTCACTTTCTTAAAATACGTGGGCAGTTCACTGACAAAACCTGTCAGTGTAAATCTTGAGCTCTTAAAACAATTTTGGAGTGGTGATCAAAAGAGCTAGCATATGCTTCCAAGTCACTTTGGATTAAATATGGTAGAGTGTCTACTCATTTCTGAATGTCAAATTTGACACTTAAGTTAGATGGGACATGGGTTTCTATTCTGGAAAAATAAAATAATTATTTTTTTCCCTGAAGTTAGCTTGAAATTGAGCTGAGGTGCTGCCGCTGAGCGGTGTAGCCATGAGGCTGCTGTGTGATGTAACTTGTCCCGCTCTGTCATTGAAAATTTACTGAAGAATATTTAATTATTCCACTGAAAAACTCCAGCACATGGAAGTAATCAGTGTCTGCTTTCATCCCAGTTCCCCCAAGCCTTCTGATTTAAGGCTGTAGGGATCTTAGAAATTTGGGCTGGCTAGAATACAGTTGTTAACAAATGCTAAGCTTCCAGATTAGTTTTCAGTTTGTTGTAACATAGTAGAATGTTATTGCCAGTATTCCTCCTAAATAAAAACCAGACGGATAGATAGGTGTGCTTTGTTTAATTCCCACCAGGTACTGGGACGCATCTCTATGCCAAGGCATGCCACCAATTAGCTATTGCAAGTCAATTCTTTCCTGTGCTGGAATTGTCATGCATCGTATAAATAATTAAACTTGTGGCAGGCTGGAAAAAGGTCTGAGTGTGGCTCTCGCCTATCCTGGACAAGAAAGAAGCACCAGGGCTGTTATTTAGTCTTGAAATTCCGTTTTCAGCTGAAGACCCTGTTCTTAAGCAGCACTCCTTTGGCTCGCCCGTTATAAGTTGCTCAGTTCTGAGCAAAGTAATTAGCACAAGCTCAAACGTTGTGATAATAGCTTGAGTTTATCACCTCCCAATTAGCTCAGTGAGGAGGGAGGTAGTGTTTGCCTCTGGCATTCTTGTTCTATTAAGATGTATTCAACAAACACCAAGCTAAAGGCTCTGAAGGCAGCACACCTGGCTGCTACTCTGGAAGTCAAAACTCTGTCAAAAGCCTGGGCTTGCTAAGATCAGAATTAACATCCCTTTTAACTTTCCTAGAGCTGCATGCTGCTTCTCATTACTCCCTCCTGAATTACAGTATCTGAAATTGCTTTTTGCTCTGCATGGTACTGGAAAAATTCAAGCAGAATGGAATCACAGGGCAGGCATGAAACACAAGCACTGTGCTGCGACTTACCTTTCCTTGTCACACAGAGCCTGCGCTGTGCGCGGTGGATCGTTTCTCTGCAAACGTCAATGAAACTCATCTCTCAGGGAAGAAAAGAAAAAAAAAAGACTAAAAGCAGAATGAAATGATGACTAAATGTCATGAGTGACTACTGGAAGTTGTGCCCTTTTACTGAAGGGTCAGAGTTGTCAGTGCAGGAGTTCTGTTAGACGTGCCACGGGTGAGGCTGATGGAGCGAGAGCAGCATCTGCGTGGGTACGTGATCCTGTACCGCACAGTATTTTTATAAACTGCCACTTATACAAGCTGAGGGAAATGCTCATTATGCTGAGAAAAGAGTGTATGAGAACAGTACTCTGCACATACTGCTCGAATGTAAAGGCTTGGAAATGTGTTTTGCTGCTTTTAGTTCATCTGCAGACTCTGCTCCCCATCTGCCCTGCGCTGGTACAGAGGCCAGCACTGATTTTTCTTCCCTTCTTTCTGTAGGTCTCTACTTGCTGTTGCTCCTAAGGCTCCTTTACCCATGCTAGCTTTTAGGAGAGGAGTCTTCCTACTTTCCATAGACACTTCTTCAAGGGTGTGAGCCGTACTCATGTAGGGTTTTTTTATAAAGAGAAATTAAAGTACCTCACTTCCAAATCTGGAGTGGAGAAGCCCACTTGTCAAGGCTATGAACATTTGATAGTCATTCCTTGGCCTCTTTGCTTTTATTCGGTAACCTAGGGCTTTCTTTGTTGTACATTTTGGAATAAAAAGCCATCTGGAGTCAGCACAGAATTTAGATGGCCTTCTGGACAAAATTTCTGAAACGCTGCAACGGAGAGGCACGGTAGTGAGATGAAGCAAAAACGTCTGTAGAGGGCAATTGCAGAAGTTGTTTGTAGCCACCAGAGGCCAGTTAATAGACCATGGTCAAGGACAGTGCAAGAGAGCAGGGAAGGTGGTACGGGCTCTGCCTTCCTTCAGGGAGGGGCTTTTTTCCTCTGAGATGAACTTCTCTAAACTTCAGTAGCAGTTGGATGGAAGCCAGTTCCCTATTTCATGCTTCCCAGGTACTTAGTATGGTGTCATGGTGGAGAAGATTAAAAAAAAAAAAAAAATTGGAATTGCTCAAAAAGCTGCCAATAACACATTTTTCCTTTTTTCTTTTAGAAACTGTTGATGCTGAGAAAACAGGATGAACTTTTTTTTGCCTTTTTGATAAATTCTTACCACAACCTATTTTCAGTGCTGTTTCCTATGCATAGCAGCTGTGATCGAGCTTCTTTTTAGGGGAGGACTCATTGCTATAAAATTTGATTACATAATATTTATAGCAAAAGTATTTTGAGTCAGCAGGAAAAAGCCCGATTATTACAACCTTCTTGTCACGGAGCAAGGGAGAGTTGCTATGTTTCATCAGAAACAGTCTGACACGAGTAGTCGTAAGCCATTCAGTCATCTCCATAAATTAAAACCCTCTATAAAAGTATTCAAAATCAGTATGTAGTTTTTGTATTTGGTGAGAGGAGATAAAATAGTTGGATTTTTAAGCCAACGGTTAACAATAATGTATTTTGCGTTTCACTTATAGAATAAAACCATAAAATCTAAATGATTCATAAACTTCAGCCATCTTTTCAAAGGTGATTTTGATACGTAAGGTTCTAAATCTCAGTGGAAGGTAGGTTCCTCCAGATCGTCAAATGTCAACAGCCTTATTGCTGTTGACAGTAAGACAAGATTTTGATTTCTAATTAGGTAATAATCTTTCGATGAAGCTCTTACCTGAAGAAAAGAGAAGTTAAAGCCTAGATTAAAAAGAAAAAACCCCAACTATTAGCCTATATGGTGTAAAACCTGACTTCCTAGTCATATATACATTATTACTTAAGGCAGCCCCAGAGCCTTTGCGGCGTTAGAGTTTTATTGGATTCCATAGCTCAATAAAAATTGCGCTTTTTTGACAGCCCCGGTGGAAGAGAATTTAAACGCTACGGTTTCAATAGCTGTTACGTAATTTCGTTCCCTTCTATACTTCCTCAGCACTGCATCAAGTTGGTGCCCTGTTGGAAAGAGAAGGGACAGACAGTCCCTCTGCAGATGCCTTTGAACAGCAGGATTATGCACGAGGAGGCAGTCAAACCACTGGAAAGAAAACACTGGCTATTTCAATATTGCCAAACGACCTTCTGTTAACAGAAAGTACTTTAATTCCGTTAGTGCAGGTAAATATTTTAATTCTACGAGCTTTTTTACCATGAAAGAATTCTGTGTTGTATGGAAAGACTAAATAATTCAGCTGGATCTGGATATAACAAAACAGCAAATCTGAAAGGTGTCAACTCTTATGACAATGTTTTCCTGGGTTACAAATGCAAAAACGCTTTTCTAGGACTTGTATGGAGGGAAATAGTTAAGCTCACTCTTAAATTTGAAGTGTGATTTAAGATCTGCAAGCTTCAAACAGACCTAAGTCCCCGAGTGAGGGATGCTTTGTTAAATCAAAAAGCTAATCCTCCAGATGCTCCCTCCCAGAAGGTATTGATTTTTCTTTAAGAAGCTGGCATGCATCCCATCCCATCTTTGCTTATAAACCTTGATCAAAGATGTTCTCTGTGCTACATAAAGGTAAAAATTCTGTAGAGTTTTTCTGTTTAAATCATCAGACTAATTTATAGTCAGTCTACACGGTAATAGAATGACTAAACAAAAAAACCAGACGTAAATAGTTCAGATTTTTTTTCTTCCAGTGGATGGGATTTACAAAAGACAGCAAAATAAAATAAAGGAACCAGAGAAAACAGGCAGCTGATGGCAGAGTTTATCATAGTAAACCCTCTAAAATGAATTCAGGATGAATGCTCGTGTCAAAGCACAAAACCTTTGCCGTTGTCGGTAGGGCACCGCCGCTAATGAAAGCTGGGTTAGCCCCTGATTCGCTGGACCAGCAATGAGGTTGCACTTCCACGATTCGGTCACTTTTAAAAATGTTATTGGTAAGGTTTACCATATGCCTGACAAGAAGGACCCTCAGTTGTAGGAGTGCGTTTATTCAGAGACTGAAACAGCAACCAGGAAGGTTTGTACAACTTCAGTCACCATAAATCTCTGTTGAATATCCCTTCCCTTGGTTACGGAGCGCGTAGCTAACGCTATGTGGTGAAACTTGAAGGGGGAGAGAAAAAGAATTATTTGTTTTTCTTTTCTTCTGTGTACTAGATCACTTATTTTGATCAAACCAGTAAAACCTTTTCAGAGTCATTTACAGTGTTTTGTTCAAGTGCCATATCTTTAGCTCCTTTTAATATGTACTAGTCTGTTTTGTCAAGTCTATAGTACTGCGTTTATTCCTCAGATCTGAGTGCAAGCTATCTTTCCGAAAGCGGCTATGAAAAGAAGCATACAGAACGTAACTGGAGAGAATCTGAAAAAACAATGCTGAATATTTTGCCCAATGCTATGCAGGGACAGATCTAACCCCTAGCTGTATCTTAGAAATACATGGCTACTAGAAGTCCTTGCACTTAAAGATGAATATTGAGTAAAGGAGAAAGGTGGGACCTGCCTATATTAACATGGTCTGTGATTAAAAGAAAAAAAATATACTGGAAAATGAGAAGTCAAAGAACATATTTGGAATAATCATTGATGTGAGTGGTATTTTACAGGGGGCGGTGCCCGTGAATGACTAGCTTTTTAAAGGTTTTCTGTCAATGCTGCTTGCGAGTTTTTTCTATCTTGATTTTTAAAGTTGAGTCCTCTTAACTATTTAGCTTTGGGGAAAATGTTAACATAGGTAAATTTCTGAAAAAAATGTATGTTGTATTTGAATCACAACCTGGGTATTTGTCTTTTGTTAGATGTTTGAGATACAAGAATCTGTAAAAACAAGGAAAAAATATTAATTCAGTTTCTTGACCCTGAAAGTTAGGGAAGTAAAAGGAACCTATTGTGCTTATTTCTTCTGAACCCATTTGCTGATCTCTTCAGGGATAAAAACAGACAGCATTGCAAAGGGCTTTGCCAACAGATGCCGCAGATCATCTTTAACATGTTCCATTTTTAATTTGTACCTAGATGCTATTAGTGAGTTCCTCCTGATTTTCAACAGAAGAAGTGCCAAGAAAATACTGTGATAAATGCTGCCCTGACTATACTTTGTTATTGAGAAGACAACTGAAAACTTAAGGCTGACTCTGGTATATGAGAAGGCAGGTGCCATTCCAGCCTATCACTGTCGATTGTGAAGTTTTATTTCTATTCTCCTGCCTCTCAGCATCTGTACTTTTGGATGGGGGATTTTGTATCTCTAACCCCCCGGGTTACCAGCTCTGGTTTTCTAGCTTTTTAAAAGAATTTAAACCACGCTGCCTATACGACTGGCCAAAATTGCAATATTAGCAAGGGAGGGTGAATGAAAATGCCAGCACAAATGACACGGGCTGCTGTCATTTAGGGTTTGAACTTGTTACGCTCCTGCATGAAGAGCGGCAGATGCTCCTGATACCTTGAAGTCTCTTTTCTAAGCCTTACAATTTAAAACTAGCATCATCTGTTTCTCAGCCCTACAGTCTTAATTTGATACCAGGCACATTTTCAACCCGTCTGAGTGAACACAAAAATATGAATGGAAAAATAGTGTCTGAGGGGAGATTCCCCGCCCCCTCCCCCCTTCCTAATTTGTTTACCATAGACAGGACAAAACGAACAACCTTTTGTATGGGGAGATTCTGTTCTGGGGAAAGGAAGGGAAGTGTTTGTGTATACAGGGCCTTCAACTGAAAGGTAAATAGACTGGTTTGGTTTGGTTCCCCCCCTAATATTATCATACCAAGATGCCATTGTAACTACTCACTTATTAAATGTTTCGCTCCCTGGTGTTTCTCCATACTACACTGAACACGGTTCAGTGGTGGCCCGCAAGAGCCAGAAACCAAGATGATTCCAGGAATCTGCTCCAGGGAAACCAGACAACCACAATAATGGACTTCAGAGAACTTTACTTACAATCTTGGCCATGCAATGCAATGAGCAAATAAAAAAAAAAATCTGGTTTAGTGCAGTACAGAAGTAATATACGTTTCAAGTTCTGAATTTATGGCTATGTAACTTTGAGAGATGAATGTCTTCTATTTAAAGATTAAGGTCCTGCCTGTAAAGCTCCCTAGCAGGTTACTCTCTTTCCAGTGAAGACATAAAGTTCAACTTTGTGTCTGAGTTTCTAAGACAATCTCAGCGCATTTGCAGATCAAACCCTTTGTGTGAAGATAAGCTTGATGTGAGGAGGACACCATCCTGGAGGGGTACAGTACTTCATAACTTATGACTAGTAAGAAGTAATGTTAATTTATCTGAGGGAAGTGACTATATCTGTTCTGTTGGAAAATTACTTCTATCTCACCTCAGTTGCTTTAACCTATGACGACATCCCACGGTTGTGTTTCTGGTGCACTGCAGACAGCTAAAAAAAAAAAATCATACCTCAGTCTATAGCTGTTACCAGTTTCTGTGAACTTAGTTTCAAATTGATATTTGCTATATTGTATAGGAGCCTAAGGCTTGTTAGGTAAAGCAAGGGTATGTTTCCAGCCTACTGGGGTCCCTCTGACTCCTCTGCTCAATGCACAGGGAAAGGATGTAGCTATACTTTCAGTATTCTTTACATTGATTAGCGCATGTTGGACAGACAGCACAGTGATGCAAAGACATTAAAGCTGGTAAATGAGGTTCCAACCCTGCTATCAATAATAGGTGGGCTGTGCTTCTGTATCATTATGATGCCATTTGATCATAATGATATAGCCATTGATCATTTGAACTTTTGGACCCTTCCAGAGAAAAATGTAGCAAGTTGTTTAAGCAGGCTGAGATTTACTGACTAAGAACTCCCTGATGTTGAATGATCTCATCTAAAGTATATTTGTCGTTTGCACTTCAATACGGTACCAACAGAAATCAGTGAATGCAGGTCCCAGTGATGGGAGCGCTGCACCTTCCAGAGCACCTTCAGTTACTTGTCCAAACAAAGTTCATTGATCAGATTGTTTGCAGAAGGAAATACCTTCCCAAAGCCTACAGCTGGTTTGCGAGTGCTGGAAAGACAATTGCATTAGCAGTTTTCCATGCTGGCTTTTGTTGTTCAAAACAACAATCCTAATCCCAACAGAGGTTCCCGCTCTCTGTGGTCGGTGCTAAGTACTTACACCTAGAAGAATAAATGGACCATATATATTATTAGCAATGTTCAAACTTTAATGACTTGTGCTTCTTAAGATATTTAGAAAATGTGCTTAAATCCTGCTGTTGTCAATGTGCTGTAGTGTTTTCTGGATAAGGATTGTATATTAAAATTGGGAACAAAGTGAAGCAATGCACTCTAATCTTATTGTACTGGTTCATGGGGTTGTGCATGTGGAGCACCATCTCTAATGCCTCAGTTACTGGGTCACATACAGCTACCGACACGTTTGTCTCCAGAGGTCACTTTGTGAGCCTCAGGCTCAAAACATACCAGAAGGCACTGGGAGACACTGGAATGTCTGCGCTGGTACAACTGTTAGTCTCCTGTTAGTGAAGTCTCCCTCAGTAACTTGTGTTCTTGAAGAAAGCAAGGTCATCCGTGCAAAACCTTGCGCTGTAAGAGCGTATTTGTTGGGATTTCCCCCACAGACATACACGTCTGCTTTCCCTCCTTATTAAATTTAGTTGTCTTTAAATTTATGTAATTACAGTCTTTTATTAGAATTACAGATGCTGGAGAAATATAAAAAAACGTTTAGCGAATTTGGTCCATATTCCTGCTGGAGTGCTCTCTTTTGTACATTTACAGCATAAAGCTTAAATTTCTATCTTAGGCTTCTAAAGCCAAATTGTCAGCTGGTAGCTCCTGTGACTACCCCTGCCTTGTCCCCCTTCTTTCTAATCTTCTGCGAAGCAGGGCCACAGTCCTGAGCTGATTTTTCACAACAGAATTGCACACTTCTAGACAGACCGTAATTGAAGTATGTGGGCGACAGGATAATGTTGGACAGCACGAAGTCATGAGTTGTCCTACTGTTAGCGGTTGGGTTGGCTCAGCAGTCTCACTGGAGATGTCTGAATCTGAGGCTGCAAAGTGAAAATCGTCTAACAGACTCTCAGACTTTTGTGTTTTGAATCGCAGCTCTCCTTTCTTCTGCATCAGTGAGAAAAAACACAGGAAAAAAAAATGTATCTGCATTTTTTCTGCCTTCTGATTCTGGCTCCTCTGGAATTAGGAAATGCAAAGAGAGACTTGAAAATGAAAAAAAGAAAAGGACAGTTTGCCCTGTTCTTTTTTTCTAATGAAAATAGGGATTGTATTGCTTCTGGGAGTGTAAAGGAGATGATGGAGGAGACATGATATCCATGTGTGATGATGTGTAATTCAGTTATTCCAGCGGTTCCTATGTCAGCTACATGTTGTGAATACTCTGGGCTCAAAGTGGGCAAATGCAGAATTCTTTGCAGACCTTCTGCTGCTAGCAAGTAGCAGGGGTTTACCAGCAGATCTATAGTAAATGCTAACAAATCGGAGTATCTTCCACCTGCTTTCCTTCAGACGTCTGGCACTACTGCAGCTTGGTTAGCTCCACAGATCTGTGCTGGTGCTGTTGAGGCTGTTCTTTCTTCACAGGTGTGTATCTTCTGGTTCTTTAAATACAATTTCCATGTTAGATTTCCAGAACTCCCTTGATTTCTAACACTTTTCAGTTCACATTAAATTTCCACTGCACCTCCAGTGATTAACTGCACAAAATATTGTATTTAACATCTGAATGTGAGTCCTAAAGCATTTCAGAGTTCACTAGGTTTAGGATGGAATTGCCTATAACTTATTAGAAACTTACATCCTGATTATGAAATCCAGTTTGTTTTCTGTTTCCCAATAGTTTTCCATCTGTGCTTGTGTAGCAAACCTTAGAGGAAAAATAGAAGATTAATTTTTGAAACATGCTCTTCATGTTCTTTGGCTCTGAAAGTCAAATCTCACTGGATTGTCCCACTCATTTTATTTATGTTTTTATTTATACTTTTAAAAAAGTCTTTCCATCTTTTAGATATACTAACAGCTTTTGGGTTGTCGTCCGTAGCTGCCCTGAGATTCGAAAGTTTCCAATAGCTGCTATTCTCTTGTTTACTATCTTTCATTTCAGTTGAAACTCTCAGCTACCACAACTCGAATATCTGTACAGGCCGAAATGCCTGCACGCTCAAGATATATTTGTCCAAAGCCGTAATGCCAAATTGCCCGCTGGCCAGTGGCAAGGGAGGGTACGAAGAGCACCAGAGCTCTTCGCCCGACTCTTCCGTGACCGCTGTTTGTGCCTGGCGAAGAGCGGACGGTTTTCTGCTGGTAGGTAGATACGTGCGAGGGGTTAGTCGGCTCGTTGCTGGAGCAGGCTCCGGAGGGCAGAAACACCCGCTGAGCCCCACGGAGGGGAAGGGGCATTGCCAGGGTGAAGAGCAGTTTCTGCTCTGTGGACTGGCCACAGGGCGCAGCGGGAAACGGATTTCTTCTGCGGCCGCGTATTGCACCAAAAGGCCTCTGGAAGAGCGGATGCAGCAGCGGGGTTTTGGGAGTCACTCCTGCTCTGCGTCCTGCCGGGGGTTTGCTGACGGAGGCAGCGGGGGAGATTGCGTGGCCTTGCCACCGCCCCTTCCTCTGGGTGTCTGATTTCCCCGGTGGATTTCACATTTCTTGCACGAATACGCGCTGCTCATGTGCTTCCCCTACCTCTGTTACCTTTTCTACTCCACAAGAGTAGAAAGACACAATTTCATCCTCCAAACATGTGCGCCTCTGTCTGCCTGGAGTTGAGCTGAGCCGCCCCAACGGGTGTGAAGACTTTGCTGAGTTTTTCTGAGCTGAATGCAGACTGTAGCTTTACTGATACCTGATTAAGCCCTCACAAATGAAGATCTACTGGATTAGCAGACTTGAAGTATTCTCATATTCTCTACAGTCTTACAGAGCAAAAATACTGATTCCCCCCTCCCCAAACATGTGCATTCCGATATAGATCTGCCATGCCACTTGTTTTTAAACCTCATTTTTTGTTCTTAGCAAATGAACTAGTGCTGGCAAATGGCATCAACCCATTTTAGTAACTCCAGTTCTTTTCAAATACTGTTTTTCCAAGGAAATTTCTTCTGTCTCTCACAGAACAAATGTCAGTGTAAATTGGGCCTTTTTGCATTTAGGAGAATGTAAATCAGTGACAAGCAGTTGTTTGAAGAAATCATACAAAATATTCCTTTAGAAGCTGCTGTTTTCAGGCCAGAAGTTAAACTATCTCATTACACCTCCACTATATGAAATTATCCACAGGAAACATGCCCCAAACAATGAGCCAACATATCTATCTGTATAGGAGTTAAAAGTGGGGAAAAATACGCTCTTGAAGGCTGAAAAGTACAAATCAAACGTATGTTGCAAATCTGCTTGACTCAACATACTCAACAATTTTTTTCCTTGTTACCAACATGCTTTATTTGATATGCAGAGCTACTGCTTGCTTTTTGACACATGAAGATACTAGACATCATTTAAACATCTCATTTTCTACTATAAGGCGAGACTTTTCCTTGTCAGTCTATTCAGACGTCTTTCATTTTAGCATTTAGAATGTAGAAAGAAATATGTTTACTGGGATGTATTCTCAAAGGGTATTTGCAAATTTGTGTTTCACTGTTGACACCATCAAGAGTAATTCACATAGATTGAAGGAGAACAGCTTTAATCTATACACTGTCCTCAGTGTATGAAGATGTCTAAACCTGTCTTTTTCAAAATCATATTTCTATATGTTGTTGAGCGAAATATTTTGAATAAATTGATGGAATGAATGAGTGGTTATCCAGGGAATCTCCTCTAGTAAGTCATTAAATTGGGCAAAACCGTTAACTTGCAGAAATGCACAGCTTGATTCTTCTGAAGATGTAGCACTTTCTGGTATGTACGACAGGAGTTGTGGGGAGCACCAGAGGTGTTCAGTCCCTGATGACTAGGCGTTTAGGCTATCATCTCGTTTACAAATGCAATGGGGTCCCTGAGAGCGTTTCCAGCATGCCAAACCTCCGGCAAGCTTCCGTTCAGTTCCTGAAGTGCTCCCGGTGTTGCAGTAGCAGCGTGGTGTGTTTCACGGGCAGGTTGCACGGGGCTTTCTTTAGGCGTTGCCTTCTAGATTCAGCTTTGTCCTGTCTCCTGTTTGCTAGCAGTTCTGATTAAATTGACTCTAATTAGTCCAGGTAATTTTCACTAATACGTCAGCTCCAGGCTGCTAATCAGTCGGCTCTGCATGTGTTCCTCAATGATTACAAGTGTAACTAACAGCCTAGTTTTGTTCCTTATCAAAATATCCTATTTTCAGCATCCGTGCATTGTTTCACTGTGGAGTAGAGACTTGTTTATGTGGGCACTTCGTTTATGGTAGCTCTTCAGGAACTTGTGTCAGGGTTCCTCTTCAGCAAAGATACTGCCTTATTTTAGATCATCTCATTCCACTTTAGATTGGGTACTTCTATTCTGAATAATAGCATTTGCTGGAAAATGCCAAGTATAGTTATTCATACTTAATATAAGCCTGATTTCTCTTTCCTGCTTGACAAGTAACATCACCAGGTGAGATATAAGTAGTGTGAGATGGATACTTGCAGTGTTTTGAGGAAAAAAAAGAAACCTCATCAGGGCTCAGTCCTGCAATATTTGCGAAGATGAGCAATCTTATTGAAGCCACTTACTTGTTATTAAGGGGCTAGGATTGGGATTTGAATGTTGTAGCCTTCAGATCATGAACAAAGGACTCTTGTTTGTTAAAAAACCCAACCAAACAAAAAAGCCCAGCTCCTTGTTCAGAACAAAGGGGAAATTAAATAGGGAAATGCTCCCTTTTGTAGTACCCCAAATTTGTATTATTTCTGCTGACACTTGCACAACACTAATTAACAAAACTACGCTGACTGGTATACGAATGAGCGAATGAGTGTCGTTCAGATGGTAGTCATTAGAGATTTACAGAAATACAGATCAAAGACTCTTCATTAAAGTTTCTTTCATCGTGTGCATCAGTAAGTCAGCGTCACCTGCGACTCTGCAAAGAAGTGCTAAGATCCAGTGAGAAGGGTTTCTAAGGATGCGTCTGCCCCATGAAATGAGGCGGTGGGTTCTTTGCTCTAGTACTTGTCTAAGCTCTAAGTCCCTCCGTTACAATGCGCTGGCATGTGGGAGGTGTTTGTGGGGGACCTGAAAACATTAATGCAGAAAGAGAGGTGAGCTAGCTGGCTTTGTCTCGGCCTTGGTCACAACACAGAGAGACTCCGTCACAAGTTGGAATCACCTCCAGTGCCGAGCAGCGCAGTCTGACTCTGCCTTTTGACTCTGAAACAGGATAGATGAACCTTTGCTTTGGGTGGTTTGTATATGTTGTAACTCTCCAGAGAGCAGAGGAGATGGGAACAGTGGCGATCAAAGAAAAAAAAAAAAAAAAAGGAAATGATAGCATATACAGGTGGTTGTAGCACTGCTGAAAGTAAAAATCTGTCTAGTGTATGTCAAGGTGAACAGTATTTTACTAGGAGACAAAACTCAGGCGGGTTCTGTTGGGGTGGTGGAAGGAAGGGTACGCCTGTGGTCTAGGGTTAGCGGCCAGGGGCTTACGCTGATGGGACACAAGTGCCACTTGGCTTTTTCTAGAACTTTTTTGGCTACATTTTTTTTCTAGGTATCTGCATGTAATTTAGTTTTAATTGCTTAAAAACCAGCTGGAAGGCAGTGATGAAGACTAGCTAGAATCACGCTGATGTAGATTGACAGTAATCACGTCGAAGTCACCAGTTTGGCAGCAGGTACACACGCCGCAGAGCGGGACTGCTGTGTGGGCATTGCCGACCCGCTGTGTAAGCTCATCCAGCTGCTAAATGGGGATGAATATTTTGTCCCTTTCTAGAGGATTAATAACGCTAGTAATGCGTTTCCATCTCTCTGGATAGAAGGTGCTACATAAGTGCAAAGTTTACTTCTGAGCTCAGCTCAGCAAACCGTAGTACCTTTGTTGAATTGGAAGGAACTTAACAGCTATACTCAGCCATTGTGATAAACCTGGCTTTAGTTCCTATTAATGGAACAGAAATTCTGTGGTCTTCTGAGGGAGAAATTTGCTTTGTTATAAACAAACAAAACCTTACAATAGCTTAAGTTTGTATCAGTTGACTTTACGGCATGTATCATCTATGTAACATCAAGTTTTTACCAAGAGACTATTGTTTATCCTTTTGCACAAATTCTTACCGTACTGTCTGGATAATCTGACTGATTCAGATCAAATTTGTACTGGTGAGTGATTCAGTAGTGCGCAGAACTGGCATTTGTTATCGTGGGATCATGGCCTCAGTATGTGCTTATGAGAACTGACGCCAGTTTTAATTTCTGCCCTGTTGGCCTTCTCCTGGTTTTCATTGACGCTCATGGGATGATAAAGCCTCTGTGGAGCTGGATAAAACCTTGAAGTCAAGGACCTGGAAAGATTAGAGACCAAGTTAATGGAATACCTTATGTTAGTTTATCTGTGGGAAGGGAGTGCAGACAGAAAAACCCCAGGACTTGGGGGTGACATTAAGATGTAGAAAAAAAGCAATTTTACTGAGTGTTGCAAAAATTGAGAGAAATTGATATCAAAATCAACGCTGGACAATAAAAGGTTTGGCAGTCCTTTCAGTGTCAGTATTGCTTTAAAATGAGATTTGGAAATCTATATTTAATTAGACAGTTATTGTACTGTGTGCTAAATAAACACTGACTAATTATTAAACATGGGATTTATTGAAGTATAATAGATGTATCTAAAACTCTAATTCACTTAGCCTGAGTAAACAAGTTTTAAATGATCAATATAACCTCGTATACAAGAGCTACTGTTGCAACTAAAATATGCCAGCATTCAGAAGCCACGATTATCTTACTGTTTTCTAATATGATTTTTCTTAAGAAAATATCCCTCAGCATTATGTGTTTGTGTATGTGATTCTTTGTAAGATCAGGGTTGTTCTCTGTTTGTAGAACACATGTGCCTTATACACCTGTTCAGCTGCCACTGAATTCTTGAATGCAGCATGTGAACCCATAGGTGATAAATTCAGGATTTCTCTGAGTACCTTGCTTCAAACTTCTGGTTAGTAAGGCACTTGGCAACACTGCAGGCTGAAACTTGAAAACAACAATCGTTTTCCTGTCCTTTCCCTCCTCTCCCATCTTTCCTGGCACGTAGACACACACAAATACACAACATGACGCAGTGCTGACGCAAGTGCTGTGTATTTCAATCATGTTGTCTTTTTTTGTTTTAACTATCTCCAGAATTAAAGGGTCAGTCTGTGATCCAATAAAATGCACTTTTAACTTTCAGGATTTTGAGAAAATTGAATGCTGTTTAAGCGAGCTTTTAAAGTCAATACCCAAATTTGATTTGAAAACTACAGCTAAACTAAATATCTCAAAATAGCTCAATTTTTCTCCTAACCAATTTGTGTTGCAAAGGCCTGTTTAGAGTATGAATGTTCAGAAAAATGTATTGACTTAGAAGGTGGTGTATCTCACTGATGGGGAATGGAAGCTGCTGTTTGAGTAGGGAGCCTCTACTGACTGGTCCTTACTCAGCTTTCTTCATATACTTAAATCCTTCACAGAATATAATATGATCTATTTAATGTCTGAAAAGGATCACCAATAAACGTCCAGGAGAATGCATCTAACACATCATGATCTTTCTAGGAGCGTTTTCTAGCGTGTGCTGCTGCACGTGGACATCCATTCATCTTTACCAGAGCATCCAAGAGGTATATGCTGGAGATAGGAGTTCTGGTAAAAGGGAAATTCTGGGCTTTTTTTTTTTTTTCAGAAGAGCTCTCAAACAATCCCTGACAGTCTTTTATCTTAAGCATAAAAAAAAAAAAAAAAAAGCCATCAATAATTACTAGGCTATATTTGGAAAATTCAATGTCTGATGTAAGCAGGAGACTTGGCAAGGAAGAAAAGAGTTTGTATTCTGCCCAGAATAAATATAGCATTTCTAAGTGCTTTGCTGCTTCTCTTTGCAGTAGAGCGCTCTGTCTTTTAATGCTGCTTTTAGCAGGTTGGAAGATATTCTCTTTTCAAGTTTTTTTCCCCACCCCCTCTGTTTCTCCCTAGGCTCTCAGAGTTGCTTCTTTTGTTTTGTTTGAGACTAATTTTATTATTTCCTGAAATGAGGCATCCCTCTGAATTAGTCAGGAGTCAAAATGCCATGAAAGTGCACATAAGCGAGCTTGTAAATAGGAGGTAAGTTACCCGACTGCTTAACTAAATGCTTTACAGAGTTGGGGCCAGATGATGGTAGTGGACTATAACTGCATGGATTTGAACTGACTCACATTTCACTGTCATTTTCTTTTCTGGCATGTTCAGGTGATGAACAAACTTTTTAATGCAGATGTTTTGCCCCCTTCCGCCTCGGACATTAGGGATGGATGGGGTTTTATGTTCAGTATTTATTTCATCATCTTGTGTCCAAGCATCCCCAAAGGGTTATTTTACCAGATCTCACTGAACATTTGTACTAAGAATATAAAACCCATTTTACCTACTCTTCCTGTAGGCCAAAGATGCAGAGTCAGAGCTCATAATTTTTAGGAGGTTGAGGCAAATTTGGCCATTAATTCCTCATCCTGCTGCTGACTTTAGACTTTGCCTTGTTGTCATGTCCTGTTCTTCATTCCTTTAAGACTTGGTGTCTTTAGTTGGACACTTTACTTTTGCTAGCTGAGGTAGCTTCTTAATCCGTTTGGAAGACAGATGGACAATTAGCTTTTAAGAACAAGGAGAGTACAGTTTTTGAAACTGTAATCTCCTTTATCTCTTGGTCAACATAGGGAGAGTTATTGCCTTGAAAGGGACCCATGTCGAATCAAAGAGAGAGATTAGAGTAGCCACTGTTGCGTTTTTCTGCTGGCAAAATAATTTCATTATTATTTCCATCTTTGTGTAAGACAGGGTGTGGTGTTGCTCAAGAAAGGAAGCTAGCAGGAAAGTTTTTGGAGAACACCTGCTTTTCTGTACGTATTACATGTATAATAACTGAGAAAAACAGGTTTTGGAACTTTGAGGGAAAGGTGAGAAATGTAAAATAAGTGGCGATGCTGTGAAGGCAGAGTTATCGTAACTGCTCTGAAGAGTGCCAGTTCTGCTTGTAAGGGACACTGGAAAGTATATTAAAACCAAACCAACCAGCCAACACCAAACCACATAAATCAGCCCAAGTTAGAACTGAATCTTAGGAAGTGGCTGTTCATACCCCTGTAGAAGGGCAAAGAGTGTGCCCTAAGTGATGGCAGAGGGCTGCGCTCTAAAGAAGTGACATCGTAGCCAAAAGGTCTTGAAGCATTTCTTGTGATACATGGAAAATGTTATAACTGTCAAAATAAATATCTTCTATGGCATTAAATAGTACTTAAGATCTGAGGAATGGTCTTGATAGCTGTGGGTAAGAGACTTTAGGAGACCTTACTCCTACTCTCAGCTATCAGAAGAGCTCAATAAATCAGCTGGTCTTTCTCTGCCTTGCTTTTCCTTTATATGAGTGTGAATAACGATGCCTGCTTCTTCACAAAATGGTGCAGAGGTAGAAGGTGCGCAATATAGAAAGTGGACCAGAGTCTGGCAATTTCTAAATTGTTCAAAACGAGCATTGCTCATGAATAACTACCGTTCTTCCTCTTGCTATGAAATATGCAGTAAAAAAGGGGAATCTGCAATGTTTTTAAGTTTTTGTTGGATGAATCAGTTGGGAACAATTTATCGATGCTAAATTCATAGTACCCAAGCCTTGTTTTGTATTCAAGGAACCTTGGTTTTGTACCCTGCCAGTAATTGCTTAAATCTGTTGTAATTCTACTTTTTGTTGCTCATTGGGTTTATTTTTGCGGCAGTGGTTTCAGAGACTTTCCCCTGCTCAGACATTTCTGTGAGTTGTGGAATAATGCTTTATAGTGATTTCATTGTTTCATATATCCAGTAGTGCAGGGTAACGTACTAGACAGGGAGCAGAACAACTGAGAAATAAGCTTGTGAATGTGCACTCTAAGTCCTTAAAAAAAAAAAAAAAAAAAGGAAATTGTTTTTATATCATACGTCTTTGGAGGGACAGCACTTTAGCAATGTGCTCATGCAATTTATCACTACGGTGACAATAATCTAATGATGTATTAGTAATACATCACTAGACTGCTTTCACACTATTGATGTATTGGAGATCGTAAACCATAGAGAGGGGTAGCGGACTTGCAGATGGAAGTGCCTGCTAGGCCCTTGCCAAGCCTTTTCAAGTTATTTTATTGAGAGAAGTTGTCAGCAAGAGTGTTGAGATTTTTCCAGTCCCATGTGCAGTTCCATGCATGCATACACACATGGAGCAAGGGTGGGGAGGGAGAGTCTTGCCACGAAGAGTCCCAGTTTTGATGGCAGTTGCTATATATGTCTTCACACAGTGCAGGGACTCCTGTTAAGATGGTTTGTTGACAGACAGTCTGGGCCTTCAGGCAACTGTAAATGCTTAAGAGGTTATTTACTTTTTTGCACGCCTCTGGTAGAGACCATGAAATGTCTCTGAGCCTTGATATCTCAGTGTGCAAAGACTGAGCCATATGACATCCCTGCAAACATCATGATAGGAAAAAAGATAGCTCTGTCTCCATGGCAGTACATAGTATCTGCTTTTCTGGTGTCAGCATGTGGTTATGCTATAATGTCACAAAATTTCTCTTCCTCTCTGGAGATCATGTTGAAGATTATCCAATAAAATTAAAACATATCTTTTTTTTCACCATCCTGACGTCCACTACTTTGTGTACATTGTCCATAGTGTGAATAGTACACTTGCAAAGGAAATAAATTTGCTTTTATTTAGGCTCACACTACCTTCCCCATCCTTCAACCACTCCTCAGAAAACTCTCTAATCCCAGCCTGGTCAACCTTCAAGATACCACCCTAGAAATCAGTGCCCTATGGTCTGAAATCAACTGGAGGAAACAAGGTTTCTTGCAGCAATTCCTATGCTGATGTTGTGTTCAGAGTCAACTCATTATTACCTGATGTTCTCCCAGTTGTTTGTTTTCATTTTTCTACAATTATGTTGTTACTTCCTGGGGAGGCACCAGCTCTTTCGTTGTGCGTGAATTGTATTAGGCAGCTGTTCCTGCTTGCAAGCACTGCACAATACAAATTATGGCAAGCCTCTACCGTTGGCTTGAAGTCAAAATGGCTTTGACTTAAAGATTTTTGCAAAATGGAGTTGAAGGTAAGGCTGAATAGAAAGGGAAGGTGGTGTCAATAGTATGAAAATAGACTTTTTTTTTTTTTCCCAATGTCTTATGAATCACCTTTGCTAGAATAAAATGCATTGTCAACCTGGGACTCACAGCCACAAGCCAATCAAGGAAACTTTAACCCTTTTAAAAGCTTCCTGGGCCACTCCTCCTCCGTGAACTCTATTATTATGGATAGAGTATCACAGAATTTAATTGCAACAAACACTCTGCCTGAAGGCAATAGTAAATCATATCCCACTTTATGATCGAGAACAGAAGGTAGAGAATTCTGCAATGGTTGTAATGTTATTAGGTTTTATTTAGGTTTTATCGGCTCTGTAAAAGGCTACTGGGGGTCAGAAATATTCAGCTTGAAGCATTTTACAAATCTAGGACCAAATTCTTGCCTATATGACTGCAAATACAGTACTTAGATTGCCTTCATTGGATCTTACCTAGTGCAATTTACTGTAAATTTAAAGGCTGTGTGTCTGTGGAGACTGACTGGGGTGGTTTGGTTTTTTGCTTCTACTTTGGCTTGATATTATTTTTTTTTTATTGTACTAATCCATCTGTATGGAGAACATTGGGCCCTTCACCTCATAAGCAGTCTGCCCTTGTCTCTGGCATTGTGGGTCCTGTAGACATGTTTTGCTCTACGCCTTTCTGAGCACAGATTAATTACGCTGTAATTCAGAGTGGATGGACTTTTAATGCACCAGCTTCATTAGAATGTATTTGCTTGAAGCACAGCAAAGTAAAATACACTTATCTGTATGTTAATAAGTTAACCTGAGCCCTTCAGAGCATGTAAAATAAGTTGGCTTTTTTTTTTTTTACCTGATGCTATGAAAATGTGTGTTATTTAAAATCATTCATGTCAAATCCTTCTATTTAAATAGCTTCCCCAAGCCCTGGTGTAAAAGAAGCAGGTATTGCATCTGTCTGGAGTGAAACCACCTTTTTTGTATTTTGGAATGAAAATTAAATTGCATGGGCTGGGCTGCACTGTGGATGGCATTAACATTCTTTTCTAGGCTCACGGAGAGGTACCTGTAGCACTAAAGGTAGTAGGTAGAGCAAAGTATTCTCTGTGGGCATTACCCAGACAGCATTTGACGCTGGTCTGATTGATCTTGATTTGCCAAAATGTTGATTCACAGCCGCGTCTGTAGAGATGAACAGCGGTTAGACTGGGGAAATAAATGAATAGGAGGCTTTACTCTTGATTCACAGGAAGTCACGGTATAATGTAAAAATATAAATTTTATATAACATAGGAGTCAAATAACAGATAATATTACGATTAGGTGTTAAGTTAGAGCTGTATCTGGAAGCTCGGACCCGGCAGCCTTCCTGTCCTAGATAACGTAAGGCACTTTGTGCCAGGCAAGAGCCCTGCGCCAAGGAGGCTGCAGGGTAAATCAGGAGTCGTGGACTGGAAGAAAGATTTCTGTTCTCGTTTTACAAATGAACCTGGAGAATAGAAAAATGAAACGATCAGCCTAAGGTTATGCAAGGAGGCTGAGACAGAGCTAGGAATGATAGCTGATCTTTGGCATCGCAGGCATTTTTCCGAATTGTTACGCAGCGATCCCTATCACAGGTCTCCTTTCCTGCCGCTCACCAGTTCAGCAGGATGTTAAAGAGAACAAATCTCTCAATCGGTTTTCCAGGAGTTTCTCCTAAGAATTCCAGAGGTTCTGTTACAGAGCAAATGTTGAGTCCATCATTAAGGTTGCACAGAGAAAAAAAAAAATGCATTTCAGTCTCAATAACTTCCTGTTTTGACTTTTTCTTTTGACTTTGCCTTGGTGGGGAAAATAGAAACTGTTGACAGACTATTTTTTTCTATGCGTCGAATGACTTTTAGGTCCAAGTAAACTTTTAGCATCCACAGCATCCTAAAGCAATGAATTCCACAGAGCGAAGCATGAAGCAGTATTTGTTTTAAACATAGATGCTGATAACTTCCCTACTTCCTCTCTAGTTTTCCTGCCGATAGACGGTAGGCAACCATTTCCTTTCCACCTTATCTGCACTGCTCCCAGCTTTATATTCCTCTTTGTTCTGCTCCTTCCTAAGATGAAGCGCATTTGATTTAAATATTCCTGAGATAACTTGAATCATCGTTGTTGTTCTCCCCTCTAATTTTAGTAGATCCTTTTAAGGTAGGTGAGAAGCAGAGCTGCACAAAATACTGAAACTGTAGACTCACCATGGATTTATTCAGTGCTATAACGATGCTTCCTGTTCTGTTCTTCATTCTTTCCTAATAATTCCTAATGTGCTATTTTTCTTTCACTGCTATTGAGCATTGAGCTGACATTTTAATTGAAGTATTATAGCTCCAAGATATCTTTCTTTTTCCCCCCAAATGCTAATAGTTTGCCAGATTTCATCAATCCAGGATTGCTTTTTCTCTTGCGTGCATCACTTCAAATGCATCAACACTGAATTTTATTGCTTTTTTTTTATTCGCGCAGTCTGTATTATCAAGTCCTTTTGCCTGTCCTTTGCAGTCAGATTTTACCAGCTTGAATGTCTTGCTGCGATCAGCTAACGTTATCATCTCACTCTTCCAGGAGCTTGGGAGGCTAAGCCATAGGGCTTCTAATTTTATTAAAAGAAAAACAAAGGAATTAACTGTCTAGAAAACTTGTTAATTCAGAATTAAAGTTGCTCATCTGAGTTCTCTTCCATTACTAGCTCACTATGACTAGTTCAATCCTTCTGTGTTTTGTACAGAAGACACGTGAGTGGGTGAAACCTATCTTATCCGAGTTAGCAAACAACAGCCAAATATTTACTTATTCAACTTCATTAAATGAACAGAATATTAAAAAGGTAAGTAACGGGGGGAATATGTAAAAAATAAACAAATCAATCAATCAACCCAACGAGTTTTATCAGGTATTTGAGGAACAGGCTTTTGGCATTAGGGGTGTTTGTTTACTAATTGGATTTAGCAATCTATAGCAGTGATTACGTAGTCTCTCACAATTTTCTGTACTTCGACATTCACCTCCCGTCTGAACGAAATCTGTCGGTGCTCATGGCAAGAGTCCCGTTTCCTTCAGAGAGAGCTGGGTCAGGCCTCTCTCTTGCAAGAGGTTTTTAAAAGAGCTGAACAGCATCATCTCGTTTTCCAGCTAACTATTAGAGCAGCTCTGATATTTCTTTTTCTGTACCTTTCAGGAGATAACAGACAGATCATGTAAAAACTAGTGTGATAGTTTTCCACTCCGTATAGAGTACTCGCAAAACATTTGTGAAATGATAAAACCTGTCACAATAACCTGATTTTTCAGATTTCAGGTTGGATGGGAAAGGTTTCAAATAGGTCAGGAATGAATTAAGAGCTATGATTTGTGTTTGAAGCAAGAAGATACTATATAAAACAATAGTTATTTCTCCAGCATGCTTGCAGTAATTTCTTCTGTTGAGCTTTTGCAAGCTTAAAACAAAAAGTGCATTTTTTATTTTTTTTTGCCTGCACCTAAACCAAATCTAATGTACAAATTGATGTGATGGGTGACAAGCCAGACTCCAGGCATAACTCTTCATAGACTTGATTTTTATGATTAGTGAGTGTTTTTAAATTAGCACAGGAAATACACTGTAACGGTGAAAAGAACTTTTCAGCTGCCTTTCCCAGGCGAATTACCTTGAGTGATTTTGGAGCTCGGTGGCTGGATCTGTGCACTCCCGTTGCACTCCCGGGCACGCAGCGGATGCCCCGTGGGCTGGGGAGGCTGGCTGCAATCCCTGCTGGGGCTTCTCTGCAGAGCAGAAGCCTTATCAATCTCCACGGTCCATGGGAAAGGTGCAGGACAGAGGCAGTCGTGCTGGATGGATGGGACAGGTATTATTATTATTTTTGGTTTTTTTTTTTCCTCTCTGAAGTGGGGTTATATGGTGGTGTGGGGGCTGCTGGCTTCTGCAAGCTGACCTGGAGTCCAGGCAGAGAAATGAAAAGCTTGTTTAACAGACTTATGAGGCAGCAGCCCATGTGTTATGACCTCCTCTGATCCCTGACACCCTCGTGAAATGCTCGTTCCCTAAAGTAAAACACTCCCAATTCCAGCTCTTCTCGAGGGCTTCCAGGACCCCCGTGCCTACCCTCTGGAACGGTTTCTCTGCTTTTTACCTCTTTCCCCTCGGTATTCAGTCTGAAGTTTACTGCTTGTGATGGTTCTCCCTTCACCCATCACTTCATAAATCTCAAGTCTAAATTTGAGACTTGTGAATTTTGAGTGGTACTTTGATGTTTTACAATTATTCATACTTTATATATTGATATTGTACTTCTCATTCAGAACATCTTCAACCTCTCTTATTCATGTTCCTGTTCTTTGATCTGTATCATTAGTGAGTTCTTACTCTCTCTGTGGATACTTTTCTCCCCCCACTTTTACAGATCTTACCACTTCACTATTGATTTTCTCTTCTCTTTTTGTTCTTTTATCCTTTTGGTTTGGATTTTTTCCTTTTTTTAAAAAATTTAAGTGCAATTGTTTATTTTTCCACTTTCTTAATCAAGTGTCTTCTCCTTAAGCCATTTTACCGAGAAAGCAGCCAGTCAAAAAGAAACAGACAAGAATCGGATCAGTTCCAGGAGAATTTTTATTTAAAATGAAATTACAGGACAATGCCCAAGGAAAATGATCAGAACAGTAACAAAATATTCATCTTAGTTTGAAAACAGTCTGATGTGAAGAGGTTTTCAATTCATCACCTCAATTATTTTTTTTGGGGGGGGAAGGGGAGAAAAAAAGTGTTCTAAAAGTATTCTAAAAAGTGTTCCAGAAAGACAAATCCATTACAAACAGCCAGGAATCTTTCAACTCTTCATTCAGGATTTCATCTGCATTTTTATCTTGTGTTCCTGGTGATGTTTTAGTATCTCACTAGGTCCACCAAGAGAAATCTTTTCTGATCTAATTCTTGAGTACTTTCTGCTGTTTGTTTGTGGATAACGTTGTTATATTGTAGAAGAATGTTGTGCAGCCTGTCTTGGTTGAGGAAGACCCTCGTAAGCCTGACTGAAATCTGGGCAACTTTGTCTTCCACTTTTTGCGACCAAGACAGAACACTAATATCTTCTGCTCTGAAAAATTTGTGATAGAAGTAGACAAAAATGATGAAGGAAAAAAAATATTTATTTTTGATATCAAAGGAGGATGAAGTGAAAAAACCAACATAAGGTGAATTAAAATTTAGCCAAGAATGTCTCCTATTCCAGAGAGAAGGAAAGAAAACTTACTTTTTTAGTATTGTAATTAATACCCACCTATTTAAACTCAATCTTACAAATGGTACTGTAGCCTTTTTGTGTTAAATAATTACTGATGACAATGAGAGTAGTATTTGCTTTTGCTTAAATATGAATTTTAATCTTTGGGACAGGTGTTGCATAGGGAGAGCTGTGCTGTCAATATCTACTCAGCCTTCACAGGCAACATAGCTAGACGCCCGCGTCCTCCCTTGGGAGGTCGTGCTGTCTCAAGTGTTCGTGGCACTTGGGTAGGTTGAACCTCCTCACCACAGAGGCGGCATTCCCACTGGGCTGGTAGCGCCGAGCTGAGCCAGAGCTCGGTCCTCGCACGTCTGTCTGTGTCCGCCTCCTCTCTGCCTGCGTCTCTGCATCGCTCTCCCTGCCTCTCCCTCCTTCTCTCTCTTCCGCTGTCTCCCCATCTCTCTGCCTTTCGTTGCTTCAGGACAGCAGGCTTGCACCGGCTTTGTCTCCTACTGCTATACTTGGGGGTTAGGAACTCTGTGTGTCTGATTTTTTTCTGGGCAAGTTATGTCATCATGATGTGCCGCTGTCTCCAAATGTCATCTTGGTGTGGTAGACCGTGGCTGTTCCTCAGAGACAAGACTTCCTGGCAGAGAGAATGAAGCAGATTACAAACATGTATTTTGTAGCCCAGTACCCTGCAGGCATGGGACCATAGTTCTTCTCTCTTCCACAGACTTTTAGTGGATGACTTTAAGCAAATCACTTAATTACTCTGTACTTTGGTTCTCATCTTTTAAAGCAAGAAGGATAAAGGCTCTTCAGTATTTAAGTAGAGAAATCTGAGCCAGAGGCATAAAAACTGTGGTGAGATGCTGCACGGCTGGAGGGTTGGAGACCATACAAATACCTAACGTGGACTGTAGATTTTAACTGACAATTATAAAGGATTTTTGCTTAATGTGGAGGATTGTTTTATTTTATTATGGCTCTCACCCTTGCCAAGAGTTACCTCATGCAATGTGAGATATTAATCTGTGTATAGGAGAAGTGGTAGCTTATCAGGCGCCACTGACCTGGTAATGTTACCGAAAGTGTTGACCCTTCTGTAGCAGCCACTGCAATACAGGATTATTACAGGGAGTCAGCTCAGAGCTGCAGGCAGCATCTTCTAAAGAGCAGCAGTCCTGGGCTTGCTTCAGCCAAGTCAGACAGAGTCTTCGGAGAGCCTGTTTGACAACAGTTTTTTTTCCTTCCTTCCTCCATACCTCGATCTCTGTCCTTCTCACCAGTCAGAATATTCATGGTCTGCTGATATAATTAGGAAAACAGAACATGCTGTTCAGAGGTATTGATCTAGCATTTTATTATAAAGTTAGCAATGTTTAATTTCTTGTTGTCAGCTTTCATTGTGCTAAAGAAATCAATTCACTATTGTCTCTTCTTCATTATTCAATTGTCTAATGAGCTACCTTGCAGTCCACTCAAAATCAAATTTTTATGATGAATCACTGTAGGGATGGAGAGTACATGAACCCACATGTATGAGAATTTTCCCAAATCCGTAGTAGGTGGGATGTACTTCCCTTCAATTATAAATAGTTTTCTCTTTCCTCTTTTTAAAAAATTCAGTAAGACAGGTTGTCTGTACTTTCACTAACCTCCACAAGATGTTTACTATAACTTGATTTCTCTCATTTATGATTCATCTGTCATCTAACCCTCCCTGAATAAGTAGAAATCTTTCTTCAATTTCACTGCCAAAGTGATGCCTCTCTTATTTTTCCCTTCCTACCTCTCCCATTCCACACCGAATTAGCCTTAAAAAGCAAAGACAGAGTGCTTTTGTAGGACAGAAGAGTACAATCAAAAATACATCTCCTGACTCTGGGTTTCTACAATCTCACAACAAAGCACACGCTCTTGCTTTCTAAAGCACCTACCGTCAAGACTCGCTCTGTATATCACACAGCGCGGTCATCCTGACCTTCCCTTGCAGCTTCTGAACACGGCCACAGCACCGGTGGTGATGGTACACGTCAGAAATAAAGGTAGCCAGCCTCACTTGTTTATAGGTTACACGGCTGCAGTTATTTCTTGGTCCACGTAAAAGGCTATGAGCTTGCTGTTGCTACTACTTTTTTCCAGTTCAGAGCCTGTGGGTTCTTGACTTCGTAGAACTGTGGACTGCAGCTTAGTCCTGATTAAGTGCCTGAAGAATGAAGCTTAAGAGGTGGTTTAAGAGGAATAGAATTTTAAGAGAAATTAAATAAATGTAGTATTTGGTGCCGGTAAAGCAGGCTACTCACAGTATTCTAAAGGACTAATTCTTTATACTTCTCTGAAATAGAAAGCTAAATCAGTCCTTTTCATGTTTATTAATATATAACGTATTAGCTGAATATAAAAGGCTCCATATTCTTGGGCTTGCAGATAAATGAACCAACTTTACAAACACAATAAAAGGAATAATATTTTTTACGAAAAAATGTGCCTGAACACTTTTATTTGTGCATTAAGTAATTAATAATTTTGTGTATTAGGAAAACCCTAACCTAAGTCTTAATAATGCAATACACACTCAGCCCTTGTTTTCATCTATTTATAAATCAAAAACCCCATAAAAAACCCCAAAAAATCATTGTAGCCATCATTCTATTTTTGCAACTTGCCAGGTATGAAAGTAAAAAGCTAATTGCAAGTCGGTAATACGAAGGGAAGTAATGGCCTGGGAGGCACAAGGGTGAATGAGTTAATGAGTGAGCAGTTTGAGTTTTCTCATTGGTTCTAACCCCGTATAAATGTAACGGCTTCCTTTCAAATGTCTCGTAATGAGAAAAAGCAAAGTGTAAGTTACTTAATGGTATTATGTTGAAGGCTTTATTTTCTTATTTAAATTCAATGTTATAGTGTATCTAGTGTATGTCTATAGCAAACAATTTTACATCAGACATGTATACCCTTTCTGGGCTTGGTGTTAGCAGGACGGAGAAGCTGCAGCAGTGTTATCGGCCAAGAGAAGTAGGTAACTAGTGATCCTTAATAGCTTATATAGACACTAACATACAAGTACGACAACTCAAGCACGGCAGTAGCAAATACAGTTGCCAGTTATGCTCGTCTCTGGTATTATCACAATTGCACCCTATGTGATTATGTTAATTGGCAATGGTAGACGCTGAAAAACTCACCAGCGTGCAGTCATGGTAAAGATTAGCAGTGCAGCACAACGGTTAGGACAAGCGCTCTGTTCCTCGGGCTCTCCCGCTCTCTCACGGTGCAGAGGACCTTTCTGCTGGCCCTTGGTCCAAGCTTACAATATGGAGGCTTTAGGGGATGTCCTGCCTAACGTGTTGAGATGGCTTGGAGATGGCTGGGGTTTTCAGCACTGGTCCTCTTCCGATCCCAGCCTGCAGCCTCCAAAGGGTTGCTCTGTTCTACAGTCTATGCTTTTCCTCAGTTGCTCCCGAAAGGTGGGAATCCGTATAGGATATAGTCTATGTGGGGATACTGTGCATGGTTACAGATAACCAGTTAGCTAGAATAATCATAATTGCAATTCTATAGTATTATCAATAATATTTTCTAAATTAAAAAAAGGAATAGTGAAGTGTTTAGTACTTTTAAGTCTGAGTTTTTTGGGAAGGGCTGGTAAATAATATTTTGACTAATACAGAACGTTATATGGAAAATAGCTCTAGAAGTTACAGCATGGAAGATTTCTCAGTATTTACATGTAAAAGTGAGGGGAAAAAAAAAGGACTCAAATATGTTTTCAGTCCATTTGTATTTGAATCAAATCAACTAAAAGCAAATAAAAACTCTACAGAGATAACATCTTTTATTCTAAATTTTTCATAGAAACAAATTGTCATTTTTCACTCATTTCTAACCAATCATATTGCAACTGCACAGATTTTTCAAGGATATAAAGGCAATTTTTTTTTTTTTTTAGTTGGGCATGTAGGATAAAAGATTAAAAGAGGGCTATGACCTGATTTCATTTATGCCAGTATAGATCAGATTTAAAATATCGATTTAATTAGATTTGGCCTGATTTAAAGTTTAAACATATCAAACCGTAGAATCTGCTGAGGACAGTGGTGGTGTTCCTTTTCAGGAGACCCAGATTTGTAGATGCATATGTCTTTAGAATAAGGCAGGGAGATGTCAAGGAAAATCTTTCTGTGCTTCCACCCACAGCATATCTCAGAAGTTCTATGAATAATGATGCATACATCTTTATCTGACTTACCAAGCTTTCCGCAAGACAGATGTTCTCTTTCCCCAAAGTGCCCCCTTTAAAAACCCCTCACCCCTATCTAATGATTAACCCAAGAGATCTGACCTTATCACAACAAATGTATCTGCCAATTAAGTTTTCAGCTTCGGTAACCACTAATGTAACGGTGTACATATTTGTGTGATAGTTTTGACGATTCTACTAGTAGTTAATCTTTCAGCTGTTTAAAATGAAGCCAGTTTTCTAGATAGTTGTAACAGGTTTCTTATTCTCACAAAACCAAGCAGTTAGTACGGTTAATTGTGCAATGAACAGGTAAATGTTGCTATGTGACCCCAAACAGCAAAAAAGTTAGATATCAGCTAGATATTGCACTTAGAAGAAAATAAACTGACTAAAATTAAATAGTTCAGTGGGCACTTCTGCTGCTGTGGAAGGCTGGTCCCCTCCTAGGGACAGAGCTGTAGGTGTGATGCCTTGAATACTGGCAGATTCTACTTGACAGCTTTAATTTATGCTACTGTTTAATGAGATGGTTGTGACACTGCATGGATGCTGAATCCATGGATGCTTAAGTGGCACTGCTCTATCTCTGCCCACAGGAAAATGTATTAGCTTGGTAAAAATCACATCAGATAGATTTTTTTTTTTTTCTTTCCTTCTAATTTTTTATAGAAAATATTTGCTAAAAACGTGAGAGCTGAACTGAAGAAACCTCCCTGGCACTTCTGGGTTTTGGAACTATCCCACTTCTTTACTCTGTCTCAGGAACACTGGCCTGATGGAAAATGGAGGTGAGCTTGGGGTTGAGGTTTGCAGCCACCAGGAAGGTGGTGTCCCACCACTGCTCATCGATTTCTTCTAGGATACCCATGGCTGTGGGTCACCTCTTAGTAGTGAGATATGGAGACAAACAGACAGTGAAACAGGAGTAAAATCTCTGAAATATGCTGTATGCATACAGAAAGTCTTATACTTGCTATTAAATCTAGCTATAAATGCTTAGCTGGGAGGAGGAGGAGGCTCAGCAGTGCTATTTCTATCAACTTCTAAAGTTTACGGTGCTGCAGAATATAACCTGCTGCATATAAATCAAAGCTTGTAGCAAACTTGAACTCAAAGACATGTAATGTTCACTCAAACCTCTGGCATTTCCAATTCCTGCCTACAGGGACTGTAACTTACATCAGTATTTTATAAATCAATAAGAGTGAATATTAATATTTTGACCCAAACTCTGCTGCTTTTCATAAAGGGATATGTAAGAGGAATTGTAAAGGATTGCTGTTCATAAACTCTTAAGCCAGAAAGGACCATTATATGCGATCATCTCACTGACCTTCTGCCTAGCACAGATCACAGAATTGTGCTCGCTAGTTCCTGACCTGAATCCAGCAAACGCTCGGAAAGCCTTGCTCCAGCGTGCTCTGCCCACGGAACTCGGTTCTTTCTTCAAGGTGGTTTTAAAGGAAGCATCAATTGCACAGAGAGCTATGGCTGTCATCTTAGAAGAAAGAATCATAGAGTGATTTTACAGTGCGGTATACCTTTGGGAGGGATTTTCTCTACTGCTGTAGCCTTTAAAGCTGCTATAAAGGCCATTTAATAGGCTGGGGGAGGACATCCTTGAGTGCAGGCAGGATCTAGCCAGAGGCTGTCCTAAGTGACTCAGGTTGTACCCTCAGCAGAGACAGCAAGAAGGCATGAATCCTTTGTGCCGTGTACAGTTGTGTGCCTTGGCAGAACAGCCGTTGAGCAGTCCTGAAAGGCAAATGCGCTCTAACTTCGTAGGGGGTTTGGTTGGGTTCTTTCCTGCTTTACTCTATGCTGAAAACCTTACCTGCTCTTGTAAAAGTCCAGAATACGAGGTTCAAGATGGCTCAAAGCTGATTTTATCCCCTCTTTTCCCTCATGGGTAGGAAAAAAAGAAAAAAAAGTCTTTTTTCCCCTTTACTTATTTTTACTGAAAACAGTGCACTATATCCAGCCTTCTCTAATAGGTTAGTAAAATCTTCCTTTAAGTAACAGAGATATTTTGAATTGTATATCTCTTCCTGCGCATCCTTAAGGTTTGTGTCCGTGGTAGTCTTTAAAGCTCAAATTTAGGTGCCTTGTTATCTGTAGTAAAGACGACAGTGCTATGGAATGAGGAATTGATAAGATCTTTACTAGCTGTTTTAGAATCTCAGCTGTCTCTTATGACATGCTGTGTTGTCATTACTTCTTATATTGTCAGATTTCCTAATCATAAGCACATTTGAAAGAGCAGAGCCCTGGGCATGTCTTGCATCCCTGTTTTCTTCACTGGAGACAAAAAGAAGTTTTAACCCTCTTCATTTCTATAGTTCTGATGAAACTATAGAACTACGCTGAGGCTGAGCTGGGTCTTTCTGCTCAACGTGCAAACCCCGGTACAGTTGTGCTAAGTCTGAATTTGGCAGTTAGCACTGATGATGGATGCGTGGGCCAGAGAACATGGCTTCATTATCAAATCCCAAGTTGATGCTCCTTGGTGACAGAAATACAGATAATATTTATTTTATTTTCTAAGGCTTCTGGTTCCAACTGCCTCATTTAGTTCAGCTGTACACAGTCAAGGACCAGATACGGAGGAGAGAGGTGATACTCAACTACTGTTACATGCTTTCCTGCCTTGTCCAGAGTCCACTTCAGTCCTTGGTGAAGCTGAGAATAGTTTTGGTGTTGCTCTAAATTGTGCTTAACTACCCCTTGCTTTTAGATCCTTTCCAGAGTGCAGGAGATCATAGAATCCCAGAATGGTTTGGGTTGGAAGGGACCTCACAGCCCATCTAGTTCTAACTCCTCTGCCATGGACAGGGACACCCTCCACTAGCCCAGGTTGCCCAAAGCCCCATCCAACCTGGCCTTGAACACTGCCAGGGAGCCAGGGGCAGCCACAGCTTCTGTGGGCAACCTGTGCCAGGGCCTCAGTACCCTCACGGGGAAGAATTTCTTTCTGACATCTAATCTCAATCTCCCCTCTTTTAGCTTCAAGCCATTCCCCCTTGTCCTGTCACTACACTCCCTGATAAACAGCCCCTCCCCAGATTTCCTGTAGGCCCCCTTCAGGTACTGGTAAGCCCCAATTAGATCTCCCCAGAGCCTTCTCTTCTCCAGGCTGAACAGCCCCAACTCTCTCAGCCTGTCCTCACAGGAGAGGTGCTCCAGCCCTCGGATCACCTTCATGGCCTCCTCTGGACTCGCTCCAACAGCTCCATGTCATACCACAGCACAACTCTGGTCGTGTCCTTTACCGTAGTTGCAGATTCTATACTAGGGATTACGTGGGATAGGAGGAAATAGAAAAAGTTTTAAGGTTCAGCTACACTTTAATAAGCCTTTTGGGGGGTAGGGGAGGAAAAGCGTATTTACGTCTGTTGTGAAGGTGTAGTCCCTGGTTTATATGGGTCCCTTCAAGTTAAAAGAAAAAGCTAGTTGTCTTAGGCAGGTAAGACAACCTCCTATTTATTTTCAACTCTTAGTTCTTTATCATGCTGTACTTGACTTGCTTTCGAAGGCTTTTGCATAGAGTTGAGTATTTTGATTTTATATCACAGCACTCCTGAGTGTTTAATGGAGAAAGAGCTGGTATTTTTCTCAAATGGAGCAATACAACTAAGATATAGAAAGACAACTGGATTTAACCTTTTCAAATTGAGCAATGAAATAAAACACTTAAATTCTCCATGCTTATAGATTATTAGGTATTCTGACATCAGTGATGTCTACACAGCTCTTAAAATGAAAATATATACTTCCCATAATTTCATTTAGTCACCAGATAGCAGATCAGAAAAAGGAGAATTAATCACTGTCACAAATACTGTTCCTCTGCTGCACTGACAAGGAAAGATTACATAGAAAGAATCATTAAAACAAGGAACCATTTACAGATTTGAATGTGGATCTCCTGTACTGAGAATAAGCATCCTCTTTTTCCCTTAGAATTAAGCAGGAGGAGCATGTTCTGTCATCGTATCCCATCATTTGGCATTATTGCATGAGTTAGTGCAGCATGAGTAAATATGGTGAAGAGGGTGTTAAATGCCACCTTGCAGCAGTGTCCTTCTACATTGCAGTCCCTACCTGGTTTCTGCAAGTAGATATTTTTAGTGAAAATAAATTATTTGTATTTCTTTCAGCAGTGGAGCATAATTAGAGTCATGCAGATGGTTGATTAGTTCAATGTGTAGAGACCATTCAGAAAACTGGAGACAGAAGGAGGGGAATAGTTTAGGCTGACAACAGAGTTATAGTTTTTAGTAATATTGATTGACTACTGAGTTGTTTTAACTGAAAATGAATTTCTGTCCCCATTTCAGGCAGTTGCAACCCCTTTAAAAAAGGTTTGGGGTACACTGATCTTCCACCTTTGCAGGCAAAGGGATTTGGTGTTATCCACTGTCTGACAAGATGACGCATCCCCTAATCTTACAGCCCTGCACACAAGGGAGGGAGAGATATCTGTGTAAGGAGCAGCTGTGAGGGAAGGTCTGGTTAAAATTACTAACTCCACCTGCGTCATCGTGGGATATGAACCTGGTATGGCATCTTTCCCTTAGCCGGGAGAGTACATGATTTGATGGGCAACAGGATGTTTTGGAATGGCTTTTCTACCCTTTAAAGTCATTAAACTTTAGTTTGAAAAACAATGACTATGAACTGGGGAGATATACAGACTTTGCCACTGCTGACTGAGGACTCCAAATCTTGAGCAGGCTGGTGATCGGAGCAGGGCTGTGTAAGATAAGCTGCTGTGCCTTCTTCCTGTCCCTCTGTTTTAGAAAGGGGAAGAAAAATCTTTAGAAATTTGGAAATAAACCACTTCATTGTTTAAGTGACTTACCCTCCTTTTTCCTTCAGGGTAATGTAGTTACAATAGTCACAGTTGCTTAGTGCGACTGGAGTTCTCCTGCCTGCTTTTTTGCCAAATGCATTTTTCTGATTTTTCAAGACATATTTTGCTCTGACCAAAACCAGTCCCATGTTCACATTTGCCCTTTTCCTCACTGTTTCCCACTGCAAGCAGTGGCATGAACATTATGGAGCAAGCTGCAGCTTGCCACAAAGGATGTTTTCTGGACAGGATGCTTCTTGTCAGCTTTGGGTTCATCTTCCACAGGGAAAAATATTGACATCAAACTTATAGCAGAAATCAATAAAAAATGAACATGATAGTAATGATACAGTACATGATTACAAGGAAGAAAGGCCTTGTATTTAGAACTAGGGCTAGAACTCAGCAGAGGGGTTTCAACTTTTCAAAGCTGCCTTTGTAGATCAGTGTTTTATTTCTGTTTACCCATCCTGACATGGTAGTATATTTTCCATTAAGTCAGGACTGGAATTGCAATGATGACCTCTGCAAATGTAGGAAATGAGTTCTGTCCCCAGTGGATTATAGTCAAGATAATAATTATCTAAGGTAGTACATAAGGATGACATGTTTTCATGTGTCATTAGGTAAAAGCGTGCAGTTGAAACAGAGCTTCTGCTGCTTTTGATTTAGACACTTTTGATGCGCACACCCATGTGTAGATGGCTTTGTATTCAGGATGAGATGTAGTTGTGTCATTCTTTGGACAATGTAGTGCTTCTCTGAGGTTCTAGGCCTTCTTTTTTCTTCCTGAATTATTTCAGTCTTTTAAAAACATCAGTGTATATATATCTTGCAGCTGGACTTTTCTGGAAACATGCATGGAAAATATTTTTTTTCTTTCTCAAGCATATGAGGATTGCTCAATGGTAATGGCTATAATAAAATATTTCAATCCATCTGTGCAAGCCTCTGTGATCCATAAACCTTATTGCCCACAGTCTAAAGAAGAACACGGAAACACATCACTTGTGAAATAGGTCAGAACCGAACTCCTTTTTATGGCCGCGTAAAATAGGGGAGGAGAATGTGGTTGACTAGGTGAAGGTCATGTAATAGCTTGCAACAGAGCTGAAAAGAGTCCTTAATTGAAAAAGCTTCTGAGCTGGAAGTCCAAGTTACTGCCTACGGTGTATTGGATACGTGCCTATGCTGTATCTAATGCATGCTGTTTACAAACTGACCTTTCTGGGAGGGAACGTTCTCTATCGGGTATCGTTAAGTTCTTTAACATAAAAACAGCCCATAAACAAAGAAGGAATTTCTGACTTCTGCATAAGGAGACAGATAGCAATAACTGGCTGAACTTAACGAACTGCTCTGAAGGGAATACACCTTTGGCTGCCTTTGTTAGTCACAGGAGTTGCTTTGAATTCCAAACTCCATCCCCGTTTCTGTCAGCATTCAGCTCTGCTACTCTCACAGTCATGCTTTAGCCTGGTGCCCTCAGCTGTATTTTAATTGAAGCTTGTAATATTTTAAGACTGCTTTGTCTTTCTAGATATCAAAGGAAATGGATTTATAAATCCCTTGACTCCTCTACCATACACAAGAGCTGTCTTTCCACAACATGGGACTTGGTAAAACAAGCAAAATGTCATTCACACAAGGCTCAGCATTTGAAGAAGTTCAATATTAATTGCCTAGCGGGTATTGTCTAGCAAAAGTGACTTGATATCATGACATTCTGTGCTTAGTGCAGGGTGAAAGAGCAAAAGGAAAAGAACCTAAAGCTGACAGGATTTTTAACAAAGGGCACTTATAAAATTGATGCGGATTAGTTTTCATGAAAGACCCGTACAGGCTGATAAAAAGTGAAGTACCCAGAATGCTATTACGTTAGCAACCAAATTAGCGTGGTACCTCAGGACTCAAACCTTGACAGAGCTAGGGATGGGAGATTTCTTGAGGCAAGAAATGGAATTCTGAAATGTTTTTGTAGCCTGGCTTATCACCGAGTTGCAGAATTGTTGAGGTTGGAAGAGTCCTCTTGAGGTCGGAAGAGTCCTCTTGAGGTCATCTTGTCCAACCCCCCTGCTCAGGCAGGGCCTCCAACAGCCAGTTGCCCAGGACCCTGTCCAGATGGCTTTTGAATATACCCAAGGATGGGGTTTCTACGACATTCCTGGGCGACCTGTGCTAGTGCTCGGTCACCCTCACAGTTAACAAGTATTGAACTTCATGAGGTTCATGTTGGTCCGTTTGTCTAGCCTGTCAGGGCCCCTCTGGATGGCAGCATGACCCACTGGTGGATCGGCTGCTCCTCCCAGTTTTGTGTTCTCGGAAAACATGCTTGAGGGTACATTCTGCCCCAACATCCAGCTCCTCATCAGCCAGTTTTAAATCCACCTCACTGTGCTCATCCAGCCTACATTTCAGCAGCTTCTCTATGAGGATCTGATGGGGCGATGAAAGTGTTCCTGAAATTAAGGTAGGCAATATCCACTGCTCTCCCCTTGTCTACCAAGCTGGTCTTTCATAGTAGAAGGTTCTCAGGTCAGTCGGACAAGAATCCATGCTGACTACTGCTGATCTCCTTGTCTTTCACATGCCTGGAGATTTGCTCTGTCATCTTCCCAGGTGCTGAGGTGAGGCTGCCCAGCCTGGAATTCCCTGGGTCCTCCTGCATGTCCTTTTTGAAGGCAGGAGTGACATTTGCTTTCCTCTGGTTTGTGTGCTGAATTTCTTCCCTGAAGTGTTCTGCACTCAGCTTAGGTAGTTTTTTATTTCTAAATAAATGAAGAGGAAGTGAGTGGTTTTCTGCAAAGCAAGCTCCTGCTTTAAGAATGAAAGCAAGAAAAAATGGGGTCAGGCAAATTTGGACTTGGAGAGCAGAACCACCATTGTTTGAGTAATTATCACTTTATTAACCCTGCAGCAACTTTTACAGTGACAAAGAATAACCTGAACACTTGATTACAAAAGAGAAAGGTCCTCATAGTATTAATAAAACAGCTTTCTGTCTGCTCTTAGAGTCCCAGCTTACACATGTGAACTACAGATATTAGAAAGTGATTTTCCTTGCAATGTTTTTAATCACATTTGTTTTCCCTGGTAGGTGAGGAACAATTGAGAGCAGGGACTGACTTTCATGCAACATACACGCGGCATCGCATGCCATCGCTACCGTAGCTGAGGTTCATTAGATCAAGTGTGCTATAGCTGCAACAACTTTGTTACGTATGCTTAACAGTCTCACCTTGTGAAAGTGGAGACAACCTCCTGATGCGCTTTACTTCCATGTTAAGCGCACAAGGAGTGTGGTACCTGCAGCTTAGGAGGTACCACGGAGGATGAAAAAGCTTATCCTGACTCTGTTATTCTGATGCATACAGGATTTACCCATTCCAGATGAATGGTGTATATGTTCAAAACTGTATAAATAACTGAAACTGCACATGCTCCTAAGCATAGGGTAACATTTTCTAGTCTATTAAAAATAAAACCTTTTTGAGAATGAGCCTTGGGTTCTGTGATTATATAGAAATACAGGACAAAAATTTCAAACATGTCTGTATCGTATAGACAATAGTTATCCAAAATCCCCTTAATAGGCATTTTTAATTTTCCAGGATGTATGACTACAATGATTGCATGGGAAACGGTGGAAAATAGGAAAACTGAATCCTCCCCGCCCCCTTTGGTCACTCATTGTGTATTGTGGGAGAAGTGTTGTAAGGCTTCTGCAGCTCACTTCTCTGCTTACCAGACAGGGCATATTGAGGCACCGTGTACGCAAAGCGTCTGAAGAGTGTGTGTTTATACTGTATGAGCAATAGGGTTTCTCTCTTGAGGGAGAATTGATTTATGTTTGGTGGGGTAGGATGCTGAAATCAGCTGATGTAAAGTTTTATGTGCATAGGTGAGAAGATGGAAAATTAAGAAATATAAAAGGCAAAAGAGGAAAAATGAGATTTTTTTTTTTTTTGATCTTCTTTTCACGCCTAGCAAAATTTGTAGCTAGATGCTTGAAGTCATAGATACGGTGGTTGGCCATTTAGGTGACAGCTGTCATTGAGCAGATAAATATTAATCAAGATTTGTATTACCTAGAGCAAAACTTGGGGCAGAGGACTGGTGCAGGAAGTGTATCAGTGGCAGGATCTATAAAATCAGGTTTCACAACATAGTGATGCTGTGCTCTCCTTTCCTTAAGGAAATCAAGCTTTAGATGTTTTCCTGCTTTGTTTATTATTTTCCATCACATTTATTTTCCTCCTACACCAAGCGCTGCAAACTCCTCTCACTCCGTTCTCCCTTTCCCCTGCCATAATTTTGGTATCTATCCCTTCTGTGATTCAGCGCGGTCACAGGGGAAACGTTGCTTTAATGATTTGCTATTTAACTGCTCAGTGTTCCTTGCATCACCAGAGAAGCGGCAGCATTGACAAAGTACAGCCTGCCCATAGGGAGTACTGTATCAGTGGAGAGACGAGTTGCTATGGTAATACATGACACAGCAATGAGGGATTTTGGAAGATGCATCTGACAGTTTGAGGTAAAGTATCATCATTTCCTTGCAGCTTTCAAAAAGTGTCAGAATCTGAATTTCAGTGGGCGCTTTTTTTTTTTTTTCTTTTGCGAGATGACATTTCTGAATAGCCCTGAGCATGCCACGGAACTAAAAGGAAAAGCCTCTGTCCTCAAGGAGACAACAGCTCAAATAAAAACAGAGGGAGGAGGTCACTTCTGAGGCAATTAACGAAGCATATGGTCAAATGGCTGTACAGGTTCTCTGTAGGTTCTTGCCCTTCACTCGAACATCTTCATTTTATAGGCATGAGTGATGCATGAAAGAAAAATATAGAACTCAGGAGAAGTAATCACTGGTCATAAGAAGTATTGTAAAAGAGTTTAGAAGGAGATTCCTGAGAATAAGGGCCAAGAAGAAAGTCAGCAAAGGAATATTAACAATAGGAAAAAAAACCCCAACCAATCTTGTTTCTCCAACAAGCATAGAATTCGAGAAAAGAACCAGTAACAACATAACTTTAGAAGTAACACTGGAAACTGAAAAGTAACACTGGCAGGTGTGTCTTCCATTTTCAACTTTTTCTTCAGACATTTTGTCTAAGTGTGAATGAACATCTACATTTTATCCATGTGTTGAGACAGAGAGGGGATAGTAAAATATAAAATATTCCCTCCAGGACAAAAAAGGGTTCTTAGGACAAGTATTTATCTACTTAATGTTTACATAGGAATATATTTTTGAACAATTACACACATTTCCTGTCTTTGAGAGGGGTAAGACTCGTCCGTGCCCTAATTACTCCTGAGATTTTGTTATTTTGTACCTCTGGATGGAACATTTGTCTGTGCTGTGCACTGAGGAGTGCAGGTACTGGAATACTTGGCACTAGAATTTCCTTACAGCGGTATTGAATTCCCCCAAACCTACAGAAGTTAGCCTCTCTCTAGGGCAGGTGCAGACACAAGAACTGTACTTTAGTGGATCTTTGGCATGTCGTGTTGTCTTGGGCAGTCTGGATGCTTCTGTGATTGTAATTTCAATTCGGCTTCTGAATAGATACCTGCAAGACGTGGCTTTCCAGGGCTCATACAGCCTTCTTCATGACGCCCATGTGTTTCTGGTTCTGGATATTAAAGCATCCGTGGGCCGTATGTCAGGTTTAATTTTTTGGTTTTGTTTCTTTGTTTTTAAAAAGCAGGCAATATTGTTTTTTACAATATGCAATATCAATATATAAAGTCTATTAACTTTTAAAAAGACTTCTGCTCCTGAGGCCCTTAAACAGTTTTGAAAAATACAGCCCGTACATCAAACACTGAAAAGCTACTGAAGTAGCCCGTTCGTGACCTCAGGTAAAGTCCTCCTCTTAATTCAGATATCAAATTAAGGGTTACTGTACATCATCCTAGCTCCAGGCTAGCTCAGATGCTTGAGCTAAGAGAAGCCATTTGCTGTTAGGGGAGAAGCTAACATCAGCTGCGTTGGGTAACAAATCATTTCACACTATTAGATTTGTCAGAAATGTATGATGAATGGTGTTTCCCTGATCCAATACCAAACCTTTGGGAGCAATGTGTTTGAATGATGTCATTACATCATGTTTGAAGCTGTTAATACGATTACCTGGAATCATTGGAGAAAGCATGCTACTTGAGGAGACTGCATAGCAATTGAGCTGTACTCGTTTGTACGGCATCTCTACTTTGACAAGTCTCACTGTGGTACAGCCGAAGTCTCCGATTCTTTTTCCAGGATTGTGTTTTATTTTTGTCACTAACATTGTTAGGCTGTGGCAAATGGTATCACAGTTACAGTTCTCAAAATCGCGGCAGGGAAAAACCCGCAGCTTCAAAGCAAAGGTTTGTCAAGCTGCAGAACATGGCGCAGTCATCAGAGAGCTGGAGAGCTGGGATTAGCCAAATTAGCTCCTGTTTCCTCATTGTTGTGTTTGCACAGCAGCCTCTGTGGGTTGTGGTGTTTGTGGGTTTTTTGGTTTGGGGTTTTTTTTAGCAATTTCTGGAGCTGCCGTAGAGAGGATCATGCATCCGAGAGTGTGAGCACGGAGTAAAGAGTGATCCATGCAGACAAAAAAGGTAGAAAAAATGTCCACTAGATCCTCTTTCTATTGCAACGCGGTTCTTTTCCTGCAATGTATGATTACAGCCTGTCCTGCTAAAAATGGTGACAAATAAAAGCAAGAATAATTATTGTTTTCACTTCCACAGAAACCCTGTTTCATTAAATAGTTTTGACCTGATTCCTACAGTTTAATATGAATTGCCTTGTTCTTTCACAGCAGCGTTGGTTTATATCTTAGAAAGAGAAAAGGAAAGTAAGAAGGCATGGGTTTTTTTTTCTTTTCTTTTTTTCAAGATGATCCAAATTGATTAAATCTGGCTTCTACTATTTGTGTTTGTGTGAGTATACCATATCTTAAAAAATGCGTATGCTGTTCTAGACACATCTATAACATGCTCTGAGGCATGCCTATACTACAAATAGTATCATACCCTTCCGGTACTTGTCAATCATAGAAAAATGAATCAAATTACATCTTTCATTTGTAAAAGAGAGAATTTTCAGTGAAAATATTTAAAACACATATATTGCTAATGTGTGAGCTTTATTACAATGGAATCTGAGCACATTATATTTTAGGGGAACTAGATGTGACCAGCTAGAGTTTTCCATACACACTATTTAGCAAACCTTTTTGTTGCAGTGCCATCATGTCTCCATCCCGTAGGGAAATACCTGTCATTTGAAACTGTGTCATACTGAGCGTAGACTGCTTAAATAGTCTTCTGCAGCCTATTGCTGAGGCACTAGTGGCGTTCAGCCTCTAGTAGAGGCTAGAATACACATTTGCTTCCCGGAATATAAAACCTGAAAATAAAATAGTTGAATCAGGGCTTCACGTATCCTATGCATCTCTGGTTTTGTTCAAACCTGTAGTCTAATGATTTCTTCTTCATCATCAGTTTATTGCCCACATGCTAAAATTACAGAACCAATTTCACTGATTTTTGTTACTTCTGCTGAGAAAAGGAAGAACCGTGTATCTCTTCTTATGCATATGTTTCTTGAAATGGATTGAGGAAGGCTTTACACTGCTGGTCTGACACCGCTGCCTCAGTGGTCAAATGCTTGAGATGCAGAACAAGGAAAGTGCCGCTCTTTCTCTGACACTTTTGCACTGTGTCCTCTCTTGACCTGCTCTGCCTTTTTCAGAGTTCCTAGAGCACTTTTTCAAAACTAGGAATTGAGGTCTTGCACACTAAGGTTTCCACGTGCAGCACAGATTTCTTTCGCCTAATGTAGCTGTTATAATGATGACATAATGAGTATCATACTTATAGACTCATAACCTACTTTAGCTGTAGGCTTTCTTTGTGTTGACATGCAAACACTTTCTTTGCAGCTAAGAATGATCTTGGTTGATCAAAATCACTCAGAATGTATTAAAATGCATCCCATTTGTCAATGGCTGCATATGGTTGAAGTATTGGAAGAGATTTTTAAAGACACGTACAATAATAAAACAGTTGGTGTTCTTTTCAATGGAAATTCAAACCCCGGTTGTCATTTATGACATTTCCATTAAATTTTCTCTTTACTTAGGGTGCATATTTCAATAATATTTTTGCCTCCCTCTTGCCATAAAGAAAGTCAAATAGTTTGGTTTTAGAATATGCAAAATAGATGGGTTTAGGTGTTAATGTGTTATGCTTTGGCAATGGTGAATATAGTGTATATGGTATATATGTTGAATGTGCATAAACTCTTCACTTTGAATAGGTAAGGTAAATGAAGGTTGCTTTGGGAATGGTAGCATGAAGATTTGATCCTCATCTTGTGGATCACGATCCATTTGTACCGTATTTGCCTCTGAATTTTGTCATATTATTGTTGTACAACTAGACACACTCCTCTGAGTTCCATGAAAGGTTCTACGAAAAAGTTCTAAGAAAAAGACTATTGTATCTATTGTAATCAGGTGGGATTTTTTTGTTTTTGTTTTTAAAAGATATGGAGTATCTTCAGCTTATCCTGAATTGAATGGGAGTTGCAGAAGCGGAAAAACTCTTGGAAAAAATCAAATCATTGCTGCTCCAGTCTGGTTGCATTAGAAAAGTACAGAGACTTCTGTGAAAACTAGTTCACTGCAGCCTGTTTTTTCAGGCCAAAGCACTAGGTTTAGGTGGCCTACCTGGAGCTAGCGCTGCATGAGCTGCGTACGGGCAGAAAGGAGGAGAGTTCACACCTTCCACCTGCATCTAGGACTCTCAGTTAGGAACGAGATACGGCGTTGGGGAAGTCAGAAAACCAAAGCAGGAACCGGCTTTAATCGCTGTGGCAGCTATAGGTACATCAGAGGATCGTCAGTGGAACTCCGTGAATCTTCCATAACTATGCACTCTTAATCCGTGTCTGACTCCCCTCCCAAGAGAGTGTGCACTGACACTCAGAGTGGCTTCTCTTACAAACGCGTAGCTGTGGATTATGGATGTAGGCTCGGTCCTACCATGGAGGGAGAAGAATGGAGGCTTCCAGGAGGGAGAGGAAAGCAGAGGCCAATAAGGCCCTTCATGTAAGAGAGGGCAGCTCTACGTAGTCTCCAAAGTGGAAATGGGTCAGAAAATGACACCCAGTTATACGGGAGCAGCACGGTTGGGGAGGAGAAATGGTAGGACAGAGTGAGGTAAATTCAGTCAATGCTGTGGAGTCGTCTTTTGT
This sequence comes from Balearica regulorum gibbericeps, assembly GCF_011004875.1. Classification (NCBI taxonomy): domain Eukaryota; kingdom Metazoa; phylum Chordata; class Aves; order Gruiformes; family Gruidae; genus Balearica; species Balearica regulorum. The sequence continues at coordinate 3,582,312 of NC_046198.1, forward strand.
GCTAGTTCATCTCTCTAACTGGTCAGGTTCATGATATATATTCCTTTAAGTGATCTAATAGCAGGGTTCAAGTGTTTTAACATCAATTTGATCTCTTAAATGGCTAATTTTGCAGTAATGTGTCTGTGCAGGCAGTGTGTGGAAAAAGCGAAAGCTTGGACAGGTACGGTGTGATTTTGATGCTGGAGAATACGCTGGTTAGCATGAGGGACAGCTGCAAATACACCTCTCCGCTCTCTTTCGTGCTTCTTTTTGCTTACGTTCTGGGTAACAAAGATGCCTTAGCTTATGTTGGAGTATCAACAAAGCCTTCTGCAAAAGGTGTGACAAATGGATCCAAAAACTTTTTCCACCTTGTTGTTAATCCCATTTTGTCTCCCTGTATATGGCTTTCTAGCCTGAGATTTTGAAGTAAACTTTCATTACGGACAATCTGCTTTATTTATGACACAGTCTGATAAACAGGTTGAGAGAAATTGCATTGACCTATATATAATTATTCAATTTAGATATTGCAGTCTGAGTCAACTCTGGGACGTTTCTCCTCCCTTCCTTCCTTGCATTTACTGCTATTTATTCTTATCAAATCCAGCCAACTGTAAGCTCAGAAAGAGACAGAAAGCAGACAATGCATCCATCTCAGCATTATGAGCTCCTGACATTAAACCCTGATGAACTGAAAAATCCAACAAACATTAATTAGCAGCAATATTTCATCCCTGTTTGTGTCTTAAAGCCAGAGAGAATTACCCAGCTTGTCCTGTTGCTCAGGCACATATGCCTTCAGCTGTAGGCTCTCTTTTTTGGTCTCTGAGAATTTCTACTGTTTAGAGGTAACATGAAAGTTTCTTTGGTTTTCATTGCCATCAGCTATTTGTGGAGCTCTTAAGAAATCACAGAAGATACCACCGTCACAGGCTTCCTCTGTAAAGTCGCTGTGTGATTTGCTGTTGGACACTGTACCTCTGCGGGTACCGCAATGCTAAATACCTAGTTACATGCTCTCTTCAGCTGACTGTAAACTTAAACTTCCCACATGCCGTTGAGTTCCGTCCTTATTCTGACAGCTTTCGCGTGCACTCTTACTCATCTTGATGCTGCTTATGCAACTGGCAAAAGGACTTTGTACTCTCCTCCACCCCTGTCGCCAACATACCAGGATATCTACTCCTCACATCTGAGCAGGATTGATATTCCGTTTAATGTCCGTGGTTTTTGGCTAAAGCATTGTTTAATTTATTCAGGTACATCTGCATCTACTACAGCCTCGTCCCACGGGTAATTCACCTCTGGTATTTGTCTGCTCTTCTTCATCTGTTAGGTGAGCTCTTTGGGGCAAGGACTGCAGTACGGCTCTGGCCATAGCAGGGGGTGCAGTGGGAATGGCGGCCAGTCGGAGAGTGGCACATGGTGTAAAATTTCAGCTTCTCTTCTCTTTCTTGTGGCTTTGAAATAAGGATTTGTGCAGAATTCTTAAAGTGGAAAAATGAAAAACTGTCACCTGTAATCTAAGTAAAGGGTATTAGCGCTTGCCTTCGCTGATGTATACAGAACTTGTGCTAATTGAAGTGGAAGTTTCCATCCTTCCTGATATGCTAACTTAGAGCACCAGTAACCTGTTGGGTGCCACGTATTTTGGTTTCCAGAAATTCGCATGCTGAAGGAGTTAAGAAGCAGACACTCTTTTAAGTGCCCAACTGCTCCTCAAATCTATGTGCTACGTGATGTCAGCTCTTGGAAACCTGGGGTTTAATAGATTAAGGTGCTGAAAAGTTTATACTTCTTTGACTTTTGTCAGCTTTAAAGCCAAGAAGTTCAAATTTTTAAGATCTTTGTTTCTAGGGATATTCTTGGCTACTTTCAGTAGAAACTCAGTTGTACAGTTTCACCTGTGCAGGATTCTTTCCTCTTTTAATTTTCTCTTTATAAATAAATACATTTCTAGTCTGTGCTTTGTGGCTCACTGTGGAATAGTCTTTCAGAAGATGACCTGGATAATAAACGAAACGAAAAACAGTTTGTAGCTTTTAAGAGCTATGCACAGATTCAAAATATGGGAAAACTGTGATTTGGGAACACTTTTCATTGCTTTTTTTGGCATCATAAGATTTAGAAGCATTAGAAAACCTGTGTATGAAGTTTGAACATTTTTGTTCCCTTCTGTGGGTAGAGAACATTTTTTTTTTTCTTTTTCCCTATGACATGGGGTTTATATGATGTTTCTTCTCTACATAGCACTCTCTTGATCAAAGATTAAGGAACAAAAAAAGGCAGTTATAAGGCACTACATCTCTTTGAGCCATGTAAAAAGTAAAATGGGCAAGCTTTCAAGATGCATTCTGCATTCATCAGGCTGCAGAAAAATAGAACACTATGGGGCCAAAAAGATAGTGGCAAGGTGTGTGGGGTTTAAACCGTAATTGAATTCAGATTGTAGCGATCAATGAAGAGAGAAGAGAAAGATATGAACACACTAAAGCAGAGGTGGGGATAGAAGTTCCTTTGCTTTATACTTCTTTCCAGATTACAATGACAGGAGGCTTGTACTAACTGCAATAAAAGGACCCTAACACCAACTAATGATAGTCACATTTTATTTTTACAGGGAGAAATCTTTTATAGAGAGCATGGTTCTCTAAGGGCTTTGCGAGTCTCAGATGACTCCCTAAATATTCTTAAGCAAGCCTTTTCAAGTTTCTCTTAACCTTGACAACCTATTTATGCAATCTGGAGAAAAGTTACTTGTGAGAATAATACATAGGTTACCAGAAATGCACAGGATGCTGAGGGGACCGGGACTACCCCAGGGAACTCAGGAAAAATTGCCTTTCCTATTTAGTCTTCCATTTTCAGGAGCAAACTTTTTTCTAATGTGAGGAGTTTTTATCTATTGTTTCTATTCCAAGGGCTCCAGATTACAATTTCTTTTACAGTTATATATGCCAAACACAGAAAACACTTGAGAAATGCAGGCATCTTAAAATGAAAGCATGTATCACAGACATTAAGCATTATTCTTTATTATATATGGAAATTCTTTTGGAGAGCTATTAAGCTCAGTGAGATTTAATGTTTCATATGTATAAATCACTCTGAGCAAGTCTATAATTACAAAAAAGACAGATTTATTTATTTCAAAAAGCACACACGGTCATTTCCTTGTTAATCCAGGGCGGAAAGGACAGGGCAGTTGGAGAACTTAGCCCAGCCACCAAGCTGCGGGTTCTGTTTGCTTTGCCTCAGGCTTCCTAGGAGGCTGAATAAGAGTCACGGCAGGCTATTAGGCCTCCCGGGGATTTTTTTGGTGAAAGACGATTTAATTTGTAAATGCTGGCCTGTTGAAAAAACATTGTTTTTCAGGAACATAGTAGTATCGAAGACCCTTTGTCAAGCTTCCAGCAGGTTTCTTTAGTTTTACAGCTGCATGTTGGAATTGGGCAACTTTGAAAGTGTGAGAAAGCCAACCCTTTTCACTTGGCAGCTTTGGAGTGACAATGTTTACCTGATTCCTGAAAAAGTATCTAGAAAATATTTTTCAAGAGTCAGAAAAAAAAAATTTGTAGTTAACATTTGAATTCAGGAAATGTAAACACTTCTAGAAAGATAGAAATACTAAGACTAATTAAAAATTTTTAGAGAGTTAATGGCAGGCTTGAAAGATACTGAAAGCATATAAAAATGCAGAGATGTAGCTACAAAACCTCTGTCAAGCTTTGTAAAGTAAAAAAATAAAAATATAGAAGGCATCTTGTCAACTTTAGGTTTCTACGTGGTTTTTAGGACTCGTGCCTCATTAAAGTCAAGGTTTATCCTATTTCCTTTTGATTTCACAAAATTCCCTATGAAATTATAATCCACTGGAAAACCACCACCCCCGCACCCCTCACCAAACTACCTTTTGATTTACTTATGTGGTGGGTGGTATTTGTTTGGTATGTTCATTTTACATTAGAATGGTTAATGGATTAAAAATATAGGTTGTTCTTTCTGGAGACCAGAGAGGTTGCTTCTGCCCTTGAGAGCAACGGATACACTTGGGGTTACGTGGTGAAACAGGAGGGACTGAGGTGCTGGTATGAAAGAGCAGGGAGCAAACACGAAGCTTTGCCTTAGAGGTGGCAGAAGGATGCTTCCTCGAGCTTGAGAAGGGGCTGTGTAGAACTGTCTGTGACTTGGAAAGCCAGTGGATTGCCGGGCTGAAATCAAACCTGAAGAAAGAGGTTTGTTTATGAAGCCCCTGGTGGGGGGGAGGCTACTCGGTCTGAGAAACAATGAAAGCAGAATCTCCTCAAGAGCTTTGGCAAACTCATAGTCTTGTCTAAACCTATTCATGGGAGTACAAGAATCTTAAGTAAGGGATAATCTTGCATTTCTGTAGGGAAGGGAAAAGATTTGCTCACTGACAGTTGGATAATAAGACAGAGCAATCTTGGTGATTTGGAAAAGTACCTCTGCAGCAACAGAAAAATGTGAAGTGTCTTCAAAACAGCCTAGGGTCGTTATCCTGGTGCACAGAATAATTAACAGGCACAGTGAGGGCAAATGACTTGAATAAAGCTGTATAGCACTCATAATGGGAAAGTCTGACTTTTAGCCCTGTATACGCTGAAATAGGTCAGGTTTGAAGTCCTGTATCTAGTTCCCCAAACACCTTACCAGCACGGAGTGTGAGGGATATATTGGGCCAGGTACAGCAATCTGGGAGCACTTTCCATTTTCAGTAAATTAATCCTCTCACAGCGTGAAATAAAAAGATCAGAACATGATGTTAAACCTCATTTTGTATTTTCAATTACTAGGGGATAATTATTTTCTTTTTAAGTCTTGGAAGATGACATGATCTGAATACTCAGATACCTGCTGCTTCTGCTTGCATTCCTGGAAGCAGAGATAGTTCAGCTGAGGGACTGCACAATATAATTAGGTTTATTTTGCAGCCCAGCAAGACCCTGTGTGTTCCAGCATCTGGAGAGAAAAATGCAGCACTTTAAGCTTTGGTGATGTTTAGCTTCATAAAGTAGGAGTGCAACTACCCGGCCTGAATTTTGTGTGTGGATCGGGGGCAGTAGGAAGTGGGACAGTGGCAAGGTGCTTTGGATGGTTGTTCAGTACTAAGTAAACCTGACAGAACATGGCTTTCTTAGAGTTCTGCTAAAGTGAGTGTGGGAGAGTAATTCACAAGAGTTCTCAAAGAGAATAGCTAGTTCTGTAAAAGTTACCGTGGGGTGGGATTTTAAATATCGCAGGTTTCCGATTATTTTGAGTGGAAAATAACTGGTGACGTGTGTGTGTGTTGTGTAACGGTGTTTGCTTTTATTGTAGAGGCTTGCTTTTCTCATGGTTTTTCACTGGATGAGCTGCAGTGATTTCAAAGAAGAGAAATGTTAAGTAAAACGTGAAAGAGACTAAATATGAACATAATAAAAAAAAAATCAGCAGATTTGGCTCAGGTAATAGGTTTCAGCATTGATAGGATTCAAAATAAGCTGTATAAAAAGTGCTGCTAGTGTTGTAACTGGAAATAAGTAAGGCCTGGGTAATGTCATGCAAAAGAATCACTGTTTAAAAACATCGGGACAAGGTAATCCTTTTCTGTCCTACAGAACACTGGAGATGTGAAATTTGTATGCTTACGCTTTCCTTATCTGGACGCAGTGAATTGCACCTAATTTGGCACAAATTTCTGCTTCTCTCACTTCTTCACTTCTTTGGATTCAATTTGAGTAAAGAAATGGAATGTGCTAGGTTACTCATAATGCTTTCAGCATTTCAAAAAGCATCGGCACGATGAGATTCACCTTAGGGAGAAAATGGAAAGAGGCCAGGGAATGAAAAGATGCATAAGAACACACGCTGTAAGACCTGTAGCCCCTGTTAACAGCCTTCCATTGGATTTTGCCCATTGAGATATTGTGCTAGAGATTACATTTACTATGCAGTTATTTCCCTTACACAGTGAAACAGTCGCTGGAAAAGACTCTTCCTTTGGAGCACAATAAACACATGATAGTCTCTGTACTCTGTTGGTGTGCAGATATTGATTATATTTTATCTTTTGACTTGTACGGGCAACAGCGGTGTTTAATTTATTCTTTAGTTGCAGCTGATAAGAACAGAGAGAAAGCTTTTATATTTATCTTCCTTGCTCATGTGCCTTCAGTTACATTGACGATTAACACGGGAGATGGAACACAACGCTGATACAATTCTTCAGTTTTAGTTACGCATCTGTTGGCTTTTTAGGTGCAGAAGGGGATAAATTACTATTTCATTAAAATGAATTTGAGCTGTGCTTATCCTTCAAAGAACAGTGACATTTTTGGATGCAATACAGTGAGATCTAAAGGAAAAGCCAAACCAAGGGGAAAAATGTGCTACAATTTCAAAGAAATTACTTTCTTGGGGGGGGGGGCATTCATTCTTTAATTGCTTCACATATAAAAAGACACGTTGATTGAGTAGATTTGGGGGGGGGTGTTTAATAGTGAAGTTTCTAGGAGTTGAAACAAAATGGTGATGTTATTCATAATCACTAGCCCTTGTGTTGGATTGCAGTATTATTTTCTTCCTCAAAAATATTTTGCAATGGCAATAGGTGTTGCTTAGTCAGACTTGCTATGTCTGCTGAAATACATCTATGTGCTCTCCTTTAATGCCAGGGACAGAAGGGAAGATAAAAATAACAGTAACAATCCAGATTATAGTTGGCTTAGTTTCTGAAAATTGCAATTTAATTATGTATTCATTTTAAAAAGAAACAAATCTTGTGCCAATTACAACAGTTTGAAGGGTTTTGCTGCCTATTTCCAGTTCTGGTGTTTATAATGGTTCCAGTTTTTATAAGAGCTGAAATAGGCAACCTGGAGGTTATCTAAGTGATTAACTCAAAGATAGACGTATTGTAAGTTTATTTAATCTTCCATACCAGTAATCTCTAAAATAGTTTTTCTTTTAAACTGTTCAAAAACAGAAATAATTTTATTTAGATGTTACATGCCGGCCCCCTTGGCTTGTATGCTGTTGACTGTGTTTTAATCAAAAGATACTTTCACATTTTGGAGAGAAACCATGAGTATGTCCGTAATATCACTGAGAAATTTCACTTAGGTGAAAGGGCACTATGGCAAGTAGTCACTGTCCCAGGTTGCTCACTAGGAGTATGAAACTGCTGGTGGAGAGATCTTCCTTCTTACCCTCTGGGTCTGCACAAGATTGGGTTTATGTTTGCTCACACAGTCCATTTGCTTTTTCTCAAAGGGTTAACAATCTGTTATAGCCAAGTTAAACTCATTGTATGTTTTACGTATGTTGGATTCCTTCTTCCTTTGCTCCCTTTGTTATCCCTAAAGCCAGTTTGACCCAGCTCTCAGGGTTGTGTTTCTCTAGGTAACAGTAATTGAATATTTGTGCTTATAGCCTTGGGGCCTTTATTATAGGGCTGTGTCAGCACTTTCAAGGTCTCAGCTATCATCTGTGCTTGAATAGTTGAGGACCCCTGTTAAAGTGGGTTTGCAACAGCCTTCAAACTTTTGTTTTCTTATAACATAAATATTTTATTAGTACAACCTAATGACACATGCAGCCTTGTTTCAGGGTCACTGAATAGCTTATTCTTCAAAAATAACAAGCCATTCTAAGAAAAACATACCTTGTGGGCACATGGACACAACCTTCCGGTCACCACTGCCAGTGTCTGTAACTTACGGTCATACTACATGGAGGTAAACAAGTATGGTGGGATTTTAGATCTGAATTTTGAAAAAGGAGGTGAAAGGGACAAAGGGACCCGAATTTCATCCTTGCAAGCATATGCATTCTTTTTGCCAAGTTTAGTGGGTTTTGCACGTGTGTAACCGAATGCAGATTTTAGCTCTGTATTTTTCTCGTGAAGTGATGTCTTCTAAGAGGGCACCCGCAATAGAAGTTATAGGCAGGGAAACGGCCAGCCTTTGCTGCTTTTGTGGAAAATCTTACTTGAAGTATTGAAACTGGCAAGAATCTTGCTGAGAGTGAGCCATCCAAGATGACAGTGTTTGTTTAATTTGAGGTCTGCATTTACAAACAGCTAAGAGCAATACAAAAACTGTCTGGAATTTACAACTAACGCTGGGTGGCTTTACTGGTGGGAGAGGTGAACCTGCCAGACAGACCGTAGTATCTTGAAACTGGGATAATTTGGGTTAAATTCTCAAAAGCGTTGAAGAGCTTTTAATTACAGCTGAGTCCAAGAGAAGCTCTAAAATGTATAGACCCTCTTCTTCTTGCAGTATTAGGGTTTGGGAGTCTCAGGCCACACAAAAGTGGAAGTGTTTAACTGCTGAAAGAAAATACATTTATGTTCACCTAGGTTGCGCCTACTTTGCTCTCTTCAATAGCTTGAAGAGCTCACCAGAGGCAAATATTTGCTTTGATCTTACTGTCCAGTTTTCATCAGGAGTCTCATACACAGAAATTACGCTCAGCATGACTTCTGTGGTCACTGCCACATATACCACATTGCTTTCCTTATTCTCCATAGGCATCAGGCGTGGAAGAAGTCCTGAATATTCTGTAAACATTTCAAGTTAACAGAAGTCACGTTCTTGACCAAAAGTTAAATTGAACTAAGAACCTATCTTATCAAGAATTTCTTCTTGTCACTAGTTGCTGAATTGTGCAGTTATAGCAACATGTCTGAGAATAAAGCAATTACTTCTATTAGCGTATCTGCTTAAACTTCCTGTTGGAAGTAAAATCGGGGAGAAAAAATTCCATACTTTCAAAAATTTAGGCTTGCCAAGTAAAGCTAAGTAAATAATGTTTGATGAATTCCTGCTGCTATTTTTGGAAAATTATGACTGTGTAGACTTGCCGGTTTAAAATTAGCTTATTAAGAGATCTGTCTCCTAATTAACAGTGGTTAATAGAATATGAAAGCAAGTATACTGTAAACACACCTTTGTGCAATATTAAGGAAGTTTGCACGGATTGTCGGCGTTTTTGCAACTTTAGCAACATGTCTTCAGGTGGCCTGGAAGTGACTAATTCTTGTGGGCTTGCATGCCTGATCGTGTACCAGTTTGGAAAGAATATGTCTGTATGTGTAGGTGGGTGTGATATGTCTAGATATGAGCAAGAGCTGAGAACAAAATGAACATGAAGAAAACAACCTTTTTAAAGCAATCAAATGCAGCTGTCTTAATGACTAGGAAACTGGAACTAGTTTCTGTTACTTTAAAAATGGCAGAGAGAAATGGAAGGGAGAAGAAATGAGAAGCAGTTGAACGTTTGCACAAAGCTTTTCCCTCAAGCAAACAGTGATAGAGCAGTCAGATAATTAAGATGCATATGCCACATGACATTAAGCAGCCTTTTGTGAACTGTTAATTAAGATCTAATCAGCCACATATTTTATTCTTGTTGAATTAGAAGATTAGTGTTAATTTCTTGTGGTGTTTCCCTAGTCCGTGTTGAAGGAAGTCAATGTATCTGAACATAATTTAGTGATCCTAGCCCGGGGTGATAATAAAAACAGAGACGCTAGCTTGACACTGTGGGTAATACAGTGGGTGTGATTCAGATGGGACAATCGAAAAATGAAATTGCTGCTTTCTCTCTAAAATTTAAAATATATTATGCAAGTATGTATAAAGCTGGTACTTGTTAGAACCATCCTATGATTGTTAACATAAGAATAAATGCCAAGGTCTTTCCCTAAATTCTTCATTTCATGAAGCACTAATTGGTTTTGTGCTTACCTCATTACAGTCGAACTACAGGATTCAGACCTCAGTTCTACACTGCAAAACTAAATGCAGCTAGAAACTCTGTGAATAATTAATGTTAAGCAAGTAACAGTTTTGGATTTAAACATATTTATGTGGCTTTCCCTAAAGGTGTTCAGCATATGGAAGTCGATACAGTTCTTGTTTAAAAATGTCTCCCCAAAAATTTATTTAAAGAAGATGCTCATAAGAGGAATACATTGCTATTGCTCTTTGTGAAGGTTATATGACTAGAGGCTTTAGCAGTGTTCTGTTTAGTGTCTGTGAAATAGTAACAATGTGGTTTATATACTACTTCATGTTAACAATAATAGTTAGATTTATAAACCAGAAATATTTTTCTATGAAATGTTACACAGTTTTTCGTGGTGTTTGATGTTGGCTGGAAATCTAACTTGGAAGCCTCAAATACTTGAAATTCTAAGACAAGAATTTCCTACCAGACTGATTTTTTTGTTTGGTTTTTGTTTTGTTACCCAACTTCTTGGATATCCAATTTCAGATGCAATAGAGGTACCATTTTCAGATGGGAGAGTTCAGTGTCTTCTGAAAACAAGACCCTTAAAATGTCTTGAGGTGAGCACATAAAAACGTGTAAGGTTCCATGCTTCACAAAGCTCTTTCACCATCGACTTCACCACCAATGTGCGTACTTCCAGGTCGTTTTCCCTCTGGAAAGATATTAGGCCCTTTGTCTGCCCCGGCCTGTAAGAAAGAGCACTGCTCCCTCTCAGACGTTGAGAACATTGAGAGAGAAAATCGCGGAGCAGATTAACCACTACATCTGTGTAGAGGATAACAGAGCGATGTTCTTCTGCAGGAAGTCCCTTACCTGGAGCCAAAGAAACTTCAGCAGCAAATTATCTCCTTGTTTACTCTCTCTTTTGATCAGCATCTTGGTCGCTCTAAACAACTTGTAACTCTTTCATTAGTTTTGTGAGATGCTTCCTTATGCACCCAGTCATTGCAGTAACAGTAGACACGAAGAGGTGATAGCTCTGTTCAGAAGCTATGAGAAGGACCTGCGTAGTTTAAAGAGGGAAACCTGATGAGAGATCTGCCTCCTGTATACTTTCATAACTGGGCGTGCAAGTTCTATCTACTATGTGTGCACAGGAGAGAGAAGAAGCCATTGAATTCATTAATTTTCTCCCCTTATCTGTTCTTTGTTCATGCTGAAGTGATTTGTGCAGTGAAATTTGGCTGAGGAAGAACATTGGCAGATTCCTGCTAATGATGTCACTTAAAAAAATGCTACCATTGTCGAGGTGATTAGAAAACTAGAAACCACCTAAGCTACATGAGATGTATTAGGTGGATCTATGCTAATTTTCTGCTGGTTTTGGAAGAGAGAGAGTTCACTAAATTGTTAAATGTGGACAGCAGGCTGTAGGAATAAAATCTTTTCCCATGAATTCATGCAAAGAAGATTATTATCTAAATCTGTTTCTAGCAATTCAGTCTGTAGATAATTGCTACTGTATCCATTAACTTAGTTTAAATCTTTATCAAATGATCCATTTTTTTAAACCGTCCTATAGTGCATTGCACTTAAATTCTTCTTTATCGCATTAAAGTGCTTTAAGCTCCTGTACTGGCCTAATGCAAGTAATTGTTCTAATTCTGCTGAAGTACTCTCAAATCTCTTTCACCCTGTTAAAGTAGTTAAATTGTCCTTGTTCAAGAAGAGTAAGAGCTGTTCAGAGCAGGCTTGAAATAATATATAGAACTTTTTATCTATGTGAAGGGCTTTCAGATTAGATTTCTTCCATCTCAAGAGTGCTCACTCTATATAGGAGAGTACATAAAGCTATGAATTTTAAGTAATTGTGGTGTGTGTACATATGTATAAAATTCCAGAGTTGTCTTTCAGAAGTCTAGCATCTGCCTGTGTATCTAGCTCCAGTGGAAAAATAAGGTTGTCAGAGGTCCCATTTACCTTCTATTTTGCTTATTTTGGTAAACAATTTGTTTTCTTTCATTGTTACTCTCTGCTGCCTTTTTTATGTGCCGTCTTCTATACTGAGTTCACTCCTAGATGCTTGCCCATCTATGAACTTGCTGTCACGACCTGAAGGGTTACCCAGTCTGGGGTGTGTGAGGACCGTGACCGTGGGTTCGTAGGGTTCCATAATGCACAAGAGCACAGAGGCTTTTATTCCCTAAATTTCTCTACCTTATTACAGATTACCACAAATACCACAGAAATCACCACTAGCAAGTAAACTGTGACAAAATTACCACTAGCAAGTATAGCTATGATTTATAAAGTAAATATATATATATCGAGATATTACAAATTACTATCAGCCATCAATAATACAGTATCAATTGTATGGCAACAGTTAATAATAGCAGCAAACAATTGATTAGGAACAATTCATATAATAGCAACAATCAAGTGTGTATAAACTATTACAGATTGCTACAAACTTATCATTAGTGAAGCCATTTATTAACAATATAACAGCAGATATTATGATAAATTACATGGATATATAATACCAGTATCAAGTGAATTAGATTTCAGAAGGGTCCAAACCATCCCAAAGGGGAGGACAAACTGATCCCAGAGCGGGGAACCAACCATCCCAGATGTAGATGGAGAGACAAACCAAGGTGGGGCCTGGTGAGAGTCCATGATCTCGTGGAAAGTTCATGCAGAGTTCAGACTCTTTAGGGAAGGACAACTACGTGCAGCATGGGAAGTTTTCAGAGAAAGAAGCTCCATTTTGGATAAAAATTAAGTTCTTTTCATATCATAGAGACATAAGAGGGTGTAAGCACCTCTTTGGGCAGCCAATAGATGCTGTTAACTTCTGTTCTCCATCTGCAAAGGCCAATGCCTGATGATGTTTCTGTTCTTTCAGACCAGTTTTATTTTCTCAGACTGTTTCCACTTTTTCAGACAGTAAGTTGTTACAGTTTCTTGGGGTTTTTTTTGCACTTGTCAATAGTATCTGAGGATGTCTCCAGTTTCTAGGTACCTCATCTGTATTTTGGAGAGGCCAGCTGCACTTTACAAGGATGTTCCTGGTCTCCAGGACTAGTTCCCAGGCTGGCAGGTGTTTTCTTTTGTTCAGCAATTTTTTTTTTGCCCCTTCTAACCAGGCCAGCTTTCTGGCTGCTCACATCACTTGCCTGTTGTAAGTTATTATTTTCTATCTAGAATATTATACATATTTTTCTTTCTAGAATATTATATGTATCCTGCATTCAATGTTGAGAGTGAAGTCTAATGTTCATATATCCAGCCTTACTAGGGGACTAAAATCAATACCACTGTCTATGCCTAGCATGGAGCTGGGTGTGAGTTAACATACCGTGTTTTCCAGAGAAGTTCTGCATTGCCGTGCTGTGACTGCCACTTGACAGGCGCAGTAACTTGTGCCTTTAAGATGCACTGCTGCTTTTCCAGCTTTGCTTCTGGTGGGTATTCTTTAAAACACAAGTTCTCTAGAGGAGATTTCTGTTTATGAAGTTGCTTAAATTGAGGTTTGACGACCATGGGAATGCACTGGGTTGTATTTCTTTCTCAGATTAGAATTTGAATATGCTGAGGAGCCAAGAGATGCTGCCTTTCAAAGTTACAAAATATTGCTAGACATCTGATCAATGACATCTTGTCTCTAAGCAAGGGAGGGCATCCTGCCTTCTGCCGAGCTTCTCTTTGAAAGAATCACAGCTTCTGGCCTTGCACTAGCCATGGCATGTATAGTTCAAAATTCTCCATCTTACTGTGTCTAGCAATCATGCCACAGGTGACTGGCCATGATATGTGGTAGTCCTGGCCTGGGGGCTTTGTGGTGATAGTTCTGTGCAGTTCAGCGTTGTAGAGGCACTTGTAAAAAGTTGTGCCTAAATGTGCAATCCATATCCAAAACCTCCCGAAATGACTTACATCTTTAACTTACTTTGAACTAGATATGTCTTACTTTTCCCATCTTACAATTAGAAAAAAAGCAAGATGCTTCCTCAAAACCTTTGAAGTTTTGATGTCATCTCATTCGATCCTTTCCTTCTATGTTCAATTAATAAATACTGTAATAATTATCACAAATACTGTAACAACTATCATTGTGGGGAAAGGTCTGTTAATATCGCTGGATCTGCTCCAGGATTGAACTATGAACACCCTATTCAATGTCTCAGTGATTTGCTACTTGGTTTGGGGGGGTGGTTGTTGTTTTTGAAGTAATCTAACTCTATTATTATCTTGAACGTGTTGCGCACTACATAATCCTCATATCTTGAAATATGTGTTTTGAATGTAGTAGTCATAGACAAGAGACATAGAAGTAGTAAGAAAATTCTTTACCTGCAGGATTACATACATGGTAGGACTAGAAAGACCAACCCTAAACTCCTTGTCCAGATCCCTCAGTAACAAGCCACTACATGCTAAAGATACTTTTCCATAATCATATATAATCTGTCCTCAAATGCATCCGGTTGTGCTAGCATACTTATTTCACTGAACAGCTTTTCTTACTCTCTGAACAACTGAAAAATGACAGGTTATAATCAACCCCTTAATTTTTCCATTATCATCTCTAGCCCAATTCTTTTGGTGGTGTTGGTTCTGACCAGTGTGACTAATTTCTTGCTTTATTGCTTTATGTATTTCTGTGCTATAAAGCTTTTATGTAATCTGTTCTTACAATCTGAACAGAATCTTGATGAAGTGCATTTCAGAGCCTTTTTTGTGGGAGATAGGTTTATTATTGTGAAAAAACTTTATATACCAATTTAGACATCAACTAATCTCTTATTTATTCAAGTAAGGTAGTAAGATTGAATTATGTTTCTATAAATTTTCTGTGCTTTCTTGGGAACATGTAAATTGTTTGGAACAGTTTGTCATCATTGTTTTGCTCAGACAAAATGTATTACAGTAAATTTACTGCTTTGTACCGTGCTGCGTTTCTTAAAACTCTACTATGTGAAGTTTAGCTTGATTGAAAAGGAAATGATTTCTCTCTACATAGTAACATGGTACCGCAAGCTAAGCTCTGTGAAAGTGTAACATTTTAATGTGGTGAAAGGCAGAGATGGTGCGCTGCTTAAAGGAAGTTTGGAGTTCTGTTTGCTTCTGGTATATGCTCCCTGATTGCCAGTGAGAAGATGGGCCTGGGAGCAGCCAGCTGGCTATTTGGGATAACGCTGGTCGTCTCAGCTGCCGCGACATGCTGCTGGCTGATGTTCGGGTTGCTGCCCACCAAGACTTTCAGATCGAGCAGCAGAGCTGCTCTCTAGGTGGTGTGACTGCAAGTTCTTCCTTTCCAGGGGTGCACGTTTCCATTTTTCCCCTGTTGAATTTCAGGAATTGCCTGTTGTCCCACTCTGCCCATCTGGCAGGGCCCTCTGAGTGGCGGCCTTGCCCTTGAGTGTGCTGACTGACTCTACCTCCCACCCCAGATCCCTACAGCTGAGGTAACTGACACTCGCTACTCTCCCTTCATCCACAAACCCTGTCATTTTATTGTAGAAATCGATTGCTTTTGTCAGGCACCATTTAGCCCTGGTCAGCCCCAGGCAGGCTGTTCCTGATCAACAACAGTCTCTGATCCAAGAGGAGGTGTGCCTGGCGGGCTGGCCGTGCCTGGGCTGGCCTGCTGGCCCTGCTGCACTGAGGTATCGGTCCTGCTGCACGGTGCCCACCGCTGCGGGCTGAGGGTACTCCTTACTGGGCTTGGCCTCGTCCCAAGGCCGCAGTAGCAGAGCTGGGGAACTGCTCCCCATGGGAAGGCTGCTCCACAATGGCTGCACTGACCCCCCACAGGTGTTGTGAACCTACAAGCCCCTCTCCTGCCCTGTGTGGCCTGAGTGTGAGGCTGACTGGACTTACTGTCTTCCTCACAGCTGGGCTGCCCTGCCCCGGTGAATTAACTCCACAGCTGCACACTTTGGGGAATAAATCCTCAGGTGCTTTCAGTCAGAAGGATGAGCTCTCAGGCTATGAAGGGGAGGGCAGCACAGAGGCCACTGCATTTTGTCAGCCCTCGGGAAACCACTGTACTGGGTTACTTGCTGCTGGCTCAAGTAAGAAAGGTATTTATATTCACAAAATTTTACTTATTTATATATGGAAAATCATTGGGTTAGTATTTCTTGTGTGCTCTTTCTCTTTGTGAAGCTCAGTGGCTTCTGAGATATTGTGTCTCCTCACACCTTGACCGAGCCTGTGGTCTCTCTCCATTCTTCCCCAGTTAAATTTCCTCCTGGAAGTAATTGCTGTCTGGAGGTTGGAACTTGCTCAATTGAGTCTAACAGTAGGAAGAAAAGTACCTGGGAGCATCTAGCTGCTCTAAGATACAGCTTAGGTATGGGGTTTCACTTCAGTTGTTTTGCTAGGGCATGTTTATCCTTTCTTTACTTCAGAAGAATTGCTTTCTTTACTTCAGAAAAGTAATGTAATGGATGAATTTAACATTATTTTCCACACTGGATCAACATTGTACAACTGGAATCATATGTAGTAACTGATAACTGAGAAATCAGGTGCTGCAGAACATGGGGCTGTTGGGAGCACTAGTTTTCTTTGGAAGTGTAGCAGCTGTGTGGTGGTTGCAGTGCTTGAGGCCTGTGTGTGTCTCAGGGCCGATAGGGATTTTTCAATTTGTTTCTTTTAAAGCAAAATACAGAATATGTTAGCTCTGTGTGGAGAAAAAGAAACAACCAAAGTAGAAAGCAAAGCTGGTTTGTGTTCTGGGATTGGACTGGATGCAGGAAGCATTAGGGTCCTACCACTCAATGCCTGTCTGATTTTGGGCAAAAGGTTTAATCTTCTTGCTTTAGTTCTCTATTTGTAAACTTGTGATCATAGCATTTTCATTCGCTTATTCTCTCTGTGTCCTTTCTGTCTAAGCTAGAAGCTGTCCAGGGCAGGACCTGTTTCTTTTGTTTTGAACATCTAGCACTGAGTATACAGAGAACCTGTGCCTTGTGGGTCTGCTAATGTTACTGTGATGACATCTAGCTGGTTAAAACAGCTGAAAATATTGTCCCCCGTGAATGTGAGTGTCCTTGTTATTATGGACTAGCAACCTGCAGGACAGAGACATGATGTGATTTGCCCAGATCATGGAGATACCAATTGATTGCCTGCTTCATTGAAGGCCTTGTCTTTTCAAGCAGTGGGGATTTAAGGCTTTTGCCCTAATATTATTATATGTTGATCTAACTGCAGAAGAAAGAGCTTGCATTTTACATAGAGCAATACTTTTTATTTTTAATGCCCTGGTTGCCCATATTGGTATGAATTAACTTGTCTTATTCTGTAATGTTCAGTATGTTGCTTCACTTCTCATTTTGGAGTGAATTTTGAATTTGTTCAGCTTTATTTGAATCTTGTAAGGTGGGAGCATATCCAAAAGTCTGGAGATGCCCAGTAATGCTATGGGTGCTGTTGTCACTCCATGCATTTGCAGTATGTTGAAGTGTGTTTGGTGTCCACCAATGTGCCTGTAGATACGTGGTCCCATGTGCTTCTACCACAAATATTTATGTGTGTAAAGCCACTGTTTTGATCTACTTGTCAAATACTGAGGAATTGTATATAAGTCACTGCCCTAAGTTATGCTAATGGAAAGGAAGGCTGAGGGGTGATGTGTTAGATTTATTCATTTTACTTATTTCAGGAGGTGGGGGTCTGAGAGCCACAGGTGTCTTTGTCTTATGAGCTCAAAGTTTACATCTTAATGCATAGAGGAAACACTTTTGGAAATTAATTACCCTGAGTATGACAAAGGTCTGGGAGACTGCAGTGTTAATGAGTATGAAAGGCAGGCAGACTTCCTGGGGGGGGGCGGGGAAGTCAGAGGCAGTAGCAGTTACCTTTGACAAGTTCACAAATACACCATTCTTAATGCATAAGGCAAAATTGTCATGTAGCATCTCTTCAAATTAAGGAAGCTACTGTGATTTATAGCAATTGAGACCCCAGGAAAGTGTACCAGCATGACTTGATCTGTGAAAGAAGATTACATCCTCCAAATTATGTCATCTTCTAAATTTGAGAAAAAGATTTCAAGATGTGTACGAGGTCTCTGATAAATTGCCACATTTACTTAACCTTAAGTAATTTACAGGCCTGGGTGATCTGCAGTTCCTTAGATAGGCAAGAAGAAGCCGTAAGTCATGGCAGTGCACGGAGGAACCTTTTTGTAGTTCATGACTTTGGAAATTTAAGCAGGAGGAATGTATCTAAATTTATTCTTTTAGGTTACCAAAAGAGCATGCAGTATAGCAGAAATGGTGACCCTGGTTAATTGCATCATCATTTGATAACAGGATGTAATTAGCACATTTGAGTAAAGGTGGTGATAGTGGCAGCCATTATTTACAGAGGACAGTATGTGCCCCAGTGCTGTAACCTGTCTTGAAATGATTGTAGAACTTGCTCATATTGCTGTCTCTGCATTTGCATTTTGTACTGTGAAACAGAGCCAGATTTGTTCCACTTGTGACTCTGCTAAAATTAATTTTGTACGTACTTACATTGGACTGACCCGAGATGGTATATTTATTAATTTATGATTGAATTAAACAAGCTTTCTTTAACAAAGAAAAAAATGCATGTGAGTGATATCTGTTAGGGAAAACTGAAGGAAAAACCACCCCTGCTCTGTTGACTTTCTATTACTAATGCTTTATACTGGAAGCCAGTTGCAGATGTGGCCCTTAGAGGTCTATCTTGGAACTGTTAGGTTTAATATCTTTGTCAATGATCTGGAGGAGGCAATGAAGTGCACCTTCATTAAGTTCACATGACACCAAATTGGGGTGCAGTTAATGAACTCAAGGGCTGTCTTTCAGAGGGATCTGGAAAGGCTGGAGGGATAGGAATCTCATGGAGATTAACAGGGCAAATGCAAATTCCTGCAGCTGAAATGGACTGAACCCTGCAGTGGTTTTCAGCTGGGGGCTGGCTGGCTGGGAAGGAGATCTGCTGAAGAAGACTGGGGATTCTGGCGGGCAGAAGGCTCAATGTGAGTCAGCTGTGTGTTCTGGCAGTGATGAAGGCTGAGCAGCATCCTGTGCTGTATCAACCCAAGCACAGCCAGTGGATCTAGGGAAACTGGTATTGCCCCTTACCTGCTACTCATTAAAAATAAAAAATATCACTATAAGAATAATTAATCATTGGAACAAGTTGCCCAGAGAGGCTTTGGAATCTCTATGCTCGGTAGTTTCAAAGATCTGCCTGGTCTGACCCTACTTTGAGATTCAGGCTTGACCTGAATGATATTATCTTTAGTAGACCTTAGAAATAGTCTTGAATCCCTGCTGTATTAGTTTTTGTCTGATATGTGAATGGAGCAATGTAGTTTAGGCTCATCTCATCTCCCCACTTACGTTTTTGACTGCCGGATACTGATAAGTACTAAAATTTGTAACAATTTTTGGAAGTTGGATGCTTCTTAGCTGCAGTTCTTTTTAATCAAAGTCTTTAGCTAGTTTCTAAGCAAAATTGTAAACTTGTCTACAGACTCCCTCCTGATGATTTAAGCCTCTTAACTGTAATCCAGATTTTTAATAAAACCACATCCAAATATATCTCTTGAAGCTTTTTTTTTTTAAACCAGTGTTTCAGTGTGCAATGCAGTTGATGCCTCACAGGCATGATATTAATCTCAATTTACTGTAGTTAATAAATTCACTGACTTCATGGGCATTACTTGCAACAGCAGAATAAGAGACTGATGATTATTGTAGAATATTCATTGCTTATTTTCTCTATTTGCCTCTTGAGCTGCACGTAATCAGTGTTTGTGTAACAGTTTCATTTTATTCTGTTTAAGAGGTATAGTTAAAAGAGTAAAGGTAGGCCTCACTTCATTTGGTGAATTTACAGCGCATTTCCGCTTGATGCTTCCAACCTCATATTTAATGTGGAAAGTTCTTGCCAGTATGCTAAATTGCCTTTAAACATTCAAAGATGACATTTTTTCACTTAAAATCACTTAGGGGTTTGATGGGTGAGTAGTAAAATGGGCATTTAATTTGAGGATTCTTTATTGTTCTAATAAAGAGAAGGCATTTTTAATAATAATGCTCCATCAGTAAAATTAGTCCAAGTTCTGTGAAAGTTAAATCATAAAAGGTATGATGCAAGGTTGTTAAGGTGTATTAATGGATGGTCTGAACTGTTAGCAGAGATTAATAGAAAATAAAAGCAGCAGCATTCTTGACACAAAAGACAACGTATATATCTGTAAAATCATACAAGAAGAAAAAATGGATTGGTTATTGGAACCTTTTGGCATAGTACTTAATGATAATGAAAAGATGTTTAATGGATGTGTTTGTTTAACGAAGTCCTTTACTCAGAAATCCAATACAAGAGACCACTTAAATCTGAATTTTAAGCATGTTTTTAAATTCCATTGACTTCAGTGGAGCTTAATACTTAGATTGAGAGCCTAATTGTCTCAATTTTCTAGTCAAATATTAGAATTAATTCTGTGTATTAGATTCTATTTATTTGACATCTTAGAGTCCTGATCCTGTTTAATTTTCAAAATATTGTTCAGTAGTCATTTGTCTGCGTCCAAAGGCCTTACTCGTTTTGCATGTGTGTGCAGTGGGAGCACAACAAGGCTTCTGTGTAAGCTCATTAAAGTGAAGTGGAAAAAAACACATAGAATTTTGAATTCAGCTAACTTAAGAATTCATGTCAAACATGCAGAAAACACACAGTATTTGAATTTTGTGTAATGATGTGAAAATACTATTTTAAAGAATCTTTTGTCTGTGTGTTTTCCTCAAAAGCCAACAGACTACTCTTTACTGTTACTGATAATAAGAAAAAGACTAAATTGACAGGCTGTGTTATCTTTTCGTCTTAGAAGTGGTCCATTATGAGCAGCACTGTGCAATCAACTGTGACCTTTAACTGCTCCTCAGTGTTGAAGGCAGTCCGTAAATGTAGATTTTAGTCTGTACTCTGGAGCGAGTACTAAGAACTGAATTTTTCTCTCTTGAAGTCAGTGATGTTTGTGAGGGGTGAAGTCTATGCCTTTGTTACATCTTTGCATAATACTGCTCTTTGTTACTGCAATACTAAGGAAAACAACAAAGAAATCCAACTGGGGGTTTTTCCAATTCAAAGTGAATGTCTCTGCAGATCTCCCTGTCATGCAAAGTTCAAGCTTCACCTCAGTAAACTGATTGCTGAAAGTCAGGCAGGAACAACACTTGTATTTTTGGCGTTCTCAACATCATGTCTCTAGCCAACCTTTTGGTCAAGATCTAGAAGCTTGGGCAAGCCAACCTCATGCGTAGCTCTTAATAGACTGAGCAGACGGGGCTGTGTTTGCGGGTGCTGCCACTCTGACCTCCTCAGCCCGTGAATCCTATTCTGATGGACTGAGCAGAAAAGCAGTGTCTGAGCGGAATGCTTGGCTTAGACTGTTTTGGAGGCTTGCTTTCCAGTGTAAAGTCTGTGCTAGTCTTAGTGCTCACAAACAGATTTCAAGCTACTGTAACTGAAGTCCGCAGTCAGTCTTACAGCACAACCGTGATTACATGTTACAATGGTCCTGCATCATTGGAGATGTCCAAGGCTTGGTTTGGGATAAAGAGGTCCAATCTGTATCCAGGCCCTGCGTATAATCTAGTTTTGACCTCACAACAAGGGAAGTTGTTCAGCAATCCACCTATGAGTCGGTTTACAGTGTTGAAGAGACAGGAGGAGTGAAATAATTACAAACCCATGTAAAAAACAAAATCTCAAAATTATCTGAACAAAAATACAAGGGCAGAAAGAACTTCTTGCTGGCACAAATGGATTTCTGATGCTCACGCATATCAAGAGGGATATTTTGACACCAGCTGAACACAGAGCAGTCATGTTTTAAATGCAGATTTAAGTGCTTTAATAATAAGCATAGGTCATTTGCTTTGTAAGGAAACTTAAATGCCTGAAATCCATTAGAAACAGAATTGCAAACATTATTTATCCCGCGTATCTCTAATAACAAAATACGTTGACAAGGTTCAGCTTGTACGCCCAGAACAGGAAGGGTGTGCTTATTTCAATATGGAAGAAATAGTATTTTCCTGCTTTTCAGTTGTGTTTTGCTATAAAGCATGGGGTTTTTTTTTGCATAGCATTCCAAGTTTCAACACATTTTTGTTTGCTCTTGTATTAAGATCTGCTTAACAGTTTGTTCTTGGGACTCCAGACCTCTCTAGAGTATTTTCCTTTGGGATAAGTCTTGTTGTTTCAAGTAAATGAACTTCTGTGTGTGTCAGGAAGATTGTACAGAGCAATTTCTCAGTAGAAACTGATTAAAAGGGAAGGAAATAGTACAATTGCAGATTCATAATACTTTTTTATTTCCAGAGACAATATGATTTACTGAGTAGGACACTGAGCTGACAGTCAGACCACCTGGATTCTCTTTGCTCTTCCGCTGTTGATCTGCTTGATGTCCTTGAGCTAGTCACTTCTTCACACTTCGTTTGTCATGTCTAGTTAGATTATTAACTCATCAGACCATAGGCTGTATTTTGCTGTGTGTGAACAGTAGCTAGAACAGCGATGACACAACGTTCTCAGGGTTTCTGAGCACAGCAAGAATCTTCATAACGCATGTTTACGCTTTTTCAATTAACGTATTGAAGCTGCCATTTGTAACATAATGATACTGAGTGAAGGTGGGGAAAAAATTGGGTAGCTGGCTTGTTGGATGCATGATGTTTTAGTATGCTTCATATACCCTAAATCTCTAAAAATACTGAAGGATTGGCTTTGCTGTGGAATTTTGGTAACAGTATTTGATCTTTTAATAGCTGATTTGTTAGTTAAGTGAGAGATAAATAGATGCTTGGTCTGTAGGTCTGCTCAGTTAGCTGTTAAGATATATGAAAACCTTTATTCCACTTCTTGAAAAAGGTCTCAACATATCTAGAACTTTTAGATACAAACAGTAGGGACTAGTGTATTAACAAACACAGGTTTTGAAGAATCCCAGGACATGGTTTGTTTTGTCCTTTTTAATCAAAGAGCAGTAACTGGAGTTCAGAGATTGAATGATCATTTGGAAAAACATTATTTCTTTTACATTTTCCAGTTACTTGTGGGTGGGGAGGGGAGAGAGAGAGAAAAAAAATCATGAATTAAGACACAACTAAAGATCATAAATGTAATATTTTAATAATTAAAGCCCTTTTTAAGTCCTATGAGTTTGAAACAAGAGAATCCTGTAGATTTTTTTTCTATTACTCTCAATGCAATTCTACATGAATTTTCTTGCTTAATGTGGTAGGACCCGATGGGAAGGAATCCCTTTGTTGCTGTCCTTTTTAGTTGATGATTTTTCTTCTTTCTTGCATCACTTCTCCTTCCCACCCCCTCCCCAATTTTCTCTGATCCAAAGGAATCGTTTGAGCCTTGTGCAAAATAAAATAGAGCTACTTGCTGTATTTCAAATACACAAATGACATTAGTTTTGACATACAGGAGACTGCAGTCTTTGTGATTGTATCTGCATCTCTGTGCATGTCTGTTAGATTTGGAGATCTATATATAAGAATGAGACAGCTTCAGGACAGGTAGATGAAATATAATTATAATTGTCTCTGCTTGAACAATTGGAACAATGTAGGTCAAGTAGAAACTGTACACTTTTGGGTTTTCCCCTCCAGTTTTTTTGCCTTTGTCAGTGTACTGCTTGAAAAAAAAAAAAAAAAGTCAGAACAACACAAAACCAATCCTCTTTTAAAATATAACATTCATTTAGTTTTCAGAGAAATGAATTTTTTTCTCCAGTTCTCCTGACAGTCTGAGTTTATATTGATGTTATTTGTTCTTATAATTCTATTGTTTCCTCTATCCCTTTGTTCACTAACCTGGAACCCACTTATACCGTAATTGCTGCATTTAAAATGAGAGTTCAGTTTCTATCCAGAACCACAGCTTTTCCTGCGGTTACCTAGCGTGTCTGGTTTGGAGCTTTATTATGTTGTATCATTTCCTAAGGCATAACCATTGATGATGTCAATGGCATGAAATTATGTCAAAATATGCTGTAAATATATCAGCAGCTAAGGGTCATGATTCACTTTTATTCTTACTTATATCATTGGTGTATATGTCATTAACTCTAGTATCTTTACTTATATTCTTTAAGGTTGACATATGTAAGTTTGTAAGTATATTATACCCTTAATTTTGCATATAGTAGTATACTTAGTTGAAAGACTATGAGGGAGAGGTCGAACGCATTCTCATATGATTACAATGAGTTATCCCAAGAATAGTTAATAAAGAGAGGAGGCTTTGACCACAGAAGGAGGATATTTAAAATTCCAGTAAAGAATATATAAAATAATTATATTTTCTGATAGTTTTTTATTATTATTGAAGACCTATTTCAAATTTAGACACATTGCACAGGAGTACATAGAACACTGAGCGTTATCATTGCTGTTGGTGATTCCAGGTAAAAACTTATTCCTTAGGCTGATTTATAGTTTTGCCTACAGGTGTATAACTGTGAACATGATAGTGTGTGTGATTTCCCAAATTTGCATGGACTACCAAAGTCTTAAGATACTTAGAAATGTTGATCACACCCCATATTTCCAAAAAGAACAGCCAAACCTATGACTGAGCACTATCAATTGGGGGAGTGGGAGGAGGTATTTGGTATGTTCAGAATCCCCAGCTGGTGATACTCTCATGTCTTTGAATCATGTCAGTGCAATTTTTTTTTTTCCCCTTTCCCCAGCTCTTTAGTGAACCACTTCATACCTGCTGTTAGCTCAGGCCAGAAGTGTGAATCTCCTTGTACTAAAAATTGTAGTGTTACAGAGTAAGCTAATGTACCTTTGATAAGAACATGAGAGCAATGTTTACTATCATTCAAATTAGGAATTCTAGCCATAATAATGGGTTTAGCCACATTAACAGCATTATTCACTAAGCAGCAGCATTCCTTGTTTCAAGTGATCTTCCAAGTCTAAATATCAAGATCCAGCTTCTCTGTCTGAAGCTACAATATGCAGGGAAGAACCATGAAGTGTAGGAGAGAGGGTTACAGAAAGCATAGACTACTGGGTTACAGAAAGCATAAACAGAACCAAAATCAGTATTTTTCCCTGTGGCATTCTATCTGGCAATACAGATGGAAAAGAAATGGTCCTTGGGTAACAAAGAGGGGCATTGCCAGAGATATTTCACCCCATTCTTTGTAGAACCCTTCTGATTTGCGTTGGTTATATGTCTGAGAACTAATATTGAGTGTTCCTAAAAGCACAATCCTTAGTTGAACTTTCTCTGCAATTTTAGTTTTCTATTGTTGTGCTTGTCGTTTTCATGCCTTAAACATTTTATAACTTCAAAAAGCAGCCGTGGGCTGTTCTCCTGTCTGCGGGTGTAATGATGCAGAGACTTTGACTCCTCCCAGGGAGGAGCTTGACTCATTCTTTCTGCCTTCTTCCCTGAAAGCCGGTGTTACGGATTTATTGTATTTACCAACTGACTCTTGGATATCCAAGTACTAGCATGTTGTCAAATCGTACGGCAAAGGTGCCGTATTCAGTGCTTTATTCTGTAGGTGTGGATCTTGGTTAATTCTGTCAGTTCTTAAAATGATATTGAAGCTGCCTGTACTGTAGTTTGGGCAGTTCTTTTAATGGTGCAAGTTCTTAATTCTTAAAATTTTCCTTGGAGGATGCCGAGCTGTGGCAGAGCATGTGCCTTTATTTCATTACAATCAGAGTCTATATTACTTGAAAATAAAAAGACATTTCTTAAGTGTTGCACAAAACTTTGGGATTTTTTAGTACCAAATCTTGAAGTATTTGGCCCATGAGAGTATAATTGAACCAAACTATTCAACACCTTAGGGCAATATATTTTTTTATTGATCCCAACTCTGTGCTATTATTGCTGCTTAATGAGGAACTAATGTAATTTCTAATGAAGCCACATGGCTGTTGGATAGAAGAACTAACGTTTTATTTCCCTTGTGACAAAATATACTCTCTTCAATTAAAATCTAGGAAGTAAAATTAATACCAATGTAAAAATTTGCAAGAATTAGTGTCAAGACTGAAGCATTTTATTATGTGTATAAATTGCTTGGATAATGAGATTGAAAGCAAGTTATTGGAGTGCCTGGGCAATCCATGAAGTCAGTGGATACCTAGGTGAAATCGGTACAGTGAAATCTGTAGAGGCAGCAGAAAGAATGGGATCTCTTCTTAACGCTTCTACCTGGCAGGTTCTTTTCTGTTGAGTTACTATTAAGTACAGAGCCTGAGTGCCAAACTCCAGAAGATCTGTTTAGCAGAGAGATTGCATGAACTGAGTGAGTCTGTTTTGAACTTTAAAAGGCAGATGTGGTTGGCTGTATTGGAGGTTTGCAGTGCCTTATTCCTGCAGCAGTTCAAACAGAGGCTGGGATTAACCTGTTTGTCTAGATGAGGTGGCCATAACAGTGATTTCTACTTTAGCCATATAGCCCACTTCCAGTTCCTCTGCAGGAATGATTCCTACTTAGGAAACAGTCCTCTACTAGGTAGCAACACAGCTGACTTGTTCTTCTGCCGCTGCTCTTACTTGTAACCTCCAAAAGATAAAGTTAGGGCTATTTTTCTGGAATGGAGCAAATAAATACCAACTCTTAAACGTAGGGCTGCACCCACCGTCAGTTGAGCATAGCAGCAGCAGAAGGGAGTAATTTGGGAATATGAAGATTTGCACAGGGAGAAACAGCTCGGTTCAAAAATTAAGCTCAAATATTCTGTCTTTTTGACTGAAAACTACCAAACCAAAACATCTATTTCAGCTACCTGTTCATTACAGAATTACAAGTGGGTGGAAGGAGTCTCTGACACTGCTTAGGTGGACCCCATTTGTCTCATTATTAGAAAACAAACCTAAGAGGTGAGGACTGCAGTTGAAATTAGAGAATAATTTTGGTTAAGAACAACCTCTGAAGGTCTCTCTAGTTGCCCTTTTTTGAGGACTGGTGGCTCATCTGCCTTTTTTCCAGTAATCCGGGTCTTCCCTGGTAGCCATGAACATTCAGAGATGATAGAGAGCAACCTTAAAATGATTTTGGCCTGCTCCCACAGTACTCTGATTCATCCCGTCTGATACCAAGGGCCTGTATGAATAATTGACTTTAGTGCTCTCTGGCTGCTGTGGATAACGCCTCACTTGCACAGACCCTGCTCAGTGATCTGCCATAAAACAGGTGGAGACCAGACAGGAGCTTGTATCCCACTGCACGAGAGTTCTATATCTGCAAGATCATATCTGTATCACAGCTGGGTGCTATGGGGTATCCTGCTGGGGTGAGGAAGGAAAGAATGGATGAGGCTGCTAGGCCACTGCTGTCACATCATGTGCTGTGGGAACAGCGGGGAGAGGACCTCAGTCTGACCAGATTCCAGCAGTGGTTACTCAGAAGAGTGAAAATTGGAACACTGTAGGGTAATGAAGTATTTATTAAACCTGACAAAAGGTAAGTCCCTGATCCAGTAATTATTTAACATAAAGCACTAAATTTTATTACATGCAGTAGCAATGGCTGTTCTTTCCAACCTTTATAGTGGTCTTGTTCCTCTCAGTGCTTTAATCGTTTGGCCATGGGATTGTTTTCTCATCTGCTTCTGGTGTGGGAATGTTTACTTATTGTGCAAAGTAGAATAGCTTTTACAGGAGCAGTAAAGGAAACTCAGATCAGGAACTACCTACGGCTGGCAGCATGAGGAATTATTGTTTGTAAGAACAGTATTGCTGTGTGGTCCTGTACTTTCAAGCTAGTCATTCATCCATCTAATTGCCGAGTTGTTCAGTGGAAGCCTGTTCTTAGTTGTGTGGGGGGAGAATAAATAGCCACATAGATTTCCTTGGGTAAAGCCACTTAACCTGAATGAGTCCTTGAGCTAGTTGGAATGGGTATTGTCCCAGCCATGGTCTGAAAAAAGCAATAAAAGAATGCTCTATTTTTCCATGTCTGTCACTTCTATCAGTAACGTGGGTTCCCCTCTGCTGTTGTGCTGGAATAATATTTTTCCCAGTGGTAAAATGAGTAAGTTACATGCAGCTGTCAAATTGAGTATCCAAGTCCCCTGGGAAGCCCTGAAAATCTCGTTTAAAAACTTTATTCATGAAAACTGTGCATTTTCTTGCAAGATTGATTTTGTAGCTATTGTTCTTTCAAAAAATGATGAAACATAATGGACTTTTTCTGTTTCTGTTTTATTATGGTTTGCTGATATTTATTTTAATATGATTTGTAACAGGGCATCTTCTCAATTAAAATCAAGATATGCAAATATCAGAGGGGATTTGTATCTCTAATCAAACTGTCCTGATTTTGAAACTCTAAGCAGAAATGACATGCCTCAAACAGCAGTTTTGCAAAGACTATTACTCTTTTTGGCCTGCCACTTGAAAGAAAACCTGCTATGTAATGATGATACTTGCAAGATATCTTCTGCCTCAGTGAAAAGAAAAGGATCTTAAAAAAAAAAAAAAAAAAAAAACCCCAACCAAAAAACCCATTACTACTCTAGTCCTGACCCTGAATTTTAGAGCTTAGTTAGAAGGTTTCCTAAGGTAAGAGGTGAGCTAAGCTTGAAAACAATTTTGTTTTTATTTAATGCAGTAATTGCTCTGCAGTATTGTTTTAGTGAGCACCTAAGAAAACTGCAGGACTTGCAAGAATCAATTACAGCATATGCTGCCACGCTCTCACTTTCTAATTTTTTCCTTTTATTTGTGCACTTAATGTGTTCCGTATAGCTCATGCTCATTTTCCTGCTGACTGCACTATATTTTAGAGTGGCACACTGCTTTCACGCATAGTGGTAGATGCCCATTGTGGATCACTTTTGTGATGACTCATAGATAGTGTGAAGTGCTTTATTGTATACTAATTTAAATTACTGCAATGTAATGATAATTACTCCTTTATGAGAAGGGCCCCAAGTGCAATCTAAATGAATTCCTACCCTCCATAAACAAAGGGTAGTGCTATTGGGGGAAAAAACCTACAGCAAATTTGAGATGGCTGGCCGTGATTAGTAATATTTTTCTTTCTGAGATTCTTAAATCCAAAATGATCATAGTTACTGGAAAAAATGCCCAAGGGCCAAAATGGAAATTTCTGCGCTCTGCTTAGAATAATAGAAAAAGAGTTGAAAATAAAGATCTTGCATATATAAAAGCTGCCAATCATATTTCTACCTTTCAGTTTCTCTGATATCTTTTCTCCCTCAAAAAGTAACCAGATTGCATTTTTATTTACTGATGAATGCAAGTTTCTTGTCAACAACCCAAATGGTTAAGAGCCTGACAAATCATGTAGTTAATTTACTTGGCTTTGAGACGAACAGCAGAAGATATGTATACCCAGCACACGCCTCTGTCAGTCCATCACATCAGGAGCTAACTGGAGATGTCCCAGTCTTCACAGGCCCTCCAGCTGATACCGCGCGGTACGACTGTGCTACCAGATGTGGTTACTATTTTTCCTGCTTAAATTATCGGCATCTGTGAGAAATTTTCTGTATTGAGACTGGTAATTAAAGTTGCAGTGACAAACGATTAAATACAGTATGAAGTACGATAAAGCAGTCTTCAAAGTAGATGTAAATTAGGATGGCAATTAGGTAGCTCAAGTCCTAATAAAGGGCTTGGAAAGGAGAAGAGTGATGGAAAGGAGCTGTCGAATTACTAGAGGGTGAAGTAACTTAGAGGTGCTGTGACTTTGACAGTGGTGCTATGAGGACCTGATGCCATGCTTTCCGTGCAGGGTTTCAGGGTGACTGGTACAATCTTACCCTCTTTCCTCTACCCATTGAGGATGGTCATTGCAAGCTTATTCTGTCACAACTCCAGATTCCTTTGGGTTTTTAGTATTCCCTTGTTTGCATCTCTAATAACTGCCTCCATGCACTGCTTCTCTCACAATTAAGTCTGGCATTCAGCACAGTTTTTCCCACTGGGTCTGAAAACCTTTTGATGCTTCTTTTGCTCTTCAGTTATTGTTCCAGCTCCCCATCTTAACATCTAGTCTGTTCTTCCTCCCCCCTCTTCTTTTTTTAAAAGTAACACTTGCTATATGTATGGCAGGTGTAGTTGTAGCCTAAAATGCGCTATCTTATGGCTGTATTTACTTGTGTAACAATAGTCTGAGCTAAAATATGTGTGTACATTTGTATGTATTTAATGAGTTACCACTCTTGCTTGTGTGCCTCAGAGATTGCAATCCCCTTTCCTTCTGTTGTGTTTTTGGAGAGGTGACGTGATGCTGTTTTCACTAGCAATTTTTATCTTTGTTGTGATTAAGTCGATATTTCTATAGTATGAGCCAGAAGGCGGCCCCATTCAACAGATTGAGCATAGTCATGAGTAATGCAGTGGTCAGCATGCCTTTGCCCATTTTCCCTAATGAGCAAACACTTTTTCAGAAGTAAAGCACCTTGATAAGCTAGATATATCAGTGTTTACTAAAGGCAAATTACTATGTTTAACTTTCTTTGCAGAAGATGGTTATTAGTGTTTCTCACAGCTTTGCAAGGAGCATAACTAAAATAAAATGTGGAAGTGCAAGAATTGTTCAGAGGTAGATTCCTCGAGTTTTTCTCACTGTATGAGCTAATTTTCTTTTTTTTTAGTGGATCCCATCCCCCAATCCGTGTTTCCCTCTCCCTTGTCCGTAATCCATGGTTAGCCTTGGAGCCTCTTTCACAGATGTTTCTAAGTGTTGCTCATTGCACTGAATTGCAATCATGGGTCATTTATTGAAGTTGGTTCCCAAGCCTGCTGTGCTATGCATGCTGCCTTGTTGTTGTGAGTTTGGCATTGATTTTATTTTAGTGATAGGCTGTGCTTTGGTCTAGGAAATTATATCAAATGTCAGGCTATGCCTTTTCCCGATGCCTGAGCAATCATACCTGGAATTAACAAAGGATTTGAAATTTTCCACTGTTCTCAAGAGATTTAGACTGTGAGAGCCTATATCCTTCTCCTGCTTAGGTCTCTACATTGTCTTTGCTTTTTTCAGGGAGTGAGGTAGCACTAAAACAAATAAATGCCCATCCCTCATGTTATAGGTGGGAGCCCCCAGTTCTGGAGCTCACTCAGGTGCTGTCTGTGATACAGCAGTAACAGCAAGCTTTATATTAGTTTCATAGTTGCTCATTTGTGTAACTTGTGTGTGAAGTATGGGAGTGGGGCTTGCAAATGACTGGAATTCTATTTGATTTTCAAAAGGTGTCTGGAAGGGCAGTGTGAATCGCTCCCAAGTTTACACTCCGGATCCCAGCTACTTCTGTGAGGCTTAAGGATGTATAAGGAAGGCAGTCAGCCACAGAACTACCTGATTCATAGAGGAAAACCTGATAAGACGGCAAGTGGCTTTAGCAGAGGAAATTAGAAATATGCAACAAGTGATGCAGACTGTAGTGTTCAGATTAGCCAGATCCTAGCACTTGTACTGCTATCTGTCTGACATCTTTCCTGTAACTTCCTGTCCAAATCCTAGAAGTACGTGTCACGTATCTTCCTCTGGGTCCAGCCATACTCTCAGATTCCTCTGTGCACACGTTAAAGATGACTGACAATATAATGCAATGATTGGAAATACATAATTTGTGTCCCAAAATTCTGGGACATGAACAATGATGTCAGGTGGAGATGGGGAAAGAGGAAAGCAGAGACTATGGCTCTTAGAAAAGTTCAGCCATGTCCAGGACCATGTTCTGTTCCCAGCAGTAACAACCTCCTCCTTATCCCCTGGCAAGCAGCTGCCTCTTTCAAGCAGCAAGACACTCCAATGTCCCAGCAGTTTTCATCTGCCTCTCTCCCCTCCTTCCTCTTCTCAGTGCCAGTCACAGCAGCAGCAGCCTGGCTTCGAAACATAGGAGGCATTTGGATGTTTGTCAGAGACGGCTGCTTGCGTGGTTGTCCTGCCTTCGTGCGCATCCCATGACCCAGGCCTAAGTGCGTGATGCACTGGTGGGATCATACTGGAGTAAACTCTTTTCTCACAGAAGATTTCAAAGCTGGGTGCTATCTTTCACAGGCCTAAAATGGAATGGAGTAAGAGTCTCCTGTGCAGGTGCAAACTGGAGACCAGGCGTGTCTGTTGACAGAGTACAAATCATCCTGAAGTTCGTTGGCAGCACACCCACAGCTTTATGAGAGTCAGCAAGCACTGGATGATGCAGCTGAGGTCCTAGCTGGATGAACTCAGGTGAAAACATTGGAAGCCATGGAGGGAGATAGTAGGGCAGCTGAGCAGAGCAGATGTGGTTGTGTTTAATATTTGCATTGGAGCTCTCTGGAATGGAGAGACAACCCTGCACGCTGGGATGTTTGTGTTAACGTTTTAAAATTAAGGTTTAAAAATGTTAATCGGAGAACAAATTATTCAAGAGAATACATTTTTTGAGCACTAGTGGTTCCTGTATTATAAGTTCTGCAGGCCTGGAAGGCATGAAAAATGCTGTGGAATATGTCTGACCTTGGCGGGTCCCCAAGAAGCAGTTCAATTGCTATTTATGTGTGAAATTCCAATAGAAGAATGTTATTTCAGAGCTTTTTGACCACTTAAATTAACCACACAGTTTGCATTGAGACTAACAGGAGGCAAAGACTAAGTTTGCTGTTTAGCTTTGAAAATCTCTTTACGTGCAATTCTAGTTGTTGATAAACATTACATGTGGGGATGCAAGGATCAGCCCTGTGTGACTTGCACAAAGAGAACTGCCTCCTGCGTTTCTCACTGGATTGCTGTGTTTGCAATGCAAGAAAATGCAGCACCTGCATGTGTTGTATTAAGCTATAGAGTCTGAATTTTCTCCTCGGGCTTTAACATCTCATAATTAATATTTTCTATGTTCTCATTCTTAGCCCACCTTATGATTTCTCTGGGGAAATGAATCATAGGAAAAAAGTCCTGCTAAAATAGTCATTATTTTACTGAAGGGCATAATTGTGGGGAGGGTGGGGTGCGCAAAAGGGTAGACAAAATCCAAGGGAAGGAAAGGCAAAGCTGACAGGGTAATGACTGCCTTGCTAGGATACAGTGTATGTGCAAGTCTGCAATAAATAAATGAGAATATCTTTTAAATGATTCTGCCTGTAATAACTGGGATTTTTTTTTTTAACATCCACTTGCATGTAATTACTTGTTTTAGCCTGAGAGAGACTGCCTCTCTGTTGAGTAAAAGTAGTTTTGAATCATAGAATGGTTTGGGTTGGAAGGGACCTCAAAGCCCGTCTAGTTCCCACCCCCTGCCATGGGCAGGGACACCCTCCGCTAGCCCAGGTTGCCCAAAGCCCCATCCAACCTGGTCTTGAACAGTTTCACGGATGGGGCATTCACAGCTTCTGTGGGCAACCTGTGCCAGGGCCTCACCACTCTAACAGGGAAGAATTTCCTCCTCATATCTAATCTCAATCTCCCCTCCTTCAGCTTCAGGCCATTCCCCCTTGTCCTGTCACTCCCTGCCCTTGCAACCAGTCCCTCTCCAGCTTTCCTGTAGGCCCTTTTAGGTACTGCAAGGCTGCTGTAAGGTCTCCCTGGAGCTGCCTCTTCTCCAGGCTGAACAACCCCGACTCTCTCAGCCTGTCCTCACAGGAGAGATGCTCCAGCCCTCGGATCATCTTCATGGCCTCCTCTGGACTCGCTCCAACAGTTTCCTGTCCTCCTTATGTTGGGGGCCCCAGAGCTGGACGCAGTGCTCCAGGTGGGGTTTCATGAGAGCTGAGTAGAGGGGCAGAATCCCTTTCCTTGACCTGCTGGTCACACTGCTTTTGATGCAGCCCAAGATATGGTTGGCTGGATCTTACTTGAATCTTACTGGCCTGGAGAATTTGGAGATTGGAACACTTGGATTGCAATTGTGTGCAGAGTTGGCAGGTGCCCTGGAGCCTAAGAGCTGTCCAGCACTGCGCGGGTCTCTGCAAGCCCCAAGTGCTGTCCAGTGCTGAGTGGAATCTATGCAAGGTATGGCTGGAGCCACCAGAGGTCTTTGTAATAGAGAAGTGATTTGAAAGTAATTTGTTTGTTTATGGGGTTTTCTTAGCATGCTGAAGCCCTAAACAGTCCAAGTTGACTCTGTTTTTTTCTCTATTTTACTTCTTATATAAGCTTATTAACATTTATTAAATATGGAAAGGCTGAAACTGAAATCAGGAGAACCAAGAGCAGCTTATTGGATAAGCTGAACTACTGTATATCATAAGTGTACATGGGTAAATCTGAGTCACATGAAAACTTGCAAAAGCTCTGTTCAAAACGGTTATGAAGAATGTCTGCCGTCATGCAAGAGGTTCCAGTAGACAGTTCAAATGTTTAGGATTCTTATTTGAATAGAATTAAACTTCAAGTCGCATTGCGCTTGCCCAGCCTGGTCATTGCAGTACAGCAGGCTATCATCCCAAGTGCCAGACTAAGTTCCTGTGTACTTAAAATTATGGATTCTAACCTACACTCTTTAAGAATTACCAACTGGGTGTAACACAACACTGTTCAGATTTGTATAGATGTCTTAGTGTGGCTTGTTCATTTTAAGGTTTATTTCATCTTCAGTGTTAGTTATTTTTTTCATAGTATCTTGATTTTTTTTTTTTCTCCTTTTCCTGGTGCTAGTTTTTTTTCAAAGTGAGGGCCATGGTAATTTAAGGTAAAATTAAATTGTAGATTCAGATTGTATCTGATGGCACACACAAGTGGGTGGGGTTTTTTTTGTTTGTTTGGGTTTTTTTTACAACTGCTGTTCAAAGCAGGTCTAACTTCAAAATTAGAACAAGTTGTCAGGATCTTGTCTGATCAAGTTTTGATCCAATGAATATCTAGAGATGAAGATTCAAAAATCCTTCTGGGAAACCTGTTCCAGTGCTAAACCACTGTTGTCATTGAAAATCTGCCCCTCCCACCCCTTGTGTCCATTTGGAATTTCCCAGGTTGCAACCTGTGACTGTTGTCTTGCTTTTTTGCCATGTCCCTGAGAAGTCTGACCTGGTTGTCTCCCTTTGGGTAGTGGTAGACTGCAGTTAGATCCCTCCCTTAACCTTCTCTTCTCCAGGGTAAACAAACTTATATCCCTTGGCATCTCCTCATCTGTCATGTTCTTCAGCATCCCAACCATCTTAGTGGCCCTCCTGTAGACTCTCTCCAGTTTAACACCTGATAAGTGCTGAGAATAATGTTGCAAGTAGTCTCTAATATTACCATTCCAACTGTTTGGATATGTAAAAGGATGGGTACTGGCAGTGTGGGCTGGGATACAGAACACTACCTGTGTTAGCTGAGATGTGAGAAGTCATACTGCAAAGTTATCCCTTAAATAATATATTTTTGCTAGTACTTTGTGAACGATTCAGACTTGGACGTGTCCCTGTGAATTGTTTGGGACCAAACTCTGGGAAGGTTTTGCAAGTGTCATGTTGGATAGGAGGTATTATACAATGTGTATATTTGGGGGGGGACGACACCCAAAAAAACCCGAAGCATGAGAACCATTACATATGAGAAGCTAACTGCAGTGTAGGGTAAGAAATTGTTTTATTGATCCCACAAACACCGTGAATAATGCTGCATGTTCTTGAGCACTGCCACACTTATTGACTTACTGTTGTCCTTTAGCATACTACAGTAACTATTTGTTTGCAAACAGATCTTTATTGTAGGATGCTCCTGTAACAATCCCTTTGAAAAAATCCTCAGATGTCTGCTAATTTTCTAAATGGAGTTTTAATTGCACTCTCTTGAGCCTGATTGTGAGAGAGTATCTCATAATATGGAAGAGTGTTTCGTACATCCAGTTCCAAAAGCTAGCGTATTGCACATATTTTGAGTCAAGAAGACATTTCCCCTTCTCAGAGTGAATGTTTTTTGAAAGCATGCCTCTAGAACCAGAGAGTCATTTTTATATTAAGCAATTCAAGGTGGTTGAAATTTGAAGATGGGATTGCTTCAGGTAAATGTTAGGAATGAATGTTCTTCCTGCAAGAAGAGGGAAACTTTAATTAAGAAAAATTGTGACTAAATAGCAATCATAAGTGATGTTCTTTTTCCATGGATCAAGGTCAGTGTTACAAGGTACTGATCATCACTTCTTTCATAAGAACAATCCACTGAAACAGCACACATTGCTGCCTCATGAATCCATGGCCATCCTTTTGGTTTGTGGAAAACTGAAAGTGTTGAGGGTTTGGTGGGTTTTCTTTTTTTTTTTTTTTCCTTCAGAAGTAGGATTTCGGAAACATTACCTTTAGAATATTTAATCCATATATAGTGAATTAGATGAGACACCCACAGTTGTAGATCCTCTCTTTCCTTAACATCGGCACTCTGTGTACACTTGCTATCTAATTCTTCTGACTTACAGTTGAGTGATACAGATACTTACAAATAAGAGGCAGTCTGCTGGGGTCAGCCTCTTCACAGCTGTACGAGGCTACGGGTAGAGCAAATTTGATTTAGTCAGTTATTTAATTACTATAAAAATTGTTCAATCCACAAGTTTGATTTTTATGCTTTAACATACATATGGTATAAACTGTCCCTTGTATATATATTCTAATATAAGATTTCTGCAATACTTGTAACAATAGTCAAGCATTATGTAACTGTGAATACATCTTTACATAATTTATTTTTTTCCATAGTGAGAAACTGAGGCACAGAGGTGATAGTTGCTTTCCCTGTTCAGTCTACAGTGTACCGAACTAGAAGCCAGGTATCTGTGGCTTACATTTTAAGATCATTCATTCTCTATCTTTGGGACTGAGAAAATGAAGTCATCAGTTTCCCTTATCTGACTCCAAATAGTTAAAGGGTTAAAAGAACAACATTGCCTGTAGTGTGCGTGTGTGTGTGGGGGTGTTAATTGTTCACTTAAATTGAACAATTTAAGTGAAGAAGAATTCTAGTAAAGAACAATTCTGTTCTTAAAACCTTGCTTTTCCTTTCTTCAATTCTGGAGATCAAAGCACTTTGTTACTGGCGGGATAGGGGCTATAAAAGATTACGTTCTTGCTGTTATGAAGAAAATATTTCCTGTTACACAGTTTATTGCTAAAATGCAGCTCTGTAACTCTGTAATAATTCATTATGAATGTTCCTTTTATGAGCTGTTAGAATTAGGAATGCAGACAGTATGTCTGGAGTGAAAATATTTTAGCATTTCTAAATAAAAATCTGGTTCCAAATCAGGACTTGAGTAAAGAGTTCACTATTTTTCCTTGTCACCTTTTATCCTTGCTGGAATTTGTAGAACTGCTAAGGAATTTCTGGACACAATACCCAACTATTTCATCCAATGCTTCCAATATTTTATCAAGTGTGACTGTGGATCCTGTGGTGTGTCCCAGTAATTAAGAGGTGCTAATTGCGAGGTCCCATTTGATGCAATGACCTAGCGCTTCTGGTGCTAGAGATTCCAGTTCTGATTCCCTGATGCTACCTTTGGTTGCTGCATGTAGGTAGACATAAATATTTGAGAGTTTTATGCATATAGCCATACTTCATTTTTGTAAAAGGTATGTGACCGAGAGCCGATACTACTGTATACTTCTAGAAGCAATGAGTATTATTTTGGTCTTTATGGTGGGTTTTGGTTGGTTTTGTTGTGGGTTGGTTTGGTTTTGTTTTGTTTGGGTTTTTTGTTGTTGTTTTGTATGTAAGATGTTCACTAAGTTATTGAAATAGTTGAAGAACAGAGTTGTAAGATCTGAGCCCCTTTTTTGTCTGGGAGAGTTACCACGGATGAAAGGCAGGAAAAATGTATTTTGTTTCTGACTCAACACAGGCCTTGTTCATTTTTTCCCCCTTCTTCCATTCCTCACAGCAGCAGCCTTTCACTTGTTTGTCTTTTAGCAGTTTGCTTTTCCATATGTTCCACTATAGTCTTCCAGTTATTCCATGGATCTAAAAATTTTGACCAGCGTATGCAGTTCTGCAGTTGTAAATCCCTAGGAGTTCCAAACCTGAATTTTAGCTGTGTTTGTCTTGACTACAAAGCGTGCTCTGCTACTGCAAGGAAAACTGCAGCGTTGGGAAGAAGAAATTCTCTTGGTTCAGCTGGTTCACTCCCTGTTCCTGCTACTGCTTTCATTGGGTTGTAGTGATGGTTACTTGATCTAACTTGTTTTGAGGTTTCTTGTAAGGCTATGAGAAGTGACCATCGAAGGGTGAAGGTGTTCAAGTTCTCTTGTAATATTCCCCCCCACCCCAGATAAACAAGTGACTGTCTGGAAGTTGGAGAAAGGAAATAAGCCAGTGTTCTGATCTTTTTCCTTAGTTTGTTGAGACTACTTTTTTACCCTTTCCAGAAACTTCATTATAACATTGAAATTACTGGATTTTATGTTACCATAGTAGCATAGGATTCTGGATTAATTCACTTTTTTTTAATCAGTCCCTACTTAGGCTGTTTATTTCAACACTAATCTCCCTACTCTTCTACTCACACTAAATGTACTGCTCACAAGTAACCAACCTAAGAAGTGCAGATAGTCAGTGAAATGCCATTTTCAATCTGAGTTTTTTTTTATTATTGTTTCTAATACAGCCATCCCTACTCTATTCCAGACCTCTTGACTCAGTATAGCGCTTAAGTAATAGAACGATTATTTTCCCAATGGAATTATGTTAATAATACAACCAGTTTATTTTTCTGACTTTATTACAATAAGAGAAAATAACTTAAATGATAGAGATGAACAGTGCCACCTCAGGGACTAGTATTAGTTTGTATAGAAGGAAAGTAGGCTATATAAAGGCAAGCTCTTGTTGTGTAAATGACAGGCACGCGCCTTGTATTCATGTCTTGTCTCCTTTCCAAAGTGAGAGGGTTTGGATGTGCTTAGAGACAATCAAATCACTGAAGTCTTTATTTTTATTGCTATTATTTATACTGATCTAGGTAGTCACAGTTTGTCTCTGAAAAATGCAATAGCTATAAAATACTTGGTGAAGTATTTGCTTCTTGGCAGTAGACAGCTACAAATGTGATGGATTAAGCATAGCGTAGCTGGCATCCAGAGCAACGCAGGAAATAGCTTCCTAGAATACAAAGGGATTCTTCTAAGTGCTTGAAATCAGCTGTATGATGGATATACCAAAAAGCCCACTACAAAGGAAGGGATGAGTTGTCCGTGTGCAGCACTGCCCTCTGAAGGGTGCAAGACAGACGTTCATCGACTGAGCTAATTTCACTTACGTTTAACTGAGCTACTCAAGCTGGTTCTGTGCCAGGCAAGCTGGGGTCTTTCCTCCTTGGAGTTAACAGCAAGTGGCTCCGCATGGCTGTATATATCTGCTAAACAGATGACAGC
Organism: Balearica regulorum gibbericeps; assembly: GCF_011004875.1. Lineage (NCBI taxonomy): Eukaryota > Metazoa > Chordata > Aves > Gruiformes > Gruidae > Balearica > Balearica regulorum. The sequence continues at coordinate 3,621,396 of NC_046198.1, forward strand.
AGTGTATGATGTCATGAGTTTGTTAATATACCAGGACAATCTTTGCTCTTTAATTCACCCTGAAATGCAGCAGAACTTTGCTATTTATATTAGACTAGCGTAGAATTCAAATACGCAGGTCCAGAAGGTTGTGTCTGGAATACAAAATCTTCTTGGAATATGTGCATCCTGAGGCTTAACTCTCAGTTGTGTCTGGTGATCTCTCCTAATTATTTCACTTCTGAACACCTTGTTCAGTTTAATCCTTCCCCCTGCTGCCCCATATCCCTTCCTTCCTCCTAACTATTTCTTCCTCATGCGATGTTCTGTATTTTTGAACAGTCTTAAGACTAGTACTTAGTGTATCTTCAGGTCTACTAAGCCTCTAAAGATGTTGGTGCTGCTAAGCATATGTTTCCCCAAAGTTTCGGTCCAGAAAGTGTTGATCTTGGAGTTAAGTGTTAAATTTCCCCCTGATATACTAGGAGCATACTGTAATACAGTGAGGGCTGGGGAAGAAATTACGTCATCACAGAGTAACTTTATGGGTAAGTAAAAAAACCCCTAGAAACCAGTACACTCCTTTAAAAAAAAAAAAAAAAAAGGGTTATGTAAAAACCTTGAGAAAAAGGAAGTGAAATCTCCATGTGGAGAAGAAGGTAGTAATAATATGTTCACGGAATTGTCTCTAAATGGATTTCTAGTGAGCTATCGGCTCTTTATGAACAGTGACATGAAGGGGAAAGCTTGGGATTTCACAGTGTGTAGAGCAAATCTGTCAGTTTTTAAATGATCGTCTCATAAAATTGCAAGGTGGCACTGAGCAAAATAGGTTTATGGCAGGCGGCTGCCTCCAGAAAATGTGGCTATGAATGCTCACACAAATAGAACTGGCAGAAATTGTTACAGTATTTGTCTTTTTGAGACCGGAGCTCGGGTAATCGATAAATCTGTCTTTTGAATTTCAGTGTGACACTTGCTATGATTCTGCCTCAGAGAAATGGCTGTTGGCACTGAATGCAGCACCATTCACAAAGCAAACGTGCCCTCTGCAGGGCACTGGGGAGAGATGCGCCTCCTTAAAATGGGTTTGCCCAGAAGGGGCAAGTGAAGTGATCTGTCTCGTGTAGTGCGCCGTAAATACATGGCTCCCCGAGATGTAAAATAAAGCAGCTAGGACATCCAGACATGCAATGCCACGGGGTTCTGCCTTCCAGCCTCACCTCCCCATTTTCTCTTTGCTGGTTTTGCTGTAGAAAGTTTGCCTCTGTTCTGAGGTTGATGGTTTTGTGTCTTCCGAATATATGAGTTTGGCCGGCGCTATCACGAGTCGTGAGCATCCATAGGCTGGCTTCTAAATTCTTGGTGCTTGCTTCCAAGTCTTTCAGGTAGTGCAATGCTCTTACCACATGAGATTTTGCGATGGAACATGGAATACAAAGGAAAACAATGGAATAGTAGAGAAGGAAAACAAAAAAGGGACAATTGAGTGTTCAGATAGAAACAAGGAGATAATGGGGAAAAAATATGGAAATTAAAGAAAAGAGAGGGGCTGGTAGTTGACTTCTCAAAGTTAAGTTGATTGTGAACATGACATCTCAAAAGTAGTCACTGGAACTGAAGAAAACAGCACCTCTTTCTTGGTGTATGAAATGACACAGATCAATTAGTGATTTATTTATCATTGATATATTTAACAAATTTTCACTTTTTTGTTTATAGATTGGTAAGTTTACTGACAGTAGTATCCATGTAATAATCTGCCATCAAACTATAGAAAATGAACAAAACCCAGTTTAACGTGACTTTGGTCTCCATGGATGTCCATAAAACTAGAAGCTAAAAAGCATTTAAGTCTTCTGAATTAAAGTCACTATTGAGAGAAAGTATCAAAGCTGCTTGAATGAATTTTGATTTGGGAGCAAGTGTCAGATGAGGGGAAAGTAGGCAGGATTAGAAGGACTAAAACAACACTCCTAAAAAAAAAAAATCCAAATGTATCTGTTGAATCATGGCATTTTATATGCTCATATTTGCACAGATCAGATGCATATGCTTGATATGGTGGAAGCTGCAGTTAGATCCATCTCTGGATAAATACCTCTGTGCCACAGCTCTGGCTATTCAGTTGAGCGTTATCCTACCTATATAAAATATATTACTTCTCTGCAGGCTTGAGTGTATTAACTTACTATTTGCTCTCTGTGGTTGTTCCCATATAAGTAAAATTTGTTTCCTAAAATGTTCATAAAAAAGAATGAAGGACGATTGCTGGTACAGCCAAAGTAAATGGATTTTCTAAATGGCATTGCTTACTCATGCTGAAAGCTCTTGTGGCATTTAAGTGCTAACAACTGATATAAAAAATGGCCAGTAGAAACCAATTTTGAGTGTTCAAAAAGTAAGTTTTATGAGTGCCAGAAACCTAGAGCTTGAATAATCTTGATCACCGTGTGCTAACACATTTGTTAACTAGTTCTTTACATATACGCAGTGAAGTGCATGCCTGTTAATGGTTTTAAATGAGAGTCATGCCACTGCAATTAATTAAAGCCAGGACAGAAATAGGCTTTCTCTGTCCTGCTGGGCTCTTTACGGACTCTTATTTCCAGCTCAGGCTATGAAATTCACCAGTGATGCGCTTTGAAATTGGTGAGTTGGCAAAGTAGCATTCCCAAAGCTGTTTCAGACCTCCACGTTTCCGTTTCACATTGATTAAAGATTGCTTGATTAAGGCAAGAAGCAGTCTGAAAGTTCACAGATACTGTGCTTGTGGGGAACTGGGGGTGTAGAATAGAACTTGCAAGTGGGAAAGCGGGGCTAAGCAGCAAGAGAAGAGGAAGGGATTATTTACAGATAACAGCATTAAATGGAAGCAGGCTGCCCCAGCGAAGCACAGAAGAGCTATGCGGCATGTCCTGGGTTCCACCTCAGCCTGTGTCAGACCTTTGTTCCTCTCCTGTCTGTTGGTGCCGTGCAATAATTCTAGGACCATTCTTTTGTCTAAAACCTTTGTTCTGCAATCTTTTCTACAGTTGTCACTGAATTATAATGAGAGTTTTAATGTGTGGGGACTATAGGACCAGGCTGCAAGTTATTAGTAGATTTTTTTCGCTGTAGCACAATTTTTCAGAAGATCCTAAGTATCACTTACTGAAGTGTCTTATTAAACCTACTGAAAGTATTTTAGACATTTCTACTCCTGTTCACCATTTGAACTGGAAGCGTGTGGGCAGATCCCACCATGCCTGAGTACATTTAGATAAGGGTTTGACCTAAGGAATTAGTGATATAATACGGGAGCATAAATTAACCCCCAAGTTAGTCATTCCAGAGCTGCTCAAATGCTTCTAAGGATCTGAATTTGAAGATGAAATCCTAAAGGGTTCGGAAGGCAGATCTCAGGAAGCAAATCTATGTACTATGCACAGGCAGAAATATCTACTTGCAGCCCACAAAAGAACAAATATACATACAAATGTAACTAAGGGGGTCTCGGTGAAATGATTTCCAGCATGACACAAGCAGCCATTTGGGATGATGAAATATATGGTTCAAAACCATTTTAGTAGCAGACTTATTTTAAACAGAAACTTGCAGATTTTATTCTCTGAGAAGAGGTAGTCAGTGTTAGTTTACCATTTGTTCTATGACCGCAATAGCAAGTCATGTGTGGATTTTTATTAATTCTCACTAATTGTCCAGCAGTTCTAGGAGCTATAGATTTCTATCCATGAAGATAATTGCCTGTGTCAAAATGAAAGATCACTGCAAGAGAAGCATTTAATTCCTTAAATAGTCAATTAATATATGACTTAAAATACCAGAGTTTTCACATGATAGTGGTATTCCAGAAAAGAATTGCATGTGTTTAGCTACAAAAGGAAAATGCTTAGAATAATCTTTAACAAAATAAGAGCTTTATGAAATGCTCTGCAACTTACATTCCCTTCTGAAGTGATGTACACTCAAAGTGAAAGTGTGTTCCAGGCTGAGTTGTGGGACTGATTAGAATGTCAGCATCACCGGCATCTTTCAGCTGGCTTCCCCCGACAGCTGCTGATTTGAATCGCCCAGCTGTGAAGACCCTGCCTGTGGGATGCAACCCCAAGATGTAGCAAGCACCTGCCTCCCTGGAGGACTGGGTGAGACTGAAGAGTAAGATTTGGTAGTTAGACACGCTATTACCACAACTCTTAGCTTCCAGCTTATTGAAAAGGCACCACCTAAAGGTCCTTTAACCTCTGGTTTGTGGCTCAAACTGGGGCACTAAGTAAATAGCGCACTCTTTCTAAAAATGCAAGTAGCTGTTTTGGTACTGCATGCCTCCCGTGCTTTTCCTGCACTTTCGGGAGTAGCTGGAACATGGGATGCTGACTGATTGCTAATGTCATGCTCTGTTCCTAATCCAAGTGGGACAATTTTGCTATGCTGAAGCACAGCTGCCATTCTGGTTGTGGTACGTGAAGGATTCAAAGGCTGCAGAACACTAGAGCCTCCTGAGAAGCAATAATTTTGGACACTTGGCCATCAGATTATCTTAGGAAAAACACACATTACAAAGGCCATGTTAACACTAGAGGCGTGTGTTGCTATCTTTGATATGTCCTTGCTAATTTCATTGGATTTTTCCAGTCTTTCAGGTAAAACCAAATGCAAAAAAACCCATCTGCTCTCTGGTGTAGCAGTTATTCCTCCCAGTGTGGTCTCATCTACAACACCAAACTGAGTTTATTTGAAATTTTTAGCAGAAATGTCTGAAGTACTTAAGTCGTAATGAATTGTAGAAAGAAAACCAATTTTAACAATAATGAAATGGATTGTCTTGGACTGCCTGTGTCTCTGGCCACCCTTTTGGGTGATGCTGTTTTGTGTGCCATTATGGATAGTGGGGAAAGGATGGCAGGGTGTAGCAGACTTCTTTTCTGACAGTTATTAGGCTCAGTGATGGAGCTCAGGTGAATGGAGCTTACTGACTTCTCGTCTGAGCATTACAGATTAAACACAATTTCCACCTGCAACACTGAACAGGTGAGTTGTGCCCTTGTTTTCTTATAGAGACTATTACAGCAGTAGCATAAGCTACTGGCTATATGGCAGTACCTGCAGTCTCATATAGGTAGGAGGCAGAGTCCCTAAATATATATTGCGAAACCCAGCTTCTCTCAGATAAAAGGAACTTTAGAAGATTTTTATCTTGGCATTGATTGATATTACTGGGATATTTTTCACGTACACACACACAACAGGTAAATGTAGTAAGTGTGGAATGTGAACGACAATATCTCTTTGGCGAGATTGATGGTACAACTTGCCTTTCTCTCCTATGAGGCTTATCTTACAGTTGATACAGCAATATGTTTGATCTGGTCATTAAATTTTGATGTTTCAGAACTTTTTTCTTCCCATCTGAGGTCTTATCTAATGTAAGATGTAACTGTACTGGAAAGCACAGTTACAATATCTTCACTATTTTTCCCACTCTTTGTCCCCTGTTTACCCCTCCTCCTGTTCTTGTTGAACTTGTACTTTTGCTACTGCTACAAAAATGAGATTAATCACCAAGACTCATTTGTAGCTGCAGGGAGTAAAAAGTACATAGAAAAGCAGTCTATGAAGCAGATTTGGGCTAGCATGATAAGGCAACTATCGCTATAATATGACTTTTTATTTCCTGTGGAATGTTCTTGTAAATGTTTCTAATCTTTTATTAACTGTTTGTTTTGGCTTTTACTTGTTATAAGTTGTGGTGTAAAGAATCACTTGGAGCAGTTCCCCCTTGCTCCCCATGCTGCAGCTGGAGATTAATAAGATATTTCCTGCTTGTTTTAAGCTCTGTAGCTAGATTTACTTGCAAAACACAACTAAAAAACTTATCCCAGCAATATGATTATTCCATGCTATATGACTGACTGCCCATTTCTTTCCACAGCTCCCAGCATATGGCCTTCACCCTTCCTTTATAATTACAAATGTACTGATTTGAGGGGAGTAATGATTTTCTGGGTTTTTTTTTTTTTTTTTTCAATGGAGTGGAAAAGATGAGCAAATCTCAGCTCAGAAAGTACACTTAAATCCCTGCTATCTGGAAACCTTTCAAATTGCTCAGTATTTTTTTAAAATAGTGTCAGCTTGCTGTCAGGACATGATATAGAATGGGAAATTGCTGTCTCGAGCCCTCTGCTCTCAACTGTATTAGGCAAGCTTTCTGAGTCAAGAGGTTACATCTAAAATATAAAAGTTAATCATAGGCCTATTCTGCACCTTCTTTTTCAAACAAAGCTTAAAGTAGACATCTTGTGTGTCACATTAGAGATGATAACTTAATTGTTTCTAATCCTGATCATAGTAGAAAAATATAGCATCCATCAGCACCTTCTTGTTTGGGTCTAACTCAAATCCTCAGTGGTCATCTCTGTAATAAAACCTGTTGAGCAATTACTTCTACAGATGTACATGAACATCCAGTTATCTGGGTTAGCTTTGGTGGACAGCGCTCTGTTCAAGGACAGTCCCAACTCATGATGTAAACAGGTGACAAACCACTTTCAACTGTAGCCGTCTCACAACCTGGGGAAGCTGGAGTTGGGCTTTCCTTTTGAGTAGTTGTTCTCTCTTTCTCATAACTGACAAATCTGTGTGAAGTTTTACTCTCCTGAAGTTATTTTTAAGTTCTAATTTGAGTCAGAAAATGAGAGTCTCTAATTTGTCCATGGTTTAATACAGGTCTGTCCCACTTGTTATTGTGGAATGACATTAGGACTGCATTTGTCACATAGTGACAGCACTAGCAGCTGCAAACACAGGAGGCAGATTACAGACTATATATGGGATATACCCCAATGTGGTCTGCAAGCTACTTCTAAGGAATTTGACCAAAAACTTTGACTCAGTGTTTGTGGAGAGAGAGATGCCTCTGTAATGTTTTCTGTTCGTTTTGGTGCTACCTGCACTTGCTTGGGGGTTCCTTGTGGGTCTGGCCCTGTGGCCACTGGAGTAATTGAAAAATCGCCCTCAAACTAGTAGGATCTTTGGTCACCTCTCATTGTCTTATTTGTCCAGAAGAACTAACTTTTGTTCTCTCAAGGTATGCTCACCTTTTTACCTCTGTGATTAACATCCCTTATTTACCTAATTTTATGATCCATAAATCATTCTCTCCCAAAGTTTTTCTGTGCTGACTCCGACTATGCTGTTTCAGTGCATTCTGATAGCGGGCATTATACCTTTAGGGTTTGTTTATTTTTCCTTTAAGGCCAAAGCCTGAAGCTCAGCGGGAGCTCCCGGGGTACCAATCAGTTCTTAGGGAATGCCGGTTTGCTCACCTAGTTGACCTAAGCCCCAGACTAAAGCCTGCTGCAGGTGTGAAGGATCTGCTTGTTGACTTGAATGTACTCTAGAGAAAGGGGTGATGTTTGAACATGGTGACACAAGGGAAAGCCTATTGTAGGCCCAACTTTAGTATTGCTTCCTATCTTGTATACCTTTTATTTCATCAGAAATGTCATCTTTCAAAATTTGTAATAATTACTTTGTGCATGCTGTATAGACAATTCAGCATACTTTGTCTGAAATACATGGTTTTCCCAAAATGTACAAATCTGCTACAGCAACTTGCTGTTTATCCATGTCTGAGTTTTAACAATGCTGTTGATTTGTTAAAATTCCCCAAACCACATGCACTGTTGTCTCTGCGGAAGCTGACACTTTGATACGTATTATGTCTACAGGAATTTCCTAGGGAACAACGGGAATGTTTTTGTAGGTAACTGGGCTCAAGAATTTCAGTATTCTACTCATTCTTTGCAAGTAGTGTGCTGCACTTAAGGATAGAGCTGCAGCTGGTTGTGAATATTTGTCAACCAAAATAAAATGTACCACTCTTCACAACCCCCATATATTTCAGAATCAAGCCCTGTCTGCTAAGGATATTTGTTTTTCTCATATTATTTTAAATCTTAAAACATTCAGCACACTTATTGCTGGAGGTTGCAACTGAAGCAATACTCAGTGGGTTATGGAGTGTGTACAGAATAAGAATTCTTCTGAGTACAGATGTTTTGTTTCAGCTGGAATTGCTACTTTATTAAAAAAAAAACAACTAAAGAGAATAAAGAAAAAGTTTTTAACTTTTTAAACAATCAATTTTATTTTGCTATCAGCAATTAACATTATTAATTGGAGCAAGAATAATCATGACTCTGACAAGCTACAGAGAAGACTTGTGACAAATAAAAAAAATCCACCCCCCCCCACCTTCCCCCCAGCCCCCAAACTCTGTCAAGAAGTCCTCCTGATGCCGTTTGCTGGTTTCTGTTTCCACGCTGATCAGAGACACTTACTGGAGCTGTTTATGGCTTCTGAGGATTTTTGGATGCACTTGGATTTTTTTACTTGATTTGTTATAGATCATGTTAGTTTTTTAAAAAATGAGGAATTTGATTCTAAAAATGGAATACCTTGAAAGTAGCTCAAGTGCCCAAAATAACTTTCTCCAGATGTCCAATTCCATATAGGCAGAGTAGTAGTGTGCACCATTTTAACTCTTGGGGGTAAATATCTTAAATAAAACAACTCTTGAGATTCCTCAGTATTATTTGTGAAGGCCATAAAGCAGATGGAGATTTCTGTACACCAAAAGCTCAGATACCCTCAGCTGATTTATATCAGTGGCAAATTTAAAAGTTCAGTTTTAAAATACTTAGTTTTAGCCAGTCAAATTATCAGGAAACTATTTTCTTTCATTAGTAATGCTTTCGCATGAATGACAAGTTGCAGTAAAACTGATCAGATAAGGAATTCTGATAAAACCGTCAGCCTGGCAAAACAAATAATTTTTATCAAGCTGGTTGCAATTCAGTGATGTTCTGTGTGGACAATATTTAGACAGTATTGAACACCAGAAAGCGAGGAGAAGGCGTGAGGTGGGAAGGCTGTCTGTCCCTGCTGCTCTCTGCACTGGGGGGTGTTTGAAGTAAGTCGGCAAGCCCTGGGGTCCTGTCTGCACGGCCGGAACTGTGGGGCAGTTGTGTTGCCTTGAGAACCTTTGTGTATTAGCTGTATGCTCTGCCTTCACGACGCTTTCGGGTTACTGAAAATGCATAAGGTCTGTAGAGCATGGAATGCTGTCCTGAGTTTATGAACCCCACGGTCACTACTCAATGGGTGACGACTATGCAACTGAAATGTCACCCAGGTGGTGCAATGTCTGCTTCTTGGAAATGGCTGTTTGAAATGGAGGGAAGAATCGACTGTTACAAGGAATCATAGAATATCCTGAGTTGGAAGGGACCCATAAGGATCATTGAGTCCAACTCCTGACTCCGCACAGGACCAGCTGAATCAGAGCATATGACTGAGACCGTTGTCCAGACGCTTCTTGAACTCAGTCAAGCTCGGTGCTGTGATCGCTTCTCTGGGGAGCCTGTTCCAGTGCCTGACCACCCTCTCGGTGAAAAAGGGTTTTGTGTTTCTTCATTTGATTTTTAACCCATTCAAGATTGTTTTGGTGACATTTTTTATTCTTGGTGCATCTTAAATGTGTTTACTGAAAAAATATACAAGCCTCCTCTTTCCTCTGTATGCTTGATGCGTGTGGCCGTGCCTGCCAGGCCCCCGAGCTGCGATAGCCTGGCAGAGCTGCTCGCTTTCCTGAAGCTCAGTGGGCATCTCGGACTGAAATCAGATCCCAAAATTTATCAGATAATTCTACAGAATGTAGGCCATTTTTTGTGATCTATTCCTAGCACAGTTTTGTTTTAATGTGTTTTAATTTTAATATGATACTTAATTTGATTTAGTGTCACAAACAAATTTGCAAGTAACATATCCCACTGAGATTTTTTTTTTTCCTTTCTTAGTATGACTGTTCTTCACTGAGTAGCTGCATGAAAATATTCAGCCTGTTAAAATGCTGGTATTTGCAGCACTTTGTAGAGTTCTCGATGTCCAACTATGAAGATTTTTCTCAGCTTCTTGTGAAGAAAAATAGCTTCACAAGCTTCTTCTGAAGCAAAACCACCTATTATATGTCAGTCTGTCTATGAAAACAGTGGTAAACGAGCTTCACCAAATTGTATTTGAAAAATATGAATCATTTTAGAAAACCAGTGAGATAAAGATAAAAGGACAAGCAAAACTTCTGTCCAAGCCACATTTCTAAAAACTTTCAGCATTCTGACTGTAAACTATCTCCCGATAAAAAAGTTTTTACAAAATATGAAGTGAAAAAGTGACATGAATGAAAAAATGCAATTATTTACAATTTTAGTAACAGGATTTTTTTTTTAAGAAAACATAATATTATTACACATAATTGTAGTCATAAGTACCACTTTGTTCACATAGAGTACTGGACATCAAAAGCAGTAACTGCTAACAGGCAATCAAGTGTAGGGAATTAGAAACTCTGTGGGCTGCAGTCCTTTTACTGAAGGAAAAAAAAAGTAATCTAGGATTTTGCAGTTTGGGTTTGTTGTAAATTAAAGCCATCATTATAAATTTGTGACATACTCAAGAGTTGCAAACTACCAATGCATTCACACATACACCAAACCACAAAATTAGTGACATAAATAGAGGTTTCCATTGAAGCTACTAAAACTATTTTATTTCTTGGAAATACACCTGAAAATGTTAAAACAAAGGTGGTGGTGAGAAAGAAGATCCTGTGGTTGAAGCGATTCTCCTCTACTTAGAAAATCTGTAGTTAGTTACTAATTCTGTCAATTCCCAACACAGTGTTAGTTCAGTAAGTTCACCCATTTCAGTTTCCGTTTGTAGAACAGAAATAATGCTTTATTCAACTTTTTGCCTTGAGGATCCACTTTATGAACTTTTTTTAAAAATGCCTTTATAGAGCATGCGCTGCAATAGGCTTGCTGCCTTCATAAATTAAGACCATGACAAGAACGCATATAATAGGTGTAGCAGAGTATAAATGCTTTTTATTTAGGTCTGAAGGTGTTTGTCCATGGTTCATGTGACATTTTAATGATGACATTCTTAAACTGGTAAATATACTTGGACCTAAAACGTGTAGAGGCAAAAAATATCCAAACAGATCAAAACATGAATAGTTCTGGTAGATTTACTGCATCTGTTTTTCCCTATAGATTTTGAGTCTATTAATAAAACATCATTGCATTTGAAAAAACCCAAACCCTAACTCAGCTGTAAGAAGCTTATTTCAGGAAAGCTTGTCTTCTAGGTTACAAGGTTTCATGTCTAAACTGTCGCAAGCTGTTAGAAGTACAGTTCATTGGCTTAAGGGCAATCTGTATCCCCGTGGATGTTATATGCATAACAAGTAGGGAAAAGGCACTTTAGGATCAACTCTGAGATCATTAAATTTCCAGCAGCTGTACAAAAAATTCAGAGTTTATATTTTATGCAAAGGAGAAGTGTTGGGCATAATCCTAATCCTGTAGGAATTAATTTTATGGCATTTTGTGTGGGCAAGATTCACCTTTCTGATCACCAGAACAGGTATTTTCTGACACTATTATAATGTGCTTCTCTTTTTAGGTCTCATGTTCTCTTTCTTGGCTTTATATATTGCCTTATTTAAGGAGAAGGGAAAACATATTAAGGATTTTTTAAAATATTCATACTGTCTTTACTTGCATGCAGGAGGTTTTGTTTGTTAACAGGTTGTTGAAGGTAGTTTGGAAGAAGGAAAGGTAAAATTTGAATTCTGTCTGAAACAGCTCTGAGTTTTAGCACTCGTGTGAAAACCGTTCCTTCAGTGAGTTAGCATTGTGTGCTGGTGGAGCGTTGATCTGGAAGTGGACAGGCCAGAAAGGAAGCTGTGTATATCTCATATATTACAGCATCATCGGTAGAAGACTTTTGCCTCCTCACACTTAAGGGAATCCGACAGGGGCTTTCAGCTCTCTTGTGTTCGCTTCTATTGTACAGTGTGGACAGTTCGAAGCTTCAAAAGGAACATGCTATAGTACATAGAGATGAAATTTTATAAGTGCTTTCTACAAATTAGTTTTTTAAAAAGAGCGTGTCTAGCTCAGCATTTCAAAGCAGTTTTGAAACTTCTGACAAGTCCTGGCAGCTCTGACAGATGGATCCTGCCACCATTCAAGTGATGCAACACTAATCTGTTTGGGTGTTTTGTTGGGGGTTTTTTGGGGGAGGTCGAGAATACTGTAATCCATCCCTTTGTTTTCATTGGTCTTTGCAGGGAGGTTCCATAAATACAGTAAATGTGTGATAGTCAGAAGCATGTAGAAAGGGAATATATATGGATCTGTAATGAAAGCCACCTCTAATAAGGTGTATTTTGCAAGATGGGCATTAGCTAATCAGTCAAGCTGTCAAAGTCCACAAAAAAATTCTTATCAAACTTGAAAAAACCATGCCTTTATCTGAGCAGATCCTTCTGTGATTTGGGACTGGTAAGTTTAAGTTTAGGAAGCCATAACTTTTACTTTATTTAATGTTGTTTCCAATGGGCACATTTGATTTTAAATTAAGCAAAGCACGTATTTGAATTAGAAATTGTAATACCCTTTGAGTTTGAAGATCCCATTATTGTAACATTCCAAACATTAAACAGATGTGGTCAGATAATTCAAAAGACTGTCAGACAGGTGTGTCAGAGCTTGTTTGGCCAAATTCAGGGAGGTGATGTATCAGGAGTTGCTAACCGAAGTTTTGGTGGGGAGGACTTGTTGCTCTCGACAACGCTGAAAACATGGTTATTACAACTTGTCTTTTGGTTTTTGCTTTAACCCCTGCCTTCAGACAAAGCTATGGAAGGAAGAAACAAGGGACACTCATATAGACAGAGATAACGTATGGCTTCAAATTTTGCCTGAAGATGGAGATTGAGTTTTGTTGGGGTTGAGTCAGATTTGTCAATTTGTACAATCCGCTGGAAGGTATTGTATCTTTTTACAGAATGACAGCAAAGAGGGCTGCTGCTATGTTCTGCTTGAAATCTTATAGCAGGATCATTTTATGGCCTAATGGTTTTGACTCCTCTGACTTTTATTTTTTACATCTTTACTTTTTGAAGATTTTCTTGATATTTGGCCACTGCAGTGGCCAAGTACTCTCTGCAGTGTTACAAACAGAAATCTTTTAGGGTATCTTACGTGGCAATACAATATAATAGTTTCCACGTATACTAACAGCTAGCTAGAAAAGGTGTGTTCACTTTGACGTTAGTATTTGCAGAAGAATTTGTTATGGCTTAAATTAGGTTTCACAGTCCAGCTAACACCGTGCATCTTTTTTCAGTTGACAGTGTTATGGCAGAAGCTTACATGAACAAATACTTTATCCTTCGAATGATACCCAATTATTAAGTACCACATATAGAGTTATGAATAAAAAAAAGTTAAGCTGGCTTCCTTAGATCCTCACAAATAATTTCTGTACTTTTACTATATAAGCTTGAATGTTGAATCTTTGTCATAGAGTTGGAAAAGTGAAGAAAATGAATGTTTCAGTAATGTCTTGCCTTAGGTAACTTTTTCTTAAGGATCATCTGAGAACACTGAATTTCAGCAAAGAAACTCAGCGAACAGTGCTCTGACCGGGTGATAGTTGTACCTTCCACTGCTGTGATAACTCTGAGTTGGAGCCTGGTCCCAGTCCATCCATCGGTGGAGTAAGAATGCTGTGAAGTTGCATGAGAGCCAATCTCTTAATGAAGTGTATAGCTCAAAACGTAGCTGTCTCAATACGTTACTCCTCAGTGACACTACAAATAGGGACCCCAGTAATGGCTTGTATTCAGACTGAAAAAAAGATAAGTGTCATTATGTAGTAGACAGTAGAAATCTGCAAACTGTTGGAGCAGCAGAAACTTCTCAAAATAAAAGCTACAAATCACAGGAGGAAAAAAAATGGATTTGACTCAGTATGTTCAGAAAGTGGAGTTTAGGTTTTGTGCTGCTTCAGATGCTACTATATAGCACTGACAATGTTGAGATGAAAATCACAGTGAGCCTGTGATAAGACTCAAAGCACTAGAAATCATGCATTAATTGCTGAAAATGTAAGCTAGGTGTAGTGTCTTTTCAAATTACTTATTTGTAAGTTAACTTAAACATTCAAATAAATGCTGCATTCTTGTTTGCAGTCTTTTGTTTCATCTTGAAAAAATGACTGCTGTGCCTTGGGCATATTACTCTGTGCCGCAAACAAGTTTTATTAGATGTACGGGTTTGGGAAGAAGTGCAGCATTACTCAGTTCTCTGGAATGTAAAAATTTCCATTAATTAAGATAACTAGTAAAAACTACTTTGTTTATACAAGGTTTTTGGGGAGCAGATTAACAAATTAATTCCTTATGGTGTCCACCTGTTCATGACATGACCATATGGAAAAATTAGAAACTGAATCGAGCTAGTCAGTACCCATGTGATAATCTCATACAGAGAAATTAAAACTTTGGTCAGTCCCTTGCCAGCACCACTGCATTGTTGATCTACAGACTTGTGAAGTCCGTGCTTGTATCTGTGTGCGATGTGGATGAGTTAATTCATTTACAGAGCTGACGAATAGCTGTAAATGAATTTTTGGGCCCCAACTGAGAGAGGTCTTTATCTACAAAGAGGGTTCATTAGATCTTCCAGTGCCAGTGAAAGTTCCCTGGTGCCTTTCTAGCCCAGCTTGTTACTGTGCTGAAGGTTTATTTTGTTGCTCTTAGTGTTATACCTGGTCTTTGTGCAGATTTGTGATGATTACTGTAGATGGCAGCAGAAGCTAAATAAAATACAAAGATCTTAAAAATTAATTAAATCCTTCTCTGCTGTTGTTCTAAGTAGGTTTTTTCTCTTGGTGCCTGCCAGCTGTTCTTGAGGATTGAGGCGATCATAGGCAGCAGAAACCAAATTATATAAATTATATATTGAATTAAGGTTTCACTCATAGACAGTTGGGGTTTTATTTTTGTGTCTGGCTGTGTTTGGTTCTTGGTGTATCCTGTGTCAGATACTAAAAGCCAGTTTTAAAGCTCTCCTGATAATCTCTGAATTCCCCCTTCTTTTTTCTGTATATGCCCTGGTATCAAAGAAAGAGCAGCAGCAATTCTGACAAATAATAATGTCTTTGGGAGTGCTTTTATCCCCATCCATCCATCCCCCCACCCCCTGGTAATAACACTGCTGTTGTGACTAAATCTACTTTTTTTTTTTTTCCCTTAATGTCCTTCCTTCCTCCTTTAGTGTGTTTGGCTGTCTGTAATCTGTATCCTTGGATGTCACCACCTCTCAGTGCACAGGAAAAATGTTATAATGTGCCATCGTGCTAATTAGCTGCTTAATAAGACAGCTTATTTCCTCTTCTCGATCCCTTGGAATGTATGAGAAGCACAGGGGACTCCTAGGACAAGCATTGGCCTGTTAGAAGTATTTACACTGTTTGGAATAGTGGACTGATCTTTAATGGAAAATAACTCCCAATGTTAAGTTTATTACACAAAGCAATAAATGACTTTTAAATAATGAAAGGGCATAAACCGAAATGATTATGTGTGAACTTGAAAGCGGGCTTCAGGGGCAAGCAATAAATAATAAATGTACCAAAAGTTCCATACATGATTAGCAAAATTGCTTGAAAAGAATGAGCTGAGAGCGCTAGGGGTCTGCAGTCTTTGTTTTTACTCTGAAAACCATAAAACTCAATTTTCTGCATGGCAGACATTTAAAATTAGGCAAAATGTAGTGCATCAAAATGGCTCTGTGCTTTTGAAATATTTCCGAAATCCCTTTATTATGAAAAAGAACTACAGGAAAGTATGGAACTGCTGTTTCACAATTGTGTTCAATATATGATGAAGGTGGGCAGAAAGCTTTAGGTATTAAAGTTTATGAATGTATTAGTGCACTGCTTTGGGGGAATTAAACTTTAATATTGATGATAAACCTTCCATAATAAAATGTGGGGAGAGCGAGAGTAAATCTCTCTTGCAAAGACCTCAAACTATTTAAATAACTGCATGCAAGCTACAGCATCTCCTGAGATATATTATAAATTAACTTCTACATAATCATATGCATATGAATGTACATTGTGCATAAAGTTGGGTTTTTAGCAGAGTTGCTTTCTGCCCTGCAAAAGATACTGTCCCAAATGACTGGATTTCTTTGAAGTGATTGATCTCTAGCATTGATTCCACAAAATTTCTCTCAAGATACACATCATTCACTACCCAGAGTGTATACCAGTGGGAGATTTTTCTGTTGACTGCTTTGAAATGGTGTGAGACTTCTTTCTGTGGTGGATTTTTATGCCAGTCTGATGTTGTTATTTTTAGATAACATTATGGAAGAGATATTTTAACACTTTAAAACGTGAAATGTTGAAGAGATACGGGAAATTGTAAGTTACAGTGATCTGGAGTGTAGCATCAGGCTTTTGTTGAACAAATATGCCTGAAAAAAAAAAAGTCACAAACTCATGCTTCTCATCAAGCAAGAGGAGAAAAATGTCACTTTAGATAACCATTATGAAAAGTGGAGGTGTTTGGAAAGTTATCCTTCCACTGCAAGGCGCTGACACTCATGTCGTTTTTATTGCTTGCGTAACAGAGCAGAGAGATGCAAATCTAAAAGCTTGCGTTTAGAGGAGCTTGTGTGATGAACTCAGCTGCCACAAACATTAGAAGCAGTTGGTGACTAGAGCAAGAACAGCGATCTGATGATCTTTGGATGTTGCACCACCAGTTTAGACCTGTATCAGTAGAAGATAACCTGTAAAAGTAGAAGATAACTGTTCAAGGATTGTTCTCACAGAACTACAGGTTTCAAAGGGTGTCAGCAAAAACATAAGGAAAATGAATCTGCTCTTGATTCTTTGCTCTATGTACTGCAGTAGAAGGTGTGAAGTTTTAGGAGATGGTCTACTATGCTTCCAATTTGGCTATCCATTAGGGAGAAAAATTATGAAAAAGAATGCAAGTTGAAGCAGGAAGCATCTATAGAAACCAAAACCAGAGTGGACTTGTTCTTGAAGGGTTTTTGCTTTCAACTATTCTGAAGAAGTTGTAAGGCAGGGTGGCTTCCATCTTCTTCAGCTGTACAGGCTAGACGTGGAAAACAACCACCACCACTCATGCAATAGTGATCTCATCTTTCTGGAGTTTAACGGGAAACTAATGCAATGTTAGCAGCTGAAGTAGTTGTCTGCATTGTGATTCTCCACACTTGCTTCCCAGGAAGGGCGGTGGGAGTTATTAGCATGATTCTTGGTGACAGTTAAGGAAGAAGAAAGAAGTTGTGTCCCCACTTCTTACGTGTTTAACCCAACAGAGATTTTTTTTTTTTGTCAGCACTAATTCCCACATAGGCCCTCTGGTCTCTCTGTCCTGGGTTTGCACACACTCTGAATATATTAGTATATTTTAGTGATTTTTTAAAAATTTTATTTATTTATTTTATTTCTGAGGGGCCAGAACTGCAACAAATGCAGCCATGAAGCCTAAATGAAAAAATAAGCCCCTGGTTTAGTTGTATTTTAAATAGACATTTCTTTTTAGAGATGAATTGTGCAAAAACTCAAGGGGTCATCTGGCTTTAGCCAGAAATATGTACTAATAACCACAAATTGTGATTAAAATAACAATAATAGATTTAGATTTAAAAGAAAACAAACCCATAAAAGTATATTTATATTTTTACTTTTTGTTCACTTAAGGAAAAAAAAATGTTGCCAGGTCTAATAAGCAGCCTTCAGCTCGTTATTGCAGGGATATGGACCAAATGCTGACATGTCTGGTTAATATAGCCAGGCAAACAGTGCTTTTTTCTGTCATGAATTTGCTTAATTAGATACAAACTAATAGAAAAATAAATAACCTTGTTCTGTTATAGAGACAATTCTTAAAAACTCATAATTTTGACTTACCTTCTTTAAGGTAGTTTTTTTTGTTTGGTGAATTTGCATATGACCATTTTTATCAGCAATTCAATCTCTTTTCTCTTTGTGCTTTGTCCTTACCAGCCAGTATATAATCCTTTTGGACTTCCCTGAAGTTGCTTAAGTTTTTTCTATTTTCATAGAATTCCAGAATGATTTAGGTTGGAAGGGATCTCACAGCCCATCCAGTGCCACCCCCTGCCATGGGCAGGGACACCCTCCACTAGCCCAGGTTGCCCAAAGCCCCATCCAACCTGGCCTTGAACACTGCCAGGGAGCCAGGGGCAGCCACAGCTGCTCTGGGCAACCTGTGCCAGGGCCTCAGCACCCTCACAGGGAAGAATTGCTTCCTTATGTCTAATCAATCTCTGTCAGTGCTTAATTTCTCTAGAAAGGCCTGTAAAATAGAAGATCCAGAGCATATGCAAAAATTTACAGTTCAGAAGACATAAAATATTTCAAATAAGCTAGTTTGATACATATCAGACCTGACAAAAAAAGCTTTTTGAAGATGTTTATCTGACATAATAACACAACATTGAAGTATCTCACTGCCTAATATGGCAGCTTTTATTTTAAAAGTTTTGCTTATAAGTGTGTGTTTTGTTTATTTTGTTGGGTTACTGTTAGTATTTTGTATTTCTCAGTTCCTACAAGCGTGGTATCTTCTGGTACCTGTAACAAGCTGAGCTGTGCAGCCTCTTAAGGATAGCCAGTGCTGTGCACTGGTTAAATTTTTCATTTAACATAGGATAATTTCTCCCCCTGGTTAGACAAACTTTTTGGGAGGTGGTGTCCTAATAATGCCACAAGTTGACAAAATGCCTAGTAGAACACTAATCTCGTTTATACCTGTGCAAAGAGGAAGGCATTTCTTAATTGTGATACTGGAAGAATTATATTTTTAATTTCTAGTTAACAGGAAATCCTTATGTCTGATCAATTCAAGATATTTTGAAGCAGTCATTGCTATTACTAAAGTTAATCAAAACTTACTGCTGTGTAAGAAAAATCAATAGAAAACAGATTGAGATCATATAAGTAAGGATAATTCTGCCACAGGGCTTCTATAGTTTCACCCATCAATAAGCAGGAGCCTGACTGCCAGAAGTTTCATGAGTCCTACTGATGTCTTTATTAATCACCTGAGTGCCAAATCCTCCAGTTACTAAACTTCACATATCTGTGTTTTCGGTTACACGGCGGGATTTTTTTGGTGTGGCTTCCCATACTTTGCAAAAGAATTTGTGAGCTAAACTAAATTTGAATGATTGCGCCACAAAGTATATAAAACTTACCTATAGGATCTCTTATAACTTTAAAGATGCTTTCAACGCAGACGCAGTGTGGTGAGTCACAGTTCGATCTGGTTTGAAAGGTTGGTTCTCTGAGACCTCGTTCTGGGCAAAAAGTGAAGGGAAACTGCCTTCTCACTTAAAAATGTATTTTGGTGTACCAGTGTTTCATTTGGACATACCTTGAACTTTGAGGTTTGTTCTTTACTATATGTAATTATGTTTTGTACTATATTACTATATAGATAAGATGTAATAATAGAAAATATATATTAATATACATTTATAATATAGCTTAATCAAAACATAAATGTATATATTATATTTAATGTTCTATACATATCTAGTATTTTAGAATTCCAGTATTTTAATATATATCAAGCACCTTATAAAAGAGAGTGGTGGTATTTCAACAGAAGGTCAAACTACAGAGTGATTTATGGTTAATGGCAGAAATAGGGAAAAGCGGCGTTGTTTTGACTTTCTGGCATGTCTGTACAGCAGTTGTCATGGTAGGTACATAATTGGCAATCCCATGTGAGGATTTACTGTTGCAGAGAAGTGGACTTAACCTATGTGTGTTCTGACTTTGGGCAGGGTTAGACAGTAATTGACTTGAGGAAATGATTGACAACAATATTTACTTAATGTACAAATTATTGTCCATTAGATTATTTGCTGGTGTTATTGACCTTTTCTTATACCTCTCCCTTCAGGTACCAGTGAAAAGTATGTTTTGGTTTTAATTTTTTTTCCTCCTTTTTTTCTTTAGAATATGTCTTATTCAATTAGTTTGAGAATAGAGTAAAACTGTAGTTTACTTTTAATCTAAGGGAACTTTTTCAATTCTCAAAGACATTTCTTCTGACTTCATTTATTATGCTCAGGACAAGCAGCAATAGCTTCTGTCTACAAGGTCTGTTCGGACTGTCCAAGCACACCCACTGCTTAATCAAAATTGAACTACCCACATTTCTTTTCTCTGAAGGTAGAGTTGATACCTTAATTAGTTCTAGGATACAATATGCATAAATTCATCTATATGTGTCTCTGCAGTGAACTCGGTCATTTTGCTTCCTTTCTACTTCCAAATTAACAGAGATTATCTCAATTCCTTTTCCCCACAATGGAACATCAGGTGGATTGAACTGTAATTATATGGGTAGCTTCAAGGTCCTGCTTTAGACTGCTTTTGCTAGAAATGAAAACAAAACAAAAACCCAAACCAAAAACCAAACCCCACCAAAAAACCCAACCCTATGATTATTTTAAGCCAGACTTTCCAGCTAAGGATGAAATCTGAATTATATTTGTAATGATGATTTTGTTATGTAACTGTTATTTTTATCCAAATAATATAACTTTGTTATAATGCATATTCCCTGATTTTTAATGTACTGCATAGCTTACTGGGTAGAAGGAATTTTGTGTGCTGTACGTAGGCTATGACAAAGGAAAAGGAAGTATAGCTTTTCAAAGTTTTTTGCCTATTTATAAAAGTACTATTTGTATTTAGCAAAGGATTGTGGGGCAGTGGAAACAAATTTACTTAATGGGTACATTTAAAATGGTTACTCTTTAACTCACCCTAATTATATGATTTTGATTATTTTAGGAAACACGTTAAATGGTCTTTTAATTCTGAAAGCAGACAACATTCAAAAGCGGTAAATACACACGTATTTATATGCATTTTACTGTGCATATCAATATGCTTTAAGAGCATACTCAATGGAGTGTAACAGCATCTTCATAGTCGTTAAGAACCACTAATGTGTGGTTAAAAAATAATAATTCTGAAGACCTATTTACCTGATAGATTTAATGGTCCTGATGGAACTATTAGAAGCTAAATAACAAAGCTTTTAAAAATGTCCTAAATATTTCTAAAAGACCTGATGGTTCCTAAGGAACTACATTTATAGTCAGTTTGGCAAGCTGTAGATGCCATTTAAGAAGCCAACACTATTTGCAGAATGAAATGATATAGGAATGAATAATCTGTTTATGATGCCTACAGTCAGCATAGCATTCTGTAGTTGTGAAATAAAATAATTCAGCTGAAATGAAGTTGTCTCCAAAAAAAAAACCAAAACAACCCCACCCCCCCCCCCCCCCCCCCCCAAACCACACCCACACAACACCAAAAAACCACCAGCCAACAAAAATGAGCGTGGCTCTTGTTGTCGCATTATTTAGATGTTAGTTTCTTTATGTTCTCTCCCAACAGAACTCTCATGCCCGAGTTAGCATTAAGTACCTCTCTGGCAGGGTGAAGTCCCACAGAGGATGGTTGTGGAGGGTGAGACAGGTACAGTTCACAACAGCTACTGTTAAACCCTGAGAATGAAATATTCTTGGATTTTTCATCCAAGAAGGTAGGGAGATCTATAGTGTTACAAAATTTCTAAGAAATTACTAAGAATTTTTTTCTTGATTAGTTTAGGGTAGTAGTAGACCAGTTAGCCATTAGTAGTAATGGCTTCTTGACTATAGCCATTGCTACCTCAAGTTCTGCATATGCGTGTCACGTACCGTTTTGTCAATCTGCACTAAACAAGAGGTGAAAGACAAACAAGCTGTGGGTACAAAAAGCATTGTTCTACAGAACCATAAAAACTGTACTACAGAAGCATTGAATCTCAGCCTGCCTGTCTTATGTCCCAGAGTAGATGTTCAACTGTCAATTTAAGTTCAGTGTCATCTAAACCAACTTCTTAATTATCTTTCCAGGCCCCTAGTGAACTCCATCTCGCCCAGCTGGCATTCTATAATACAGGCATCTCTTCCTGATGCCCCTTTCCTGACATGTCTCAGGCCAGTTCATCTGCAACAGTATTTTCAGGAGCTTACCTTTTTCTTCCAGCATGCATCCTGAACTCCTGTGAGAGAGAATCCATATTAAATATAGGATCACTGTAACCTTAGGGCTTTGATCTGTGTAACAAAGCCAGGTCCATTTAGATAGGCACCCAAGAATGTGATTTCTGCCTTTAAGAACACTTTTCCCATGCTTATGAATTTTCTTTACTTCAGCTACATATATTTTCTCTTGCCACATGAATCATTAAATATAAACTCTCACTGAGAGTGTATATCTGTATTTCTTGGATACTTGGATTCTTGGAAAATGTATATTACTTCACATTTATTTATTTTATAAGACAGGAGGAGCTTTTTTTTTTTCTAAAATGATCTGTGAGTACCATGTAAAAACTCAGCTCTGCTGTGATGCCGGCAATACTCCTGGTGTGGCTGGACAGCTGGTGTGCTTTAGCAGATCCTTGTTTTACCAGATTTAATCTCTTTACTGTTTTCCCAACCTCATTTTTTCTACCTACTGTTGGTTTCCCTTTGTGCTTACATTATCCAAGACTAGTACCGACGCCAAGCACAGTGGAGCCCTGATTTCTATACGGAGGCCCCTGTGCATCACTGCTGTATAAAGGCCAATTCTGCAGTCAGTCCTTAGGTGACTTTGCATAGGACACAATGCCACTACTCAGGCTTACCGAGGCAGCGTGCTTCACTTCAAAGCATGCTGTGGCTCAAAAGATGCTTGAACCCAGAAGAGAAAACTAATCAAATATGATATAATTAAACTTGTTGCTCTAGATATTGAGTAGGTGATTTTTTTTTCGTAAACTGTTTGCTACTAATGAATATAAAATTGAAATATGTTGGATATTCACAGCTGTAAGTGAATAGCTGTAAGACACTACTGATTGTGGTACAGAATACATCTATTTTTGTTGGGCTGGAAAGTTCATTAGGAAAGCCAATACGTAATTTGGGACTACATTTCCTTTTAGTTCTCTGATTTGTTTTTCTGTGCTCGAATTCTCTAGGGACTTTAGTTATCTCTTCAACTTTGAAAGCTGACCAGGTTTTAAAAGGAGCGGGTGAAGAACTGTTGTGTAACTGCCAGCCTAACGTCTAACATCTAGCTACTCTTGCATGGATAAAACTTTAGGAATGGTGCTGTTGATCTATTAAAACCTGTAGGGTATAGATTAGGTGTATATAGAGTTCAAATAAGAGTAGTGCAGATACTATGGATAAAATGACGAAGCTAATGCAAATGCAGACTGCTCTGGATCTCGTTATACAAGAATAATTTCATTAGCTCACTGGAGTCAAGTACTTCTCCTGCTGGGCTGCTATTTCTGAGTCCAAAGCAAAAAAGGACAAATAATGTGTTTGCTCTTTGCTGTCTTCAGTTGTTCATTATGTTTAAAGAGTTATTTCTACAAATAAAAGCACTGTCTGCACCTGCGTGAATGTATTTCTGGCTATATCAGCAGCAGTGCTTATCTCTTAAGAGTGGAACTGAGCTGCTATCGAGCAGGGGGCATCAGGAGCTTGACACTGGAATATGGAAAAAGATGTATTTTCCTGTGTCCTTCACATGGAGAATCGCTATTGCTCAGAGATTCTAGACACACAAACACATCCAGAATCTCAAAGTACAGAGTTGAGAGTAACTAAATACTTTGAGTTTATTATCTGAAAGACTCACCAGATTCTAAATTTCACAGCTGTCTCTGGTATCGTGGGCCAAATGAAAGCTCTGCATCTGAAGGGAATTGCAATTGGGAGTTTGGTACTGGAGCCAAAAGCTGCCATCTGTGGTTGTTGCTTTCTAGACTTGAATAAATTAACCAGCTTCTGAAAGCTGAATAAACCTAATCTTTGGGAATTTTGAAATGAAAATTGCACTTGGGATCACACCCCTAGTTCAGAGGGCTGGCTTGGCTAGATGTGCATACGTTGAAAAATACAGAGGTATGGAAATTCTTTAAGGTTTGATCCACCGATGTTAAAATATCACAAAAGCAAAGATTGTCTGTATATATGTGTGCATATCTGTCTATCTGCATATAAATATTAATAGTTCAGGTTCTATGCCACTTTCCAGAATTGTTGACAAATTCAAAATCTTTCACGCTTAAACGGTAGCACGGTGTTCTGGCTCAACTTCAATTCCTGTTATGCCATCTCCTGCCTAAACTGATATAATATAGTGACTCTTATATGTTGTATTATTGTCTATGAGTTAAAGTTGAAAAAAATGAGGGTTGCTTAGCCTAAGGAAGAGAAAAAAATGTGTGAAGATGTACTAGCAGTCTTTAGATGCACAAGAGGTTGCTGCAGAGATTAAGGTAACGTTGATAATGCAGATCCACAGGGGAAAAAAGCAAAAGGTAATGGGTTTAAATTGTAGCAAGAGAGATCTAGATTTGAGATTGAGAAGCTTTCTAACTGAAAGCTTAAAATTAAGCACAGGAATAAATGAGTTGGAAAGTGGAATTTTCATAACTGAAGGCTTTTAAAAAGAGGTTAGATGGATGGCTCTATGGAATGACTCGTTGTATATCCTGCTTTTTCAAGTTAATTCACTGTCTTATTGTTCTGTCTCCATTGCTTGATTCCTTTTTTCTATACTCTTTTCTTTTTTGGATCTTGTTTCTTTCCTTTTTTGAATGTATTAGTATTTGGAAAAAGTTCTTGCCCAAATGTATTGTCATAGGAAAATAGTTTATCAGACACTGTTTTAAATGGGCAGTAACCCCCCCTGATATTTTCTTGGTTACTTATTTTCATTAGATGTCAAGTTTTGAGCTGGAAATTCAAAAGTCTTTTGTTTTGGGGTGTTTTAATTTATTTTTTTTTAAAAGAAAGCTCTAATTGATTAAACCACTTGCAGATCTAGATTTTTAAAACCTTGGACAATGAATTGTGAGGAAAACAGTTATGATGAACTTTGAGGCAAAGCAATTGCTTTTGTTAAAGTCTGACTGTCTACAATCACAGGATCACCTCTAGTTATCCTTGAGTACCTCCTTATAATCAGAAGGCTGCCCTGGGCTTTACAGTTTGACTCTTGAGACCACGCATTTGACTCAGATGTGTTATTTAAAAGTGAACACACCCTTGCCACATGATCACTCGTTGTTACCGAAATTCTTACTGTCACTGCCTCACAGAGCCAGCTCTTCCTGGTGCGTAACCATCATGCTTGCCACACGTAAAAAGTTGTGAACTCCTGGAGCATGGTGGTTTTCCCATATCCCACCCTGCCAACATCAACTCTAAAGCAGCAATGCATCATTTTTAGATGTGAGCAATGAGAAGATATGAGGCAAAGTCTTGGATTGCCCTTGGAAACAAAGAAAAAGCAAAGCGTTGCAATTGCTGCACTTGAAAGTGGAGAGACAGTCCTTGAAAACAGAGCTGCATTTGTTACCAGCACTGCTAGCAAGACCAGTATCTTAATAGGGAATATGATTATTTGTGATCTTCAAGGATTTGGATCTAGTTCAATCTTGGGCATTGTTGTTTCCTATTAAGTAGGCTTAATTAGGTGGCCTCAGGACTTTAATTATAATCATACAAGGACAATGCTGAGCACAATGGAAACGAATTACCAGTTAAAAAAAATCAACCCAAGCAAAAAACCCCCCACCCAAACCACAATCAATATCACATCTATTTTAACTTTTAAGACAAAGAAGTGTTTATAATTCCTTGTGTGCTGTGGTTTTGCTTAAGAGCTAGACAGACATCATATTGCAGCTGTTCTAGGGGTATGTACAGACACTGGGATTTTGATTTTTAGTTATAAGGCTGGAGTTAGCTATAGAGTTGAATTCCTAGTAAATTATTTTATGTATGGGGTTTTTTTTTTAATCTTTACTGCTATGTATTAAATATTTGTGGACTTAAAACCTAAAGTGAAATCTGTTTCTTATGTTACTGTGGAACTGGAGGCTTCGGTCACGTATTGAGTTGTGTTGATGCTTAATCTTCCTGCATCTGCCTGTCTTTTGTTGATCTCTTGTTGCCAAGCAAGGAATTTAGGAATATTTGAATGTGGTAAATTATATGGTAGTTTGAATTTGGTAATTCACCTTTTGATTTGAAAACACACAAAATAGGAATAATTGTAGGAAATCTTCTATGTCACATAGAGTTATTGGTGTATCTGGTAGCATATCCTGCCCCATCCCATATCATGCAATGAGCAAATATTAAAAATGGTTTCACTGCTTGTTTGTTTTATGTCTGTAATAAATATTTCTGATTAATTGAATTGAAACATTAAGACAATGTGTAAATTAACACACCTCCCCAAAATATCAAATATAAAGCTGAAAATGTTCTTCTTTTTCAGTTGTGCAAGAAGTTAAATGCCTTCATTTCACTGGAATGCATCTATAAAGTATAGTTATTTGAACCCTCTCTCCTTTTTGCTATATCCCTTTAATATTTTCCATTCAGCAGATGAAGTATTTCAAATTAGATGTGAATATTAATATGCAGGTGTTTTGCTTGTTCTGAAAATGTTTTCATAAGGTCAGGTCTAACCACTGAGCAGAACTGCAGCCTTGTCTTAGAGAGAGAGGGGATATTTGTGGCCTGAAGAAAGGTTGGGGGTAGAGAAAGCATCCAAGAGGTGTGTGGGATTAGACACACCCATGATTTTCTTTACGGTTCTGATTGAATAATTCCGGATCTACACGGATTTGCTCACTTCCGTAATCACTATAGAAATTGGTTAATACCTACCGATGACGCTTATTTCTAGATTGCTAGCAGTGCAAACTGTATCCCCCAATTCAGATCAAGTTGGATTCTGATTTTTAGCTGTAAGGCGGGAGTTAGCCACCTTACCTATAGAGCTTAATGTACGCAATAAGAGAACGTTCACCATATTTATGCTTAGTGGTTGGTATAATTGAGTGTTTTATAATGAGCATTGAAAAGATTAGAATTTGTCAGCAGTCTTTGCTGGAAAGAGACAACAAAGAAGCAGTATGCTTTTTGAAAATACCTTCTCAAATCATTATTTTGCATTTTTCTTATCTGAATGTCTGATGCATGATCTGAACTGTTTGCAAATGTACTTTTTCAAAAAAGCACACGCTTTTATGTTTGAAACCAAGATCAAATCAGATAAAACCATATTTATTACTGACAGCGGATATTTAAGCAACACTATAACTTAATAGGCTGAATAGTAATATTAATATGTATATGTTTGAGACCAGAGATTTTTGTGTACCTTGTGAAGTTTAAATATATAAGTAACAATACATAGATGCAATGTCCGTAAGCCTTTCAAAGGCAACATTTCCCCGTCTTGAAAGTGAGAATGTATGCAATTTAAAAAACATAACCAAAAAAACCCCCAACCAACAAGCAAAAAAACCTCCCACCAAACGAAAAATACTTAGTCAAGGCAGTTGACTCATGCTAAGTATCAGTATAGCTTCATAGGTAAATTTAATGGTTGAGAATAATTCACTGATCTTGGCTATTGCTTTTGTTTGATTGGCTAAAGTGAATGGATGCATTTGTGTAAACATGAGCTGGACATGGAATGGATAGAAATATCTCCCTGTTCATTGTGTACTTGATATTTGATTGGTTGATAAATAAAAATTGCTAGCTGAACTAACAATATCCATTGATTTTACTGCTGAAGAAGCATGCATACTAAACAGAAAGGATTCAGCCCAGGCAGTTTCTAACCTTTATTGTTCTGTTGCTATTGCAATGAGGAAAACCTCCTCTGGCCAGTAGAAGTGGTATGTGGGAACTCGTTACATCAAGAGAAGTTGTCAAAATGGATGATGACATAGAGCAGTTATGAGATTAATAAATTTCAGGAGGCAAGTAAGATATGCTGTCAAAATTTCCTACACTATACTGTATTAATAAGAAAACAACAAAATGACAAAAAAACCACCCCAAAACTGAAATCTGTTTTCTTTTTTTCCTTTTTTGATACTTTATGGAAACCGAAGAGTTTAGTTATTAAGGAATTGATTAAATTTTTTATTTATTAACTTGAGATTTTTGTCATTTGATATCAGCAAGAAGGAAATTTGTTTGCATAGGTTAGGTGACTTGAGAACAGCAGAACGCATGGAATGAAAATGCAAAGCTAAGCCTGTGGGTGCAATGACCTCAGAAGTGCAGTCTTCCCTCAAAGGATTCTATCCCACCTGATTTTTTTTTTTTTTCTTATTCAGTTCTCACATGGGAATAATCACATAGCATAGAAGGATAACAGCTACCTCAACCTTATGGTTTCACTGAGGCATTTGCTGCATTGTTAGGGCTGTCACACGTTAGTTATGAAACCCTGTGTGGGAAGAATCAATGTTCTGTACCTCAGCTATGGTCTGTGCTACCAACACTGAAAGTAAGAAACAGTACATCAGTCTGTTGAAAGGAAAACGTCAATGCTTTGTTATTCTGCCAGAGGAAAGGAAAATATCTATCTCTAAATTTTCTTTCAACTAGGAAGGTGCAAAATAGTTTTTGAGGACAAAGGGTGAGGAAAATAAACATATGGACAGAGTCTTTCCTTGATGCCATGCTTATGACTATTTTCTTTATGTCTGTATTTTTCTTCCTTTTTCTTGTGGTACTAGTGAAAACCCTTTCCATATTTCCATGTGTCCATAAACATATGATACAAGTAACAAGATTCAACTAGTGCATGCACGCACAGGGGGGTGTGGATTACAACAGGTGACAGTTGTACCCTTGCTACCATTTGTCATTGCAGAGCATTTCTGTGGGGATGATGTTGGAGAAGAGATTTAAAAAAAATAAAATAAATCTGGGGAACGTTAGGGGTGGCTTTGAAGATTATTTACTGCAAACTCCTGCAGAGAAGGAAAGGTCCTTTGCTTCTAGAGTCAATGTGCAGAATTAGGGAAAGCTTGTGGGAAATTACTGAATCTGAAAAGTTTTATAATGTATTTCAAATGATAATTTATGGTCACATTGAGCTGAGGAGTTTGAATTCGCATTAGAAAACCTTCAACATATGTTAGTTAAATACAGTAATTCCATCTTGTTTAAACATCATAGACACGCTCTGCTGAGTCACTCCCTATTGCTTTATGCAGAACATGCTTTGCTTGCGCCTAAGGAGCGGTATTAAAGAGACTGCTGAGTACAGAGAGCTTTAACAAAGAGATCTCAAAGTAAACACTGACATTTGTTACTGCCTCTGTTCAGCACTGCTGAAAGTCCCCGGGAACTTGGGAAATTGAGCTGTCAGATCTATGAAGATAAAATGAAACTTTGTTCTATGGCTTCAGTCCCTTAGGAAAGTTTTTCAGGTCATTTAGCATTAGTATTGTGAAGAGGGCTTATTATTATTTTCCTAAAAATTATTCCCTCTTGTTGATAAATATAGAGTGACAACTTGGCATTGCTATTAGCCCATTTCTGTTTGGTTAAGGCAATGCTTTAAAAACTGACAACGCATTTCGCAGTCAACTTGCCTCGTCCATCAGCAGGACAGCATGACTGATGTGTGTCAGATGTAACCACTGTATCAATTGACTTGTAAATTCTAGTTAGGCAGATTCACAGTAGGACTTGGCAAGTCAGCACAAAATGCTCTGGGAAGAAGATTCACTTCTTGCTGTTTCCAAGCATAAACATAGCTGCTCTTTAAAAAAAGATAAAGATCCAGGGGAGAAGTGAAATGACAGTGAAGCCAATCTTTGACCCTTTGAAATTGTTGAACTGGGCCTTATTTGAGGTTTTGGTAGTCTCATTTGAGAGGAGGTAAACCTCAGCATTTATATATGTCTTATTAACGCTTTCTTTGGACTGCTACTCTCATGAGCTTTTATAAAATGTATATGTTATTGTGTTTCAATGGTATATCTCCGAAATTGTGTGGCAATATAACTTCACCCTAAAAAAAAAAAAAAAAGTAGTTCTAAATAAAAAAAAAAACCCAAACCACCTTCTGATTTTCCAGTTCCATGATTAAGGGCCTGGAAAAGGCTCTAGGGACTTAACGTGGGGTGGAGCAGTTCTGACGGATGTTTTGCTCTCAGTGTTGTGTATTGTTTGAACTTGGGAGAATAGAGAGCATCTGTCACTGGTGTACCAGTATTTCAGTATTAGCCTTCATGTTCTGCCGGGGACTCGGTTAAGCAGGTTTTAACCCTTTTAACCCATGCAAGCAGCTCAGTGTGTAATAAAAGGTGAGGATTGGTGCCTGATTTCACAGCTTAGCCTTCCCTCCAGTAAAAATAGAGCTGGGAAGATACAGCTAGTCTCTTCACACCCCTAGATGATTAAACTGTGTAGTTATGGTGGTGAAAAATGTAATGTAGATGTAGCATTAAATTCATGTTTACACCTTCAGGCAACTGTACTGTGAACACTGGATACTGGACCCTCTCAAGGCCTATTGGTTCTTGCTGACTATAAAGGGGTATTATGGTTTCTAGTATCAAGTTCCGCAATCTGCATGTAGGATTCTGTTTCCCTAAGACAATGATCTCTTTTTCCATTACTTCCTATGCTCAGATGGCTGAGGACCAAAAGAGTAAAAGGCCAAAATCCAACATTTCCCTGTCAATAGCTATACACGCAGCAAGAAAAAGCCAACCTTTATTACAGAGATATGTTATACTATTTACAAGCAGACTGTTGTTACTCTAAAGTAATGGGAACTTCATTATACGTAAAGAAAATTGTTTTCTTTGGGACGCTACTTTTTTTGGCTCTACGTACGTTTTAGGATACTTTCCTCACGGGTACAGTCAGTTCTTCTGCCAAACTGTGAGCTCGAATATTGCCTGGATTTTATTTAACTAGATGTCTTTTGATTTATAATCCAGTGATTTTAATTTAAGAATTAGTAAATCTCAGATAACAATACAGGTCCCAGGCAGAGTAACCTCCCATGTAAATTCAGCTTGGTAAGTAACCGGTGAGCTGGCTCTGTATTTGAAATGGATCAAAACACCAGGAGTCAGCACTGGCTGCTGAAATGTACCTCCGGCTGGTGGAGTGACATTTGGACGTGCAAGACAAGGTATAAGATACGGTTCATCTGGAGCTGCAGCTGTGTTTGAATTTAACTATTTCCTGTGGGTCCGCAGAAGCGGAGATATCTGCAGCGACTGGAAGTTGCAGTGCCATCCTGGCCAACAGTGCGTTGCAACCCTACGGAAAGTTCTGTTCCCTGCCGCAGAAAGCGGCACACCAAGTAAACATGCTCAGGCGTATACTCATCCTGACATAAATGTAAGAGCAGATTCTGCAGCTTGGCTTGTATGCTGTCATAACGTGTGCACGAACACTCTTGATGTGAATGTTCAGCTCGCACTTCTCTGAGCAGACTGACTGGTGTACGTTGTGTGGTGATGTTTCCTTCCCTTTACATCCTTGTTTCCATGTTCCCTTTCCAATGCAGTAAGGCACTGACATTATGTTCAGTTTGGTTTATTAAAGCCAAGCAAGTGTTGAAATGTGTATCTCGGTATCATTTCATTTGCAAATCCACTTACGGTAAAATGATTGTTTTCTTAGTCTTGTAATTTCAGAGAAATGTATGATGATGGACACAGACTCTAAAAGTCTTTGTCTTGTAGCAGTGGATCTTCCTAACGTACAAATCCAATGGTTCGCTTAAGTCAGGACTAGTTTGTATCCGGAGCCTGGGATGTCTACTGTGCACTACAACATAGGGAATACTGAAGAGCTGTCAGTGCTGTAAGGATTGAAGCGCTGGGAGAATTTTTTTTTCTTTGAGCAACAGGAACATGGGAACTCCTGTAATCAAATAGACTAGTGAGCAGCACAGGTTTGTAGTGTCTGCTGCTGGATGTTTTGTAGCAAAGTATGATAAATCTCCTACTGGAAAGCAATGTGGTATCTTAAAAGGACAACAAACTCTTTCTTATGGGAAGACTAGAGATTAAAAGCAAGAATATTATTATGCCACTGTAGGAGTTCTTGCTGTGTCTGTATATTGAAGACTGGGTTCAGTTTTATTATTTCTATTTTAAAAAAAATATCAAAAACAACTGGAGAAAGACAAAAAGGACGGCTGATAATAGATGTGTGGAAAATGATGTAACTGGTTGTAACAACCCAGCAAACAAACCCACTGTTCAAATTTGCTGAGTTAAGATTCCTGTATCATAAATGGAAGACTGAAAGCTATAAAGGGCTGGCATTCCTCTGCCACGCGGTAGAAAGACCTTTAGTTGAAGTAAGTTTATATGACAAAAGTGTCTTTTAGTAGAACAACTTTCTTCTCCTGTACCTCTTGAACCTTTTCTGCACCATGCTCTCAGTACCCAGTTTTATGCGCGTAAGGGCCTGCTTGTTGTACCATTGCATCCTGGTTAAGCAGTGCTTCACCGAGCCGTAGGCAGGCAGTGGGCAGGACGTTTAAGACTTGCCACGTGCCTTTTAGAGGCAGGTAGGTACCAGCTCCTCTACACATTTGCACAAACTCCTCCTCTTATGGGATAGTCACACAGGGAACAGAGCAGCCACTGGCAAATCATTAATCAAATTGTAATAAAACTGTGTGGGCAATAGATGGGTTATAGACAGCTAACACAAGGGCACGGAGGAGAGAACTGGGTCTTGATGCTGTTCACCTCTGGCAAAAGAGAGAAAAGAGACTGAGTGATCGAACAATAACTCTGGGTCAGAAACCACGTCTGGTTATAGCTGGGTATCTGTGCCGAGTCCATCGCTAAGGTGAAATTGGTGAAAATTTTCATGGTGCAGTTTTCAATAAAAATTTAGAAAATTGCTAAGTCACTTTTATAAATCAAGAGGAACTATTTCAAATGTTTCTTCATTTAAAATGTTTCTTTTATCCCATAAGCTTTCTTCAGAAATTGTTTAATCCTCCTAACAGCTTATTTTTAGGGAAATTCTGTCTGTGTTTTGAAAGTATTAAAGATTTTCTTTCCCTCGAATTTGATGTCTGTTTCAGAAGCGAATTCTCACCTGTCACACATAATTTTGAGTTGCTAACAGCCATCTGCTTTGACTGCACATCATCATGCCTTGAAACTAAACCAGCCACAAATCCTTTTGATGCCCAGCTCTACTCAGGGAGCAACAGGAGAGATGAAAGTTTCATCATGAATAAATGAAAGTATTTTGGTTACTTTAAGCAACAAGTTTTAGCTTGTGGAGAAGTTTGATTTCAGTGGCTTATTTAGGACATGATTCAGCATTGTGACTTCAAAAGGTCTGTGTTTGGAAACCTCGTTAATATTAACAGGGCTTGGTCATGAGCTGGCTTGGGTTGCCACACAGGCAAGTGACAATCTCTCTGGCCCACATCATTCCCATGTTTTCCCCTTCTTCTGGGGACAGCTGCTGCTTTTCTGTGCATCATCAAGAAAAGGCTTGTACCCTAATTTGTCTGGTTTTGGGGGCTGTTTGGATGCATTTGCATGCCTTTCCGGAGAGTATGTTTGCCCTCTCCCCTTTGTTTGGAGGTTTTTCTGAATACAAACTACTCCATAGTAGGAAAGTAATCATTACAAAGAGCTCCTTTTACTGCAGCCCAGGGAACGCAGATTACTTTGAGAAAGCCTAAATAGAAGCTTTCTTCCCTTATTTTAAATGGACACATTCAGTTTGTAAAGGGCAGCCTGAGTTCTATAAGTGGAACCAGCTACCTATCCTTACGTGGCCTGATTGGTGCTAAGTACGCTCTCAGGAACACATGGAGTGAAGGGCAGTGCTAGAGACAAGGTCCTGGGTCTGATATTACTTGAAGGTTTCTCTATCTGGCCAAAAGGAAGTCAAGCCACCATTCTGTAGGCATGTGCCCTTTCATTTCCCATATTGATACAGGTACGTGCTCTGCCTACACCTTTGGTTTGAGGAATTCATTCTGAACGGCAGCAATGAATACTAGAGACTCCGAACAAATAGAAGATGTCACTGTCAGTTAGAAATATCTGCGTACGTGTCATGGTATTGTTGTTTGCCAAGGGCAAAGGAGTGAAAGGAGTACATTTGCATAAGAGATGATCAATTTGGTTCTGAACTGTTTCACTGATAAAAATTGTGAATAATACAGAAGTTAAGCAGAATTACAATGCTTCTGAACTAGGCTTGTGTCTGTGTAGGTCACCCTATTGCCATTTTCCCCCTTGAGCTTGAGTCAATGGAAGGATTCTCCATTTTTCTGGAGTTTTGATTTAGGCCCATCATGCTTTTGTTGAAATGAATTTGTTGTTCCCTGAAAGTTGAAAGTTTGCTGATGTTGGCACATTTCAATACATGCTTTAATTGTCAGTTAAATAGCTTAGAAAAGGTGGATGCTTTTAAGCAAGTCATTAGCAGGAGAAAGCTTTTATGTCACAATTCAAACTTGGCATATATTTGTGGCCTTGAAAGAGTGATAAAATTCAAACTGTTTCTATAGGTCGTAGATTTCAATACAAGTGATTTCCCTGGCCTAGCTAAGGTTTCACTTCCATACTGTCCTCTTTGAGGAGGAATCTTTAGGAGGATGACATGGGCACAGCAGAGAGTGGTATCAAGGGACATTCTCATTCAGTTTCTAATGCAGTCACACGTTTTACCTCTAAGTTGTAATATCTTAAAGCACTACAGAGACATTGAAAATTCTTGCAGAATTTATTTGACTGCTGTGATTCCAGTTTCTAGAATGTGTTGTGCAAACAGGCTTAACCCACTGGCAGAGAGGAGGGAGTTAGTTGTGGGGAAGTGATACAAGAATTTTGCCTTAAATTTGTTTCTTTTGCATTTAAGTCTCTGCAAGTTACAGTACTTGCTCAGAGCATCTGCTTTTTATTGCCTTTCTTTTCTATTGTTACTATATTTTTACTGCTGGTTTTCTTAAACTGACATGTACTGTAGCATGTTAGCACTATCTACATAATTTCATAGCTTGTGTACCTTCATAAACTTACTGTGCAAAGTATTATTTCTTGCAAGCTGTATAGATTTATTTTTCTTAAATATACAAATTTTAAATTGCCCTTAGGACTCATGCCATTTATTCGTAAATTGAATCTTATTTTTGTAATCCAGTTTCAACTGATAGAGCATTCCTCATATTATACTGACAAAAATAAACACAGTGCTATCTTGCCAGAGAATTATGTGAGCATGTAATAGCTGCATGCAACTGAATTCTCATTTTACTTTTATTTATTGGAGAGCTATCCTAGGATTTTGAATTGATTCCTCACTTTTGTTTGCATTTCTATGTATTTCTTCAATAAAAAGAAATCTCCTGTTATTTCAGGCCTCATCAACAGTCCTGAAAAATAACATGAATAATAGTAGTATAACAAAAATTGAAATCCATAACTGCAGTTTTCTTTCAGTCCTACAAGAAATCTCTGCTAAACCAGCAAGCATTCAGAGCAGAAGGTGGCTTGTAATTGCAGCCGTTCATTGAAACTTCATTCAGAGAACAGTTATTATAGTTATAACATATTAAAAAATAACAGGTGGTGCATACATTAAAATTTGTTCTGAATAAGGCAAACTTAGGGTTAAAATCCTCTTAGGAAGAGCTACCTGCATTGTGGGCAGCGCACAGCATGCTGCCCTAATAGGCGATGAGGGAAGGTTACATATCAAATATACACAAGGTGTGAGTCAAGACTGTCACGTTAGAGTAGCAGCAGTCCATACAGAGGAGATTTTATAATGTTGGGCCAACACACACGTTTTAGTATTTCTGCCTAAGCATATATAGGCAGAGATACTAAATATATATAGATCTGTATGTAATATATCAAAGATGTGAAAAATATGTTCTGGTCCTTTTATAAAAAAGACTATATGTAGATACCAGCTAATTTTATAATAAGAGATAGCTATTTAATTTGTAAACTTCAGAGAGTCGTGTAATTGTTCCTTGTAACATGATAACGATGCTTACGTTTGATTGTCTTCTGAAGTCTCAGTCCTAGAAACTTGCATAAAACTGAACTTGTCTAAGCAGTTTGGGGCAGGAGAATGTAAGGTGGTTAAAACACATCGCTATTAGCATAGCGTGAATGCTGTGCCATTAACAGATCTTGATGCCAGCTTAGATATTAAATTAGATTTGTCCATAGCTCCATTCTGACTGATGCCACAGAATCACATTAAAAGTATCTTTTACTAATAGTGTTTTCTGTGATAAGGCAGGTAGACCACTCTGGAGAAATAAATCTGAAAACTACCGTTGATCAAAAATGATGTAGTATAAGAAATCTTTCTGTGCCCGGGGGGGGGGAGGGAAATCAGGACACATTCCTGTGTCTGAACTTTTGTCTTTAAATTCAGTTAAAGAAAATGTTGGAGAGTTCGTGAATTTAATATTTCCTGATGGTATGTTTCAATGATGGAGTGTGATGGGAGTATGTTTCTGTGAAATTTCTAGCACAATGCTTTGTTTCAGTTGGTGCAAACCAGGAATCATTGCAGACATTACATGTGGCTGTTTTGAGCAGAATTACAGCCCAGCTGGGTTTCTTTGAGCTTCCAACAAAGACAGCAAGTTTTTATTTCTTATCTGAACTCAGCTGAAATTTTGTACTTTGAGGTCTAGCAATCAGTACTACCTGTACCCAAGGGCAGTACTGATTTTCCAAGATATGTGGCGATGTTTACTGGCTATTACAGTGCAAGGATGAACTCTTCAAACTGTGAGACCTCAGTGATGATTATCATCACTCTACAGATTCTGTTCCTGATTGTCTTTTAACACTCCTAGATAAATGTCCCTGAGAGACTTGTAGGTTACTGAAAGCTTCTGCCTCAGTAAACCTAAAGTAATTCTACTCAGGAGATAAATAGGCAATGTCAGACATCGTCATTTTAGCACTTTTCTTTGTGACTACCTTTTGAAAGTATTTAACTCTCGAGTTGTTTTGTCTTTTCCTTCACTTGATTTCACTGCAGATCCTGCAATGATCTACCCACTTCACTGGCTGTTTGAGGATTAGGAAATATTTAACAATTCTGTTGTGCAGATTTATTTAGGAATATTTTAGGTTTCTTTTTGCGTTGCTTACATTCTTCGTTTTCAGGAAACATCTCCCCATATTTTTTCCAGGACTTCATTGTTCAGCATTTTGAAGCTTCTTGGCATATTGAAAAGATAATTTCCTGTTGGAAAAAAAGGCTCCTCTCTTATTTCTTAAATTACTCTTTCCTGCTGTGCATCTCTGATGTTAGTGTTACATCTGTTCCCTTTAACCTCAACAAATATACCATTTTTAGAAAAGCCACTCTTTCCTTACAGTTCTAATCTTTTGGGGTCTTGATTAGCCATTCCAGACTTCTGTTTATTTTTCTACTGTGCAATCTCATGCTATTAGACACGTTCAACTGCAAAATGAATATTTGTATAACTTTACACGATAGAACATTAACATGCTTATCATTTCTAGTAAATCTCATATTTGTTTCTTTGACTCATTGAATCTGTAAGTATATTGGCAGGTCCTGACACAACCATTATCTTAGGCTTGTGATACTGAGACTTCACAAAGGAGTTTACATTAAATATAATTCAGGACCATGGATTTCAACAATGAAAAATTTTCTTATATACAATAAATAAAAATTTTACAATATCCAGTAAATGATAGATTGTTCTGTGAATTTATATTTTCAAATTTATTTCTAAGTAACCTTTGATTTGACTCACTGAGTGCCATCTGTTGGTAAAGGGAAGCGTTCTTTATTGCTTTCTTTAAAGATCATTTTCACTAGTATAATATCATAATATCTATAAATATATGCAAATATTAGAGTTTAATTAAAGATTTTTTTATTATTTTTAAGTGAAATTTGTTCTCCCAGATAGCTTAAATATAAAGCTGAATACATATAAAGACTATATATACAAAATTGATCCACGTTCCATTGCTAATTACGGATTGTGAAATAGGTATAAGATTGTCTATTTAGAGTCCCTGCTCTAAATAACATAGTTGTGGGGTTTTTTCCTCTGTGTACAATAGGAATGTATTTCTGCTGTGTAGAATAGGAAGTGAAAACCCCTTCACTGATTGCCAGATGGACTATGCGATACGGTGCAGAAAGGCCTCAGGCACCACTTGCCCACCAGCCGTGAGAGGGACAATTCTGCTGTTGTGGCACTCAGCGTAGGAACATCATTCTTGGTATGCCTGGCCAAAACCTTTGGGAGATTCCTTCTAGAGAAGAACAGAATACATGAATCTGTTAGGGAAGCCAAAATCTGTTCATGGTTTAAATGACTCTTGCTGTTAAACGATCTTCTTCTATAAACTGATTTCAATTTGCTTTATGTTCAGCCTTGCACATCCCTATGTTTTCAGTCCTTTTCAACAGCCTTTAAGACATTATTTTATTTTTATTAGAGAAGTCTTACAAGAATATGGAATCCCCTTTCCAGAATATCTGAATACTTGCTTCGTTCAGGAACTTTTGCTGTTTGGTATTGATTGTCTAGATTGCCTTTTGCGGAGGGACACAGGGGAAGAAATAAAAAAAGCTGCAACAGAAAATACGCCTCATCTTTTCAGATGTGGCAGGCTCGGCATGTTCCTCAACTTCCAACCTAATGAGTGCTGCAAAGACTTGAGGAGGAGAGAAAAAAAAAGCAGGAGAGAAATTTTCAAGTAGTCTTTCTTTCTTGAATTCATGGTTTGGAGAGAAAGAACACCATTACCCAATTTCCTTTCTATTCCATTTCCTTCTTTCCACTAGAAGGGGAAAAGATTTCTTCTTGTGTCCCGTAATTGCCTCCCAAGTTCTTGCTTCAAGGCCCAGCCTTTGTGGATCTGAATACTTTCTGCACAAAGCTGAGAATCCCTTGATATCCCCAAAACCATACGAGATACAAGCTTCTTGTAGAATCAGCCCCTTATACAGAGATCCTTAGCTTTACTTTTCTATTATAAAGCTTCATGGTTATGCTGAAAATGTATGACAAGGGACCTGTTTTGAATCTTTTTTTAAGCTGCAGATGGTACACTGAAAATAGGCTGTACTGTACTATATGTTACCTTGATTTATGTGAAACATCACATATTGATGTCTTTATAGACAGCAGCTTAGTGTTTCAGAGGAGTCTGCATGTTACAAAAAGGGCAGCAGGTGTTATTTAGACTAAATTGACCTTGAAATTGATTTCTTTATTTTATGACTTACTGAGGAGAGATTAATACTTTTTTTTCCTGCAGCCTGAAACAATTTACATGGTAATAGAAGGCATAGTCAGTCAAATAAATTGCTGGAAGTAGTAGTGTTCCAAGAAAGAAAATATGGATCTTACTTGCATTGATTCTTTCTATCCCCAGGGAGTAGCTAAGACTTTTAACACTGGGGAAAGACTGCCAAAATTTATTTTTCCCATTAAAGGCAGAAAATGGATAGTAATGTCTGTAAGTTGACACTTACTCTAAACTTTCAGTTGGAGGGGTGGGGAGAAGGGTGTGCCCTATGCAAAATTTAGGGAGCGTTTTAGTGCTGTTCCATGACTTCTGTAAGGGCAGATGGATACAAGAGGAAATAATAAGAAACTTCTGGAAAGCCTGATGTGGAGACAGCACAGCTGCCCTTAATAACAGCATAGACCTTGATAATAGCCTGTAAGTGGTTGTTGCAATGCCACCTTTGAGTACCAAGCAGGAATCATCTCAAAAT
This sequence comes from Balearica regulorum gibbericeps, assembly GCF_011004875.1. Lineage (NCBI taxonomy): Eukaryota > Metazoa > Chordata > Aves > Gruiformes > Gruidae > Balearica > Balearica regulorum. The sequence goes on from NC_046198.1 coordinate 3,661,028, forward strand.
GCAAGTGTTCATGAAAACAAGACGCCTAACAGAAATTACCTGGAGGAAGCACTAATAGGAACAGGAAGTATAGTTCTGTAGGAGGGGGAGTACAGCTCTATAAGAGGGGGAAAGAGTTTTTCTTTGCGCTGCCACGAATGCTGCGATGCTGAAGTGACGTTATTGCCATTTCCTGTAGGCTCCAAGACAAGTGCGGAGTTAAAGAATTTGTCAGTGGCATAATACTCGCATAACCTGAATGTATATGATGTGATATCATATGTTACCTGAAAAGGAGTGTGAATGCAACTCCACAAAAGATTTTTGGTTTAAATACAGAAAGCGTATAGGAAAATGTCTTATACATGAAAATCATTATCATCATCCTGGGACTGGGAATAGAGAATTAATCTCTTTTGTTTATCGGAAAGCTGCACCTGAATGCTATTATTGCAGCTGTTGTGAATGAACAATTATTTCAATCTTTGTAAAACAAGAGGAAGAGATTGGTGTTTGGCAGACACCAGTCTGTCCAGGCCAGGCTTCTGGCACTACTGGGGAAGGGACTCAGGCTCTTGCTAACAGGCTTGGATTAGTTTGGACTATTGTCGGAATTCTCTGTCCCTCCAAAAATGTCCTTTGCCTGAGGATTTTTGCTAATTTCCCTTTTTTTTCTTTCCTGGCTCAATGTGCCCTGGATTATCACAGGTGGCAAGCATGTTATTAATATGGAGCACATCACAAGCTTTGCAAGTAGATGTCCCACATGCAACGTTGGTCCAAAGCTGTTTATTAATTTGTTACTGGTTCACAGAGCTGTGCAGTGCTTGCAAATAAGCTGGGGTGGGGAGGTGGGGGGGAAGTATACTTGCAAGATCCCTGTTTAAAATGGCATATTTGTTTGGAACTGAGGGCATTGCCTTCTGGAAAAGACAGTCTCATGTAGAAAAAAATCTGCTGTCTCTTTGTATGTCTGCCAGCCTTCTCCTCCTAAAGAGTTTCCCAAGAGCAGCACCCCCGCAAAACGGTTAGCTTGTGGGGTTTGAATTCGTATGGTGCTCTTCACAAGCACTGTGAAATTATGATCTAAGGTCAGCTATGCCACCTACTGCATGATAGCTCTGTAACAAGAAAGAGCATGCTAATTAGAAGACAGAGTGGAAGGTAATGGACATTGAATACAAATAGTTGAACATAGATTCTACTGTATCTCTATGTACGTTCTGTTTGTATGATGTGCGTAAGAAAGCAGAAGTAGGAAAATGGGGATGAGGTGGCTGAACTGTGGGTGCTGGCATAAGGCCGAGTAGCTAAGGTGAAGGAAAAGATGAAAGTAAGAGAGTGAAATGAGTGAATGTGAAGAAATCCTGGAAAAGTAGAAAATGCACAGCTTATCAGTGCTACAGCAGTGAGTAAGGATGTGGAAGCACTGTTAAATTACACAGAGGCTAGAAAACAGAACAGAGGTGGTTTTGTTTGATGTTGGTCATGGAGAGCTTGCAGCTTCTTACAGCAGACAAAAATGACTGCTGTCCTTTGTGGGAAACAGATGCAATTGGACTGAAAGAATTTGGCTGATTTTGATGGCACTTTCACATCTATATATGTGTTGTAAAGTCTGTTTCTGGGCAATTCGATGAAGTTGTCAATGCGTACAATGGCTAAGCTGAACAGAGAACAACTGATATTCCTATTTATACTTTTCAGAAAGTAGTATACTAAGTGGATGTTCACTGCATAAGGAGGCCCTTTTGTGACTTGTAATACATTGAGGAAAAGTTAAAAATAATGAGAATGCTTTTGATACCACTGGAGAGGTTAATTTTTGTAGCCCATAAATTCTTTTCATGTGTCAGTGGCAAATGTAATATGTTTCAAGCTGCTGTGTTTCTGCAACAGCTGTCTCTCTCTTTTTTTTTTTTTTTTTACAGAAATTAAGCTTCTTTTTAGGTGAAAAAGTGGTGTGTATATATATTCATCCATATATTAATGGGTAAACTGTGATGCAGAGGAGTGAAATGTGTAAACATCATGCAGAGAAGTGCTAGAGAATTCCTATCAACTCTGAAATATGTGCTGTCTAGTGGATCATAGCACATCTCCTATAAATAAAAGATCTGGAAGCTTAATATCTGGAGGCATACTTGAAAATAATAATAATAATTAAAGTTAGTTCACAGCAGTTACTCTCGGCTGTCTTTGCCAGACATGCCTCCGTTTCAGCTTATCAGACTTTCATTCCCAAACATTAGGAGGAGCTGCGTAGCTTCACTTCGACATGCAAATCTGATCTTATTGACAGGAAAGGCAAGACAACAGGCGGCTACCCCTGGGAGACCTTTTCAAAACAGAAATAGGAATGTACTGGCTGTATTCATTAGGGAAGAGACAAAAAATTAACATGCTAACTACTTTCTAACATATCCTTTAAAAAATAATTCTGTTTTTATTACTGACTTGAGTCTTGGACCTGCACTTATTGTGTCTGTATTTAGATACCGCGGCACTTCTATCATCTATTTAAAAACCTCTCTAAACCTTTGTTTCTGTATTATATTAACATCAGCGTAGTCAGCTTATTCTCACACTTCAGGAGGGATAGAAAAGTAGGAATTTCACATTGCTTTAGGGTGGACCTAAATGTAGACCTGTCTGCAAGGACGATGAGGCAGCAGAGCCATGAGCCTGCCTGGCTGGGCAGCCTGCGCTACAGTGGTTTGCAACAACATTCCGGGGCTGTTGCTAAGCGGGCAAATACACCAGGGTCCTTCTAATGAAATATAGCGTCATTTTTCAGAAGACACCAAGAGAATTTCAGGTGGCTGAGAAACTGTCATCCGAATTTTCACGTCGAGGCTGTGCAGACCTAGTACTGGACTTCTTGCCTGAGCTTCTGAAAGGCAGTGGCTTTATCATCATCCTGTCCTTCCCACCCACGCCCCTCTAAAATCAGGATAAGAATACTAGCCTTCTTGGGGATCATTATAGTAAAACTAAAAAAGTGTGTAATTCAGTAAAGAGGGTCTAATGCATAAGATGAATGGCAACAAAAATCTCTGTAATCAAATGTTTTACTAATGGCTCCTCTGAGTCTAATTATAGTGGTGCTCAATGTTGATCTTTATGCCTGTTATGTAAAGTGCAAACTATTCTGTTTAATCTGATTTTTTTTTTTCCTCCTCTCTCTTTTCAGGACTATAAATCTGATGTTATGACTCTGGTTTCCAGTGCCAAGAACAGTCCTCAAGGTCCAGTAAGTAGAAGCATTTTGCTGAATAGATTAGATTCTGTAACTGAGTTTAGATCTTCTTTTAAATTGTTTCAGTCGTCAATCACTGGAACCAATTTTACCTATGACACCTTGCTGCTTTTCAAGTGACTGTACTTGAATTTGCTTAAATGCTCTTTAATACTTGAATATATAGCATAGCAAAGGTCTGCCTTACCAAACTGAATAAAGCTGATTAGAGTCATTGCAGTGTTAATTAATAGCCCAGCAAATCTACCTTGTGTGCTACTACCTGTATCATATCAACATAGAGCCTTGGCTTCATGTTGTGTCTCACTGCCCTGCAGAGGAGGATTGCATCTAAGTTGTAAGGTGGGCTACAACTGCAAGCCCCCCTGCAATTCCCAACTGAGGGTAGATACAGCAAAAGAAAACAAAAGTTTGGACAAGTTCAGTGGCATGCAAGACCAAAGTAAACAGCAGGACTGGACCAAGAGGAACTATGTTAATATTGGCTTAAAGGGCAGAAGTAATCTACTCTGTCTCTATGCTGCACCTCTCCTTCTTGATTTTCCATATAATATTATCACTTGGCAGGAAATAAGTGTACCATAAAATGAGTTTATGCTAAGGTGTTATAATCCCAATTTACAAAGGTGCTAATGATACGCAACTCTGATGTCACTAAGAGTTCATCATTCGTTGCAGTCAAGTCCCTTGAATCTTTTTTTGTCTCTCTCAAACACTAACATCATGCCACAGGGCCTCTTCAAGTGCCTCTGGTTGGATGATGCCAGTAATTGCATTACTTCACTCTGTGTACATTTAGGTTTTGGGGTTTTTTTGTGGGTTTTTTTTTTTTTTTTCTGATGATGATCTAAATTGTATCCCCTCAGTTTTGAGTTTGTAGGAAGGTGGGCTTATGTCAGAATAGGGAAATATACAATATTTCCAGTATTTGGCAAAGCCTTTTATTCCTGTTTGCAGACATGATTAATGCAATTTTAAACATGATCCTTAAACATTAAAAGTTCTGTGAAAGGAGAAGGTGGTTGGACTTCATCCAAATGAACACTGTTTTTCAGTTTGAAATCACTGCCTTTTCAAACTACTTAGTCACATTAGCGTAAACACAAAAATATCTTGAAAGATCTAAATATATATAAAAGATTTGTAATTTATCTGATGATGATGATTTGACAGAATCCTTTTTTTTTTTTTTTTTTTATCCCATGTACTAAGTTTTGGAAGAATATTTTCTTTCCATAATTCTTTCTGCACTGACATTGATGCTTCCTTTCCACTAGAATGGCTTGAATAGCTTTCGAAAGATTTGATAGCTACTGAAAAGTTGCTGCCTTTCTGTTTGTCAAAAGTTAACTTGTAAAATAATGTTGTGAGAGGTGAAGGCTTATTTTTAGAAACTTGGTTTTGTGCTTCATATGTTTGCATTGAAATTAGGTTTGTATTGGTTAAAAATGAGTGTTTTGAAGAATGAGGTAGTGTTTTTCTGGCTGAATGTATTTTCTAAAATAGAAAAAGGTCTGCCACAAGTGCAGAACAAGTTTTTATAAACACTTTTCATTTTATATTGAAAAGCTCCCTCTTCTATTAAAAAAAAAAGGGGGGGGGGGAGGGGGAAGCAGTGGGATGGGGCCTTTACAGAATTTGTTGGGCGATCTTAACCTGGAAGTTCTGATTGCTTTTTCTTCCTACTTATTTTACTTTATGATTGAATCCTTTAGTTGCTGTTGCCTGTAAGAAAGTGTTCTCAAACTTCAAAGTATTGCCTTAAAAAACAGGATTTCAGTTGTCTTGCTTGAGCCTCAGTAACTTATAGACCTTTAATTATGGCTTTTTTGCTTATTTCTGGGTGAGGGGAAGAGTTATAAAGGCAAGTTTAGCAGTGTATTTTGATCTACTGAGGAGGGTTGTGATGGGAAGAGAAAGGATATTTCATGTTTTCCATGAGGCTTCTGATGCCACACAACCATGGCATAAAAAATAATGAGTTAAGAGTTGAGCTTATTTCTCTTGAAATTACACTGTCTCTGTTGTTGCTTGGAAAATTGTTTGCTGTGATGGATGAGGAGGAATACATGGATTTTTCAAACATGTTGCCAGATCATTGCTTATAGAACAATCTGGTAATAAAAGGAGAGATGACAGATGAGAATTCAAATGGATCCGATAATGAATTATTGAATAATGCCCCAATTCCAGAGCCTGAAAGACTTATTTCTAGGGCTTTTTTTTTAATAATTGTTGGCTGCTTTTCCTGCTCTCAGTGACAGATCTTATATGAAAGTCTAATGTAGCTGAAACTCGTAGACTGACTTTACTTCTGTGTTATATAATTGAGACTTTACTGAAATGGCTGGAGATGCAGTGGTACAAAACTAGAGTGGTAACTCAGTGGTGAATCAGATCTACCAACTTTCATGTTTCTTGATAGGTATAGCTGCTTAATAGATTGTTTGTTAAATAATTCAAGATGTTTTCATTAAGCTGAGTGATTGTGCCTTTTAAAACCCTTCTTTTGTTCTTAAATCTCATCAGGCAATCAGTTTTACCTGTGGAGCTAAGAAAATCTAACTGAAAAAATGACTATCGGGAAGCTTTAGGAAGCTGTGAAACTACTGGTTGCCAGAATCTGGAGGGCTGTACTTGGGCCAGGATTGTGCCATTTTTGTCCCTTTTCTTACAGCTTCCGCTAAGTGCTGTACTCTTTTATCTGTGGTTTCATTCTCTTCTCCTAGGCCACCTTAAAATCTCGTTCCTGATTATTTAAGGCTATATGTTTTCTAAAATGGCTTTGCCTTTTCCTCAGTCTCCATTTCTCAAACTCTTGTCTATATATCGATATTTGATAGCAAATATCATGTACTGGTTTTAATCAAGCGATGTTGAGAAAAAGGTACTGGGAGTAAAATAGGACTCTTCAGGGACAATAATGATTTTTGCTGAGAAATAAAACTGCAGCAAGAATTGCTGCCTGTGATCTGAATAGAAACGTGCTTAGCTACCTGAAATTACCTTATCTCTACTGCTGCTTCGGGAGAGATATCTATTAGCTGGAGATAATAGCTTGCAAAAAAAGTGGGTTTCTTTAAATTTTAGATTTCTAACGAATGGAATGTATCTTAGCACCAGCGTTCTTAAAAAAATTAAATTAATCTGTCATTGCCAGGGATCAGAATAGAATTGAAAGAAAAAACAACTCCTGCCTAAGCATCATCACAGACCATTTGGATAATATGTTGGGCAGGAGGGGAGAGTCTTTTGGGCAGGGGAGAAGGGAAAGTACATTGTGCAGATATCTCAAATGATATTGTAGAACTGATCTAATTTAGGAGAATAAAAAAAAAAATCTGGAGAAAATCCTGATAACTTCTTTTTTTAAAATTCTCAACCTAATATAGGAAAATATCTTACAACTGTATCGTGTGGACCTAAGAGTACCTTATGAGTTTCACTGTATGGGAACTGAATTCAGAATGAGGTTAAAAGTTTACCTGAGATGCTTATCGTGGGAAGATTTTGTCAAGTTTTACATCACAATGTCTGGCTGTTTTTGAGCATCCAGGCACATGAAATCTGTTAATCTACAGCAGATAGGAAAAGTTAGAAGCTGTTAAAGAATCTTGACTTTTTTTCCTTCTACCTTCATTTTTTTTACAGTGTTATTTTTTGTTATTGTTGCACATGGCTGTGTGGGGTTTGGGTTGGTTTTTTTCCTCTCATCAGATGAGTTGGCCCAATGGCTGGAGGTGCAGTCCTTCTTAACTGGAAATAGGCTCCATGAAAATAGTCCAACATAATTTAGATCATGAGATAGTTACTATTATAGGTTGTATAGAGAAAAACCTCAATTTCTGAATGTTATAATGTCTATGTAAGTTTTTCTTTGCTTTGTTACTCATGAAAGAATAAGCCAAGATGATATTTGAAGGCTCTCAATTACCTTTGGTTGCACACCTCTTCTTTGACTTGGAAGATTAAGGCAAACACTCTATGGGCTAAATGAACTGAAACAATGTTCTTTTAAAAGGAACTGCACAATAAGCAAAGGAGAAAAAACAAATGCCTTTGCTGCTGTTAGTGATATTCAGTTTTTGGTAGTTCTACATACTAGAATTTAACAGACTTTCAGGAGGGAGTTTGTGAGCATACTCACAACCTAAGACTAAGCAAACAGATGAAGAAAAGCAGGACAAGGCTGTGTCCGCATGAAAGCTGTATAAAAGCGGTATAGAAGTTCATGCTTTTCACTGTTAGTAGTATTGTGTGTGGGGGGGTAGAGTGTGGTCCCATAGATGGAATGCAAGAGACTGTAATAGGGTATAATATCACAGACTCACAGTGTGGTAGGGCTTGGAAGGGACTTCTGAAGACCATCTAGTCCAGCTCCCTCTGCCAGAGCAGGATCACCCAGAGCAGGTTGCACAGGATTGCATCCAGGCGGGTTTTTAATATCTCCAGAGAAGGAGACTCCACAATCTCTCTGAGCAGCCTGTTCCAGTGCTTTGTCACCCTCAGAGTAAGAAGTTTTTCCTCATATTGAGGTTGAATTTCCTGTGTTCCAGTTTGTGCCTGTTGCCCCTTGTCCTGTCGCTGGGCACCACTGAGAAGAGTCTGGCCCCACTCTCTTGATATCTGCCCTTTAGATATTGATAAGTGTTGATGAGATCCCCTCTGTCTTCTCCAGGCTAACCAGCCCCAGCTCTCTCAGCCTTTCTTCATAAGAGAGACGCTCCAGTCCCCTCATCATCCTCGTAGTCATCCACTGGACTCTCTCTGGTAGTTCCCTATCTGTCTTGAACTGGGGAGCCCAGAACTGGACACAGCACTCCAGATGTGGCCTCACCAGGGCAGAGTAGAGGGGGAAGAGAACCTCCCTCGACCTGCTTGGCCACACTCTTCTTAATGCACCCCAGGACACCATTGGCCCTCTTGGCCATGAGTTGTCCTGGTTTCTGCTGAGACAGAGTTAATTTTCTTTCTAGTAGCCGGTATAGTGCTGTGTTCTGGATTTAGGATGAGAACGATATTGATAACACCCTGATGGGTTTAGCTGTTGCCGGTAGCTGTAGGGCTCACACGAAGTCAAGGACTTTCCGGCTTCCCAGGCCCTGCCAGGCGCACAAGGAGCTGGGAGAGCACAGCCAGGACAGCTGACCCAGCCTGGCCAGAGGGATACTCCCTGCCAGAGAACGTCGTGCTCCGGCTAGAACTGGGGAAGCGAGCCGGGAGGTGGGATCACTGCTCAGAAACAGACTGGGCATCAGGAGGTTTTTGATTTTGGGTTTGGTTTTGTTGGGTTTTTTTGAGTGGGTTGGGGTATTTTTTGTGTTGCTTTTTTTTTCCCTTCCTTTTGCATGTGGTGAGCAATTACATTCATGCATGACTTGTTTTATATATATTATTATTACTATTATTATTTCCTTCATTATCCTATTAAACCACCTTTATCGTAACCCATGAGTTGTTTTTTGTTGTTTGGTTTTTTATTTCCATTCTCCTCCCCATCCCTTTGGGGCATGGAGGAGTGGGCAAGCAGCTGCATGGTGCTCACTTACGGGCTGGGGTTAAACCATGACATTTGTTCATACTAACAATGTTTGTAAATTATCAAACCCCAGAATTTCTAAAAACCAAAACCAGAAAACATGCTTAAAAGTGATCAATAAAAACCTGTGAGAATTCCTATGGATGAGAAATATAAATTAGAAAAAACCCCTAAACCAACCTAACCCCCCACACCCCACAAAGGGCCTTTTTAATTCCCCTTAATAGTTTTGCTGTCACTTTTATATATGCATTGCGTGTTGTAAGAGCCAACTTATGAATATTAATTTTTTTGCCATTTTTGAGGTGTCTTTTAGCATAATGCTAAAAACAGGATGTTAGGAATTACAGTGAACTGAAATCTCATCAGGACACTTTCTGTTTAGTGTTTTCTGTCGCAGAGGAATGACAGTGGTGATGAACTCCAAGATTTAAAGCGTGATGACAAGATGCCATCTAGTGACAATTTGTAGGAAATTGTAGTTCACAGTCTGTATTTACAGAAATGTTTTTTACTCTTTTTGAGGACTCAAGGATGGTACTTCAGAGCAGAAATTCAACTGTCATTGTGTTGCTCTGAAGTAATTTTTCTGGAAAAATGTTTTACATTAAATTCAGCTTCTGCTATATTAGATGCGGGACACTGGTGGGTCAATTCCTTTGCTTCCTGTGCTTGCCTCTGGTTTCGCTTTGCGAAGGCAAATACTGCCACTGCTGCTTTTTCCAAATCATCTAGTCTGTCTGGTAAACATAAAATGTGTTCCTTGGTGAATTTCATGGAATAGTATTAGCAGTTCTACTCTTACCTGGCAGAGAATACATGTAATAATGGTAGAAGAGAAACTATTTTGAACATAGACCATTTAAAGCTTTTTTTTTCTTTTTAAAAAGATTAAACTTGTGAGTATTTGCATATTTTTTTCATTCCTTATTGGAAGAAAAGAAGATTTTTACTTAGTTGCTGCTTAGAAATATTAGGTGCATAAAATGACTGTGGTTTATTGTTTGTTGGGACAGTTATTTTCTTTTACTGTGAAAGCACCAATTTGACAGAGATTGAAATTAGGTATATGCTCTTTAAGTAATACATGCCGTTGAAAGGTATGTGTCTTTTGCTAGTAATGGATTTCGGGTTTCCCTGGAGAGAGCCAAATCCCATTTGGAAGAGCGCTGTGTTACTGCATCCTGGGAAAGTCATGTCTGATAGAGCTTCATTTTGTTCCAGAAGCGTAGTCTTCATCGTGGGTTACCTGAGAGCGCGCAGTGCACGCTGGCCTCTCAGCCATAGCAGCTGGAGAGCGCAAGGAAAACTTCCATGTCTTTATCACTGTCAAATGCTACCAAGTTTTCCAGGATATAATTTTGACATCTTAGAGTTCAAGTCAACAAAGTCTGGAACACATCCTCTGCCTCTCTGTGAAACTGTCTGTATCGCCATCTTCTTATTTCCCTAACAGAAAACAGAATGTTCTTAAACCAACTATGTTTCTCAAAAAGAGTCACTGTTTACAAAAGGGGAGATAACAGAGTAAGTGATTTCATAAATGTCCTCATATTGCAGAGTACTTGAAGATATTCTGAAGCATGTGAACAGTCCATCTGAGAAAGATCAAAGCATTTCAGAACGGGCTACCATTTTAGCAATAAGTAATCTATCACCCAGAATAAGGATTTGTGGTGTACCTGTTTGAATAGACACATATCGTATGCTTTTGTACGTAAATGAGTTTGACACATACAAATTATGTGCAAAAAGCAAACCAATTTAATTTGCAATTACAAATTTGGAGATTCTGGCAGTCTGAATGTATTTAGGTGAAAGACCAAAAGGCTGAAAATAGACTGTTAATTTTATTGTTTGTAAGGCAAGACACTTGTTTTTTTAATTTCTTTTAAAAAATATTGATCCTCTCTTCCGTTGACCGTTCATGTATTTCTGTGGGAGCTATAAAGGAAGCACGTATGTTGAGAAACAGCCTTGCTTCTGAGAAAATAGCTAAATATCTATTTAATGCAGAATAATATTAAAAAGAAGGCAGAAAGAAATAAGCTTCCAAAAGCAATCTTGTAGTATTGACACTTTAAAAAAAGGAAGGGTTTGTGGGAGTAATTGAAGCAATTCTGGATTCTCGATGTTGTTCATCAGCGTGTTTCTATTTACATGTTAAGAAAACTACCAGTAATTTCCTGCCTAAATAAGATAGAAAGTGTTGTTAAGAGCATGACAATGGTTATATGGTTATATTTGGTGAGATTATCGTGCATGATACTTAATTCTAATATGGCCAGTAACGGGTATTATAAACCCACAAGAACAAGCAGATGTGCCATAATCTTTACTATGTTCCTAAATTTCTCCAAGTTATGACTCAACAAGCCATTATATCTAAGGAAGTCTCTATTTTTGCCTTTAATAACCTATAATAAATATTTTTCCTAAGATTTTTCTCTAAACAGCTTTTGAACCTGCCCATCTCTTTGGCATCTGCAGTATCTTTAATTCTGTCTTTTGATCATTCAGTTGAATGGGGCTTCTGCCTACGTGGGCAATGTACAAGTTTTCTAAGTTGCTACTGTTTTATTTCAAATATATATATTACATTGGAAGAAATCTGCTGATTCTTCTTATTTGTAAACAAAAAGTCATGGTACAACAACTCAGAATTACAGTAGGTATCTAAATATCTGTTTTATGCCACATGATTTTTGATTATTTAAAAGCCGCTGAAAAAATCTCTCATGAGTAAGCTTGCCAGTTTAATGTTTATAATGAATTATAGCTGTTACTAATGCCAAATATTGTCAGAGAAAGCTGTGGGTTTGATTAAACATTTCTATAATGATGTTATCAAGGCCTCAAGCATCTGAAATATGGTAAACAAACGTGCGAAAGTACCAGTAAAGAGGAAAATAAAACTGTGAGGCCCAAAATGGATGTGCCAGAGTGTGGGTGTTTGTTATTCCATCTCCATTTAATAAAACACTTCATGAGCGTAGCAACAAAATGTGAGTCACTGGAATGAATGCAAGGAACCGGGACTGGAATCTGATCCATATACACCCTAATAGCAGCAATGACTGGTGAAGTTCTCTGTCGGTATCTCTGAGAGAACTTAAAATAACAATTTTGAATTGAATATTGCTGGAAAATTCATTGCCTACAATTAGGCCGTAGATCTAAAATCCAAATTAATATTTTAAAAAAGCAACTAGTGAAACAGAGCAATGATTAACAAAGGATTTTCAAAGAAAGGTGGTGTACACCAGTGAAATGAGACTGAATACCAGAAGCAGAATTGCCCACGTAGAGAAGTAATGTGTCTCGATAGGGCAGGCTTACGTTGAATCCAGCCTACAAAGTGAGCAGTGTGTTAGGTCTGAATCAGTGAGGTGACAGTTTTGAGACAAAAAGCATCAGTGTAGAAGAGAAATACTTAGGGGGAAAAATGATAACTTGTTGCCTCACAATTAAAGATCTTCTCTGTTTACCTTCAGTGATATTTGTATTTGTGCTGTTGAAAGTCTGTTCTAATATTCATAATGCCTGTTTGCTCATTAAATGAATTAATTCCTGCAGAATTCTAGGCTAAATAATAAATATTGAATTGAACTCCCATTAGCATCATATACCATGGCTAATCTTACCCCTCGGCTCATTTTTTGAGTGCAGCTGTAAAAGTTAATTAAAGTTAACTAAAGTCAAATTATCTTTTTAAGCTTTGCAAAACAAGTTTTTCCTCTTTCAGTCAAACTATACTGTTTTTTTCATACATAAACTAGAATTGATATTTTTAAATTAAAAATACCTAGAGCATCTCTCCTATGAGGACAGGCTGAGAGAGTTGGGGTTGCTCCGCCTGGAGAAGAGGCGGCTCCGGAGAGACCTTAGAGCCCCTTCCAGTCCCTAAAGGGGCTCCAGGAAAGCTGGAGAGGGTCTGGTGACAAGGGCAGGGAGTGACAGGCCAAGGGGAATGGCCTGAAGCTGCAGGAGGGGAGATGGAGATGAGACATAAGGAAGCAGTTCTTCCCTGTGAGGGTGCTGAGGCCCTGGCACAGGTTGCCCAGAGAAGCTGTGGCTGCCCCTGGCTCCCTGGCAGTGTTCAAGGCCAGGTTGGATGGGGCTTTGGGCAACCTGGGCTAGTGGAGGGTGTCCCTGCCCGTGGCAGGGGGTGGGAACTGGATGGGCTGTGAGGTCCCTTCTAATCCAAACCATTCTATGAAAAAATAGTCTTTTTATTTGCCAATAGTGTTATAATATTTTTTTACCCTAACTGGAAGGGAAGAGTCAATGCTTTGACAAGACAGTCTTGAAAGGTACTACAAAAAACCCAAACATTTTCAAGTTTTGAGAAAAATTTGTTTTCTGGCTAAAAAGGTTCTGCTGTTACAAATCAAACTCCATGTAGAAATACACTGTTTAGACCACTGTATTTAAAGGCAGAAGGTGAAATGACCTGTTTGCCATCTGTATCTTTTCTGGAGTATGTATTTTATTCTATTGAATTTTTATACATATAAAAACATCAACAGAAAAGAACTCACCAGATAACAATATGACAAGAATATTTCTCCTAATATCAGAATTTAGGTGAGTCTATTTTTCCTTTTGCTCATGCAGAGCAGCTAACAAACAGCATCCTGATCCACCTAGAAAGTATTTTTACCGTGGGCTGTCAAACAGCTGCAGAACTGCAGATGGGGTGGGGAGGTTGCATCTTGGCAAGATATTTTAACTTGGAGAGATTGCTCTGTGAATCTTCACCCAATGACAGATGACACAAATAATCACAATATGGTAACATAGCACTTAAATCACAGAATTTAGGTAGGCACAGGAAATTTCTAATGATGCCTCTGCTAGGCTTCAAGAGAACTGCTTTATATGCTCTCTGCAGAGCTACAGGACTTCTATTTGTTACAGTCCAAGGTCAATGACCGAAACTCAGCCCAGCAGTAGGTGATAACATCTTACTGGAGAGGGTGAAAATTCACTCTGTGTCTGCCTTCGGTGTGTCTAATTGTTGGGAGTAAATATTTAAATATCTTATGAAGAGTAGTTGCCACAGTTTTGTCTACCTCCCTGTGTGTTTGGCGTGAAATCAGCTTTTTGTGTGTGACCTCAATGAATAACCCCAATGGTAGAAGCTGCTTTATATGAAGTATTCATAAAAAAACACATTTGTAGCCTTCAGGTATTATGTCCATAATACCTTAAAAATATTTTAAGATTACACTGTGTGCTGGCTATTAATGTTAATTTTAGCAGTCTTTTTATCTTTTTTTGCTGAGTCCTAAATATGTTTTTGTGAATTCCTTTGGCCCTGAACTGACATATCTCTCCTTCTTGGTTAAGAGTACATTTATTCAGTTGAAAACTGGGACAGAACCATTGTCACATACATACTGCCTATATTCTGTGATTAAAAACTGTAGTGGAAGTCAGGCATGTTTGGATATGCTCTGCCCTAGGATGTAGCCAGTGGCCTTTTAATGCTGTATACAAATAAGGCAGCCTTTATTTTTCCATAGGGGAAATATCATAACAGGAAAAAGTAATTTGTTGCAGCTGCGCAACTGTGCTTTGTGCAAGTGCAGCCAGTGTTCTTTTGTTTTATGAAAACACTGCACTAGATTGTTATGGACCTTTTCAAAGTTTAGATTAAAACTATTCAAGGTGCTGTCATGGCTCATGGTGAAGCGACTGGTAATTGCAAAAAGTAGCTGTGTTTGGTGATTTTTGGGGTATTTGTGGTAATCTGTAATAAAGTAGAGAAATTTAGAGGATAAAGTCTCCATGTCGTTATGTATCACGGAATCCTACAGGCCCATGGTTGCGATTTCTATATACCCGCAGACTGGATGTAACTAAGTCGAGACAGTAGATTACAAAAAGCAAAAGTATTCTTCGTGACAAAACCATTACATGACTGTCCAGTCTTAGATGTGTTTACATCTCGGTATTCTGTCCACTCAAGCCACTGCTACACAGGCAAACTAATGGTTATATACACGAACGGGATTTTTATGTCAATGAAAAGGGCTGTGATTTCAATGTTTTATCTTTCTAAAGGCTTAGCAAGAGCCTGAGATACATCCAGCCTGCTTTAGGTTCATGGTCTCTGTTAAAGTGTGCTTGTGATTTTTTTTTTTAATTTATTTTTTTTTTCCTACCCAGAGTTCTGTCTTTTTGAACGTTTCTGCTTTTCTCAAAGGAATGTGTTAGGAAGCACTTTTTGAATAAAACTATAAAACTAAACAGATGAGTAAGTTTTGGCTTAGTTCATTATGCAATATAAGGCAGTTTTCCATGCTTTTACTTTTTTCCCCTTTAAAAGCAAGTTGTAAGTCATATTTTATTTTTCATAGTAAAAGGTATAAGGGCTCTTGAGCACAAAATAACAACAAAATCTGATGAAGGAGTGCCCTTATGCAGCCACTTTTAACATGCGAGTCCCAGGGTTCTGGATTTACCCGTGTAATGTGTTAAAGCATACATACTTGCTTTTCTAGCAGGAGCTCTAGACCTGCAGGCATCGGAGTGGTTCTGCTTGCTAATCTGACTACAGTATCAGTATTTTCTGCAAATCCTAGTATTATCTGTGCACTATTCACAGTTTTAGAGCTAGTGCGCAACGAATGTCACAGTGAATCTGAGTTCTACGTGATGTTTTGACTAACCTATCGCACTATGGAGCTGATGCTGCTCTGCAGTTGACAAGTCCAAAAGATAGCGTTTGCCAGAATTGTTACAGGTCACTGAAACGTTGCCCAGAGTGGGAGAAGAGAGTGGAATTGATTGATTGCCTTTGTTTAGGAAACTAGCCAATATATAAAGAATGTGGGGAAATATCCTATTACTAACTGCATATGTATCGTAAGACAAAACCCACTGCATAAGAACACGAACAAATTGTTGCTCAGAGCTCCCTGTCTAGGGGTAACTGGAAGTCTACGTAGGCGTGTCTTCCTGAATGAGTAGAATAAATGGAAAGCAGGTAGAAAACGATTAGCAAAGCAAATGGCATGACTTTGGCTTTTGAAATGGGAAAAAACATGACAGCTTGTAAGATGCCTGTGAAGGTAGTTAAATTCCCATGTTTCCTTTTCAAATGTGAGACATAGAGAAGGTTCTGTCATAGATATTGGGTTAGCAAAGACTCCGCTTGGTCTGGCTGATACTGTTTCAAAAGTCTTATCTGTAGTTACAACCCAATATAACCAAAAAAAGCAAGAAAATGTTTAATTGTGTTTGCAAAGGCCTGGATTTTACATGCACTGTCAAAAGAAGAAAATTCTTATTTTACCTTCTTCCCCTTGTGGATAATATAACTGAAAGTGAATAGTAAGGATGAAGTATAATTACAGAAGTTCTATTCTCACACATTGGTGCTCTTTCATCTGATTCCCTCTACTGGGGATTTTTTTTTTATATGGGATTATCTGAGGATTTAATTTTTTTAATTCCTCATTTATCTGTGGACCTATACTTTTAAAGGGAAGTGGGTTACCTGAAGTTCAATGTGTGGAAATATAATATTTTAACATTGTTTCCCACTTCATCTGTAATGGAGGATCTCTGTGCTATCATGCAATCTTTGTGGACAAAACCTTTGAAACTTCTTTCATTTTTCCAGGATTGGACAGGGGAGCTTGGGTTTCTCAAAGAATAATGTTTACTTTATTCTATGCTGTTAAAGTATTTTTTTTGGTCTATTCAACCCCATTTTGGGCTGTGCATTGTAGTCTTGTAGAACATACTCTCTAGAATGAACATCTCTGAAAGCCCCAATAATTATAGTAAAATCCTAGAATTTGACCTTGACTTCTTATAGCATGACTTGATTTTACCAGTTCCTGATTAGTTGTATTAGCAGATTGGCATAATTTCTACAGGCAAATTTGCCGTCCCACTGTTGATAAATGAAGCTGCTGTCCCTTTAGTTAATACATTCTCCCCAGGGACTGTTATGGTGTCAACAGCATTTTGAAAAATTGCTGCAGAACTAATAAGAACAGGGAAGTATGAATGAAATGTGCATGAGCATATGCTTTGCTTTTGTCCCTTTTTTACTTATTCCTTTTAGTCTTGTCCAAGCCACTTAAAGAAGAAAAGCACTAGAAGATTTATTTTCAGTGGTATTTCTCTTGTTTAGGAATACCAGTTCAAGGTTGGAATGGAGGATTTAAGATTTCTTTGTCTCTTGATGTGTAAGAACTTGCACCTGATGATTTTCTAGAGCATTTATTTCTGTATTGTGGGTAACCTCTTAATGCTAGGTGCCATCAGGACAGCAAATCATACTGTCTTATAGTTAAATGTAAGACAGAAGAAGGAATATATTTCTTCTTTTTTGGCCAAATAAAACATTGCTAATGCAAGAACTCTTTTTCTGAATGTGATGGTGCTCTTCCATAATACAAAAAGGCTGTGTGTGCGTCATGCGTATCTTTTTAAAGAGCTTTTTAGGACACAAGTATTCAGTATTTATACAGAACTTTGAAGGGTTAGGGTTGAGTCTAAGAGCCACAAACATTACCTGTGCATGTAGTTAACCATCGCCTTGAGACCCTCTTTCCTCTCAAAGACCTTTTATTCCAAAAGCCTCTGGAGCTTGTGTTTTGTATGTACCCCGTGAGCCTAGAAAAGCACCTTGCCACTTTTTATGAAGTGTAGGTCCCATTTGTCACATTTGTGTTCCAATAAATCAAGAAAGATACTGCGAATAGGAGTTTGCCTGCCTCAGTCTTTGAGTGCCTGCTGTTTCAAACTGCTGGTGTCTATTGACTCATTGAAATGACTCTGTGACAAGACTGCATTGATAATACTAGGAAAACACTCTGCGGATATACAAAGCACAATGAGATACGCTAATGATGGCTGAGCTAGTCTTATAGCAGAATGCTGAAGAGTGATTAAAAATTTAGAACTACGGTATGTAAGGAGATTGGGGAATATTTGTTTTGTGGCGTTTTCTATCTGAAGTACATAAAATCATACCACTGAAATCAAAAGATTAAGGTTGATTCATATTAAAAGGGGTAAGAGCAATACTGTAGAATAGCAAGCATTTAGAATGGAATATTGAAATTAAAACCTTGATGCAACATCCATCAGCAGCTTCTGAGATTGGAGGCCTGTGTGTGTGAATGGTCCACAGCATTACAGGCACGCATCCTTCATCAGTCCTTGGAAGTGGATAGGCAGATGAATTTAGACTTTAGAAATGGTAATTGTATATACAGTAGGCTACTCAGGTCGTGGGTTTTTTGGTTTTTTTGGGTTTTTTCTTTCATAAAGTACCATTTTCACAGCAAGAACTACAGGTAATCTTTTCTAAAGGTTTGGTCTATTACAAATATACCTGTGAAATTGGGATATGACAATTACAACTCAGAACACTGTATTCTTCTGGCACCGTGTAATTCTTTGTGCTTATGTATGATCTTGGACAACCCCTCTAACAGTATGAACAGCTGCTTTCAGAGCTTCTGTACTTCAAGAATTGTATTTCACACTGAAATGTGTAAGCCCCTAGTTATCTGGATTAAGATTTCCTCTTCAATAGGTATTGTGATATTGGGATTGTTAAAGAGATTAAAGAAGTTATGATTTATTTGCTTCATAAAGTACATTTTGCATAACATTTGTAGTTTATTTGGACATGTGACACTGACCTGAGAGCTGCTGGTGCTTAAATCACTTCAGGGTTTCTAAAACTATGGTCCATAAACTGCCGGTGGACTATGAAGTCCCAAGCGTCTGTCTTAGCTGCTTTGCAGATGGTATCAGCTACCCTGGTCAGATGTGCTGCTTGAAGGGTTCTCCCTAGCCACCACACCACAGCATGGACCTGTTTCCCCAGCCTTGTCAACCCAGCATGCTTGAAAGGCTTTTTGTGTAGGAACAGTTGCCCATAAGAAGAAAGAAAGAAAGAAAAAAGTCTGTTAATCTTCTGCTCAACTTCTGATGCAGGAAAACCCTATTACCAGTTGAGACTATTTACCCTAGGCTTAAACTAATACAGAATGCACAACTACTCTGAATTAGGCTTTGCCTTTGTTTCCTCTGTAACATCGAGCTTTCAAAGGAATTTTGAGCTGTGTGAGTATATATTCCAATATGGTATCTGCTTGTCTGAATTGTTCTCGGTCTTTCCTAGAGAAAATGTTTTACAATAATCTTTTTGGAAAGTTAAGTACAGTATTATGATTTGTTAATCCTAGAAGGATTTTTTTACTAGTTCCCTCAGTCCTGTATAGTTGAATAAAGCCACTGCTGTCTGGTTGTTGCTTAGGCATTGTTGTGTGCTTAGTTCTGGTGATGATAGAAGGCTGTCTTGCCCACACAGAAGTAGAGGGTAGAAGAAAATCTTAGGTATCTTAATCAACGAGTAGTTTTGAGAACGTGTGAATATTTCTGAGCTTCACTCCCTGTCTTTGGTAAGACTTGATTTATATGTTATACTGTATGAAATCCATGTCTCTGAATCCTCACTCGGGGTGCACTTGTGCCATTGGTTTATTTGGAAACAGAAGATGTAATTTTATATTTTTCTTCTATTGTTTAAATCCAAAACATGTTAGTTTCTAAAAATTATCTTCTTTAGCATTAAAATCTGCAAGTAGCTGTTCTTCTGTTTATTAGTATTTCTCTGAGACACAGGAGCCTCAAATCTGAGTCAAGATGCATTTTTGTTAGATGGTGAACAAATCTGGAATGAAGGTGTGGTTTCTGCTGTGCATGATTTGCAGCATAACTTCCTCCACGTTCTGTCATGCAGATATTGAACTCTGCCTTTGACAGAGAACAGTCTCTGGAAGCTTAGCTGAAACCAAACGTTAACCTCCCTAGATTTAAGATGAGGCTTTTTAGTTGTACTCCATGTACTCGTGTATCCTGCCTATCACTGCGAATAGCACGATGGAAACTTGAAAATCTGGAGTTGTACTACGGCAGCCAAAGTTCCAGCTCTGCAAGTCTGGTTTGCTAATCTGAAAGACAAAGCAATGATCATAGACTTATTTTAAGGTTGGGGTGTTTTTGCATTAATAAACAAATGGAATAAAAATAAATGCAGATCTTCATGTTTTCTTTTAAAAATGCTAACAAGTACTGTTATACCACTGACCCTAATGTAGCTTCTTACGTTTTTACCTTTTCAAGACATCCTACTATTTCCCAATGTGAAATGCAACCTTTGTAACAAAATATGCAAACTGTTTTGTACATGGAGGACCTTGTAAGGCTGGTAATTTTCATTATGCAAATTTCAGAGCAAAATGAACCCATTAACTGAATTAGCAATTCAAAAAGGCAAAAGTTCATGGTAAGGAAACAATCAAAGCTTTTCAAAAGGTACAATTTTGTATTATTGTAGTCCAAGTATGTGCATGGTTTGTTTTCTTTGGTTTCTTTTTTTTTCCCCTTTAGAATAAATTGACGTATGACAAGAATGCTTATTTATCTAAAGGAAATTAGCATTTTAGAAGAGGAAGTAGTTCTTAGGACACTGTTCTTTGCTTTTTAGAAAGCTATGATTTCTAATCCATTGGGCTATTAAAATATGCTGCTACAGAGTTGGGGAAAAAAGAGTTTGCTTGAATAAGAGCATTTATAATTACAGAGGATTTTTTTAATATGAGGAGGGAACATGCAGGAGAAAGAGAATCCCAGCCTGCAGAAATTAAACAATTTGCAGTGAGGACAATTATGCCTTTAATTGACATTCATTGACAGCCTTATTATTTTAATATGAGGCCATGACAAGGTTCTTTAACCAGGGCACCTTTAGCTTCTGTCTTCAGTCCTCACTGAAGTCTGATTCTGAAAACATGGTCGTCTTACACAAAGGCTTCAAAGAACGAAGATACTTCAACATATTGAAATGACTGTTGAATTTTTGGATAACATGATGAATTAATTATGTTGTGTAGGATGTGATATTACTGCTGCTTATGCCTCTGTTCAGAGCAGTTTCATTGTTAATCTGCTTTTTCTCTGTGTGTTTTATCAGTCAGTTTGCCGTTGTAACTTCACTTTGTAAGCACTTCAGGGTGATGAAGTTATCTTGGTTTTGGGATTTGGCACAATTGGGTTTTGATTCTTGACTGAAACAAGACACTAAAAGAATTGGAATATTATCAGGATATGCAGATACTCATCTTAAGGATCCTTTTGTACTAGCTTATGCTTTCTTTTCTTCACGTGCTGGGTTCCACAGGTACTGAGTTTTGAATATCTCCAAGGATGGGTATCCTACAGTCTCTCTGGGTCCCTCTTCCAGTACTTTACCATCTTCCTGATTAAATTTATTTTCCTTCTATCTAGTCAGAAGTTCCTGTATTGCAGGCTGTGTCTGTTGCTTCTTGTCTTCTCGCTGTACCCCTGGAGGAGAGCCAGTCTCTTTCCTGCACACTGCCGTTAGGGAGCCAAATCTCCTATTCACCTTTTCTCAGGGCTGAACGGAGTTCTCTGTCACTCCCGAGTCCTCAGTGCTATAGTCCCTGACCATCTTCAGGGCCTCTGCGGGTCTTGCTCCCCTGTGTCAATGCCTGTCTTGTACTGGGAAGCCCCAAACTGGGCACTGGTGTGGTTTCACACGTGCTGAACATAGGGGAAGGATCACTGCTCACCGCAGAGAGCTTAATGCAGCTGAGAGTGCCCGTCTTCGAACAATCATGGAAAGACTGACGTTTACTTTTGTTTGCAAGTCTCAAGCAGCTGGGCCTTTTACGCACAGCCATAGGTCCTTGAGTCGTGATACTTTGGTTTTTTATCTTTCTTCATTGAGACAGTTTCTAGTCCTAGCAGTTGTTGAGAAACACTTGACGTGTGGACCCTAGAGCTCAGGAAACAGAGGTCAACTAAAGGCAATCTTTAATCTTACATATATTACTTCCAAGCTAGTTGTAAACCCTATGGGGTTGTTTGAGATGCGGCACTGAAGATCGTTTCCAGGCTTTGGATGTGTTCTCTCATGTGAGATCTGAGGTTTGTGCCTGACTATCAGATGCTGACAAGCCATGGTGTAAGTACTTCTTGGTGTTGTGAGTGCTCTTCCTTGTGCTGACTGTTAGAGGCAAAACATTAAGTAACCTTCGTGTTCAGAGATGTCTTTCACCACAACGATTCAGTTCCCCCAGACTGTGGATTTTAAGCAAAACTACCTATTAAAACCTGCATTTTTCTTTCCTCCGTGTTGCCCGTGTTTATAGGTTAGGATGTCCAAGTTAAGCTAAAGTAGGAAGGTAAAGAATAAAAAGTAACCAGTTCAGTGCTCTGTGCCCCGAGGGATTTTTCAGTATCTCATCAACACAAAAAAGAAGTGATTATTGCTGGAAAGCGTACGTGCACATATATGTATATATGTAAACTAGTTTCACGTTGTTATCTTGTGCACGGGGAGTTGGATGTGGGTTAGGATCTTAAAGCCAGCTTTGTGTTCTTTCAAACATTGTTCTAGTGGCACAAAAACTATTTCAGCAATGTCTTAATATGGGCTGTAGGTCCTATCGTGTAATTTGCAGTAAAAGAACGAAGCTACTGAAAGGAAGTCATCCTTAGGCAGAGACTGAAAAAGCTGATTGAATGTGATGCAATGATGATATTCTGCATTTGATTCTTTTTGAGGAAGTTGTCTTAAATGAATACTTACTAGCTCAGAAAAATGCATTGAAACCACTAGCAATACATAGAGGTGTTCTGTTTTTAACAAAATCCAAATTTATATTATCAATTTTAGTAAGTGCCAAGTTGCCATAGGAAATACAGAAATATTTCAAACTGGTTCAATTCCGAATAAATAATGCCAAAACTTTAGTTACAAACGTGGGAGCTACTTCACTTTTTTAATTGCAGTACTGTAGTTTATCACTGTTGTTTACAGATATAGTACGTAAGCAGCACTGTAGGTTATACCACTATTGCTGATGTTAAAGTACAGTGTATCAAAACAGTGAAAGAAAAAACCCGAATGGCAGAATTCAGTCAACTACATTATTTGCAACCTCATGCCAAGAAATGCTTGTAGCTGCTAAACAGGAAACATTAGCACCATTCCTCTGTTCTCTCCCTGTCCAGAAGCAGTTTGAGAAAACAAAAAAATGTATTTGGAATCAAAAGACAGTATTCTTGATATCTCCTCACCAATCTTTAGTCTCCATTTTTCTCACTTTTTATAGGAATTTTCTCTCCAACACTGATGTGATGGACTGTAGCCCAGATGACCCCTGCTATCTTAATAACCATGCGGAAACTGTCAGGACACCATTTTCATTACAACCAGCAGAACGCTTGGCTGTGCTTGTTAAACCCCAGCGAATACTCTTTTACAATCCTGTCTTTCTTCTCTGGTTCCTTATTTAAAACTCAAAGCTAGCTGCTTTCCTTCTCCCGAGGCAGAGGTGTAGTGTGGTAGACCTGGGCTGCTTGCTCTACAAACAGAGGCGGCCAGGAGCAGATACTTCATCATCCTGACACCCAAGCCTTCACTGGTCCCACGTAGAACAGAGCTGAAAGGGAGCAGAATTAAGCCACTATTTTGCAAGTGCAGAGTTGAAAAAATAAGCAGCTTCCTGCAATTAAATGTGGAGTAATTAATTATAGTGGGGAGAAATCAATTCACTTTTGAGTTTCAGGAATGATTTTTAAGTGTGAAAAAGGATGTTAATCACCACAGTAATGATATTAGGAAAACCTTATTTAGTGCTGCTAGCTGCTTGAATAAACAATAATGCACAATGTTTATCTCTCAATCCATCATTCAGTTGTTTTCATTCTCTTTCTCTCTCTTTTTCCACAGTGTGATATTTTTGTGTTTCAAAACAAAGGCTTTCACTCCTTTCAGCTTGAATGTTTAAAGTGTGCCAAATGCAAGTTCAACCCCTAATGTCAGTCAGCCTGCTAAATATCTAAGTTGTGTCAGAGTAGAAGGGTACTGTATTGTTTCCTAAAAAGCCTTTAAAAATACACTTTAATTTCAGAAGAAATAAGATCGCAAAGATTTTCATACGAGTCAGTTTTCCAACATAAACATTTAACGCTTTCATTTAAACATTTAAACATTTCCAACATAAACATTTACACTCTCAGTGTACTTACCTTGCGTTCTCCAGGTATAATTCTGCTCCAGGTGTGTTTAATGCTTTTGTTCTCTTAACTTTCTCACAGCAAAAAAGTAAGATTTTCTTTATTTTGTTTCTTTCCCTGCAGCATGTGACTTACAAAAGTAAAAGGAAAAAAAAAATCTAATTTTTCAACTTTCTAAACTTCTAGCATTCTGAAGATCAGCAAATATTAGTGTCTCAAGTCTCCCTGCTCTGCCTATCTCTTCTAAGTCCATGTATGGAATATAAATCCACAAAAAAATCCAAATCCTTGGATTTAACTTAAAGGTGCTATAGTTTGGGAATCTAAATACTTTGTCGGTGATCCTTTTCTCCGATGCTGGTCCATGTATACTGTGAATTCAGTCTCCTTTTAAAGCGGAATTTATTCTGTAGTGGCTGGATGTAGTGACTGGTCAAGTTCCTCGTTGTTCTTAGTGTAAAATGAGGTATTTCTGCTGAAGAGACCTTAAAGTCTTTCCGTACGTTAGGACACATCAGAAAGGAGATTTTGAGGTAAGGATGTTTATGGAAAGACAAAATAGTTACAAGTAATCTTCTTCAGCAAGATGCTAAAGTGGATGGGGGGGGGGAAGGAAAATATGAAACCAGCATTAGTTGTCTGCTAAAATTGATAAATTGGTAATGATGAATCCAAGTTCAGTTTTGATTTCTAGGGTAGGATTAATATAGTTGTATGGCAAAATACAATTTCCAACTCTGAAAATAAGCTATCAGCAAATGGGCAGCATTTTACCTAGCAAATGCAGTGACTGCTTACCTTTCTGAACAGTATATTGTTCAGCCGTAAACCTGCCATCCACATATGTATCAGCCTTGGTTTCCTTTAAAAGTTCTTTTTTTGCTCTTTATTTAAAATTCCAAGCAGGGGGACTGTTAGCAAGATGGATCTCTAGCAAAGTATATTAAATAATGTGCAAAATAAGGAAACAATTAATTGGGATTTCTTTTTAAGATGCCTAGTGGTCTCCAGACATTAATTTGGCAAATACCTAAAGCCTGAATAATATTTCTCTAAGCACTTTAAAAGCCCAGGAAATACAATAGCAAGATCTGGACCATTAAAATAGTTAACTCAATGTTTTAGTATTTGAACAGTAACAGAGCTAAGGTAGGAGTAAAATTCTAGTATCATTTCAAAGTATATATGTCCCATTCGCCTTTATAGACTCGTGCAGATGCTAATCAATCATGTTATTTTGTAGGACCTCAGAAAGTTTAAAGGTTATTTAGTTGGTGGAAGTGCTCAGGGTGATTACTTCTAGTTTGCTTATTCTGCACTTTTTTTTATAAAACAATAACATTTTATGCCCATTAAGCTCTATTACTCCTCATTTGTTTGTAGTGCTTCACTTCACATGCAGGTGCCAGGTACCTGGGTTATTATTCATTTTTGAAAAATGCTTAGCGCTGTTCCTTCCATTGGCTTCTGCAACAAATAGACTCTGATTAATCATACTCAGCCATTGCACCTTCCAGAACTGAAGCTGCAAGTGGAATGTGCCACAACAATTGAACAACGACCATAATGCTAATAATGCTGTTCATGGTGCTTGCGCAGTCTGAGTACGAGTCTTCTGGTTAGGAGTGTGGGGAGAGGGGCAAATGGATTTTGGGCATTATGGATGTATTTCTCCTGGGAAAGATGGGAATATTTAATGTCTTATTTTTGTGGGTGTCATTTAAAATTAAAGGGACCAATTTATTTTATAAATGGACTTACATGAGTGTTATCTATGATTTAGGGCATATTTATTAAATCAAAGAATGTTTTACATATTTTAGCTTATTAAACATAATATGGTTTATTAGATCATATATTAACAGTTTTCAGATCATGTAATTCACCACGTAGGTGTTTCCTCTTTAAGCACATGAAAATAAGCAGTGATGGTGGTGTGGTTCAACCCCAGTTGGCAGTTAAGCCCCACGCAGCTCCTCATTCACTCCTCCCCAGGAAAGCAGGGCTCCATCATGTGTAGTGGTTACTTGGGAAGACAAATGCCATCACTCCAAATGTACTCCCCTTCCTCCTTCTTCCCCCAGGTTTGTATGCTGGGCATGATGTCATATGGTCTGGAATATGGATTTGGTGATCTTAAAGGTCTCTTCCAACCTTAAAGATTCTATGATTCTGTGAATATCTCTTTGGTCAGTTGGGGTCAGCTGTCCCAGCTGTGTCCCCTCCCAATTCCTTGCGCACTCCCAGCCCACTCGCTGGTGGGGTCAGAAGTAGAGAAGACTCTGACTCTGCGTAAGCACTGCTCAGCAGGAAGGAAAACATCCCTGAATTATCAACACTGTTTCCAGCACAAATCCAAACCATAGCCCCATGCTAGCTACTATGAAGAACATTAACTCTACCCCAGCCAAAACTAGCACAGATGGTTAGTGATAACAGTCACTAAATTGAGATTCTAACTATTAATTTCCATCTCTCTGTCTCTTGACCACCTGAGATAAATATGTATTCACCTCTCTGCAGGTCAAGACAAGCAGCCAGACATAGGTAGGCAGGAAATATGTTGGGTGCTCTAAGGAGAAGAATTATAGAAACTTTTTAGATTGAGGCACAGCTGGAGATCTTCTCTGAGTAAAATGCTCACGTGGGAATATGGTAGGTAAATAGCTGGACTGCTATACTATGAGCATGAATCATAAAGGGCTGTGTGAAAAGACTCATAGGCACAGGAGCCCAGGGAACAGACTTTTGTGAGGGGTTCTCTTCCTTGCATCATGAGTCTGAAGCATGAGAGCATAATAGGTCTCATGGAGACACACAAAGCATGAAGGGTAGAAGAGTTGGAAACTGAGAGGTTGCAGAATAATTTAGAGTGAAAAAGACCTTGCTTGGCTCTTGTGTTTGAGCATCTTTAGTTGTCATTTGAGAAGGCCGTAGCTATAGGGATCTTATGCTAAGGGATAAAGACCAAAATGCAGAAGCATAATTCTTTTCCGAATTAGAAATGAGACCAGCCACGTCTCTTTTTTCCAGAAGTTACTCAGGAGATATTAAGGAGAGACTCCCTTGTGTTGCTGTCATGGGTAACAAAATAGTTTGAGAGTGTCAGCACCAATCTTTTAACAGCTGTTTCTCTGTGAGCTCTCTCACTACTCCATTTGCTTGCTAAGAGGAAGAAACAAATGCTGAGAAATTGCCTTCCCTAGGATAAAACAGTAAGAGACAAGAGAATAAGAGCCCTTGGACATTGAGGATCATCATCTAGGCTGAAAAGGAAATGCCTTGGATTCAGGTAAAACAGAGGTGAGCACCAACAGCCACTGAACCACTCACAGAGGCTCTGTTCTGAATTTGTAGGATCACTTAAGTTTCTTTCTTCATTGCTGATTTAGCTGCCACTGTGGGTCTGTGAACTGACCCAGGTAATTTCTGCTCTTTATCTCCTACGCAGCAGTAAGAGGATCTTACTCTGAGATCCTTCTCTCTCAACTCATCCCATTCTGTGAGTTGAACCTGAGTCATATTTTGTGGAACATCTGCCAGCTCTGAGGAAAACACTTGGGTGAAAAAACAAGTCTTGCATTGTAGAAAAAGGAGCTCACATACTCTGAAAAAGTAGGGCGGTGTCCTGGATTAAGGACTGGCCTGAGATGCAATACAATTTCTGATTCTTTCTCAGACTTCCTGTGTGATAGCAAGAAAGGTACGTGACCTCTCAGACCACGTGCTCACTGCAGTGATATATTCCTCCACAGAACAGCAGCTGGGAGTCTCTCCTATGAAGGTTTACTTGCAGACTCTCAACCAAAGGGATAAAACAAACCTAGCAACCTGCATTGAGCAGTCTGAGTTGAACCTAAAAACTGGGAACTGTGCGTATGTTATGAGCATAAATCAATACTTGTGACAGATGTAGACACTCCAGTGCTGGGGGCGAGGCCAGGGCCTGGGCACATTATGGATATTACACAATACCGTTTGTTTATTTAGCACGGCAGCTGGTGCTGGAGGGAGCAGTTCTGAGGCCTTTTTTAGCATTCCTCAGGAAAAGGTTTGCAGGTGCTGTTTGTGCCTGTACAGCACGGCCTCCTAATGTAAAGGCACCTGTTGTTAAATCTTCAATGCTGAGTTCATTAGACCTCATTAGGAAGCTGGAAAGCTTTGAAGAAAATCAGGCTTTAATTATCTCCATATTTTCAAATGCTGAGAAAGGTAACGTTTTAAACCTTGTTCCTTTATGAAAGCTATTATTGTAATGATACAAGGCTTGTTGGTATCACAGTGTCTTACACTAGCGTAGAAGTTCAAGGGGTGATGACAGTTTCAAATGGAGCAAGATCAGAACCTAAGCACAATATCTTACTGCACAATAGAATATTGTCGATCTTGTATTCGCCTCTTATCTCTTTCTTAATTACAGCTATACTACTTTCCCTAAAAGCTCAAAGCAAAAGCCCTCACTCCTAGGGTGGTTTATACCATTATTGTGCCTGGGCTCACAATTTAAAGCAGCAGCCCCCCAGGATGAGCGGGCTCTGCAGTGGGTGTCCATGGTAAAGATTTGGTGGTAGGGCAGCTGAAGGGACGCCTCTGTGAGGAGAGGCCAGGTGGGCCCATGCCAGACAGACGGTTCCAGTCAGTTCCTTGTTTAAGAAAGGGCAAAACCCTGCCCAGACAGTGAGGAGGGGGGGGGGGAAACCTCTGAGAACAAGCTCTGCCAGCACCCCCGTGAGAGGTACAGGAGGTGCTGCAGGTGCTGGAGCAGAGGTTTCCCCTGATGCATGGGGAAACTATGGTGGAGCAGGTATTCACCTTGTATTCACAGAGGAGTCTGTGGAGGGCCCTGTACCAGAGCACACGGACGTTACCTGAAGAAAAATGCCTGGAGAGCCTATGATGGAGTAGGTGGTCCTGATAGGAATGGCTCCCTGTGGAGAGGAGCTCATGCAGGAGTGGGTTTGTCCTGAAGGACCCATGCTGGTGCAGGGAAAAGTGTGGGGAGCAAGGATCGGCAGAGAGGACCTGTGAGGGACTGACCACAACCCCCTGTTCTCCTCATAGGATTTCTCTCTTTGCTGTAGGGTTGAATTCTATATCCCTCTTTAATGTGTTATTAAACATTGTCTGATTTAAAAGTAGTTATTTTGCTTATTCTTTTATTTTAGTTAGAATAATGCAGATAAAAATCTTCACCTGCAAGAAATAATCATTGGATAAACCAATGTGTAGGGAGCAACAGAATCTCCTTTAGCCTCTTGTACTTCCAAAGTCTGGATTTGTACAGTCACCTCTATAGCTGTCTCATCTGTGGGTAGATACTAATTGAGGTTTTTATGAAAACATCTGCCAGGAAGTGACATCTGTACCAACAGCTGGCAGTCAGGAGGAAAAAAAAAAAAGGCAATAGAAGAGGCTGAGAAAAGATGAGGATGGGTGGAGCGATGAATCATGAGTTATAATTATTTGCAATGTTTTCCTGAACTGGGCACGATCCCGCTAATAAAATGAATAGAATAACAACCATTTGTGATTATTTGTTGGGCAATGCATGAGCAAGAGAGCAGAAATTTTAGTCTTTAATTTTAAAGCAGTTCTACTATTTTATGGCCTATTTTTATGATATACTACGAAAGACGTGAAGAAAAGCAAAGGGTAAAATTTTCAAGCCTGGCTCCTGAGAGGGAACAAACCTGCATTTAGATCCCCGATATACCTGGCCTACTTTCCAGTAGTGATTCCTCATATTCCATTTAAAAAGCTTGTTTTAATGTCTGTAGGTGAAAATTAAATATGGTGCTCTTCTGAAGCGCTGGATAACAGCAGTGCGTCAGCTCAGGCAGTTGGCTGAAGCCTCTCTATAGTCTGTGTGGAATGGAATGTGTTGAACTGAGTCACTTGCAACCAGATGATAGAGGTTGTGACGTGTACTTACTAATGGTTGTGGTCCCTCTTTATTTCATTGGATGATGAACTTATTCAATTAGGGGAAGAATCTTAATTAGGGGTTTCCTATAGTTTTATTTTTTCCAAGTGGAAATTAGGAGCTGTAGCTAATTTGTCTCCTGGTTTGTGGTACTGAAGTCTTGAATGCATTTCTTTCTGGGTCTGAAGGTAGTCAAACCACTGACCACTTCAGGATTAACAGTCTCTTCTCATGAATAGAGACCCATGCTACAACTGCCCTTGTGATTAGCCATGAAGAACCCTAATTCCCATGGCAGCACAGATTTCAATACTGTTGAACATAGAATAAACGATCCCTATCAACACAATTGCCTCTCCCTAGGTTTTTGTTAGAAATGGATACTTTCAAAGGGATATATTAAACAGATAATTCTTAAAAGCACAATTCTTCCCTAAAGTGCAGTTGTTATGAGAGCAGAGAGTGTTTAACTGTCATATCACACAATGGAGCTTTTTGAAGGAAACACTGTTGAACGTGATGACAGTTTAGACCTGACCATCAGCCTGTATTATCATAACTGACACTTGCATAAGAACATTGGACCAACAATAAAATAATGGATACCATGTCTGAGGCATATTTGTCCTGAAGTGCACAGTAATGTATACTTGCACAATTTTGTAGTTACTGTTTAGATTTTTACAAGTATTTTTTGGTCATTAAATAATATCCATAATATTTTGATTTTTTCCTCTTTTTTTTTCTTGTCAGACTGTGGAGTGAACTTGTGTTCAAGTCTTTGCTGTATTCAGAACTAACATATGTTTTTTACTATGGTTCATTACTTTTTACATACATAATGCAGTGAATATGCTCAAAATAACTATTTGAAGCTAAACTGATAAAGCAAGCATCTGTAAATTGTCACAAATCATCTCTTGAGATATAAGCAGTGCCAGCAAGGGTGAATGAGACTGAAATGAGCAGGGTATATCTAGAAAGATGATGAAACAGAGTAATAATGTACAGTGGGAGAGATACCAAGCTGATCATACATATCGCTGCACCTGAAGCACAGGCAAATGAAAACAGAATTGCAACCAGCATTCTGAAATGGAAGAAGCAGTTCGGTGCAGGATCTGCAAATGCGTGAAGTACAGTGGGTAAGAAATTGGAGGATTTAGTCAACGCTGAGCAAAGCTGCACCCTGTTTTTAACGCATACATCAGGTTTAACACGTACCTACCAAAAAACCTGTAACTCCCCTGCATTTCTAGAATGCCATTGTGTGTTAGAGTACATGTTTCTCTGCATGCCATTTGTATTAGCATTTTAAATATTAGACGACATTAAAACAAATAAAAAAATCTGTGGTACATTTTTAGCTTACAAATGAGACTTTCAGTTAGGGCAGCGTTCATCTGGAGAGTCGTATTTGTCATGCTTGGTTGCTTTCTGCTGGTGATTTCTAAGGTTGTTTGCAGTGTCCCTGAGAAAAGGTGCTAGTTACTGTGCCATGATTACTGTTTTGGGAAGTCTCCTGTTAAAATGTCTATCTAGCAGTAAGATTAACTGAGAAAAAGATTTGGCCTTTGAAATCCTGATTTCCAATTAGAAATAAGCATGATTTTATACTTGCTTTCTTCCATGCAGCAAGAAAGTTTAAGAATAAGCTCAGATATGCACGGGTCTTTACTGGAATCCTTTTGTGTTACCTGGTAGTGCGGTCTTTTATGCTTTAGGTCTGTGTCTTGGTCATCTCTTGCAGGTCCGTATATTCCTTCTCCCTTGATAGTTCCTTTTATTTCTCCTGGATCTTTGCAAAACAAGTGTTTCTTTTTATCCTATTGTTTCTCCATTTCTCCTCCAATATCAGTTTAACTGGTGGAGACGCTTATTATGTTACAGTGGAAAAACTTCTGGCCATCTCCATGTAACTGTATGTCTTCTCCCTGGAGTTAGAACAGGTTTTACCTCTAGTCTAGTCTAATCCAAGCAGCTTCCTTATCATGGTAGGAATCTCAGTGGCCTGTGAATTTCCACCATCTCCTCTCTATACAACTAGCACTGTAAAACTGAGAAACAATAACTTTCTCTGAAAACTGTAACCTTCTCTTATTCCTCTTATTTATTTTCATCTAAATGGCTAAGGGCGTTTCCCAACCCGTTGCTGAAAACATTGTGCATTCAATTACAGATATTTTTCATTTATACAGTTATTACAGTCCATTTTGTTAAAAGAAAGCAAATGACAAAAGGTTTAAAAAAAAAAAAAAAAAAAAAAAAAAAGGTTATACTTCATATATCTTTAGACAAATACATTAAAAATCCTGCCAGAATAAGTGGAAGGAATAGTGTTAGAAGGAGCCATTAGAGGCAAGGAGAAAATGAAAACAGGAGAAGACCAGGGAAAAGCAGAAAAGTCAAAGGATCAGATGCTGAAACAGAAATGGTTTATTATTGTTGTTGTTAATAGTTTGCTCCATGACTGGTATTACGCTTTAAATTAACTTTTTTTTTTTTTTTTTTAATTTGGTATTTCACTGTCTTGAAGTCTTTTAGCCAATAAATCCTGGGGTAAAGAGTCTGGTCTCTGTCTTACAATGAAATGGAAAAAAAGAATGCTTTTGAATTGTAAATATTTTCTCCAGAACCCAATGAAAATATATGTTCTTGTCCCTAGTGTCACGTCTGTCATTCTTGTTGTGATCTAGTCACCAAAGAGGTCTTAAGGGACAGTCTGTCTCTGCCATGTAGAAGTACATCTCCCATAGCACATCCGAAAGAATAAGAAAAGAGAGAGGCTGCTGTCAGCTGCGCTGAGTTTTTCAGAGGAATGTGCAGAAAAGGGACTCTGGATGTGGCAATATCAAGAGAGAAGGATAAGGGTAAAATGTGTCATGAGGTGAAAGGGATAAGACAAAGATCGTTAGAACTGCCACATGCTCAAGCCTGTCAAAGTTTTACAAGAGAAATATTTGAGCAGTGCCAATTTTTCTAGGAATGTATTGATACCAAAGCGCAGAACTTGATGAGGTTCATAAAGAAATTTTTGTGACAATTTTCCTGATAAAAGCATTTCTCAAACCACACACCACCAAACACAGGGCTACCAGGGGACTGCAGCCTCTTCCAAGCTCTTTGCAGACTTTGATGAAGAAGACATTGCAGACAAAAAAAAAAAAAAAAAAGACTTCTGACATTCACAGGCTTGTGGTCTTTGAATGCTGTACTGACTGAATGACCTTGTGATAAAAGGGAAATGTTCAAAACAGAATCTGTAGACGGTCACGCTGCTTGGTATTTGCAAGGTTATGGATAAAGCAGTTACTGGGATTAAGTGCATATGGCACTTTTCTACTTCCTTACATGATTTGAAAGTGAAGCAAAAAGACATGTTTAGAAATTTTTGTAAAGGCATTTTAACTAAAAATACAACTTGCAGAACTTGAAACCGTAAACAAGAGAACTTACTACAGCAATGTTCCCAACTCAGAACACTTCAAAGAAAAGTTTGAAGTTGTGAAAGCATCCACTTTATTCTATATATTTTCAAACTGCACCTTTTTTCCCCCAAGTTGATCTAATTATTCTATTTTGAAATTTCAATTCAATTTAGAAACACATTTAGAAAGAGAAAGTGAAATATAAGTCAAAAGCCTATCAAAACTATTTAACAAAGCATACTGATTGACTTAAACCGACAAATTCAGTGCATTGAAAATTTTGACATTTTACTGAGATTCAGTAGGCAAACACATTTTAATATCTTTAACATTTTCATGGGCTAGAAAAAACCCCCATGTTTTCTGCCCAATCTACGAAAGAACAGATTTTGCAATCAATCATACATAGATTAGTTTCACTGACTAGTACTGCAGCACAGATTCCAACAGTTGCATCCATCATTTCCAAGCCATGCTGTTCTATTTTGGTTTTGTTGGTTCTCATGGAAGTGAGAAATTTGAAAGCAGTCTGCAGAGTTTCTACAGAAGACACAGTGAGATTTCCATACACACTTCCATCATCCAACATTTAAACTAAAGTCTCTAAGTCTCTATTTAAATGCTTTACAGTCCTTTCCAGTTCACTGTAGCTAGAAATTTATTTAACTCTTTAGATCATGAGTTCAAAGAGACTGATGTAAAAGTTTTATCAAATTTCTTTTACTGGGAGATCTGTGACCATGGATCTAGCATTGAAGAACTGTCCAGTTTAGAAAAGAAATACATGTGGTTAAGTGTATCATCTACATGTTTCTGGATGTTGATAGTGGCTGTCAATATAATTTGTATGTATTCTACTTCAAATATTTTCTGATCAATATATAGAATATATATGGTAGAGTCACTGCTATGTTGTTATTCATTTTATTTCAGTTTACATCTGTCAAAAACAATATTCTAGATTTTGGGTCTAAAATTTAGAGGTGTTAGTATCTGGCCTGTTGGAAGTCTGTGTGGGAAATTAAACCCAACTTTTGCTGATTTCCAACTCAGCTTGGCCACTTCAAATTAAGATAGTTTTCTACATCCAAATCTCAGCACAGTGATTCTGTTTTATCCAGCCTCAGGGATGGGCAAACTAAGACATTGTGGGTTTGTAGGATGCTTTTGATTCAACTTAAATGTAATGTTTTTTGGCCTGTTCGTGAGGCAAAATCAATATAGTATTTATAAATAAAATAGTTTTCAGATCATCTCTAATAATCCATTTGCTTTTCATATTATCCTTCTTACTTCCTTTCCCTCATTTTTCCCCAAATGCATCAAAAAAAATTTTCAAAATTAAAGGTAAAAATGCAAGGTTAGCATTTCTCAAATGAAATAATTTTTTAATGAATTAAATATTTTTATATTTTGCCACAAAATCTCTGGCCATGAAATCAGTAACTATTAATATTTTTATATTCTTCAGTACAGCGCTATGCAGGAATGCCAGCTCTGCTCATAAGTGAAGTGTGGAGAGATGTCAGCTCGGTGTCGATGTTACTTTTGAATATCCTGATTCTGTGTCTGGAGTTAGTTTGGGATACCCTGGAGATAGGTGATCTCTACTGCACATTTGAGATGTGCCCAGAGTGAACCAACGTGAACGAAATACAAATACAACTTGATGAATTTTCCCAGCCTTAGATCTACACTAAAACAACAAAAAAGGAAAAACATCTGGTACTGGGATTACTCTGGGACTAGCGCAGCGGAGTGTTTTGCATTGTATCTTCATTAGGTCACTTTTGCCTTCCTCTTCTGGAAGGTTTTTTCATTTACAAATTTCAAAGCAAGATGACAAGGAGAGCTGGTAACGCGCTTTAGCCAGTGCGGAACTGAAGTTCAAAGGCAAGGACACAGGAGGAGAAAGATTATCATCTTATTAGCGTAGATTATCAGACTGCAATGATCCATTACTTATAGGAATGCTGTCCCTTTCTGTACACTTTACTGAGGCATTGAATGTATTTGTGCTAAAGATTAACACTGATATTATTTAACGCCTGTTTTTAGTGTACGCTATGCAGGTTGGCATTCAGGAAATTCAGACAGAGTAGAAAAACAATAGTATTAATTAGGAATGTCAGTCACGGGTGTTATGAAATTCAAAATTGCCAAGTTTCCAGTGCAGTTTGGTGGTAATGATAATAGATGTGGAGACAAGCTGTTCTCTGTTCCCTCTAAAGAAATGCAGAGTTTGTTGGACTTGTTATCAAAGTGCTAATGCAAATCCCAGTAGATGGAATACTGTTTCTAGAGGAAGCTTTGGATTTTTTTTATTTTTATTTTTATGGATCTGTTGCCTCTTTGTCAGTGCTGTTCAGCACAGGATCTCTGTCTGCTTCATAAATTACCCTCACTTTGCAAATGAGAATTTTGGCATAATTAAGCAAAATTAATTTAATGATTAATTTCATCAACAGGGCTGGACATTGGGGTTGGATTCCACCCGAGAATTGCTTTTTCGCCCCAAGAGAGTTAGAAATCAAAGTTGCGTGCTGCTGAATTTCTGAGGAATGCTTTTCGATCTGGTGTGCAGGCTGCTGTAAGGCATGTACAATAAAGCCTATGTAAGCCATTCTTGGACTCAGGATGCTTACATTTGCTATACAAGGACTTCTCTCCACTGGAAAATTTATTATCTTCCACAAATTGAACAAGTTGAAAACTGCTCTGAAGGAAAGATGGTGTTCTGACACTGTTAGCTTTGCCGAAAGTGCTCGGCTATTTGCAAGGTTGGGCTTTGATTCTGAAATGAAAAAAAAAAATAAAGGTGTTTTATTAATAGCAAGTCCATTTAGAATTTGTTGCCATTATTTTTAATGAAGAAAAGTCTTCACAAAGTTATGCAAATCATAAGCAGTCTAAGAGTTTCTCTTGCAAAAGGAAAACATCAGGCTTGATCTATATTTGTATTTAAGTAATGCATTAAAAATCAATGAAATCCATTTGAATAATTGAGGTAAATTAGTGGTAGCGAACTGGGTTGTCCTGACTGAAGATGTAATTAACTTCAAACTAGGTAATTGTAAAATAATTAGAAACAATGTATGCACTCCATCTTGTAAACATTTTATTTAAGAATTGTTGGGAGTTGAAATAATCAAGTTAGATTAAATTCCAGAATTGAATTCTGGGAACATTTGGAAAATAACCTAGAGAATGATTCTGTACCAGAGAGTATTCTCTTCTTCATTTTCCATGACGGGGAAATGAAA
Source organism: Balearica regulorum gibbericeps (assembly GCF_011004875.1). Taxonomy (NCBI): domain Eukaryota; kingdom Metazoa; phylum Chordata; class Aves; order Gruiformes; family Gruidae; genus Balearica; species Balearica regulorum. The sequence goes on from NC_046198.1 coordinate 3,697,506, forward strand.
AGAATAAAGGTTCTCGTGTTTATAGAGTTTCACTACAGTCCTTCTTTAGGACATCACTGAGGTCCTAAAGTAACTTCTCACCTTAAGGATTTAATTCTAATACTGTTGATGTGAACAGCACAAATTCCATTTGCGTGAAACCCAACGGCTGCATGATGTGGCCTGGGACACCTACAGCACAGGGCGTAGGATAGGTGGCTTAGCAGAAACATGTGTCCACCTACACGGAGAGGGGCTTCCACAACCCAGCGTGCAGTTCCTGGTTTTAGTGTAGATTAAGCACTACTCAAACCACAGTTTTGTTACAGATTTGTCTTTCCAGTATAGCTGTGAAGTTTCTGAGATTTTACTGGTGCCCAGCAGTTCACAAATAATAAGATAGTTTAATAGCAAAAGGGACATAAGTAACTTAGATTTCTTGAGTGTACTTCTACAGTTTTATTTTAAAATTCCTTTAGTGTATATTTGTCTAAAATTTCAAATGGTTAAAATGCTCTGCTTTTGAAACGTTTGTTCAATATTTTATAGAAAATTCACAAAGCCTCGCTCAAGTAATTTGGGAAGATTTTCTTACTGGCAGGCAAGCAAAAAGTAAAAATAGGTATGTGCTTACAACTTCCAGGTTTGTTTGTGGTTGGTTGTTTTTTTTTTTTTAGAGTTTTATAAACTCACTTAAGGGTAAGTTAAAAGTGCTGATATCGGTATGGAATGGAGAGACTTAAACTTTGGGAAAAACTGCCATGACTGTCAGTTTTAATGTAAAAGTGGATGAACAGAAATTTCTGCAATTCTAACTCTTCTAATATGTGGACAAAATCCCTGAAAACAGTTCATGAGCTTTTACTTTTCCTCAGATTATAGAAAAGGTTGCAGTGCCACTTAGCTGAAATGTTTATTGCTGAAGTGTTTATTTCAGTATTAATGCTTAAAAGCCAATACAAATTTAATTTTTTCATGGCCTTAGCATTCTGTGATTCAGAATGAGTGGTGCTATGAGTAATGGTAATTCTGCTGATTGCACAGAATTGAGGATAAAATACGTTAATCAATGAATACATTACTGAAATATTTAAAGAGAAACTGCAGGGTTTTCAGGCCTTAGTTCTTTTTACAATTTGGTGGCTTTATTTTTCTTTTTCTTTTTAATTATTATTATTTAGGGAAATGTGAATGGAAATATTCTGAATATTCTTTAAAGTGAAATCATTGGAGGGAGAGGAATGATTAAACACTGCATAGATAGTACCGTGCCTGTGCAATAAGGAACAGCTTCAGACAGAATATAGAAAACAACGAATGCAGGGCTCCTCTACAGTGAATTAGCATTCTGCTCACTTTGTTTGAGCAAACAGACTGAACTTAGCTGTGATGCACAGCTAGAAAGGTGTTACTTACGCGCTGTCCTGTGACGACCAGTATACAGCGTTTCCAGGAAGGAGCAATATAAATGCCAGAGGACGTACTAGGCAAGTTTAAACTCTGAGGTTCTCTTTAGACTTGCATCTTCTCTGGGTTTGTGTAGTCCCTTTCCATTGTCTAAGAACTTTGCAAAATCAAAATTGCTGGACAAGTCCTGAAAATAATGACAAGTATCTTTTGGTGTTGGTCCGCTCAAGTTTTATAGTAGTGACACAATTTTCTGGCATTAAAAGTATCGTGATCTGAACCTGATGTTCCATTACATACAAAGTTTGCAGAAGCATATCGGGCTGCACAAGGATGATCTTTATTTCAGAATCATAACAATGCAGCACTACATTTATAAGAGATACAGCTCATTGTAAAATACGACTCTGTTCAGGGCATTATTTATTCCAGCCTCGATGCCCCTGCCCAAATCTCGGCCATTCCATTTGCAGCAGGAATAAGACTGGTCATCACAGTGTTTAAATGAGAGTAAATGCTGTGTTGGGATATGCAGGCAGACAGGAAGAGAAATATAGGTAGGAAAAAATAACATTATAACAAGAGGAATGGTGACAGCCAGCTATCCCAGTATTCACGGTGGACTAGCAATACAATAGTGGGTCAAGTCTAAGTACTTTAAACTTAAAGACAACTGGCAATGCTCAAAACACAGCTGTCTTAATCTTAGTCAAACCTATCCTTTAAGCCAAATAATTAGAAAACCAGAAAACATTGAGGGCAGAATAGATGTATAAACATAAACATGAAAATTGAACTTGAATACCAAGCAATTTTTGTTTTGCAGTATCACAAAACAGTAAATGCAATGGTTTTGGAAGTATCGCTGAGATTTCCAAGCCTGTACAACAGTTCCATCTGCCCTGAGATTTATGATTAATTACATCTGCTGTGGGAATGGAATTATGGGCATTTCTTCTTTCAAACTGTTTTTTAGTAAACTCAGCTGATTAAAATGCATGTAGGTTCTTGTGACAATAAAATTCCCCTTGGTAATGGTGAAATAAGTGGATTTTACAGTAGGCTGTATAATCCTCTACTTGTGGAAATACGATGTAAGGAAGTAATCACATAGCACTGATGTTATGAAGATGAGCTCTTGGCATTTGCTGAACAGTACGGCTAAAACATCTTTTTTCAGGCTAATCTCTGAAGCAGTGTGAATCAGATTGAGATGAAAAAGTTTAAGTGGATCATCAATATGACAGGAAAGATTTTGAGAACACTTCAAAAGATGAAAGAGAAGGGTGTATCTTCTATTTCAGTTTTTAATCTATTGTGCTTGTCTGAAAAATGACCCTTTGTTTTTCTCACGAATTCCCAAGTGAAACCAAAGTTGTGTGCTAATACACTATAACCAAATGAGGTAGCCAATTTTTTGAGCTGATATAAACTGGAAATGAATTTAGTTCCAAAAATTTATGATGAAAATACTGTTTTAATCAGAAAATACAGATTTCAATGTTGAAAAAGTATTTTAATGAGAAGCAAAACATCATAATGATTCTTAGTAATAACTTTACTTACTTTGAAGAACAGCAATAAGCTATATACATAACCATTATAAAAATACAAATTGAAATGTAAGACTAAAAGAATAACATGTATTTAAGAAATTCACAAACCCAAGAAAATAGGTTTTTCCTCTTAATAGGATCAAAAGGTAACGTATACATGTTTGAAAACAATTGCCATTCTAATTTACTTCAGTTTGGATCATGACAGAGAGAGGGCCTAACAAATGTCTACTAAAGCTGCTACTTCTGATATATATTTAGCCTTGGTTTATCGTATTCAACCGTAAAGCTGAATGTATCTTTCTTTAACCTCTCCTCAAGATTACCCAACGCAATAGTCTACACTCTTCAGTTGCTTTCTGTGAGTTGCACCCAAAGCCTTTGGAAATCAGCAGCTGCCTTCAGCAGGCGCTGGGTTCGGATCCTGAAGTGACCCTGGCAACTGTTTGACCAATATGACTTTTCCATGACTGAACTTCCACCAGAATGGTGCCATCAACTTGATGGCGTTTGAATAGAGAGATAGATTTAAATAGGCCGTGCATCAAGATGAGGTTACTCATCATCTGAGCTGGTAAGAGTCACTATAAGGAGCAGGGGTGGTTTCATCCAGGCTTTTCAGAATTACTGAAATGCGTTCAGTGCCATAGATTTGCAGAGGGTAGAGGGATGGAAGACTCTGGGCTTTGTAATCTTCATCTAGATTGTACTTTCCTGCTTTGGAAGTCAAATCAGGTTTCAGATTTTGATTTCAAGCATCATGCAGAAAATTCACCTAAAAGTTTTATAACTTATCCAAGAGCAACTTTTTTGTTAAATTCTCTTTAAAGGCATGGTACTCGGTTACCATATGTTAACCTATGTTAAAAAAAAAACAATGTAAAAAAAACCTCCAACCTTTTCTTTGTCAGCTGCTTCCCCACTTGCTATTCTTTCCCAATGGGTTAACCTTAATTCGCCTAATGCTGGTAAATCGGTATAGTCACATGCTTTGGGCTCATCTACAGATGTTACTTTATTCCCCAGCTGAATACCAGAAATGTTTCCCCCATTCCTTCCCAAACCATCTGCAAGCCTTCAACTTCATCTCTGCAGTTTGTCTCCTGGTGCAAAAACTTTGGAGAACAACAATGTTCTGTGACATGAGTAAGCCTCAAGGGTTAAGGGATTAGTCTTTGACAATAATTGTGTTCGTATTTTAGGTTAGGCCTTCAGGTGCTAATTCCAAGTCGTAACACAGTAAGGCAGGGAATAAATTCAATGATCTGCAGCTTCCCTCTGCGAATGCTATGCCTCTAGCTTTCTCACACTGAAAGATGATTTTGCTTGAGTGCTATTTTTACAAGATTAACTTCCTTAGTCTTGCCTGAGAACAGAGTTCCTTTTGAGGCAACCAAAGGTAGGATGATGGTGCTGTTTCATCCATGTATAAGCATGGCATTTGTTTCAGCAAAGTGTCTAGTGCTGTGTTCGTAGAATTAGTTACCGTTTCAGTAGTTTGTATGGTATAGGGAAGCCGAATGATTAGGATATATTTCTTCTTTTGCTTAGTCTCTTGCTACAAATTCAGTTCATGTCCTCATTTTTGCATTCAATATTTAATGTTGAGGTGATCACTACAAAGTAATTATAGTCTCTTGGCCATCACGGACTATGGAATTGCAGGTTTTTTTGATCTTCTACAGGATCTCCTTATAATCAGTTATTCCATTGTAAAATGCCAGTAGGGTCTGGCATTTGGTACTGTTCTAGAGTTTGGACGTGTTGCAAAACCAACTTTTTAAAATGTTGATTTAAGTTTCTTTTTTCTCCTATCGTACCACAAGACGTTTTAATCTAATCTTACTTTGATTTCTTATTGTATTTCTGAATGAATATTTACAAAGCCTTTCTCATCATATACAGCAATTTATCAATCTGCAAGAAAAGTAAGTTGCAATTGAGAAAAACTGTAGATATATATCTTACGTTAGGGAGATGGTTACTATAAAAGCAAATCCATTTTAGGAAGACTGTGACCATACTGAAATCTAGGCAGAAAAGAGCAAAAAGAATTAGTCAAGGCCTGCAAAAACATGAGTAGAAGTAAGGAACTTAAAGTAAGTCTATTTAGTTCTTGTATGCCTGAGGTGATTTGATGATGGTCTTTTAATACCACAGTAAGGAGATCGCTTGGGAACAAGATCCCTGAGTAAAAGTAAAACTTAAATTCAGACAACAGAAAAGATGTAGATATTATAAGAACGAGAGTAGTTTAGCCTTTGAACAACGTAATTAAGGATGCAATACGCTCTCTGTTATTTGACATTTAAATATGCCTTCTGCATAGTACGTGGCAAAACTCTGAAGTTCTTTGTCATGAATAAGGCTGAGTTAATAGGTTTACAAAGTATACAGCTCTGACTTAAATTTCATTAATTGAAACTTGACCCATATGCCAAAAAACTTTCATGTTACAAGGGAATAAGAATTAAATTATGCAAATTTTTATATTGTAAATATGAGTTATACCGATATCCCCCATTCATCAATTCACAGGTGCGATTGGTGACTCTGTACCTTACTGCTCACTCCATTTCGCGGGATATTCCTGTCTGACTTTTGGCTAGTATAGATCCTTCTTCTCTGGCTATTTACAATTGCTCAACACAGGACCAGCATCATCTACAGTAAAATCCAGTATTCTTTATGGAGTACATGAGACAGAATCAGTAAGAACTTCTTCTTTTACATTAAGCCTTTCTAGTATGATACAAGAATTCATAAAGCCTTTAAGAATAGCTTGTAAGAACACTAATTGAAATTAGTATTAATGTAATGCAATAAGCCCTGTTTGTGTTAGCTTTTTTAATTAGACTTTTCTGAAAGTAGGAGTTTATAGCAAGCTTATAGTTAATTTTGTTCAGTCTGTTTCCCAGGAATATAAATGTGTATGTTCACGGACAAGTGTACTTCTGCATCATCATCTCACTTAAAGGTATCCTTCTGTGCTGTCACCGTCCTGTCTTGTGATTTCTCTACCTACAGAGCACTGCAGTCACATTTGTACTCTCCAGGTTGTCCCTGCCCCTCAAAGTTCTATTTGTTGTCTTTACTTCTCTGATGATCCCTAATTGCAGTGCTACCTTAGCTAAGGCTGCCCTCAACCTTCATGGCTATTACTAGCTTTTATTTTTGCTTGTAACAAGTCCAACAGAGGATATCCTCTCGTCGTCATCTTGTGACCTGCGTTGTCTTACTGTCACCTGTGCCAAGACGTGGTTTTGACTCTTACCGAAGTCTCCTGGATTGCTTGGCCCAGCCCTACTGCCCCTCCAGGAGGTACTGAGGTGGTTATGGCCCTGTGTGAGGCATTGCACAGCTGTCTCAAGAAGGCTTCTGCTGCTCCTCTATAAAAGAGAAACAGGTTTTCTTAATCCATTTTCTTCTTGGATCGGGGATAGTGCACCTGCTTCATTACAAGCAGATGAGCATTGTGCGTGGTTCACAAGTTTCCTCTTCAGAACTCAGTGTGTGCCTTTGGAGCTGCGTGACCGGTGCATTTTCCTTCGTGGGAAGAGGAAAAAAAAGAAAAAGGGACGTACAAGCAGATGAAGGCTGCCCGCGGCTGCCCTGAGCAGCGCCGAGCGTGTGAGGGAACCCGCGGTGCCTGAGGGACTCCGCGCCGTCTGTGAGGGACCGGCCGGCCGGCCGGCGGCAGCTCTCGCGAGATTTGGGGGGCGAGAGCGGGCCAGTGCGGCCGGTTTAAAAGGCGGGAGGCGGGGGCGAGCAGCTGCCGCTGCCGTGAGGGGTGCGAGGTACCGGGGCTGTGGGACGGGGGCTCGGGGACCCGCAGGGCCGGGGGGGGGGCGGAGGCACCGGGCGGCAGGCTGCCGGCGGGCGAAAGGGGCGGGGAGGGCGGGGCGGGTGGTCCCCGCGGGCAGTTCAGACCGTGGGAAGAAGTTCAGACCGTGGGAAAACGCCTCTGAGCCGCCCACCCTGGCCGAGAAGTGTCAGCCTGGATGGGGCCTTGCGCAACCTGATCTAGTGGAAGGTGTTCCTGCCCAGACAGGATGATCTTTGAAGGTCCCTTCCAGCCCAAACCGTTCGATCATCACTCGTTCTCATATTTCATATGTATTGGATGTTTTTGAAAGAATCTGTATCTTCTAGACCTTAGAATATGTTTGATATTCCACTTGAAGTGATACAGTAGTCTCATATGAGATAAGGTGGTTTAAGCACTAGTTTGCAAAAGTAAAATAAAAAACAAATTAAATGCTACAAAAAAAGAAACTTAATGACTATAAGGTCTGTGACACGATTTCTCACATTTGTGGAGCTCCATTCGTATCATTGGATGAATAATCAGGGTTTATTAAACTGGTGTGGAACAGATAATGAGATCTTTCTGCACCTTGAGAGACAGCATGGTAACGTGTGAGAATTACTGCTCCTTCTTTCTGCAAAAGGTCGTGTGCAGTGGGAAGTGTCTGAAAGATGGAGAGGTGACTGGTAATGAAATCAAAACCTGAAAAGGCATAGAGAGTAAAACAAAAAAAAAAAAAAAAAAAAAAAAGTCCCACTGTTTAAGAACAGGTTAGAAAATGTGATTGAATTGAAAGTTCTCTAACCAGAAAGATTTTGCTTGTCTTTCCTTGAGGTCGTTAATTAGCTTGGTTCGTTGTCCCTTGGACATCCTTGCTGCTAGTCATGCCTTCAGGAGTAGGCAAAGCGTGCTAAAGCACAGGGGCTGCCAAAGAAGGGAAGCGTAATAAAGTACATGCCTATATTCAAAAAAGGCTGTGCATTTCCCCGGGTGTGTGTGCATGTGCAGATCTGAATGCAGCTGGCCATGCAACCAAAAAGGCGTGCTCAACATTCATCACTGTTTGTAAAGACTGTTAGCATTCCCAATACTGTTTCCTCACTTCGTATTTCTCTACATGAGACAAAGGAAATAAAAGACAAGTCAGGGGATGTTAACTAACCATTGCTTTTACTTCTAGCGTGGATGCTTTGCAGTAACTTTTCCTTAAGAGCAACCTACCTGCCCCTATTGTGTCACATCTTTCACTTTCATCCCACTGATTCCCCTTTAACCCTATATCCCATTAAAATAATATTTACCATAAGTAGGAAAATGTAATTCAGCCCTTTGCAACTGTGATTAATGTAGAACAGATTGTAAGCATACTGTTTTCATTAGAAAGCAACTACTGAATGTTTCCATTTAACTCACTGACTACTGCAGTTGTTCACCAGATGATATAAAATGTTTGTGTTCTGAAGATAGTGCCTATTACAATGACTTTTATATAACTTATTCCATAGTGGGAAGCAAACGTGCCCTGCTGCATGGAGAATCAAAATCAGCAAATGAGTTCTGACATTGCTTAAAACTGTGGGATCTGAACTAAATGCACCACTTTGCAACTTTGTTCATTTATGGTCACATTGAGTCATACCTTGAGTCCCATGGTGTTACATGAATAGAATTATGAAGTTGAGAGCCATTCTGGATCAAAATTAAGTGTTGCGTTAAATACAATTATTTGAGATTATTTCTGTGGGACTTCTACCTATATCTACTTTCTATCTATAGATAGATTCTGCTTTATCGTAATTTTCATTTATCAGAAGAAAAAATATGTCCTGATTACAAAGCGTTAGGGTGGAGCTAAACGTAAACTAAATGAAATTTAGAGACTGAACTGTTGAAACTTGAAAGATAACAGCTGTTGTAGATGCTAACCATGTATTTGTGTAAGAATTCTTACTTATTGTAGTTTTCAAGGTGGTATTAAAAGGGCACGAAGTTCACAAGGCTAATGTCGCTTTGCATTACTTCATTCAATTAAACATGGTGTATCACATTGTGATACAATTATTCCATCACTATTTTTACTTCAAAAGACTTTTTATGAGAACGATCCTTCAGTTGCCATCATGCAGGATAATGAGGACTCACTCTGCAATGATTTCCTAATTGTAAACTCAATGCCTATGAAAAGCAGTTTTTGCCACTCTTTGGCAAATTGCTGTGTTACTATAGTTTGCTGTTGGCACATCTTGCTTTCTGTTAAATGTACCAAGTATTTAATATCTAATTATGCACTTATAGGTTTTCAGAGAATCAGAATGCAAATAGTTGTTGTAGACGGAACCCTTACTTCTAGCTCTCTGGATTAGTATTTTTTTAAACTCGGGCACTATAGCAAACCACACTGAGAGCTATTAATGTAAATTAATTATTCCTCCTGCTGGCTTCTTTACAACTTACTCAAATGAGGGATTATTAAATGCATCATGCCTTGCAAATTTGCATGCATTAACAGCCTTATCATTGCCTGTGCACTGTTGGCCTCCGTCGGGGTCCAAGAATTAAAAAATTATTGTGGAACCATTTTAACTGGTAAGTGCTGATCACTGTCCATATGGCTCTAAAATATAGCAGAGTAGGTCGTTCTGATTATAGACCCTCCTGATAATGTGACATTCCTAATGTTGTCCAGGGCATGTGAATCATACCGCCCTTTTACATTGATACTTTAAAGATACCATGAAGAAGGGGATTATAGGGTGTGGCACAATATGTATTTTTCTGATTAATTTTTTTTTTTTTAATTTCTGGTTCAAAGAAGAAAAGAAAGCAGATAACCATGGTAACCCAGAAAAAATGCAGGAATATAGATCTGCTGGTGTATATCTGTGGGGAGTTGAAATGTGTAGAGGGTATTTATTTATTATTTTATTCTATTTTTACTTGGCATTTTGATCCTAGAGAAAGATAATTTCTGGAAAATGGAAAGCTATAAAAGTCCAAACACATTTTGTGTGTTTTAAATAATTTTGTTTTAACACAATTATAAATCATTTTAATTATGAATATTTCCACTTTTATAATGACTTTGAGAACTCTGAAATAAGGTTATTTAAAAAATGAAAACAAACCATTAATTGATAAAATGCTGACATGACAGTTTGGTTTTAGTTTTAGCAAAAAAAGTTTCAAGACTGACATATATTTATATAGTGCTTTGAAATAAAACAACTATGAAATGTTATTTTTGTGGAAATCTCAACTATTAGGTATATTAAGCATACTGAAACAGACTTCAAGTAGAGTTAGATATTTTTGGTTTCACTGAAAATGGTAGATGTATCAGAAACAACGGGTAAATAACAATAAAAGAGCAAGGGCTCTGAAGTATTACTGGCCAGATCCTTTAGGTGCTATACAAGTTTTTGACTGTTCCAGACAGTTGTGTCCACGTAGTCACCCATTCACACATTTACACAACTGAGGGAAAAGGATTAAGGGAACGCGGCCAAGTATTTTATGAACTCTGTCTTGGTGTTTTTTCTGCTGTCCAGTTAAGTCTCTGTCCTGTGTGCCTCCTTAATTCAGCTGAAAATGTGACCACACAAGTTTACACAAAAATATTAATTCTGATGTTGATTAGGAAGATCACATCCACGGGAGTTTTGAGACAGATGCTGAATTTCTGCCTGACTGCAGCCTCTGTCAATATTACCTAAGTCCTGTGTGTATGAGAGAGGGATTCTTGAAGGTGTCTAGATGTTTGTAAAAGGTTATCACCTCCAGGGATTGTCATCATTGTCTTATTGTTGATAATGATAGTCTGTTGCTGATTTCCTATCTCACAGAACTCAAAAAGGAAAACAATAATGTTAAAGCTGTATTTCATACTTTACTGAAGATTAGTTAGCTATTTTTTTTCTACATTTCCAGTAGTGTTAGAGCAAACACGTGAACACCTTTCTACTCTAGGTTTTTAAGTCCTTTTTGTAGATGGAAAGTTTATACATATACTTCTTGTGATTTCTTAAAATATCTTTCTTATGAGTGCATTCTGTAAAATGTTTTCTTAGAGATATTTTTTGCATTTCAGCATTTTAGGAACGTTCAAAGCTTGCCATTGTGTTTCCCTACTTTTTTAAACAATGTTAAATGCAAGGAGTTAGACGTCTTGCTGTTATGTAATATTTATTACAATAAATAGGCATCTGCTTGGCTCTTAAAGACAGGCAGAGGGTGGTTCAGCAGATTTGTGTGGACTATTGTATTTCCCCAGTTTTATAAATATCATCAGTTAAACTGCATGTTAACCCAATATTTAAAAAAAAAAAACAGTTCCTGAGTGGAATATACAACAGATAGTGCTGCTTCTTTTGGGAAGTTGTTCTCCATTGTAATTGATTCAATGACAAAGATTTGTGTATTCTTAAAGTTATATTTCTTTTTGTCACGTTTTACTTTCCCATTTATTTGGTCTTGTATCACCAAATTCTTTAGACTTGTTTAAATTGTTAGAATGTCTAAATTTCCATTTAGCCTATTTCCTGTTGGCCACATCCTTCCTCTGTTCGCCTGGGAAGTTGGAGTGCAAAAGATTATAGGTTCTGATTCAGATGAGCCTAATAGTCACCTGGGAGTTTTGGAGAGTGAGGGAGAGTGGGCACAAAGGGAGGATCACACTCTTTGTTCTTAGGAGCAACACTGCCGTGAACATTGCAAACATAAGTCTGTAGGAACAGCTCTGTTTTTCAACTGCTGTGTTCTTTAAGGTTGAGATGTAGTGGTTGTTATAGATTGGGATTCTGTGATTTACACGGGCTAACAGATCAGGCGAGGTAACGGAAGTCTGGGTTGTATCTTTCCGTGGAACTTGAGTGCCCTACTGGTAGTAGAAACAGTACACATGAAGATTAGATTGATTTTTATTTTCTGTGTTTGAATTGAGTTCTTTAGTCATGTATTCCCCACTCTTCAGATGGCTTTGTCACAGGTACAGCAGTTTCTTAGCAGTTCTGTTTCCCACCACTTGTCCCAAGTGCCATCTTTTCTCTGGATTCACCCTTGCATTTCTGATTATCTTCTAGCTTACTCTTCAGTGCTGTACATCTGTCTTTTATTTCGCATACAAGGACTCTTGAGAAAGGAAGAGGGAGGGAGAAAGTGGAGGAGAAAAAAAAATAACCCATCTTTTTGAACTTCCCATCTATCCTATTTTGCATCACTCTACTAATTATTCTTGTCCAGTGATCAAGTGATCTGTGTATCTTCACTTTCAAGACTGATAGACGGCATGGCTCCGTCTTGCCTATCATCTCTCATTCAGTAAGTCAGTACTGAAATTCTGACAGTACACACCTGCAAAGCCATCTGATTATTTTTCAGAATTCATCTGCTTTGCTGAGAGAATTGAAGTGTTGACAATAGAGAAACTGCAAATACTGTCATTGCTGATTGTTTGTTTTTCCTCTGGTCTTTGTATCTTTTGTCTTTTCCTTTAGAATGTTAGTAAATAGTGATCAGGGTCCACTGGTTTTTGCATTTGTATGATGAGTAGGACAAAGACATTTTAGGCTAAAACTGGAGATATTGTGCGTTATGGTAATGCAAATAAATATTAAGACTATATTCAAAGGTCCTCAAAGTTAAAGTCACTTCAGACTTCAGTCTAAGGACTTTTTAGTCTATCATTAAATTGAACCCTAATGTGAAATTCAGGGGGTTTGTTTCTGTTAGTTGTTGAATTGACAGAGTAATAATAAAAACTGAGAGCAAAAATTGAAACTGATGCTAGATTCTGGGAAAGATTCCATTTTTCACAAAGCATAATTGACAGCCGCATGTCTGAACAATTCTGGTCATCTGGTGTTTTAAATGTTTGAATCTTAGAAGATGGCAACAGTTCTTAGCAGGGTGGCTGAACTGTGTACAGACGTACACGTGTTCATCGAATTCAGCTATTTGTTTCTGCATGCTAACTATTTTGAGACAGGTTTCTTTGATTTCTTGATGCAATGTTAGCATATATTTCACAATATATTTTAATAATTATAATAATAATTATAATTATTTAATTATAATAATTAGTTTAAGCATGAAATAGTTTAATAATAATAAACTAATAATAGTTTAAGCATGCTCCTTGATCCCTGCTCATTCTACTTGCTTGTTACCAGTTGGACATCTTGGGTTTTGTTCTGCATCTGAATGAAGCATTAGGAGCAGGAAGCAGTGTACCTAGTTTTAACTAAGATGGTAATATTGATGAAAATTTAAGTATCAGTTGAAGATGCTGGCATTGCAATAGCAGCAATAATTCTTCCTGAGATTTCTGCCCCATTGCTTCAATTAATCTGGGTGGGTAGAGCTTTGTGTCCCTGGAAGAAGTGGGACTAAGTTAATGTTGATGTTATTAACATCTCATGATTATTTCTCAGCATGTGTGTGACAAAATTGAGTAGGGTGGATGTACATTCTCAGAGAATAAGGATTTGGTTTGTATCACTTAGATAAAATTTGAGACTTGGGCATGTTTCCCTCATGGTGAAAGTAAACTTTGTTTTTACAGTGTTCATTGCAATAACATAATCAATTACATGTGAATCCTGGGGGATTTTGTAGAAGCTGAGTTTATGTTATTCCTCTAATAAAGAAACACTAAACAGTTAATAAATATATCTGAAGGCTTTCCAGTGCACTTTGTTTCCTTGATAGCAGCATGTTTTGTGTCTATAACTAGAGTATTCTACTGGGTGAAGATAAATGGATTTCATAATCTCACACTGGGGAGAAAAGTGAGACTGGAAGAGATTGGAGCTGCATGAGCTGGATAACTTAACATTATAGCTTTGAGAGGCAGAGCTCCAAAAAACCATTAAGGACATTACCTTCTTGATTGGTGATTCAGAAATTGATGCACTGTCTTCAGTCCTGTTATGTTTTCAAACTTTCATTACGTTTATATCATCTTCTACCTGGCCCTTATAAATTGCTGGTCTGAAAAGAAATCGTTTGTCATAGCGTGTCTGTTATAAGTAGATTCATCTTCAAAACAACATTATCATTTCCTAAAGACTGGTTTTAAATCCATCAGCGGAATATGAGCTAAAGTGCATTGCATTATTTTGACATATTGTTCATTGAGATCATTTCCTGATGGGTTTGCACTTAATATGTTGAATTATCACAAAGGAGAATGCTCGATCCATTATTGGTTTTAAGAAATACCACAACTGGTGATTATAACTGTAAAAAAAAAAAAGGTGAAATTAAACTTTAGTTTTGCAAAGTAGGCTCATAAATTCCTTTTGACTGAAACAACGGGTGACTGATCGCTGCTTGTAAGTATTGCTATCATTATGAAAAGATTTCGTATGGGGATAGGGAAAAATTTGTCTTGCAGTATGATGCATTTAGTGAGATATGTCTTGTTCACCAGTTTTCCTATTAACGGCTGGGCATATCCAGAGAAATTGAAATTGTCCAGCATGGCCAGCCATCCTTTAAGAAAAACCCAACAGTTTTAATAGCTTTAAAAAAAAATTAATAATTCATTATATGTTAATCACTGGGTTACCATTCGTGTTGGGTTGACCTTGGCTGGCCACCAGGTGCCCACCCAGCTGCTCTCTCAAATGCCGTGCACAGAAGTAAAGCAAAACCAAAGGAGATTTATTCTCAACTTCCCATCAGCAGGCAATGTTCAGCCTCTTCCTGGGAAGCAGGGCCTCTGTATGGGCAGCGGTTTTCCCCAACATGGGGATGCCCCATGTCTCTTCTGACAGAGGCCAGATCAAAAAATTATCTTCCAACATTTTTTTGTTTATTTTTAAAACTTCCATTTTAAAACTTTTTGGTTTTAACCTCAGAAATAAAATTCAGAAATCATGCAAATTTCAGGTAATTGCTTAGGGGGAAAAAGTTGGCTTTATTTTTTTCCAAATGATCTCCTGGTTTCTTACCTCATCTTTAACTAAGGGATCAGAGAGACAGAGTCAGAGTATAAAACTTCAAGCCACATGTACATTTCAGATATGAGATGTGATCCGCAGTGAACCCATGGAGAGTGCAATAATGACTATTGCACAGAAAGGAGGAGTACATGGAGAGTAAAAATTTGGATATCACCTGCCAAAGAGTGAAAGATAATTAGATAAAAGTCTCAAATCTAACATATCTGGTTTTCTAACACAAGGTAAGACAGACCAGATTTGAGGGATGTTGTTCATGATGGTTCCTGAAGATTTTGAATTCTTTTGCTTTGTGTTTATCTCAAAGGAAAATACTGCTTTTAGGGCCAGTCGAAACTCAGAATTCCTATTGCATGGGCAATGTCTATATTTCAAAATTTGTTTTCATTCTGAGTTGAAAATATTTGATGCTAGGTTTTTGTCCATATCTTAACTGATGTATTTTGCTGTTCCCTTGGTAGTAACAGCTGGTAACTTTCCAGCACAGTGAGTTTCCATGCTAGTGACTCCCACTCAAGCTGCTTCATGCATTGGTAAAACCCTTTTCGTTTGAAAAGACGAGCACGTTAGTGTCAGAGGAGCTAGCACAATGGTAGACAAAGCTAAACATAGAAAGTGTTCTGAAGAAATCGGAGAGAAATCAAATATATAACTTCCAGTATTGACAGCAGTAACTTTGCATTAAGTAGAAATGATGAATTGCCAAAGCCCCTGTACAGATCTGGGAGCCCACTAGAAATGCTGCTTTCATCTATGTTAGTACCTACAGTTGATGACTACTGAAAGAACTGGCATTACACTTAGCCTGGAAAATACTGCAACGAATATGATCTTCACAGATGGCGTGAAATATCCTGAGCCTGCACAGAAGTGTGATTATTAGTCCTTGCTTACCCCTTGTCCACTGTGAAATATGGAGGCAGCTGCTAAATGGGGAAAAGTGTGAGAACTTTAGCCTGGGAGATTTGAAAAATAAAGTGAAAATGTGGATTGTGTTTTTAAAATATGTTTAAAAATGGATTGGGCTAATCCAGGGAGTATTTGTTAACCAAAGAATATTAAATTTTACTTGATTATTTCCTAGCCTTACTTAGTTTAGAAGGGACCTCAGGAGGTCATCTAGTTCAAGGTCAAAATTTGGAGTTAGATCAAGTCACTCAGGATTGTGTCCTGTTGAATTTGGATTATCTCCAATGAATAGACATTCCACAGACTTTCGGAGCAACGCATTCCTAATTATATAGAAATTTTTCCTGATAATTAATCTGAACTTATTTTCTTGCAACATGTCTCTTGGCCTTTTGCTGTGTGTGTTTGAGGAGAATCTAATTCTTCCTTCTATATAACCACACCTAAGGCCAGATCAACCCCTTTAATTTTCTGATTTCAGGCTGACCAAACCCAGTTCTCTGTCTCTCCTGTCTTGTGCTGTAGCCCTGTAACCGCCTTGGTGGCCCTTCTCCTCTGGACTCACTCCAATCTATATGGGCTTCGTACAGGGAAGATTGGATAGGGCACTCTTGGTGCAGGCCTGAAGGTAACAAATATAATAGAGTGAAACAGAGAATACAGATTTTCTATAGGATTATTCTAGAGATGTTTGAAAAAAATGAAAATTGAAAAGTTTTTATTAAGGAATAAGTTCATGTCTATTAAAATATTAAAATTCATACTTGAAGTAGAAACTTTCAGTTATTTTTGAAGAGACAACCTTGATCTCTAATAGAAGTTATGGTTTTGACATAGATAATGTTGAATGAAACTCTTTGGAGTGTTTTACACAAGAGATCAGACTGCAAGTTTTATTGGTCAACGGCAGTGGGCTGATTTTTTAATTTTTTTTTTTTTTAATGGCATTGAATGTGCAAGACTAACATCTCACCTTTCTAAAAGCCTTGAACAGCTAATTGCCTTGGACTTTCTGTTAGTGTGGGCTTTTTAATCATCTGGAAATCTTTCCTGTTGTCTATTGGATGCTTGCATCGTATATTCTTCATGCATCACATGTTCTTCATGCTTTTCCTTCTTATACTTCAATGATCAGGGCTCCTCACTCGAGTTTGCATGGTGGGGGTTTTTTTTTTTGTTTGGGAGTGGGGTTTTTTTTTTCTTTCTCTTGTGCCTACTGCAAAAGGAACAAAGTCCTTGTCCAAAACTATAAGTGTTCTTGCCAGAGGATCTGATTCCCTGGTGGAATAGATGCCAGCAATGTGATAAATCTGATAAACCGTTTGTCATTCATCCTCCTTCTTGCTTCCAGATTTAGAGACATAGGAATGGCTTGATCTTGACACTTAGAATATCTACTTCAATAGAAATATGTGAAACTATGATATTAGAAACCATGGTATTAAAACCCATAGCCCAAAAAAAAAGTAAAGTATAATCAGCTTGCCCTACAAATGCTGTTTTTCTAAACTTTCTGATGTGAAAAAGGCCTGTGTGGCATGTCCCTGTACAATACACAGTAAAGCCTCTTCAGTTATGTGATCAAACCCGCAATGATTTAGAATTAAATTTCAACAATTTAAGTAATCCTTCTGGCATTGCAGCTCAGGGCACATCAAATTGGAAATCCTATTAAGAAAAAGCGTCTATATTTATAAGGACAGGAGGTTCAAAAAGTCCAGTTGAAGCCAAATCTTTTAAGCTGTTAGATTCACCAGGACATGAAAAACTAGTTAAAAATAATTGTAAGTGAGGAATTCACTGGTCTCATTGAGAGTTTTTACAATTAAAAAAGGATGAAGAATCTCCACAAAAGTGAGGAGTGGCAAAATATCTTTTGTGAGAGTAGAAAGCACAACTGGAAATATTCAAAGTATTAATGTGCATGATCTGTTGACATATGCGCAATAAATAATCCGTGCAAAGAGAATCCAATTACTGTACACAACAAAATAATTGTTATACTTCTAGCATTGTAATATATTTGTGTGAGTGATTTGCATATTTGAGCTCTGTTGCGTTCATTTATATTTAAAATAGATTTCATGTCTCAAACACCTATACTGCAGTCAATTGAATTGAAAAAACTCAGTAAATCACGTGGAGATCTGAGCTCCTGAAGGACCTTGGGATTTGGTCTTGAGTATTTCTAAGGAAGGCATATAAGTGGCAGCTACTTCTAGATTTACAGGGTTAAAGAAATTTATCTTAATTGACTAATCCAGATTGTCCCAGTTGAAAGCAAGGCCTTACTGTATCAGATGTGCTATCTATGTATATATACACGACTGTATGTGTGTGTGTATATATGCTATGAATATCTACATCCATTTTTGTCTGCATTATAAGAGACAAACCCTCTTCCATTATGTCGTGCATTAGGACAGAAGTGTAGAGAAAGGCATAGAGAAAATAATCTACCTATTTTGAATTATGTTGTCAAGGGTTTAGGAACCTAGGGAGTTCAAAACTCCATTCCTGTTGGATTTCAGAAACTATTGAAAGTATTTTTGAAAATTTTACTGAAAGGAGATATTCAAGATAGCACAGAAAAATCCATTACAGAACTGGCAGTTGTGCTTAGCTCTACATTGGCTTGGATTAGTATGTTATCAATGACGACATACTTTGTCCCAAGTACTCTTACAATGTTACAAAGCAGATTTCAAAAAGGATAGATAATGAATAAAAGTCTTTCTATTGCTTCCACACTATAAAAGTATTAGACTTCTTGATAAAGCATGTAAATTTAGAGACTATTTTAAACATACCCCGGGAAACAACAATAAAGCCCCTGAAAATATCATTGCTTGTGTAAGTTGTGCTTTAAATTGGAACACTTGAACCACCTCCAGATAGGGATATCTGTCTTCGGGTAGGCTAAATGCTATTGAAATGCAGGCAATACTTGCTAAAAGATATTTTTTGAAAAATATAGGCTATTCTATGTGGATGTTAAAGACAGCGTGAGTTTTTATATGAGAAAAAACTGGTCCTTTTGGCCATCGCATCACATCCATTGTTAATTCTGTCTCTTATTCAATTGTCTCCTAAACTTGCAAATAAACTAAAAGTGTACTAGATCTGGACCATTGTCTGAATTTTTTTTTAAATATTTTGTGAGGAAAATGTTTTATAAATTTAAGATAAAAAAACGTACAGTGCATCAACAATTGAGTTTGTGGCTATTGGAATTGACTGTAACAGAGAGTTTATATTACATTCTGGAGTAGTCCTAATATTTATAAAACTGAAGCTTTAATCCAAGTATTTTTATTTATCTAAAAGAAATGTAAGTTTATGGTAGATTATATTGTTCTCTTAGATGAACATACTACTGGAGATATCAGTTGAATACTGTAACTAATTGCAGAACAAGTATATGTGTTATATTTTATTGCAAAGGTAGGTCCTATTATATGTTTTTCTGGTAAAATAAGATCAGATAGAGGGCTGTCTATTGTAGGTACCCTGAAGATCTGCAGGGGTTACAAATTACAATATTGCCTGACAGAAAATCTATAACAATGTGGTTTTCAATAGCTATGCATTGCATATTTGTTATGTATTCACATAATTCACTGTTTATTCCACAGTAATATTGAAGATGTTGTCCAGCTATGTATTGGGAAATGACAAGGAAAGAAGTATTTCTGTAGAGAAGCAAACTTTTTATCCTGCTTACATTTTGTAGGGTCTTAAAAAAAAAATCTACATACCCATAAAGTTTGATACTTTCTTGTTTCTAAATCTTTCTCACCAGTCTAGTTGATCCAGAAGGGTGAGAATGACAAAATGTTCCTGAAGATGTTAGGTCTGAAGTCGTGGACACTAATACTGTGTTAAAGCTAAATATATTGCTAAGGAGTTTACATATTGTCTTTTTCACACTTGAACAACAATGTGTAGAACAAGCCTGAGGGATAATAATTTACTAGTCTTATTTCCCAAGACTGTTATTCCTCATCTTGACATATTATTAAAATCATTTAATTATCAGTATTTTGTCTTGTCATGAAGTTACTGATGTTTCCATTATTTATATTTCTAAAACTTTGCCCACATACAGACCCCCCCTTTATATTCATGTCATTTGGCAAATACTTGTCTTGGATCATCTTTCTTCCCGCAAACCTTCTGGCTAATTTTATTCTCTGTGTGTTCTGAGGTATGATAGGATCCCCACCGAAGACAGTATAAATCTGCACACAAGTAGCAAAGAGGAGAATTTGACTGCTTGGTTAATGTTCTAACGTTTTTTTTTTGTTTGTTTGTTTGTTTTGTTGTTGGTTTTTTTTTTTTTTTTTCAAATTTAGGGAGGGGGGAATGGGAAGAATATTCAAGAAAGCTCTTCTTCATCTGTGGCCACGTATGAACTTGGGTAACAGAACAGAAGATAACAGCTTCTGTTAACATTTGGTAATTATCTGGCTCATGTTCAGAACCAATTGCACCAAATAATTGCAAGGAAATGCCTTCTCCAACACACCTGTTTTGGGAGTATGCCATCTTTCAGATGATACACTCAAAGCAAGCTTCTCTGTTTCTGGGCTGCAGTGAAGGCTGTTGAGCACAAAGTCTGTAGGGTTTAGCTGTGTTTGTATAAGCAGACAATTCCAGTGTATTTTGGTGTGGATTTGTTTCATCCATTGGAAAGAACAGTATGACAGGAATTTCACTGAGATCCTAATTATAGCAGTCTATCTACTTGTGCAGGGAGCATCTTCAGAGACTATGGAAATTAAGGACCTGCCAGAGATGTCCTCTGTCCCAGCGTGGAAGAAGTACATTAAGTTCTCTGGGAACTTTAGGATTGTGCACTGTTCTGTGGAACGTTAGAGAGGCCAAAATGGTATTTCACGGAAGATGATAGACTCTATTTTTATTTCCTAAGTACCTCTCAAAAAAGAGTTCCCCAGACCCTTTGCCTATGCTCAGGGTGCAGACTTTCCATATGAAGCTGTTTGTGAACTGAGGCTTTGATTTACTTCTGTTGTAATTCATGAAAGGTATTGGGAATCCTTCAGCTGTTCTCAGTGGTCACTGGGACTTGAATTTCTGCATGGTCCCAACAGGGAGCCATATCAATACCTGTATACAGTGAAAACAATAAATACAAGCAATTAGTTATCTACTAGAAGTATACTAGTACACTTCTATGTACTACTAGTATACTTCTAATGTATTAGAAAAATAGGTGTTTGATATACGTGTACACAAACAATTTATATTTACAGTTGCTAAACTTCAAAGAAGTACACTTTAAAAAACAGTGGTATTTACTGAATACAATTATCTCACTTTATTCATCATTCTGACAGTCTTTGGTGCAGGTAACAGGATTTAGCTATGCTTCTCCTAGGCTTCTCTCTTGGGAGTTCTTTTGTTTCATTGTATTTGCTATTTTAAAACCTGGTGTAAACGTGTTAAGTCAAGGTGCCCTTGCTGGTCCTGTATGGGATGAAGTGTGGGGAAGGGGATGGTCAGTCTTTTCCGCCGAGACTAACCAGACACTGAGTCTGTTTGGCAACACAACAGAAGTATAAGGCAGGGATGGGTTTGGGATTTGATCAGCGGAAAATTGGAGGTATTGGCAGTTTAGCTACCACTGTTCTGTTGTAGACAGATCATCATGTATCTGCCTGGAGACTGCTTTTAACATAGCATGGTGTAGAGCTGCTTCTTATGTATTTGCATCCAGGGTAGTACCAAGAGTAATAAAGACGTGGTGATCTGCGCTTCAGCAGAGTACTGTATAAACTTGTTGAAATTTTGCGTATGTACTTGAGCAACTTGCTAATGCTGCTGTAATTTTACGACCAGGGTTACGCATGGCAGTTTGGTAGTCCAAGGGCAGAAGCTGGAACATGGGAAATTCTATGTATATATCTATAAGGAAAACATTTTTATCCTGAAATTGGTCAAAAACTGGAACAGGTTGTCCAGGTGGGGAGAATGAGTCTCAGTTCTTGGAGATATTCAAAACTTGACTGGACTGTTCCTGAGCAACCTGCTCTGACTAGACCAGCTTAAAGCAGGTTAGACCGGATGTCTTCCAGGGTTCCTTTCCAAGCTTATCATTCTGTGATTCTCTGAACTGTAAGTGAAAGCCAGTCTAACCGTGAAAGAAAGTGGAATAGTGTAGAAACTGAAAACCAGCTATTTCATTCTGTGCTCTCTTTCTGAAGCCACATTAATGAGGCAGACTGGGAAAATAGTGTGACTTGTCCAGTGGACAGCTTTGGGAAACCAAGTCTCCTTAGTTTCTGTTTTAAAAGGCTAATTGGACAGTAGCATCTCTCAGGTCTGGTGCCAACACTCTAAGTACCAAGATGTTTCAAAGTTCTTTTTCTTTCAACTTACATAGACAGTGAATAACTCATCTTACAAGCACAGCAGGATGTGTATCCCCTGAGATTTCCTTTGGTCTGACAGGCTACAGATTTGTAGTGCAGGTAGTAGTTCTGATAGATACCCTGTCCATTAATATGTAAGGGAACTACATACACTCTGAGCCTCTTAGAGGCTACACAAAGTTTCTCTGAGATTACTGCAAGCAATTATTTTTTTAAAACATTAATTTCTCATTATTTTCATGGAGAGAACACCTTATTTATATCAAATTCTTAGCTCTCCCTCCATCTCTAATGTCTTCAATGTGATATCCATTGAACACTGTTTTTAAAAGATGACCCAGTGGCAAATAGTTGACCTTATTGTTTAAACTCCTCATTTTATTTTCATGAAGTAGAGCCATGCTTTCTTAGAAGATGTATCATGTTTCTTTGTGTCCTGCTAGAATGAGTCATTAAGGTTTCTTAAGATTTTATTTTACAGTTCACCTTTTCTTTTGTGTGGCTTCTGAGACATATATAATTTTTGTTCTGTCATTTGCCCAAAATGGGTCTGTAATGATGCATACACAGAGGCTAAAATGAGTTTGTCAGTAATTTCTTATATGAGAAGCAGTATCTAAAACACCTTAAAAATATTTTGTTCCCTCTTGTTACTTCATTTCTTGCTTCTATACATATACATTTCTACATACAAACACAAATTAGTTAACAGTATTAGCTTTTCAATACACTCACAGATGCCTGTGATTTTTTTAACTTTTGCTATTTGTCAGAGAAAACACTGCCACTCGTGTGAAAATAGAAACTTATGCCACCACTAAAGAACTAAAAATGTCAAGGGGACCATAAAAGGAAAATAACAGTTTGTTTTGGAAATTGTTCCATGACAACTTCTGTAATCATTTTGACAAAACTTCTGTAAACGGAAACCTTTGTACTTTTTCAACTGAATGAGCTCTGAAGGCACAATGCATCACTGGAAATATAAATTAAACAGACCCTTTTTTTATTCTCAGGAAGAAGCTCTGCGCTCTGTGCCTCCAGAGTAAAGATGTTCGCTGAAACAAACAGGGAATTTCTGAGTGTGATTTATTATAATGTGTACCGCTTTTTATCCTTTTAGCTGCTCTGGAAGCAAAACAGATCTAGCTCCTTTGCATACTAATAAATATCAGTGCTTGTAATTATTCGGTGGTTACAGTAGTATTCCTTTGAGATGAATAATTGCTACGTTATTTACTTTCCTTTGTTTAAATTATTTTGAACCTTTAGTTCAACTATAAAACAAGGCTATACTGGTGTTGTGATGTGTATTACCTTGATATTTTTTCCATCTGTAATGCAAGGTTTGAAGCGACTTGTAGGACCTGATTCTCTGGAACCAAAAGTCACTTTACAATATTTTGATAAGAAAATTTATATAACTGGTGTAAAAAAGGTATTATACACCTGGCTGTCCTCTTTAATGGCTTTAGTAGAAGTCAAAGATCAACCTCTACTCTACACATAGATCAGAGTGTTAAAACTTGTCATGAGTTACCGTAAGTAACTTGTTAGAGAGTTTAAATTGTTTCATCAGTTAGAAAGGTGAAATGAAATTCACTCTGCCCATATATTTTTTAATGATCCCTTTTCATCCAGCTCAGGACTTTCTGCAAGCCAGGCTGATAAAGTGGGATGATGGAAAGCTTTGATCACGTAGCAGACACAGAGATGTTGGCCTATAGCTCCACCTGGTTCAGAGTGAGCAGCAGTTGTTGCAGAGCATGGACTCGCACGGACAGGTTGTCCCAGCTGCATGAACATGAGCAAGGAAAGATTTTGCAGTGTAAGCAATACTCCTTTTTCATGTGCCATAAAGGGAAAGCTTGCTTTTTGCTGCTGGTTGGAAGCTTGAGCCTGCCTGACACTGAATATCCCAGCCCAAGTTGGCGCAGTGCTTCAGGAGCAGTTTAGCATTGCATGTATCAACAGCTCAGCTGAATTCATGGTGCACCTCATAGCGTGGGGCTGAAGTCTGTGGGATGGCCTAGGAAACAACCCAAGTTTGGAAATGTGGCTTGTTTCCTTATGGTTGGTAATTAAATGTTTTACTGAATACAGACTTTTGGCTTAAAGAATTGTCCCAGTCTTGTCCTTTACCTGAACAAGTACTAAATATTATCTCTTTGCCAAAACTGTCAATGCATGTGTTTACAAACACTGTCTGTCTCCACTCTGCTCAGCCTGAAGATGCTGGCTCTCGTGTTACTCCTGCAGCATAAACTCCCCCACCAATGTTTTCCTGAGGTTGTTAATAAGATTAGAGAGAGTGACTAATATATCAGAAGGATGATTTAAAATGTAGGTTTCATAGTTCTTCAGTAAAGATGCGTTTTCCCAAGGAGTTTGTTTATACCACCACTTTGGCTAGAATATTTTGCAAGAAAGGACAGCTTTTAATAATTAAAGCTTTGCATTGTTTTAATTTTCTCTGCAGTTTTCCTTGAATGTAAAATAAAGCTGTAAATTCAATACTGTTTTCTTTTTGGAGTGTTAATTGCCTAATCAACTTATATCACTACTTTTTAGGTAGTTTGCTTTTCCAATGAGGGATTATTTTTATGATTTTTTTTTAAATTTTTTTTTTAGTTCACATTCTAGTATTCTAATGCTTTTTCAGTTGATTGTTGAGATACGAGAAATGGTGAGGCCAAGGTTGAAATTATTTCAAATAGAAAACTACATGATCAATGTAATCTGTGATATTAGGAACTGGGTTTTTTTCTTAGAAAGTGATAATATAGTAACTATTTTATGCTTCTTTTCTCCATATGACAACTGTGTTAATCCTGAAAGAAGAGTAGACTTCTAAATGTAATTTCTTACCACTGTTGCATGATGCAGAAATAAAAGAATCAGATATAAAGCATAACTTTCAAGAAGCTTAGGGATGTTGTCTTTAAAACAATAATCTTGCCCTTGATTCTTACAGTTTATCAAAAATATATATTGGTAAAAATCTATCAAGCCAATGGCACATCAAGTGTAAAAAGCAGGCATTTGACAAGAGGTTTTAGAAGACTATGGCAAAGTGAAAGGAAAGTTCGGCTTCTTAACTTTCTCATTGTATGCCCTAGACAGCTTGAGAAGGAATGGCGATTTCTTTCTTGGTGCCTCTGTGTAAGTACCACTGTCCTCTAATGCGTGTTTTTTGGACAGAGTGCATGCCAGGTCATGTTAATTCTTGTGGTGTGCTACTTCTTAGCTGTGATCGTGTATATTTGCTCTTGCTATAGGGAACCACTGTGCACACTTGCAGAATTTTTCATGTGATTTGGGATCAGACATATGCCATTATCTTGATAGAAAACAAATTATGTGTAATATTTATAATTTTGGTTCTGATAAATGTCCCATGTTTTACTATATATGTGATCCTTTTGATGGTGTTGGCCAAGTTTTCATTTGACAAAGCCAAAAATAGAATCGATTACAAAACAGGTTTCAGTTCAGCTGAAATTAATTTGTTTGATCGTATGATACCAGTTATGGTCTCAAAGTAGTAAGAAGAAAAGAAAGCTAAATAAGTAAACACTATGGTTTGATGAAAACACAACTGTCATAGAGGAAAAACTGCAATTTATATTCTTTAATGCAAATCACAATCAAAGCAGTTTATTGTTTTGTTAATGGCATGCAATTAGCTGGCAATCAGTGAACTACATGTTCAAAAACAATCAACCGTACGATAGATAAACCACAATGGTTGGCACTTGTGAAATACTAACATGTACCTACAAATTTCTAAACACTCTTCTATAACTAATCCCTAAGTGTTTCTAATCCCCCTTACACACTTGCCCTGTCTTGCACGCACCCCTGTCACGGTCCTCGTTGTGGGGTACACCACCCCACCTCCCTCAGGCTTAGGTTATGGTTTTGATGCTGTTGGGGTTACTTCTGGCAAAAAGTCAGGCTAGTGTTCGACTGATAATGTGTCGCCCTCTTCTCTTTCTGCTTTGTTACAAATTTTCGTGCTTCTTGGATGTTTCTTTTCAAGCGGACTTCTTTTTTCCCTCTTAGTAATTCCCTCCTTACTGTTTAATCTGGCAAATGGTCATTGGCTTTGGCATTGCCAGTTCAGGGGCACACGCTTTCTCAGTTTTGGGTGTTCGGGCTCATTTCTTTTCAGCTATTGTGCAGTCGTGTGCCAAGAGAGGGAGCCACGTGCATTCCCCCGCTCGAACCAAGATGACTCAAGAAAACTAGCGGAAGGGTAGCTCAGGCTCAGTTGTAGGAATGAGTAGAGGTTAGTGCAAATTGGTTTTATTCCCCCCGCCTGAACTGTTGTGTTCATCTTTAATTTTCACTTTACAAAAGAAGTTGACTTGATCTGACATCTGCAGAAGTCTATTCTGTGTTAACTTCTACAGGCTGCATTGATAGGCAACAGTTTACTTGTTTTTCTTTTTATTGAAGATTAAATTTCTTTTAATGAAGATAAATTCATTGAAGGCATTGGCAGGGTGAGAACAGCATTCAGCTGAGAAGTCAGCTCTATTCCATCAACATCTGTTTCATCTGCTTTTAGTGCTCTACTTTGTGTACTGTACTCATGAATAGACCCTGAAATATAAACAATTGCTGATCATGCTGCTGGCTGTGATAACGTAACTCATAATGTTGCCCTAATTACTTACATTATAAAACTGTCAGGTCTGGAACATTTGGTCTCTCAAGGCAGCTCTCCAATTAATCTTTTCCTTTTTTATTAGAGATCTTGTTATGTGATTGTCTTTTGGGGAGGAATGAGAGGGCTTTATGTTATAGTGGATTTTTTAAAAGCTTTCACTGATAATAGAGCAAGAATATTTCAGAGTTAACAGGAATGTTACGTTAGCTACCCTTTTTCTTTTTTTTCTTTTTTTTCTTTTTATTGCAGCATCTGAAAGAATGTAGTCCATACTATTATTGAATAGCTGCCAAGGGAAAAATCATAGAACCATAGAATGGCCCAGGTTGGAAGGGACCTTGAAAGATCATCTGGTCCAACCTTTTCTGGGAAAAGGAGCCTAGATGAGATTACTTAGTACTCTGTTTCGTCATGTTTTGAAAACCTCCAGAGATGGGAACTTCACCATGTCCATGGATTGTTGTTGCAGGGATTGGTTGTTCTTACTGTAAAAAATTTCTTTCTTATATCAAGATGAAACCTCTCCCTGGTGCAAATTGTACCTATTGCTCCTTGTCTTCTCCATGTGGCTCCTTGTGAAAGACAGAACCTCTGTCCTCTCCGTAAATGCCTGTTAAGTACTGGAATACTGTGATGAGGTCCCTCCTAAGCTTGCTGTTCTCCAGGAAGAAAAGACTTAACTCCTTCTGTCTTTCCTCACTGGGCAGGTTCTCCAGCCCTTTGATCATCTTGGTGGCCCTCCTTTGGACCCTCTCTAGTCTGTCCGCATTTTTCTGGAATTGTAGGGACCGGAACTGGAGACAGCACTCTAGGTTCAGCCTGACAAACGCTGAGTAGAGCAGGATGATCACATCTCTATCTCTGCTAGCAATGCCCCTGTGGTTGCAGCCCAGGATCTGATTTGCTTTCCTTGCTGCAGCGGTGCACTGCTGGTTCCTGTACAGCTGCTTGTCCACCAGGACTGGCAGGTCCCTTTCAGCAAGGCTGCTCTCCTGCCACACACATCCAAACCTGTACTGTGCTCTTTGGTTATCTCATCCCAGGTGCAGGACTTTGATTTCATCTTTGTTAAACATGCAGTCCTTGCTAGCCCACTCTTCCAGCCTGTCCAGGTCTGCTGTAGGATGGCTCTTCCTTCTGACGTGTCTACCTCACCACGCAGTTTAGTGTCATCAGCAAATGTGGTGAGAGTGCATTTATAAAGATGTTGAACAGTGTGGGACCCAGTATCGATCCCTGAGGGACTCCACTTGTGACAGACTGCTAGCCTGAGTAAAAACTATTGATCACCACCCTTTTTCCTACCCGTCTCTCACACCACCCATCCAGTCTGTACCTTCCCAGTTTGTCCAGGAGAAGGCTGTGGGAAACTGTGTCAAACGCTTTGCTGAAGTCCAGGTAAACAATATCCACTGCTCTCCTATGTTGAGAGAAAATGTTTTTTTTGTTGTAGAAGGTGATCAGGTTAGTCTGGCATGATTTGCCTTTAGTAAATCCGGGCTGGCTTTTCCCAATCACCTGCTTCGTTTGGTTTGTAATAGTCTCGAGGAGAACTCATTCAATTACTTTCCCAGGGACTGAAGTATGACTAATGAGCCTGTAGTTTCCTGCGTCCTCTTTTGGGACCTTCTAGATGAATGTGATATTTGCCCTCCTCCAGTCATCAGGGATGTCCCCTGATATCCATGGCTTTTCAAAGGTGATAGACAGTGGCCTCGCAACAATGTCAGCCACTTCTTTTAATGCCCTGGGGTGGATTCCATCTGGGCCCGTAAATTGATGTGGGATGAGGTTTAGTTGCTGTTAATATTTGATTTGCTTGCTGTGTTAATGATTGTTAAAGAGAAAGCATCAGTCTTTAGTATGGCACCACTAAAATTACTATAGGAAGATAACAAAAGGCTAGAAGTAAATTTTATTAAATACATTATTGCTTTGATTTCATAATGCATTTGCTGACAGATCCTTTAACCAATGTGGCCGTGCATGAGAACAAAGAACATCTAATGTCTAGGATGCTTTATAAGAAATTCTGCTTTTCATAGGCAGCAATTTCATGGTTGTTCTCACAAATGTGAAGTATACTAGTTCTTAGACCTTGCCTTGGAAGATGCAAAATGGCTAAGCACCATTCCCGGATCAATACAGCACGTGGTGTATCATTATTCTATTTGTTTCCTGACAAGAACCGAGTACTCCATCATGGTGTTTTGCAATACACATCTACACACAGGAAATCCTGTGCTGCTTTTCCTTTGCTTTAAACTTTCTATGTATACGTTCCTCAAGGTGTCAGCAGAATGAATGCAATAGGTAGGTACCAATAATGATAATACTTAGCTTTTGGACTATTCTCAAATCAAAATACTGTCATTAGTAATTGCAAATGGAGTAATGACATGAAATTAAGTTGCTTACAGCAAGCGACACCATTTCTAAAGTGCTACCATGAATTTCTTCCCCAGGCAATGCTTGAGACCTCTGTCTGTTACAGACTGCACTGTACTTCTTGTGGCTAAGTCAATGACAGAGCTGCACAGCTATATGCTTGCTGTCTTTGACCAGTACATTCTTCCATGCTTGAAAACGTTTATAAACACCTTTAGGTAAAGAATCATAGTTACTAGGTTTCATTTGCTCAAACTTATTTAAAAAAAA
This sequence comes from Balearica regulorum gibbericeps, assembly GCF_011004875.1. Lineage (NCBI taxonomy): Eukaryota > Metazoa > Chordata > Aves > Gruiformes > Gruidae > Balearica > Balearica regulorum. The sequence goes on from NC_046198.1 coordinate 3,726,854, forward strand.
AAAAACCAAAAACCAAAAAAACCCCCAACAAACCAACCAAAAAAACCCCTGCCTATCCCTCTTGCAAAAGACACCAGAAATTCAGAACTATTGTCAAGCTGTCCTCCACTGCTGAGAGAATTCAATCAAGTGAGACCTCTTTGGGTTTTTTTGCTTTCAATGTCTTCCTAAAAGTGTACTGAGAGGGACCCAGCCTTTCATTCAGCACTGCCCAACCCTTGTCACACAGAGCTTTCAGGGCTTCGAGCCACAGGGCTGGTGAGGACCCGATTCTCCAGCAGAAAGGGGATTGTGCAAGCCAAGGAGGTTGGAGAACCCTCTTCTACTGATAAAGTTGGAGAGCAGATCCTTGCTTGAGTTTTTGTGAATGAGGCCAATTTCCTGCCATCCTGCAGGGCTCTCCTTTGCCTCCTCTTTCAGTTTAACCCTTGATCCTCAGGGTAAAATATGCATAGCAATGTGTCCTGCTCAAAAAGGATCAGATGTAGTGCCAAGGAAAGGTCATTTCCAGTCTCTGTTGCTAGTAGTGCTTGACTTTTATATAAAACAGGAATTTCCTGTTTAAATGTCTGCTTAATTAAAATTGGAGATTTGAACCAAGGTCTGTTACTTCCAAAAATGCAGACTAGCCTGGTTTATTATAGTATGATCTTTCTCAATCTTTCTTGAAATAGGTGCTTCATTTTTTTTTCTCTAAGTAATGAAATGTTTATTTAAAAAAAAAAAATAGAAAAATCATTGTGCTTTATTCCAGGTGAGTGTCTAAGCCACCAAAATATGAAGTCAACCTTCAGTGATTATAAAATAGAGATTCTCATATAATCCAATTTTCCTAGGATCTGGGTCTAGGCATAATGTCTGTGTTTCTGTTTGTTAAGTAGAGGTTCAAGACCGATCAATTCTTTTTTTGCTCTGAAAGTCTTGATATTCTTAAGAACAGCTTGCAGGAAAAAAAAAAAAATCTTGCCAGCCTTACAGAATGACAGTACTAGAGTGTTTCACCTTGTATAAATCTGGAGTATATAAAAGATGACACTGATAAAAATGTTGCTATATGTTGTGGAATCGGGAATCTGGCTGCAATATACTGTTTTTTTGTTCAGTGCAGCTCTAATGCTTTAATTCACCTTGTTTGTAACTACTATTTCCTTTATAAATTATTATAAACCTGAAAAGGTGGGTTATTTTTTAAGTTTAATACAACCAGTATTGCCTTATTTCAAAGTCTAATACAATTATGAATACACCATAACCTGTGGATGATTAAATTGCAAATTGTGGGTGTCCACCAGGCAACTAGATATATTAAATTTGTTCACCTTCATAACTCATCTTCATATACACTGTATATTTTCCAGGATCACGCAAAGATGTGCTTGTTCTGCTTGAGGTACGTTCTATAGTATTTATGGTTTATCAGATGTACAGAATATCTTCTTCAAGGATACACTCATATATCATTTGAACTTCAGTAGTTATTACATTGTTTTAATGGAAAAATGTTATAAATGAATGAGTTTTATTCTCTCTGCAACGCTTATATTTTTAAACATGGCATTCTCAATGCTGTTACTTCTTGTTCTATGAGAACGTGAACTTCTTGTTTATTACTCACTGATTTTATAAAGATATCTCATTTTCTCCTTGGAGAGCTGTAAAGAAAAAAAGGTCAAAAAGCAGAAGCGAAGTAATTGTTGTGTAGTTTCACAGAAGTTTTGTGGGATAAACATGACACCTGTTAAAAAACTAAAATCAAAGTCATCAAGACAAACACTTAACCTCTTACTCCTCATTCAATTACAATGCCAAATATAATCTATACAGAAAATTTAAAAACATAAAATGAGGTTTTGATTTACAGCTGTAAACTAAGTGATATCTGGCTTAATCCACATGGAAACTACCTGCAGTTGATAAAAACTTGGACTGTGAGCTCATTAAATAAAAACACAAACTCTACTAATCTTCTAAACAGATAGAAGACCCCTAAGAAACTGCTGTTTCAGTGTTTGTTGATACAGCAGAGAGCTCTTTTCCTGCAACTCTCTGCTGAACGCCTTTGCTACTGACACCATCTGAGTTTTAATGCTGAAGGTGCCAGGCTTACCTTGCTCTTTTGAGGTGCTTCATTTGTTTCAGTTTCCTTTTCTATATACCATTATATTTCTGATTTCCAACCAAGTCCCAAGAACTTTCTGCAAGGCAATAATCCTCAGGTCCTCATGTTGTAGATATGCTTTTACCTACAGAATTTTCTTGTGCATTTTGCCTGTCTTCTGGGACACAGCATTCCTGGCACAATCTTCCCCATACTGCCCCAAGGCAGCGGCATTGCCGACATGAAGAAAAGTTTTCTGTGGATATGCCGGGATCTTGTGATCCATGAAGATCACTGTGTGCTCCTCTTGGTACCCATAATAGCAATTCTAATGCTATGAGTAGCTAAAGAAGCGTTGGGGAATTTAAGGCCTTTGGCAAGTGCAATGACAGATTTATTTCTGCGTGTAATTTTAAAAAGGGTTGTGTAATCCAACATAAGGGAAAAAACCCAAACGCACATTAATCGCCATCGTTAAGCTGCAGTGTGTTACCCAGACTGGTAGCCCTCAAAGGGAAGTGTTATTTGAATTAGGAATATTGATAGTGGAGGGAACCAGAAGCATCCAGAGAGTACTTGTGACCCAGCAGAAGCTGTGAATTGAGAGATCCTGAGATTATTTGCGGATGAAGTGGAGCCCTTGTGGCATAGATTGGGGCAGAAAGAAATCCAGGAAGTGCTGGCCTTGTTTGTTCCCTGTCACAGGTTAAAGAGGTGTGGATATTTTTGATGTCTTCTCCAGAGAACTTAATATTTGCTTTATCTTTTGTTTGTCTTTTATATAATTGCTCTGGATAATATTGCAAAGTCGTATAAAATTAAAATTAAGTTTGAAATAGGGTTTGTTAATTACAGTATTTAACTGTTGTGGTTATTGTTTCCTAGGAGATTAATGAGGTGAATTATTGTAACATAATTAAACTACAGTATATCTAATCTCTTACATACCCTTGTGGTTTACTGTTATTCAAGTATCACTTGAAGGTTAATTTCACTTAGCTGGTATACATTTGACTTTGGCAATACAGTTTATATCAAAATATGTTTTTAATTATATTTGAAAGTCATTAGGCAACAGCTCTGCCAAAATTATCACTGTAAGCTTTGCTAGTGAAGGTAAGGACATAATAAACAGTAAAATCAGCAGACTCACGTACGTACACAACCTGAATATTCACATAACAGCAAAAGTTAACATATGCTGCCACTTGGATGCTAATGGCATCTGCTGAAGGTTAAGCCTTCTCTTCTGATTGTCCACTCTGATACACGGCAATTATTGAATGAATCAAAGTCGAATGGCATAAGGATTTCATTAACATGAAAGATATAATTATATGTGCGAAGTTGCAAATCCAGTAATCCAAAATCTTCCCTAAAATGTTTTTGACTGAAGCCTTTTACTAGCAGTTAATGAATTCCTCATTTCGCAGTCAGAGGCTGTGCCTCAGGCCATTCAAATCAGCTAACTGGCTGTTTTCTGTGGTGCTTTGGCAGGAAATTCTATTGTCTTGCTACATAAAAAATAGAAACATACAGTATTATCTTTATAGGACAAGATAAAACTATGGATTCATCAAAGCATGCCTTTTCCCCCAGAGAAACAGATTAGTTATATATATCTTCACTTTTTCTAATCCCCAAGCCCAACCTTCCTCCTCCTCTAGCCGCAAACTCAGCTTCATCTTAAATTCACTATTCCTCTTTTATTCTCATGCTGGATTTATTTAAAGGATGGATACTCTGTGTGATAGTACAATAGAAAAGCTGCCATATTTTTTTTTTTTTATTAGTTCCAGTCACAGACAGGTTTTTACATCCATTTTTTGCTTTCTCTTCAGTAATCCTAAGAAATTATCTTCTCTATAACTTTTTAATTTCCTCTAAGCTATGGTACTAAAGATTTGAATCTATTATTTTCTCTCTTTCATTTCTCTCTCATCTCATCCCTGTATAATTTGGACAAAACTAAAATTTTCTCCCCAAAATTGTAGCTCAGTATAGAATTAAACCAAATATGATACCTTTTTAAAAAAATAAAATTGAACAGCATGTAATTTAATAATTATAATTTTTATCCAAAGTATAGAAGTTAAAGTATTAGTGGTTACAATTTTGAGTCGAGAGGTTGGCTCATTTCCAGAATTCCCATGTCTTTGACCAGAATACACAGCATTCTTGAGCATTTAATCTAAGTTGTATTTTCTTTTTAGATATTTATATACCAGTATCGGAATGGGGAAACTGCTCAATAACTTTTTTGGTTATTACTCAACCTGGCTAGGATGATCTTAAATGATGTCCCATTGTGCAGTTCTGGAATAATTTCCCCTTCTTTTCTGTATAAATATACTTTTCTGGGTAAATAACCCACATCTTGTTTGCTTTTTCTCTGTAATTAGTTAGATGATTTTTTGTGTTGTGTTATGCAAATACCTTCTTGGTTTTCCCACTTAGACGTATTATCCGTGGTCACTTTTCAGTTTTTGTGGGATTACTTCAGGTGCCTGCTCTCACTGTGTTTGAGTGGAGTATAGTCTTATGAATAAGACTATAAACCTAAATTATCCAGGCCATTCTGAAATTGTTTGCACTTCTCTGTTTTTGTTGCCTTGAAATTGGGTGCCATCAGCAAATGTAACAATTTTGAACATATCACTTCCAAGGTCACAACTCTGGAAAATAATCTAAACTTGTCAGTTGTAATGTTCCCAGCAGCTCCAGTTCTCTTCTCCACACTCAACAACTGGCCTGTTTCTTTCTGATATGTCTCTCTGAATCTATTTGAATTTGTTTTGTCAGTTCTTCTCAAAAACACGCTCGCCACCTTTTCGAATCAATCTGCTTTGTGGCACAGTTATCAAATGCTTTTCTGAATTCCAGATAAATTGTCCATTACGTTGCTATTGTCTCCAGGTAGGTAACATACAAATTTACTTGAATTCTTTGAGTCTGTCGTGACCTCCTTTTTCTATGTATTCAGCCTGCTATCATGGTCTTCCAAGTCATGCATTTCTACATCTGGTTTAATAATTTTCTGTAGCTGAGTCCAGGATAAGAAGCTTGGGCATTCTAGGGTCTTGGAACCTTTTAAAGTAAAAAGAATGACATTAACTGCTACTCCAGTTCTCTCATACTCCCTTACTTAGTAAGTTATCACAAATCCTGCCAAGGGCTTTGCTTTTCCCCTTACCGCTTTTCTACAGATTTCTTGGTTGTAATTCATCTAGGCCTGGAGCTTTGTTAATGTTTAATAATTATAATTGCCTAATTAAGGTATCAGCTCTGGTAGACCAGAAGTCTTCTTTCTCCACTCCGTTTCCAGTTTTCAGGAGTGTGTTCGCTACTTCTGTCAGATTCTCTGTTCCTTTGTGTATTCATTACAAACTGTCTATAAAGATATGAGTAATCTGTTTCTTTTATTTTTAAAATTGCTTCGCTTGAAGATATTTGCCTCTCTCATTTCTGTCAGGCTGTGAGTGGATGAACAAAAAAAACCCCAAAGTCACACACAAAAATGAATATTACCATGGAACAGTGGAAAGCTCGGTCATTTTCTTTGCTTTTCCAGTAAAAAATATAAACTGGCAGAAGTACACTTGAGAGATGAAATGACACACTTGGGGACTGAGTGTAACCTGTGGTGATAAGAAGGGGGAGAGATAATTTATGTTAATTGGCAAGAAATTAAGTCAAATTCTGCAAGGTGAATTTGCCTGTGACAGTAACTGGTGAGTGAATTCTCTGTCTCTATTTCGACCCGTGAGTGTTTTTGCTCCTGTTCTTCCCGTTTCCTCCCTGTACCCCGGGGGACGGGGGACTGACTGAGCAGTTGGGTGGGTGCTTGGCTGCCGGCTGGGGCCACCCGCCACAGCTATTTATCTCCACGCGTTAAATGCAGGCGACGGAAGGTGAACGTATGGAGAGTACTCTATGGAGCATGTATCGCTTAGCTTGCAGTTCATGCGGGAAGCTGCAGGTCTGTGTTATCAAATGGATATGTAGCTCAGCAGTTCAGGTCTGTGACGTGTGTTCCGTACCCAACATCAGGCACCCATCTCTTGGTTAAAAAGGGAACTGGCTGACACGCTTGTTTACAGGTGCACCCTTACTGGGAAATGCAGCTTTGGTTTTTGCACGTGAAATGCATGCTCAGCCATTTCCAATGCTGACACGAATGCTGTATTTACATAGTGTCTCCTCTTCTTCTTGAATCTTGTAGAGTTTTTTCAAACTTGAATTCACTAAAATGAGCTAAACTGTTATTTCAAAAACTGTTTTAACTGCACCTATTTCAGCTCAGGATGATGTTTGTCCTTTTGAGTTCTTTTGCAGTGTACTAGAGGATTTTAAAACAGTTACCTTCTTACAGAGGTTAGACTTCTTCAGTGGACATGATGGTCTGTAACCAGGCAGTTGGGGGGTGTGTAGCCAAAAGGTCGTTCTTGCAGAGGTCCCTGAAAGCATCTGACACCCAGTGGCAGAAGCAGGAGAGCAAACTGCTGATCTGCTTCACTATGACATTTTTTTCTGTCTCTCTAAATTTTGTACTGGGCTTCAATTTAGCTTGAAAACTATTCCTGTAAAATATCATAATGCTTACTGGCAGAGAGGATGGTTAAAATCCTGTAAGGGGTTTGTACTCTTTTTCTTCTTTTGCCTGTCTCTCCATCAGGGGCCCTTACACAGATGCCTATAAGTTTCCTCTGTAGAAGAAAAAAATTGTCTGAGTCATATGTCATTTCATACATAAAACTGTGGTCTGTGACACTGTGCCACCTTCTGCATTAAACTGATGGTCATAAATAGTGGCGAAATGACCTTTACGTCACTTAACCCTGGTAATTGTCAAAGTATTATATGAACAGATTCTAGCATATACAGTGGCTTTACAAAGCAGAGTACTGGACCAGTAAGAGCTTCAGCATGTTATATTCAGTATAATTTTTGCAACAGTGTTGTTTTCTAGCACCTGACTTTTCTGTTAACCCTGGGGAAACTCGCTTTTTTTGAAACGGGGACATAGACTGTATTACCGCCACCTATAAAAAAATACAAAGAGAATAAAACAGTGGCACGAAATGCAATGGAATTTGAAGCTAACAAGATTTTCAGGTAGAAACTAGATCTCATAAAATTCAAATGACAGAAGGGGAAGGCCCTGACTTCACCAAAACAGTCTGTTCTGGATAGAAGTCAGCAGCGACTGGAAATATATGGAGAAGTACTTTCCATCTTTCTGGCAGGAGTGGTGGGGACAAGCAAAAAAAATGGTAAAATGGAGCTCCACTGGCCCTGGTTATGGAGGTGACGGCTGGTAAAGGCAGCCAGATTAAGGAGTAAAGTACTGTGATAACTGAGGTGTTAGAGCATTCTTGGAGACTTCAGTGGCAATATTAATGTGCTTGCATATCGTCACATGCCGAGGATGGATCTAGGAGATTTCAGGAAAGTCAGTAGTGTTTGCGCAGAGGCAGAGATTTTATTGCCAGGCTGGGGCCTCCCTTCAGAGCGGAAGGGTCAGGCGAGAGCAATGCAAGAGCCGGTGGACAGGAGGATGAGGCTGGTGGCAACAGTTGCAGGGCAGGGACACGGCAGGATGATTCTATTTGACATTACATCTAACTAGTGTTGATTCATTTCTTGTGGGTGTTGAATGAATAACAATACCTGAGGTATGATTTACTGGTGTTGCTAAGAAAGAAAAAAGGTTTCCACTTCTGACTATCTTCACATTGGTTCCCCTGTGTCTCAGGAAACTTGTAGTTTCGTGAGATAGACAGTAGGCAAGAAGCAGGAGCAAGGCTTGTAGCTCAGTCGCACCTGCCTTATTCTCAATATTTTCAAATGGCTGTATCAGTTTTGCACCATGCAGATAGTTTCGGAATCAGGGCTGTCCGTGAGAAAGATGTCTTTTGGCAGGACGGCAAGAACAACAGTTAACTAGACAGAAAAGTATGGCAGAGCCACTTTTCAGACGCCGCCTCTTCACTTTCCTTTCAGGTTTCTCAAAACATTGCTACCAAGCAGTGTAAGTGGATGTAGCATCTCTGTTTTTCAGTGCCACAACAGTTAATGATAGTATCTGTAAATGTTTCAGAAGAAAAATGCTTATATGGGCAGCTTAAGAAACACTTAAAATAATAGTCTTTAAAAATGTTCTACAGAACCATTACCTTTTAAAGAAATACATCTTGCCCCTTAGAACAAAAAAATAATACACCAGTCTTATCAGACACAGATATTTTTCCTTTTTTCTACATTTGTTGGATAATCAACATTCCTGTTTGCTATTTATCTGCTTCTTAAATTTTAACAAGTAATTCTGCTTATAATTGTGACACTTCATGATTTTGTAAAAATTGGCACCTGCTGTGTGTAGGATAATAACACAATTCAACACGCACTGTAGGAAGAACTGATTTTCTGCTCATTTTATCTGGAAATGTCTGAATTATAAGTTGAGTTGCCCTCCTGTTAAAATTCAAAATTACTGTGGATGTAGATAAATGGGAGTAGAGATTTTTTACTTGTATAACAAGAAGAAAACCCAAAATAGATGTGATTTTCTTTGCTATGAATGCAGAGAACTACTAAAAATTAATCTGAAAAAGAAAAAAGGGGTGGTTTTACCAGATTTTATCTGTGATGTCAGTCAATTAGAATTAAGTTGGGGTAAGATCTCTGAGCAAATATAAATGGTTACTTTTTGCCTATGATGAAATTTGCCCTTTAGAGGAAAGAAATGAAATATATGGTGGTTATTCATCTAGTTAGCTAATTAATGTAGCTTTGGTAATTCTGTATGCACACAGTACTCCATACTTCCTTTTTCCTATAATGAGGGCTAGAACCCAAGTTTCTTGGTCTCACATTTAGCAGGGCTCTTGCAGGCCAGGAGCAGAAAGCACAGCAGTTATTTCTGTAGTTCTTGAGGTTGACATCTGTGGTGGGCAGAGAGATGTACGCTGTTAAACCCCTATCCTGCGATACCGTCGCAGGCTTAGGGCTTAGAATAGGAGCATGGAGAGGGTCAAGCTGTCTGCCTTCTCCAACAGATAAAATTTTGTCATCACTTGTGGGGGACCTGGTGGAGCTATAGAGCTGCAAATTGCAGTTGGCTGATGAAGACAGAACTTGGAGAGAGCTAAGATGGGGGGAATCCTCCTCCTTCCTTTTGCTCTTTGAAAAAAGAGCAGAGGAAGGCTATTCTCTGCCATTTATCTGCAGGGCAATTTGAGACCCCAGGACCATGCCCAATAGCTGGAGCAGAGCCTCAGCGGGCAGGTTAGCCTGAGGAAAAGGGAGTTCCTTACCCAGGTTGCTTCAGGGCTTTTTTACAGTTGTTTGTGGCCCATGAGCTGGAATCCTTCCTCAGACCAGAGGAATTAACAGTCTGGTGAAAATGTGTAACGCTCGACCCAAGGCTCAGCATATGCTACAGAAGAGAAAAACTTTCTGTGCTGGAGTTTCAGCCCCATCCTTGGGAGAGTAAAGGTTTTGTGTTGCCAGGGAGCACTCGGGAGGAGGATGACAAGGGAACGGATCTCCCAGTAAGTGTTAAAATCAACAAAATCACAGCAACTTTAGTCGTTGCATATTTACTGTTTATCTGTTTGAGACCCAGGCAAATTAGCAGCAGCCATTTCATTTTTGTTTCTTGCAGATTATTCTCCTGTGACTTTTAATTAAAACTTCCCTTAGGCACAGAGGAACCATTGGTGATCTTTTTTTTTTTTATTTCCCCTGAACTGTCTCAGCTTTAATTACCTTTTAGCATTTGAAATAAGCCTTATGTTTCCACCAGATCATGTTTACTACAGAAGGAAGTGGCAAAGGGATCAGCAGGGATATTTACTATAAAATCAAAATTTCACATAAAATGTATTTGAAATGTAGTCAAGTAAACATGCCCTTCCCCCTCCTGAAAAGCCCTATGGCCAGGTTTAATAGTGTTTCCTATATTTTGAACTGAATAACTTGTGTCGAATCTCCCATTTCTGCACTATTCAATTTTTACTGGGAATATGATTACATTGAAATGAGACTCCATCAGAGAAATAAGATATTGGATGGGCAGTAGACCAAGGCGAATTTCTGAGCAGTTTGCATAAATGTTTTTCCAACCATAATAGCAGCTTCAGAACTTGAGCAAAAGAGCTAACCTGTCAGATTGCAATTTCTATTCATTGTTGCTTGAAACACCTTGTTTGCCAGAGAATCATCAGGTTTGTTTTGTGTTTACCTGCAAATAAATTTGATATATATAAAAAAAAGAAGCTCAAATGGATATAATGTCATTCTAAACGTGGAAGGAGGGAAGGTTTTTAGCCACTAATAGGTATGTATGTATAGGTCACGATGTATTCATACACTATTTAGGCATCTTGATGCCAGCAGAAAACACCACCAGCGTTAGCTAATGTGATAAGCTTCCCAGGACACACCGTCAGTGGGGGGAACCATGCAGTGTGGGCTGGAGTGTTGTAGCACAAGGTGACTACGATGGTCCTAGTAATTTCCTGCCGTTGACTACAGTAGTGCTGGCAGCTCTGTTAAAAACAGTCAAATTGCAGCAGGCCTTAGAATAGGGATAAATGTGTAATGCTCAGGAGAAGAAACATTTTTGAAAATCATCTTTCAACTGAGGAGAACCCGTTTATGCTATCCATAGCAATGAGTTCCTTTGCATATCGTGCTTTTCTCCAGATTCAATTGCAGTTGGATATGTACTGCTGAAGAGCTAGGTCACAGCTGAAGTATATTTTATGTATGTTTTAAGTGCATGTATATATAGACTCACTAAAATTATTTGCGTGCATGTGTGTATATATATGTATTTCAAATGGGCACAATCCAGGCTTATCCCAGCTCATCAGTACGTACTACGCAGCTTTCTCATATTACTTTTTGACATAGAACTGAGGAAGTCTACGAGGGGAATAAGTTCTTCCAGTTCCTTACGGAATTCATGATAATTTTGTAGCTGTTGTTAATCAGATGATAATATTCGTATTACTGTTGGCTTCAGTCCGATGATCTTTTTGAATGTCATTGAATGACTGGCTGGCTGCTTGGTGTGTGTTTCAGACAAACAGAAAATAGTTGTTTTTTTTTTTTTTTTTTAAAAAAAAAAAGCTTTTCTTTCATTTACTTATATCTTAGCAGAATGTCTTTTCCCCAAATCCCCAAATAACAGGCTTAGGTAGGTCTCGCTCTTCAAGTATTTTAGCTATTAATGAACTGCACAGGCAAATTATACTTCTCTACTAAAAGATGAACTTATAATGAAGTTATCTTTTTCTGCTTCTGTATAATGTCTATTCCTCCATACAAATTGGGTTTTTTCACAGGTGAATATTCTGTGCATTTGATTTAGAGTCTGCATATAGACTGTGTGCATTAGAGTTATGTAGTATATTAAAAAAAAAAATAAAGAGGACAAATAACGGAAGATGTGCTTTTTAGATGAATGGTATAAAGTTAAGTGGTATGCTCCTGTTTACCCTTTCTAACAACATAAGAAGCCAAGGACATTCATCAAGAAGAAAGGCTGTAAGTAATTAAGAGATATACTATGCAATACATAATTAACACGTGTTACTGCTTGTCAGAAGATAATGTCAATAAAATGTAATATTTGCAAAAGAATTTGACATCTATGTGGATAATAAAGTATGGATAGTTACATTAGAGGGTTTCAATTTTTTTTTCTTAAAAGAAACTCTCTTGCTTTAAAACATATATCAACTGTCATTTGGAAGAAACATCCTCTCCTGGCAATCTGTTCCATAATAATTCAGGGGGAGTCAGGCAGTTAAATACCTCATAAAACAATCTGGCATTAAGTTACTGAGAACTCTCATTGTATTCTGTATAGAAAATATCATTCTGTTAAACAGTTTCTTCCGCTGTAATTAATGGATTGCTTAAATTCATATAAATGATCTCCACATTCAAATAAGTGGTTGCTGGATTATAAAGAATTAGCTATCAATCCAGTTCTGACCAGTATTGTTCCTTCTGTCCCATTTTCTTCTTTCCTGGTGTATACACATCCCAGTACACATTTTGATTAGGAAACCTCTATATAGTGCTATTAGGATTCTGTGACTAGCCATGAGGCACAACGTACTGTGGTCTTGAGGTTTTATTCATGCCAGACAAAAGGTAGGCATATCAGTCATAAATTTGTATATTGCCTGCAGAAAAGCCTGAAGAGTAAGGTTACATTTTCTTTCTTTTTTATTGCATTACTGGTTGCTTAAAGGAAAAAAATCACAAGAAATCACATTTCTGTCAGAAAATCTTGGACTTGTTATTTCTACAAATAACCATAAGATTAATAAGACTGAAAGCAGCAATCTTGCACTTATTAGTGCTACAAATAACCTTAAGATTGATGAAAATGAAAGGAGCTGATCAGTGCAAAAAGGCTTTTTCTTCCTATTTTTTCTTCATTTTTGCTAGACTGTGCAACTGGGGGTACTTTCTGTAGCATTTTTCTATATTAAAGGAGAAACTCACATAAAAGGCTTTTAAGAATATCCACAGGTGAACAGATGGAAACCCTTATGTCTTTCTGTACCACTGTTTAAAGGGAATTTTAGGAGAGTTTTCTAACTACCCGTTCTTCTTTGATGCATCAAGATAAATGGCCAACCATTTTTAAGAGTTTACCCTTAAAGGAGCTACGGGCCATCTTGAAAATCTCTGCTGTAATAATTTGAAGGAATCGGTGTCAGAAAATTGATTTGCTTGAAAGCAGTTTATTTCAATTTGAATATTTTGAAATTGTGCTCAGTTACCTAAGGTAGCATGCCTGAAGCAAGATGATCCTGTTACCATGGTTTCAGGCTGAGATTCGGGTTACTATGGTGTCAGCCTTTACTTCTTGCTGTGCGGGAAAGTATTATGTGACCTGGGCAAGGTCATGGAGACTTACATCCTCAAAGAAGCTAAGCTGGAGCAACAAAAATTAGTCACTGTGGTGAAGGTCTTTTATGCACCTGCTGCCTAACGGAGAGACTCGAGCCCTGTGTGCGCTTCCTTGTAAAGTACAGGGCATTGGATTCCTGTCTAGAGAAGTTAGCGAGGGATGAGGGCTGGCCATTTATTGCAAATCACAGCCTTTTCTTATCCAACTTGTATTAATATCTAGGTACCAGGAGGCACATTCCTCTTTTCAAAAGCTGTAGTGATTACATCCTCTCCTGGAGATGGGCATCAAAACTGAAGTCCCTCTTTTCATTCGAAAGGGGATGCTCACAGGGAGATCAAATTTTATTCAGTAGTTTTAGTAAAAGTTTTGAGGATGTACATGAGGAGACTCGATATTTCTGTTCTTACCGAGATGAACCGCATGCATGGCTGTAAGAGGGTGATAGGGGATGCCCCAGGAACACCTTTGGTTTACAGAGAAAGAGACCCAGCTGAATTAGGATAGGCGGGGGAGAGAGAGAGAGAGAGAGAGACCTGTGGGGTTTGCAGTTGGCAGAGCGGAAGGCTGGAGCTGCAGTCCCTGTTCCAAAGACTCCGCGGATTTCATACCCAACAGCTGGGGGGGTCGAATACGTAGTCAGTCTTTGGAGCAAGAGCTATTATTGTGAAAACAGAAATGTGTTTTGATGTTTTGTTTTACAGCACCTTGTGTCTTTATTAAGTTCCAATTAGTTTAAAGGGCTGGCACACTAGAGGTGGGGTCTAGCCGAGGGGCTCAAACTGGGAACAGGAATCACAGCTGCTGGGATTGGGTCATGGCGAGCTAGAAAGGAAAAAAACCCCAATGTACAACTGTTCTCAAGGTCCAAAGGAGCTTACAGGAAAAATGTAGATACTAACAGTGTGTTTTCATTATTTGGTTAATGCATTAGTTGTTGGGGGCTTTTCTATTTGTAGGTATGTGTGGTTTTGTTGTTTCCTTTAGGTAAGGCTTTTAAGTTTGCATCCTGAGATTTAAGTATGTAAATTCCATTTAAGTCTTATTCTGGGTTTGTAAATCCTATTGCAGTTTTTGCCTCTTGTGTTTTGATTTTGGTTTTCCATCTGTAATCTAGAAATACAGTTACATCAGAGGGCTGCTGCAGTGATGATATCACAGCATTTTGATGCTATGGTAATAGATGCAGACTTGGTATTATATCTCTTGATTGCACCCGGTGTAGTGCCAATTTATCTATTTCATCACAGTGAAGCAGCTCTTTGCTCCTGAGTGTACAGTTCTTCTAAGTGTTATTCCAAAGTAATAATATTATCTCTCCGGCTTATACCTGGAGGGGAATTATGTTAAGTAGCAGTATAGTATAATTATTTCAGTGAAAACCTGTAGCACTGGCAAAAAGAAAAAAAAAGGGAGGGGGGGGAGTATGGTTTTCATAGAATCGTAGAATGGTTTGTGTTGGAAGGGACCTCAAAGATCATCCAGTTCCCACCCCTCTGCTGTGGGCAGGGACACCCTCCACTAGCCCAGGTTGCCCAAAGCCCCATCCAACCTGCCCTTGAACACTGCCAGGGAGCCAGGGGCAGCCACAACCTCTCTGGGCAGCCTGTGCCAGGGCCTCAGCACCCTCACAGGGAAGAACTGCTTCCTTATGTCTCATCTCCATCTCCCCTCCTGCAGCTTCAGGCCATTCCCCTTGGCCTGTCACTACACTCCCTGATAAACAGTCCCTCCCCAGATTTCCTGTAGCCCCTTTCAGGTACTGGTAAGCCCCAATTAAATCTCCCCAGAGCCGCCTCTTCTCCAGACTGAACAGCCCCAACTCTCTCAGCCTGTCCTCATAGGAGAGGTGCTCCAGCCCTCTGATCAGCTTTGTGGCCTCCTCTGGACTCGCTCCAACAGCTCCATGTCTCTCCTGTACTGGGGCCCCCAGAGCTGGACGCAGTACTCCAGGTGGGGTCTCACAAGAGCTGAGTACAGGGGCAGGATCACCTCCCTCGACCTGCTGGTCACGTATCTTTTGATGCAGCCCAGGACACGGTTGGCTTTCGGGGCTGCAAGCGCACACTGCTGGCCCGTGTTGAGCTTCTCATCAGTCAATACCCCCAAGTCCTTCTCCTCAGGGCTGCTCTCAAGCCATTCTCCGCCCAGCCTATAGTCGTGCTTGGGATTGCGCCGACCCACGTGCAGGACCTTGCAGGTGGCCTTGTTGAACTTCATGCAGTTCCCACAGGCCCACCTCTCCAGCCTGTCAAGGTCCCTCTGGATGGCATCCCTTCCCTCCAGCGTGTCAACCACACCACACAGCTTGGTGTCGTTGGCAAACTTGCTGAGGGTGCACTCGATCCCACTGTCCGTGTCGCCGACAAAGATGCTGAACGGTGCCAGTCCCAGTACCGACCCCTGAGGAACGCCACTCATCGCCATTCTCCACTTGGACATTGAGCTGCTGACCACAACTCTTTGAGTGTGACCATTCAGCCAATTCCTTATCCACCATGTGGTCCATCCATCGAATCCATGTATCTCCAACATAGAGACCAGGATGTTGTGCGGGACGCCTTGCACAAGTCCAGGTAGATGATGTCAGTTGCCCTTCCCTTATCCACGGACGCTGTAACCCCATCATAGAAGGCCACCAAATTTGTCAGGCACGATTTCCCCCTAGTGAAGCAGTGTTGGCTGTCAGCAATCAACTCCTTATTTTCCATGTGCCTGAGCATAGTCTCCAGGAGGATCTGCTTCATAATCTTGCCAGGCACAGAGGTGAGACTGACCAGCCTGTACTTCCCTGGGTCTTCCTTTTTACCCTTCTTAAAAATGCGGGTTATGTTTCCCCTTTTCCACGTGTTTTATACACATGTGAACACATAATACAATGATTGGATACAGAACAGTGATTTTAATTATCATAAATCTGTCTGGAATGGCAATGATCTGAGTGGCACTTTAAAATACATGAAGTACTTCATTTCTGAATGAAACGATGTTACTCGGAAGGATACAATTTTTTAATATTCCTGGTTACTACTGCTTGTGAAAAACAAATGTTTTGTTTTCTTGCAGACATGCGCTTTCCGTTCTCCGTTCAGTTTTCTCATGGCTGTTAGGCCACATCTATTCTTTAGCCTTGTTCTGCATATTATCTTTCAAAGTAGAGAAAGGAGATAAAAGAATCAAGGAAAGTGTGGTATTGGAAATGGTCTGCTCCTTAATGCCTTGTTTCTTGGTAATACAGTAGGCAGGATATGATCTTGCCATATGATCATACTCAAGAAGAGTAGGATTTCCTTTGTAGAAGGATTCATTGGTTTCAGAGTCTCCCTTTCCTACTTCCTTTCTTTTTTCCTTCCACTTCACTCTTTGCTTTTTCATTTCTGTGTACTAACCTCACCCGTTATGACAGCTTGAAGCGTTCCTTTTGCATTTTTGATTTTATGATACTCTGAAAATCCATCTTTGGAAAAGGAAGGGTGGTAGCTGGAGTAACTTTAGCACTGATCAATACCTGTGCTGGATTATTTTGTTCTGTTGGCACTAACTGGATACAATCAAACGCTTGAGTTACTTTAGGGTCTATCAAAGTGTAGGGTGCCCGGGGAACTTGGCTGTGAGCACTGTTTTGTCTGGGCGGTGTTTGAGAGGGCTTTTCAAAAGTTCAGCTGGCAGCAGGGTTTAGGCTTAGAGATGGGGATAGTGTTGAGAAGAAGCATGCAAATATGAAAATAATCTTGCTCTGAAAAAAAGGAAGATTATTTCCTGAAAAATCCATTGCTTTGTTAAATGGAAATCTTAATTGTTCTATTTTGTTATCATGATTAGATTTAGGATTTGTCAGGTATTTGCCCACTAGAGAGAAGAAAATCAGTTAAATGTGCAAAAAAACCATTTTTGATTCCTGAAGACTAGATAATGATTGCTGTTTTTTTTTTTCTTTGCACGGTCATTGTTATCTAAAGAGTAATCAGGAATCAAAAAGGCAGATAAAATGTCAATTTTAGTCTTTTTATTTTTTTTGAAGTAAAATTTGAAAAGTTACTACTTTTTTTTTAACCTATTAGATTTTAAAAATTAACTTGGAAGTTTAAAGAACAGAAAGTGTGGCTGACTGGATTTGAGCTTTAGGAACCTCGGTGAAGGATTGATGCTTAATTTCAGGCAGATTATTTTACAGTACCACTCAGTAAACTGAGAAGAGTACACCACTGACTGTAAAGATGGACCTGAAACCTGGTGTGTTGGTACTTGGGTATATAATTTTACAGTCATTTAAATCATTAAGATATAGTGGCACAAAACAAATTGGAGTCTAGGTAGCACTGATCCTAAATGTGCCGGTAATTTATGCAAGTCGACCTCAAACTCTGTCTCTTGTGTAAGCAAGTCAAGGGGCACCATCTGTAGCTTGCCTTTGAAGTGGTTATGGGTCACGCATAGCTTAGTATTGAATTCCAAGCTAATTTATGGAAGAAAAAATAGCAACTTTAAATGCCCACACTTTTAAGTGAAATATTCCAGACTTGATGGATTTTATGACAGATAAGCATCCAAGCAATGTCTCATTTTCAGATAAACTCTTAGGCATGTGATTAAACTATTATAAATGTCAGTCTAAATTGTATAACAAACATGAGTGTTTCCTCGCTAAGATGTATCTAAGCATGTACTTCTGTACTTTGCTAATCATATTTGCTACAAATGCTTCAGCAGGAATAAGATATTTTTTTTTAAAATGCAAGCAGTGTAAATAATATCCAGGTTTGGATACTCAGCAAATAGGTTTTGGTTGAATCTTCTAGTTGGATTTTTTGGGGGGAGTTTAAGGTTTTGGATTTTTTTGAGTGTAAAGAATTAAAATTAGGAAAGAAGGATTGATAGTGACCTTGTAAAGCTGAAGAGGTAAAGAGCAGTTTTGCAACTGTGTTGTCCTGTCTGGGAAGCAATTTTGAAAGGATCCTATTCTAAACAAAGCTGACTTTATTATGCCGAGTTTTGAGTTTTGGATTATTTAGTTCAATCACATTGCTAGAAGGATTTTTTAGATAACTTAAATGGGTCAGTAACTTATAAATCATCTCTCTTTTCACAGGAAGGAATGCATCATTCTTCCTTCAGTTCATTATCACACAAGCACTGCGTAACTTGGGGAATCACCAGAATAGCAGAAAGGATATATATATATATATATATCCTATAATGTTCCGTCAGCCACTAGGTCAGCTCCTGAGGTCATTAATTGCCAGCAAAAACACTCATGATCATTCCTTGTCACTTCACTTGGGTAAGGGCTAGTTGTCAGGGCTCAGCTGGCTACCAGAATTAACCAGATTAGAACATCTACATGTGATTATCAAGAACCTCAAAACTGTAGTAACTCTGAAGAATCAAGTTATTAACTAACTTCTGATTAAGGGAACAAGGAAACTTTTTCAATAATTTGTCTTACCCAGTAAAAGCCTACTGAAGTGTTCTACCTTGAAAGCAGCAGTTATCGGAAATTATCAGAGGAAGAACACGAGATCACATGGGTTGTTCTTTTGGAAACAGACTTTTATGAGAGGAGCACTGTGTCCCCATATTTGCGTCTGGGACGGAACATTTGCTCCCAGACACATGATACATAAACACCCGAGGGGGTTTGCAGACCCCAGTTAGAATAAGGCTGTGTACCACCCTGTTGTATGTATTGTAGCAGGGAACTTTGAGATGCACGTGTACCATAATTACAAACAGCTTAGTATGCTGGTCAGCTGGTATGAAATGATAACTAAAGCCTGCAGGTTTTCATTTTATTTAATTGCATTTTAGTCTATGTTGTCTTTGATATCAGTTTTACCATGTACTGTTGTGCAGGGAGTAGGTGTACTGTGTTGTAGACCTGCCAAAAGCATCTCCACACTTCAAAAAATGATAAATGATGTTTCAATATGTCCCACTGGGGCTGTCTCTAACTTTCTGACTGATCCAGGCAGCTGTAAGTGCTTTAAATAATCCCAGTGTGTGGTTTCAATCATACCTCTCTCCTTTTACTGTTTTTTCACTGATTTTTTTCTACTTTCTTGTCTTTCTTTAAAACACATTACTATATTCCTTCATTTAACTGCTTAATTTTTATTGTATATTCCTATCTACTGCTTACCTTGTTTTGTGGCTTGTGTCATTCTTCAGTGCCATAACACTTGTTAGGCCATTGTAGTAAGAACCAAATACCATTGTTCAGAATGAAGATAACTTGTTGGGGGATCAGGAAATCTTTTATCAGTCATGTCTATCTAGATTAAGAGCTCTGTTACGAAAGGGATCTCTCATGAAACGTGCAGCACTAGGCACAGTTGGGCTGCGATTTCAGCTGAAGGGTACGAATCTATCATAGTATGTTTATTAAAATAAACCAATGATCTCACACTTAATCTTTATTTCATGAATCCAAGTACTATGGATGCAGTTTTTACTCACTTTATATTCCCTGCATTAAAGATATACTTGTTGAAATGTCCTAACACAAAAAACCCCCACACAGCAGGACCGACAATACTGTCATTGAAATCTTTGTCATGCATTTAGTTGTATACCAAATGATCATGATTTTCGCTAGTCTGAAGCAAGAACTTTCCTAAATTATTCACCTTTAATGTTTTTTTCAAGATGGAAACCCAAGAAATGAGGCATAAAACTTTACGGTTATTTCTGAGGAATACTGAGGGGGGTGGGGGGACAGGTAGGATACTGCTAAAACTGGTTGCTTATTAGAAGTCACGGGGGTGTAATTAATCTCAGTTTTCACTGTAATAAGTGTGGCTTCTAACCTTCTCAAAATATAGGTGAAACAAGTTTATTCATGCAAAATACCATGTAGGCGTACCTTCTGACATGGGTACCCCGTGGGGTCACATGTGAATGTCTCAACATCAGTGGTACGTTTCCCTTTTCTCCCTTGCTCAAAAGACATCGTTGTCTTGTCTCACGCAATCAGCACACATGTAGATAATGTGTAGGGATGTGTAGATAATGGGGATTCTTGTAGCTGGTAGGTCAGAGGATATGAGGCTATAACCTTGCCTTGTATACATACTCTGAAGGTGAGAATCCCTTCTGTTTCTCCTTGAATGACTTCTCTGGTTGTTCTTCCGGTAAAGGTTAATTGAAGGAAATGGTGTTACCCTGATGTTAACATACATCGTATGTTAGTCCCATCTGTAGAATGCCAGATAAAATTTGAATAGTGTTTATAGTGTCGCTATAGCTTGTTCTAGAGCTAAAAAAAAAAAAACCCAAACCACCTATACTAACCTAAAGAGAATAGATAAATGGCCCTTTTTAAATCAATGTTGAAAAAAACTACATGCAAATCATTGTACTTTTGCAGTGATGGATTTTTAGTGTATCAGACTGAATTCACCAAGAACACTTTTAAGGAATAAAATGGGAATAATAATATTAATCTATGAGTAACTTCAAAAACCACTTCTTAGCTGTAATTAAATCACTAATCAGACTAAAATTCATTGACTTACCATCACAGATAATCCTGGGTGTTTTGTATACTGTGATAATACACTGTATTATTAAGCATTGCCATTCCTCATAGGTGTATTGTTAGTCAACTCACAAGTTTTGATCGTTACTCAAAGGAGAAAAGAACAAAACCAACCAACTTGGGAAATCTGTCTGTTGGAAGCCATTTGAGTTTAGCTGCTTTCAAATAAAAGTACTTTTTGAAAAGTTTTGCATAGGTAAAGGAAATAATTTATAATATCTGGCACATAAGAAAAGATTATCTGACTTATTGTAATTAACTAACCCATATTTCATGTCAATACAGATAGGCTGACAAGCATATTTGTGGCATGTATCCCCAACAGTATCAAAAACAACACCATAAGCTGTCTGAGTCTCAAACTTTTACTCTAAGGACCTTTGATCCTGTCATAAATTGCAAAGGGACCTTCCTAGATCTGAAAGTCACTCCGTCTGGCATGGCGGTACGGCAGCCCCTGTGACAGAGCTCCTCAAAGCTAAGGTGGTATTTTGTTGCCCTTTGTCTTTTTTCAGAGTCACCGAATTGCATTTTGATAGCTGAGCCCTCTCTCCTCTCAAGACTTTTCATTTTGTAAATTATCTCAATATGAATGTTTCCTGGTTTTCCCTTGTGTGTTTGCATTCCAGTGATAATATGTACGTCTATTCCTATAGCCTCCTTATGGAATTAGCACGTGCCTTCTCGGTGCTCAGATGCTTTTGGAACCTGTCAGGACTTGGAGGAATAGTAATATTGGTATTCTCGTTCAAAAGTGGACCACTTGTTCATTTTCTTCTATGGTATTTTTACTTTACTTTTACCTCTTACACCTTGGCAGAAGTTTTGCTATGTTTCTCGTTAGTGCATTTGTTCTGTATCTGGGTTAGGTACAACTAATTACACTACCTATCACCAGGTTGATGGATGTATCGTGACTGAACTAGCGTATAGTGTACTTAGTTGTCCTCTCCAGCCTTTATCGATCCCGCCTTCTGACTGCTGCTCTATGTGGCACAGTGTCTCAGTGGTGTTACTAGGAATTTAGGAAATGGTTTGGGGTATAATTTCTTTTCTCAATTCTTCTCCAAGGAAAAGCATAGAACTGAGAGCTCTGAACCCAAGATGCTCAGTCTATCTTTATGTGCACCCTAAGTTTTGACCTGTTGGTCTGTCTCTGACTTCTGACCAAGAGGACATTCTAGTTTGTGACAAAAGTGCAAATAGCAGTGGTTGTGTACTTTGGTCACGTGTCCTCCAAAAATTTTGATTCTCAAACTGCCACTTAGGAATTTCTATTTCTGCTGCTTAGGAATTTCTATTTCAGACAGTGCTGAAACTAGCAGTCCAAGAGTATCTATGTATAGCTATCATCGCACACTCTCTTCAAATGGCAAAATTTTATCCTGTGAGTACATTTTTAAGAAAACAATAACCAAAAATCACAAATCAGTGGGAGCACGATTTAGTTCAGTGTAATAGATGAATAACACTGTGGATAATTTTAACAGTTCTATATTTAGGGAAACAAGGCCTTGTAGTATGTTGGTTACAGCAAAACTTGATCAGTGTGAAGTACCAGATGGTGTTCTATAAATGCAGATCTTAGGGCAAGCATCCGAACAACTCTTATGCTATGTGAGTACCAGAGAAATTATAATAACTGCCACCAAATGGGTCACTTTATGCATCACCAATTTTGAGTCGGTAGCATAACTGATGAGAAATATCTTTCCTTTTACTAATCAGAGTAACAGGGAAAGCATGGTTTGTCTTAGTGCTTTACCTGGAAATGTTTCCCAAAATGAAAACCTAGGCCCTCTGTGTGGACTCTTTTTGTAGACACTTACTGATTTGGTCGCTCCCCAAGGCTGTAACGGTGTGTCCAGCCATGAGATGTTACAGCTCAAAGCTTTGCTTTATGCTCTCGCTCTTTTGACAAAGTAAATGCTTAAGCATGAGGCCAACTGAAAAATAGTCATGTAGAATGAGCTGATCTAGACAAAACTGATACGCATATATCTGTGTCAGTCCCATAGTTTTCTGGAAGTTTAGCGCTCGGTTTCAGTTATGGATGTCACTTACTGAGAACTGTGCATAATTTTCCCTTTTAACATTAAAGCTGTATTAATGTCTCTTCTTTTGACTAGTTAGTGCAAGCAGTTGTTTCAGGAAATTGGTCTAGCTAAACCGACACCTGTCTATTCATATAGAATGAGATTCTTTGTTCCCTGGGGATTCCTGCCAAGATTTTCATATGATTAACAGCATTGAAGAATTGCTTTTTCAAATCTACTGGTTTCCTTTTTTAAAGGAAACGAGCAGCATGCTGACTTGACTCCTTTTCTTTGTGAAGCACAGGCCAGCGTGGCAGGGGAAGTAAAACGTGCCAAATGTGGGCACATGCAGAATACATCTCTCTAAATTAAGAGAGAAACTGGGAATCAAGTAAAAACTCTGAAACAAAGCCAATTTTTGGTCTTCATGCAAATACATGATCAGTCCCTTATTTAGGTCTTGTAGCAAATCTTTTGGTGAGTGCTTCATTGCAGCAACTACAAGAATATTGTAGCAACTCTTATTTGTAACATCGTATTTGGAGACTGATTTTTATTATTTTTTAAAATCCTTTGCAGTTGCACAGGGGAGGCAAAATAATTATCTTCCTCTTAAAAGGTCTTTGTTTATCATTTTATCATGTATTCATAATGTTTTGGGAAGAAACGAGCATTCTTGATGTGAAAAATCTTTTTTAAGGGTAAGTTGTTAGCCAGATTCCTAGCAGCTGAATGAGAAGATATATGTAGATTTTGACAAAAATTAAAGATGTGCATACATAAAGTTCTACACACCTGTTCTTAGGTTTGCCAACTACAATGTTAGCTAATGATAGCAAAAAAATATAATCACATCTGAACGCAGGTAAATAACACATTAGAAATGTCTCCTATGCATGCTCTGTCTAGCCCGCACCTTTAAAATTTTCCCCAAAATGCTTGGGCTATCATCATAAAGCACTTGATATCCTGACCATAAAAGATGTCTAAAATACTTTTTTTCTTTATTTTGATAGTAGCTTTTAACGTAGAATAAATTTAGTTCTATAGTACAGGTTATGTCCCAATTGATTATCCAGCTGTAAAGGTTTTGGCTGGAATGGAGTTTATTTTCTTCATAGTAGCTGTGTGCTGATGTGGTTTGGATCTGTGAGCACAACAGTTGATAACCCAGGCATGTTCCATTCCCTGCCGAGCAGTGCTTACGCAGCCTCAAGGCCGTTTCTGGGTCTCGGGCTGCCCCAGCAGCCAGTGGGCTGGGGGTGCACAAGAAGCTGGGAGGGGGCAGAGCCGGGACAGCTGACCCCCACTGACCAAAGGGACATTCCAGACCATCTGGGGTTGTGCTCAGCAATAAACGCCGGGGGAAAGAGAGAGGAAGGGGGACCTTCAGAGTGATGGTGTTTGTCTTCCCAAATAGCCCCTACGTGCAACGAAGCCCTGCTTTCTGGGAAACGCTGAAACACCTGCCTGCCGATGGGAAGCGGGGAATGAATTCCTTATGTTGCTTTGCTTGCTTTATCTATTAAACTGTCTTTATCTGAAGCCACAGGTTTGTCTCGCTTTTGACCATCTGATTCTCCCTCATCCCACTGCAAGGGACCGAGCAAGCAGCTGGGTGGTACTTAGCTGTCTACTGGGGTTGACCTACACCACCAGTTTATCTAAAAGCTCTAGGAGAAACTTTAGCGCCTTGCTTTACATCAAGATAAGATGCATCACCTTGGTTCACGACAGCAGGTGGTTCAAATACATCACTATAATGACATTCCTATCTAAACTGACTGCTGCTTTGTGCCACACATAAACTTAGATGGCAGCAATTTATTGGCTCAGAATTGCAGGCAAAACTCCCTGTTTACTCATTTGACAGTGGTGCTGATATTCTTTTGTCTGTGATCTCACTTACTTTGGGTAAAGCCACAGTTCCCATCTGTTGTTATTTATGGTAAAACTTAATAGTAGTTTGAATAGATTGTCTTTTTCCTTTCTCTCCCTTTTTTGGGTTCATTTTCATGGGGTTTTTTTGGGGTGGCATTGTTGTTGTTTGTGGGTTTTTTGTTGGTTTTGGGAGGGGTTTGTTGTTGGTTGGTTGGTTTTTTTACTATCATGGAATGAAAGATCTTGTCATTACTCCAAAGTGGCTGGTAGAAAGTTTTCTTGATGCATTTAAAAAAAAAATAATTATTCTCATGTTGTATTAAAATAGCTTTGTGCGTATAAGGATAGTGATTTATACCTCACGCGTTTCCTCTGACAAAGACCGTTTCCATTTCCCTTCCTGGGTCTGTTTTGTCTTGCTTGACTAGAGCCTTGTTGTCTTTTATGTAAAGTGCATGTGTGTGTGGAAATATAAATATATGTCCAAGAAAACAAAATACAATAAAAGTGTGAACAAAATTAAATGAATTTGGTTACTGAAATAAGAAAATAATCCCATATTATCACCTTGTCCCCTCTTTCATCTACATCTTGTAGAAAGAATAGCAAGGCCACGACTGTGGTGTAATATTCTTTTATATTTGCATGAGCTTTCTTCAAGCACAGGGAGATGTTTTCCAAAGATCTTGTAGTCTTGGTTTGGAATTCTTCTGCGTGAAGGGAGAATCTACTATGTTTAAAATGTGTGTCATAACTTTGTGAGACAAGTTCATCTCTCAGCATGGAAATGATGCCTTTTTAGCAGTGAAAGTTGATATATGTCATCCGTGGTGCGTTAATAAAACATTCCATATGCCCAGATAGCTGTTTCTCTTTACCTGTAATAAGAATATGTCTGTATCTAATACTGAGAAAATGAAGTTTCAAGTTATTAATAGCTTAAGTTTTATCCTTTTCATGTAAAAATAAATTACACTAAAAAGCAGAATGGAGGGAAATGTTTGGGTTTAAAATGTAGCAAACGGTTAAAATTGGTTCTTTACAGTAGTATACCAGTTAAAACTTTGGTCTCTGTCACAAAAATGTCATTCCAAGTTGACATTTTTAAAAGACAAAAGATCCCAAGCAGTGGAAACCAAATAAAACGTTTAAATAATAGCCCAAGATAAGAATTCAATAAAGTAAGAAAAAAACCCCACCAAACCACAACGAAGCTAATGTGGCCAAGTATTTTGCACCATATTGCAGATGAATGACTCTAAGCTGCATTCTTATATACCGAATACATCCCGCGTGCGTTCAGAGGTGGCTGCTGGAAGCGAGGAGGCCACGCCAGTCTGCTGAGAGATGATGAGCAGCAAAGCAGCAGGCAAATGGTGGATCTTTCTTTCAGGTTTTCCACATAGCTCTTCCCCCAGAGAAAGTGTGTAATGTTAATATTCATAGTATTCCCTGAGTATCAATTATAATATGCAAGACAAGGAAATACAGAATGTAAAAAGTTTACCAAATACAAATTCCGCAGTTGCGTAAGTCTCGAAGAAGTGATATGATTGCCTTCCTTTTCTTGCAAGGGATGGAAAAGAAATAAGAAGAGGCGTAAGAGGCAAAGAGATTGTGATTGACATGGAAAATGACTACGTAGTGGTTTACATGTACTGTACTCTTTCTTTTGCAATCAGGTTGCAGAAAGCATGTGGTACCAGATGCCGATATGAGAATCAAGAGTATGCAGTGTAAATAACAGTAATTTGAACTCAGTATCTGCAGACTTTTTTCAATAAGCCCACAACTTGATTTTAATAGAGAGTATTTGTTAGAAAGTTTAAACTTGCTCCTTCCTACACTTTTTCTTTGAACCTCTGTTTTATTATCTTCCTGCATTTGTAACTGGTTCCTTTACCCACCTTAGGTCAACAGTGATTTTCATTGTGAGACTGTTCCTGTGATAAGTTGATTGCAAGTCTCTGTGTTTCAATGATTACTGCTTTTAGGGGTAAAAACAACCAAAGCAGAATTTTAAAAAGCACTTTGTATTGGTTAAATTCTGCTTTCCTGATTTTCTTAAGACTAAAGTTAAGTCAGTCCTGACTATGTCATCCTAAAGATCTGACATTAAGATACCGTCATCCATTCAGTTCCAGGGATTCTTTAAAATTATCTGCATAATTCCCATAAGAAACATGCAAGAGAAAAAAAAAGCTCCTTCAGGCTTTGAAATTTCTCAAATAATCTCCATCACATGGAAGGCTTGTTTAACAATGGCACCCAATTCTGAAGCAATATCAATGGCTTGCAATTAGATGTTCAGAAAGTCCTTCATAGTTTCTTTTCTTCCATCAGAGATACGTATCATCTTGCAGTCTTTGCATGCGTATGGCAGCTGCTGTCCTCTTGGGCATGATCCAAGTTGTAGAACCTGTTGTTGATGCTAGCGTATGCTGGTGGCCTTGGACAGATTTGGTAGATGCTCACTCTATCAGCTCTTTCAGATTCACCAGGATTACTAGTCTCCAGAGTTTATCTCCTCTTGGGAGACTTTCACACATGCTTTTCCAGTGCTATTTTCTGGCAACTATTTCTCCATCCACATCAATAGGTATCTACAGAATACGCTTGCATGCAAGGTGCTTTTATGACACTGTGAGGTAAGCACAGTCCCTACTCCAAAACTCCTGCTGCTTCAACCTCCTGGCTGTGATTTCTGCACTGCAGGAACACCCTTTACCAAGATCTTTGAAACCCTGCACCTGGCAACAGCTGACAGTGCTGTGTCGAGTCCTGGAGTTTTCATTTGCAGCTATTTATGTAGCTGGCAACATCTAGACTACTTCCATTCATTATACACTTATGTCTTGCTTATGTATGTTAAACACAAGTGTCACTGATCATCAAGTCATGGACTGTTTAATCTCATTAGTCCCTGATTCTGTCTTCAACATAATGAAGGAAAGGCAGGGATCACGTTTACAATTTGTCCTGCTGGAAGTATTCTGATACACCGATATCTATAGCTCAGATCTCCTTGTGCAAAAAAAAAAATAAAAAAAAAAAAAATAGTAATACATGGACTCACATTCATCCAGTCATCACAAATCTCCATTCGCATAAATTACAGCACCATTGCTTGATCTTCCAGGTCAGCTTTCGTATCTCTGGGTCTTCAATGATTTCTTAGGATATCTTACTACTGCAATTTAGAGAAAACCTGATTCCTATGTTTAAAGTGACTGTAATATATATAAAAACAAACAGAAAAACCCCAGTGAATTTCCCCTAGTGTCTGCGGGGATTTCTGTTGTTTGCCTGACCAGTATTCATTCCTGACCAAGCTCCATTTCTTTTGTGGGTTTTGTTTGTTTGTTTTTGTTGTTTTTTTATTTTTCCTTTCCGTTGATATTTCTGGATGAGTAGGTTTTATTGATGTCAACTTCAGTGACTGTCAAGGAACAATCTCATAATTTCCAGCTGCCCCCATTTTAAGAAAATAAATCAAGGACATAAAGGTTTTTAAGACAGTGAATTAATGGAAGCGTAGACTGATCATTCATTATATCAAGCACTGCTTTTGACCTAGACAGAGAAAATGCTGTCTATTCTTCTGCATGTCTGCGAATTCCTTGTTTTTAAGTTTTCCTTTCACCATAATGTGAAAGTACCTTTGTCCTGTGAACAATTCTCCTCAACCAAAATGAGATGAGCTGTGGTGACTAATGGGGAGCTGTGTGAGGGAAGGGAGCGGGCAGGAAGCATTACCAACCGCTGATGCTAGAATTCCATAAATTTCCCTTTCATAGCAGGCATGGCTTCAGTAACGAGGTTCATTAATAGCAGTATTTCCATGATCCTTAATGTCAATTAGATTTTTTCAAGTCAACAAAAAAAATCATCTGGATTGTCCTCATTAAAGTTGGTGCAATTTCTGACCAAGGAATCATATCTGTATGTAATATGAGTAAATCAGCATGTAAAATATAACAGCAGTTTTCAGTGATTTATAACCTCTAGTTTTCTATGATTTTTAATCATTAAAGAGTATGTAAAAACATATTTTATACACAATCTTTTATCTTACATTTATTTTTATATTTCTCCATAGCAATTTATTGCAATAGATATATCACCATTACTATAGACATTTATAGTGCCATTAAAATTCAATGCCACCATAAATTCATGCTCCTTAAAGTGTTGACATTTGTAACAGCTTCCACAAGGGCATATTTTATGCTGAAAGTGAAACTTGGAGTAGAAACTTTTGTTAAATTTAAGATGTAGGCAAGGCAATAAATTCAATAACTTGGGTGACACAAAGTGTGTTATGCCCCACTTTTGTTTTCATTTGCTCAGGCCACTTCAAACCCATTCAGAGTAAAGCACGATATACAAAACAAAATTGTGAAGCAATTATTTACTGGCTAACACACAAAATATAGACAGTACATAAGGAGCTATTTGAGTAAGAGTTAACATCCCAATTCTTCCTAAGGCACCTGAAAGGTCTTTGTCCCAACAGGCATCAGTCAGGAGAGGAGAGGTTGGTCTCCACCGCTCCCTGGGACAGACCGGCAGTGCTGCCAAGCTGCTCTCCTCCACAAGGTCAGTCGAAACTGATGGTGCTGACAGCTCCACCTGACTACCCACTGGCCTTCATCTTTTGTTTCCTCTTTTTTTTCCCCCTGTTGGGATCTTATGCTTTTCTGTGTTGTTATTTTTCCTCTTGAATCCTTGATTCTGTCTCAACAGTCCTATCTCTCTCTCTAATTTTTACCTTCCTTATCTTTCCGCAGACTTTTACAGCCCTTTCTCAGCAGTCTCAGTGAGGTTTAGGTGCTGTGCAGGGTCAGAGCTGGGCTATGCATCCATGATTCACTGTCTGCTAAACTGCCCGTGGTGGGAGGAAGCTTACAGCAGAGATTACAGAGATGGTTATAGCCGATGATTTTGGGTTTATATGTTGGCAAGTGTCTTAATATTACACTTCACAGGGTGGGACTATAAGATTTAACTAGAAAATTTTAAAAATTGACAATTCTGAATAGTGAATGTTTAAGATTATTTAAAGATCATTTAATCTTCAGTTTTTTCCATGTTGACTGAAATCAAATTGCTAGTTATTTGTAAATGGCAGTTTTCACCATTGGGCTAGACTTTGTCTTATGTAATTGCTCTATCTTGGAGTCCTTACCCAGAAAAGCTATCAGAGTACAGCACCAAAATAACTCCTCTTATAAGTGCACAAATGTTTTCTAGCCAATACGTCTATTTGTTATTAGAACTCACTTAGAATCCTCCACTTCCAAGAAGTAGTTTATCTAGTTTCTCTGAATTGTGCTCAAGTTGCACAGAAACAGGCATTTAGGAAAAGTCTCCCTGTAGACTCTCTAAACAGTGTTGTCTCTCCCTTCTAAATGGGGAACCTTACGTTTGCATCTCTTTCTTGCACTGCTTCATCACAGGCGGTGAGCACAAGCCAAGTTACATTTTTTTTTAATCCCTCTCCAACCAGAATCAGACCCCATCCACAGGGTAACGTATTATATGATTTCTAAAGTGAAAAAGTATCTTCATGAAGGTGCCAGAATTCTTTGTAAAGACTTCAGCTGAATGCAATACTTCCCCAAACCTTTTGCCATAATTTCCGAGGGTGCTAAAGCTCACTTTAGCTCTGTAAGAAAACAGCATAAAATCACCACTGAAACAAAACTGGTTTCTCTCCTCCCCATCATCGCAGAGTCAGGCAGGAATCTCTCTCGCTCATATTAGTTTCTTTATTCGTGGAAAAGATAGATCGCTGAGTAAGTATCAGCATGGAGTTTAATGCAATGTGCAAGTGACTAGCGAGTTGACTTTTCTGTTGCTAATGGTTTTTTTACAGAAATTCAAAAATGAAAGTGTGTTTTGACAGTTCAAAGTATCTTTGATAATGGTCAAAATTACCATTAACCTTTACCTTGTATCACCCTAGATTCCACATCGGTAACTCATTTTGACATAGGAGGGAGTAGTGGAGAGCAGCAGTGTGGGACAGGTTGCAAACAAACTACTGAAGAGATGCCTGCTTGGAAATCTCAGCCCCTCAAAGGAAGGCGGGTGTGAATGCCATCAAATCCATCCCTCATGGCTATGCAACAAGGGAAAGGACTGTAGTTTTAGATCATGTCTGGAATTTTGTGAAACGTCTGCCAGTGCTGGCTGCTCTGTCAGTTCACCCTGGAAGTGCTTTCCTTCTGATCTGAGCTGTTCTGCACTTGAAGATTCAATAGAATCCATCATAAACACAGACTTACTGTGGCCCAAACAGTGACTAAGCATGGCTACAGTTGAGGAGAATAATAATCCCATGGGGATTACAGTTGTTGATCAGGAGAGATATCAAGGAATTGTTGGCTCGCATGAGCAATCGTGATGTCTGATGGAAATTCCAGAGATGTTCTTATTCTCAGTCTATTACTAATTAAATGACAGATATAACCAAATGCAAAATGTATTTTTATATATAGACAAGGCATACAATTTATTTATACATAATATGTGAGGAGTGTGCAAGTGTCAGTAGCTTATATATGCATATTTTCAAGACTTCCACTAGTAACAACTAAGAAAAACTGAATGAGTTACAGGATTTCCCGTACAGTATCAAGTAATCAGTCTGTATTAGCAATCACCTTTCACTATGTTTACCAACAGTAGTATTTCTGTGTACCTGTGCACAAACTTGATAGTGAAAGGAAGGTGAGAGTGGCAAAAGTGAAGCAAAGGGAAAGATTGAGAAAGTAAAATATTCACTAATACAGTCATAAGCAGATTTTAGCATCTTTATTTCACGTTATAGGTTGAGATGAGGTGTTCTGAAAATAGAGATTGCAGCGCAGTGATAAAGCATACTACAAAATGACAACTGTACTATAAAACTACTTTAATATTTCAACGTCAGGAAACTGGTATTGCATTTGTCATCATATGGTTTGACTGTGGGTTGTTGGTTTTGTTTTGTTTTGTTTTTAACATGCACCCAGCCACGCAACGGGAAGCTTCCTAAGCCAAAGAGAAAGGAAGATCAGTCAAGTGCTTCTGGCAAAGTCGACAGTAAAGTTGTATTTCAGGAAAGAGAACTTTTTGTCACAAAATTAGTAAGTAAGATACCTGTGTCCCAGCATAGTTCACAGAGGTGCTGCTCTACTCAAAGCTCTCTTTAGAGTCAAAATTAAGAGACCTAGAGGGCTTATGGTCATTAGTGATGCCACAGAACTTTCCATACAAAGTGGCTTGTTAGCACTATGGTTCTGACTAACTGATGTAATTACTTTCAGCCAACTTAAATTACCCTTCACTTTCAATTGTAGTGAGAGATTCTGGGAGCAAAATCTGATGAGGTTAACCAGGAGGAGGTTATAGGATCACAAATGATAAGTAACTACATCAGGAACAAAACTTTGCTAATGGAGGTTTTCCAGTCTGCCGGAAAAGTGTTTCACAAAAAGTGCAGACAGGAAGTTGAAACAGGAGGAGTTCATTTAGGGGGGAAAAAAAAAAAAGGTGTAAATTTTCCAGTTATAAATGTGATTAGGCGTTTGGGAGAATCTTCCAAGAAAGCTTATGGAAAATTCTTTATTGTTAGGAATGTTACAATCAGGTTTGGATATCTTTTACAGCCAAGTTTGGACACTTTTTAAAGAATAATTCTAAGTGATTTCAGGCAATATTTGTTATACAGAAGATAAAGCTTGTACAACAGTATTTTCATTACATTTTATTATATTAATGATAGCATTTCCCTGCGCTCTTGCATCTTAACTCCTGATGACTGGTTGGGCCAATGGACATGACCTTGTCAGCTCAGGCAGTGGGGATGCAGGTGGTGAATGTAATGATCCGGTTTTCATCGGCCGTAGATGAGGGATACTGCAGATTTGTCAATGGCCTCTCTTGCTTTCTCCTGTAACCATGATGTGTATCTTGTTTAGAAATGCTTTCTCATCATGGCCTACTGACTTTATACCACATAACCTTAAATCAGTTTGAACATAATTCACAATATTAGAATGAATAAACCTATCATTTTATTTCCATATTGCGTATAGAATATCTAATCAGTATTTATGATATGTAAGATTAATCCCACTCGTGAGGAGAGGCCTTTATAATTTATTAGTGCCATCACCTTGCTTGAATTATAAACTGTTCACTTCATTCAAGACAGAAAAATCCATGTCTTGGGAATGATCGTCACGCCTCTTATTTGTGAATTTATTACTCTTCTTAACAGGAAAAGTTTAAAGGTATTTTTAAATAAAGGTATTTTTCAGGGATTCTTATTGCATAAAGACTTTGATCATTTCCGTGAAAATGAGGCTGATTTGGCAGAAATAGCCTAGTCCTTTTGGGTCTTAAAAGGCTTTGGAAACATTTCACAGTTGGAGGAACTGTAGATTTGGGCTTAATGAAAGGGAGAGAAGCAAGCATTGTTTGAAATGCGTGTTTTGGGTTGCATTTGATTTGCCTTTACCATAACTCTGCTTGTGATACACATTGCTGTAATGATCCCTGATGCTTTTGAGCTTTATGCCTACAGCTGGAGTTCAACATCAGGCGCTGAGATGGGAACTCCCACTTAACAAATATTAAACCAGATCTGCCTACATCTGGTGAGCTATTTAAAGAGCGGCGAAAGGCTTTACAACTCGGAAAAGCCAAGTTATGCTAGAATAGTCAATATTTTTAAACAGTAAAGAATCCAAGAGACTAAGTAAAGCAGAATGGAAATAGGAAGTAATTATTGTATGCACATCTCCTTGGCTCTAGTCAAAACTAACCTTGTATCAGCAAACTGCAGTGTCTCTTGGCTTGTAGGATCAGGGTTTTTCTTTTCTTTTTCTTACATCATCCTGAGACCTGATTGTCCCCTGAGGGAAGGAGCATTCACAGCATTCACACTCCTTCACAGCTTGCACCAGATCCAGTCACTGCCTTTTAGAGGAACGTATTACACAAAGTGAGAACAAACGCTTCTTTGTCTCTGGCAGGAACAGACATGGTAAATGTAATCAAACACAAATTCTCTTTCCCTGTGTGTTAGTGAGAGGTGTCATGGGGATACGGCTCCTCTGCCATTCCTTTGCAATCAGCAGCCTGGCATTCTAGCAGTGGATTATTTCCCCCCTTCCCTCAATACTCTTTCCTATGCCCCCATCTTTCCCACAAAGTTGGGGATCACTCTGTTCTCGTACTTTGCAATGACCCTTCCGTACAACTAATTGCTAATTAGCCGTTCCCAGCGTCCTTGGAGCCGTGCCCTGCCATGGCTGCGGGGCCGCGTGGGATGGGCATCTCCGAGGAAAGGGAAGAAACTGGCAGCTGTCAGTGAAACACGTGTCTCTGCAGACGGCCGGGATAGGTTTTGCCAAGGTTGCTTTCTGCTGGGTAGAGGCTTAAGAAGGTTTTTGTTCTTTCTGCTGACTGAATGCTTCTAGAAGGATAATGCTGCGTCTCAGTGGAATTGTTTCAACTGAAGAGGTCTTCAGGGAAAATACACTGGTGTTTTGGGAGCAGTTATTGGAGCTTAGATAGAATTCAAATGATGATCCCTACAGCACACGATGATAGGAGTTTCGAAAAAAATTTATTTTAAAATCATTTAAGATTGGATTTAAGGATTAGCTGAAAAAGGGGAGTTGGAAATCGTGTTTATATAAACAAATGGAAACTGCTTTCTACATACTAATTGCAATCACACATTTCTGTTTTCACATTTCATTAATACCAAACTGTTTGTTATCACAGCTAATAAGAAGTAAATCATAATTGTTTTTAGCTATTCTACATAATGAACAAAAACATGATTGCTGTCAACAGTTACACTAGGAATTATATTTTTGCCCAGTAAACAGGTTTCTGCTATTTGTACTCCAGAGGAAAATTCTGTTATGTGCTATTGAAGAATATCCCAATTAAGTAGCATAGAAATTTTATGCTTTGCTATACATTTAGTACACAATAGAGGAAAATTTTGAACTGCAAAAATTATTTAGGCTCAATGTGGAAATTTCTGTAATTGTAAGTAACAAAAATAATGCTGAAAATAATAAAACATTATTCATAATATTAAAGAGTAAAGTCTACAGATGTGCCAAAATGCTTGCCACAGAGGCTGCACATCTACTGACAGAATTAAGTATTGCATTTACAAAAAAAAAAAAAAAAAAATCCTTGAATAGTCCTGGGTTTTGATAAATCCATTATCTGAGGTCGTTTCATGTATCAGGCATATTTAACAGGTATAATGATGAGAGTTGTAGACTCGTACTGTGTGTTGTACAACTGTGTGAAAGAGTTATATGAAAAATGACAAAGTGCATTTCACACTGGCCCTGTTCATGGTACACAACACTTGCATACTTCTTTGCGGTAAAAAAACTTTCAATACATTTTCAGATATATTTCTGTTCTAATGGCACAAGATGTAATATAATATAAGCTTTGTTTATTTCAAAAGTAAGCCCAGAGCACTTGCATATAAAGTAGGAAATAGCCATTAGCTAGAAGTGTATCTAAAATTCCCTGTACAAACAACACAGCAGTAATGTCTGATCTGGAGCAACATCATGGAATCCCAGACTGGTTTGGGTTGGAAGGGACCTCACAGCCCATCCAGTCCCACCCCCTGCCATGGGCAGGGACACCCTCCACCAGCCCAGCTTGCCCAAAGCCCCATCCAACCTGGCCTTGAACACTGCCAGGGAGCCAGGGGCAGCCACAGCTTCTCTGGGCAACCTGTGCCAGGGCCTCAGCACCCTCACAGGGAAGAATTTCTGCCTCACATCTCATCTCCATCTCCCCTCCTGCAGCTTCAGGCCATTCCCCTTGGCCTGTCACTCCCTGCCCTTGTCACCAGCCCCTCTCCAGCTTTCCTGGAGCCCCTTTAGGGACTGGCAGGCTGCTATCAAAGTTATTTTGCACTTTTCCTGAGTGTAGCTTGCTTATTTCCCTTCTTTGTGAGCAGGGATACAAGGACATTTGGAATTGAACGTGAAAGCTAATATGATCGTTTAATTCATTTAACAATTTACATATCCTTTTTTTTTTTTTTTTTTTTTTTAGGTAACTTGGTTTTTTTTCATTGGCTACTTTTGTTCCTCTTAGCTGTAGGACATATCTTTATCCAGCTCTCAAAGGAGCGTGTAAAGGCTAGCAAAGACACTAGTATTAGACACTGCTATTTAGAAAGAAAAGTAGAGTTGCTTTAATACTCTAAAACTCAGCACTTTTCTTTTGCCTCTTGTAAAAGAGCACCAACCTGAAATTCCATACTTTAGGGAAATTTCAAAAGGACTGAAACTGTGCAGCACTCCGAAATAAATTGGTACTTTTCCTTGTGATGATTTTGGTCAGACTATTCTTTCACTGCAAACAAACCAATATATTATCCCTTCAAGAGCTGTTGTCTTGCATATACTGAACCTATGTTTAACAGCTCATCAGAAATGTTTTAATCAGTTTTCATTCCAAATTGGGATGCTATTAAAAATTTAAGATTTTCACATAACTTTTTTTTTGTTTTGAAAGAAAGAAAGTATTTTGAAGGTTCACGATGACCTGATTTGATGTATTTCAGGGTGAGCTGCTTTCCCATGAGTTGAACTTTGTCGTTCAAGTTTGCAGCAACTTGCTTTCTTCCTGTAGCGTCTTGCAATTAGGACTTTAATTTCGCAGGCCACCTTGCGGTGGGTTGTAGGCATTCAGGGAAGAAATTTTGGCCTATGTTGAGCAGCAATATGTAGAAAAAGTGTTTTACATGCCTTTCTGAACTTTTCTGATGTGCTTTGCATTGCTTGTTACGAGCAGGAGACTTG
This sequence comes from Balearica regulorum gibbericeps, assembly GCF_011004875.1. Taxonomy (NCBI): domain Eukaryota; kingdom Metazoa; phylum Chordata; class Aves; order Gruiformes; family Gruidae; genus Balearica; species Balearica regulorum. The sequence continues at coordinate 3,763,197 of NC_046198.1, forward strand.
ATTCAATATGCAAGGGGACTCTGGCACTCTTGGATTCCTATCTGGCGCTGGACATTTGAGTCCAACGGTCACGCTCAGTCTGTGATCACGTTCAGTTAACGATCACTTTCAATCTGTGACCACAAGATACTAAGTGCAAAATCCTCAGTGGTTTGAACATGGCTGTCTGCAACATTTATTCATTGTCTTAATGTGACTTTTCACTCTATTGCTTGTACATATGGGCAGAAAGGATTTATTGCAGAAAACTATGCAAACAGATCTCTCTGCAGTTACCCGGTCTTCTGAAAAGTTGTATATGAAACCGCCTAATTGGTCTTTACATGTTTGTGTGAAAAAGATTTTATTTGGAAAGTGCAGTAGTTGTTTGACCGTAGTGAAGCTGATGTTTGTCTGTCTATGTATGCTCTCATGTGGAAAAACAGTAACGTTGTTTTCATGAGCCTTGAGTTTGCCTTAGGGTGAAACTCCACTCTTTGCACACGATTGAGTGATAAAAACTAACTAGACAAATGCAGATAAAATGCAGCAGAACATAACAATCGGAATTACTGTAATAGTGGCCATCTTGTACTGTTTGTACGATTAGTATGCTGAGAATAATTTTGGTTGCATAATAACTGTTGATTCATCCATGGTGAATTCCTTACCATAGTTTACCATGATTTCTGGTATAACCTCCAGTTTTTATTACTTTGAGATCCTTCTTCAGTAAATATTTGTCTAAACTGAACTTCAGTTAAACACTGCGATAACGGTATAATTTTTTCCAGTCTGCCAGTTCTATTTAAATTTTACTTTATTAGGATAGGAAGTGTGACAAGAGCCGTGGCATTTACACTGAGTCAAATACACGGACAAAATTCAAGTTGGTGCTATAGTGACGATTGTGGTGGAGTTGGAGTTCAGGGCTGTGCCTGTGTGCACACTCAGTGCTCTTTACTCTCAGTTGCTTGTGTGGTCCGGGAACTTCCTGGCTCAGTCATCAGTGGGTGAGAAGATGGAAGGGTTTGAGAGGTTGGGCTGACTTGATTGACTGAACACCCCAGGGCCTTCCCGGTAAAGCGAATGACTAGCTGCTCTGGGACCTCTCCTGGTGGGAATTTCAGGCAGTCTCAGATTCCCCCAGGCAGCTCCTGCAGCGCACACACCAGCTCAGTGCTTCGCTGTCTCGATTAACACCCCGGGTGGAGAGGCTGGCAGTCCCAGAGACTCTCCTTGGCAGTTCCTGCTGCAGAAGTGACCAAAATGTATGCACAGAAGATACTCATTAAACAGTCAATAGAAACCGATCCTGCAGATGCAGGAATGGTGACATAGGACAGGCTTTTGTACATAATTAGGGTAGCCGGATGTTTTGTAAGTGGCCTGAGATCAGAAACGTATCACGCGTTTACATGGTCACGTGGGACCCAGCAGCGCAGAAGAATTCAGCAGAACAATGCTTTGTGGGGTCTTGCCTGGTCCACCTGGAGATGGATTGCAGCGCACTTGTGGTGGAAGCTTCTTTCATGATGTGGACAGACACTGGTGATCTTCTACAAGAGATTTGATTCCCCAGACAATCACTGCCCTATGCAGAGCTGCCAACAGCCAGGGTTTTTTTGTTAGTTTGGTTTGTTTGTAAACAGTCCATGAATGTCTGTGCAACAGAAACAAAATTCTGCAATTGAGTTTGAAGCAGAACGTCCCCTTAGAGTATTCAGTCCCAGGTGAGAATCATTTTTCTTGAAACCAGAAGTGTAAGAAGGCTTGTGGCAACTTCTTGTCAGCCTACCTGCAAGCCGGCTCGGGCGAGAGGCAGGGGCACGGGCCTGAGCTTAATGGGAGGCCTTAGGCCCCTGGGTGTTAGTCCCAGGCGGGGTTGCTCAGAGCTGCTAAAGCCTATTGATGCCCTCAAGGTATGGAACATGGTTTTCCATCAATTTAGTACTGTCAGTTACGTCCTTCTGACAAATGAGATCATAGCACTAGTGCAACTAGAATATCTTGTTTATTCGATGTAGCCCTGATTATTTGGAGAAGACGGAATACTGCACCAAAACTAGCTAGTGGTTTTGAATATAAATAACAATCTATGAAGGCTCCTAAATAAATAATGCCATTAATCCAGAATGTGGTCTTTTTTTTTTTTTGTTTTTGCTTTTTTTTTTCCTGTTGAAAGGAATCAGAAGCAATATTGTGTTATTTATTCCTAGATTAATGTTGCTATAGTAACTGTTGCACCTTATTGTTAGATGTATACAGGAGTTGTAAAGTTACTTGGGGGGAGACAAGAAATTTGTCCAATAATTGGGCTTTTTCAATAAAAGAGGTGTTTGCCTGCCTTGAGAGGCTGTGTATAGCAAGAAATCGGAGAGCTTTATAAAGCGCAGGGCTGGGGGGGCGATGAGAGGAGAGGAAAGATTGTTAGATGTGCAGTGACTTGTATTACACTAAGTTGGCTCATTTTTATCATTGTTTTACTGTGGCAGTTTTGAAATGTAGACTGTGTGGGTAACCATGGAAACAGAAATTCTACAAATTGAGGACCTAAACACAGTATTGTAAGAATCCTTCAGATGTGATTAACTTGATTATTACGGACAAAATGCTGCACAAATCTCATACAGGGTAGGGAAAAACTACTGTTTCACCATGGTCCTCAAACCCCAGAGTTTTCTGCACGCACGTAGAGAGGCTGCTTCGCGGTTACTCAGGTGCAAAACCTAGCTGGGCTGTGGGGTGGCTGGTGAGGAAGTCCTTGAGGTGCTGCGAAAGTCAGCCCCTTGGTTGGAAAGCAACCGCGAGTACTCGGGAAGGTAACTGTTACTTTACCTCCTCAGGCTTCATGGGCTTATTGGAAAGAAGAGAGGACAGGACATCTCCCTCCTACAAAAGCCAGTGATGTTGTTAGCTTAAAGAAGGTCCTGAACAGGTATGAGGAGAGTTGAGAAGAACCTACTTAGCATGAATTCTTTTTTTTTTTTTTTGTATTCTAGTTTAGTTTTCCGGGTTCATTGATGAGTTTTCCTGCACTTTCCAAGGTGGTTCCCATCCTAAAACTGTATGTGCTTACATATTAATATTTTGAAAATTTTTAGCACTCTCTGTTTCTGTAATTGCTGTCCTTTTGAAAATTATATTTACAGCTTAATAGCACCCAAGTCCTTAGAAAACTTTTTCATGTGCAGGTTTGGGTTTTTTAACACTGTGGTTAGTGCTGTGCTACAAAATTATCCCCATCCTCTCCCTTAATTTAGCAGAATTCTAAATTAAATCCAGGTAATTTATTCACTACAAAACTGGGGAAGGGTGGGACATGCACTCAAATGAAACATAAACTTATTCTGGGGTAAGCAGAAAAATAATTGTATTGATTTAAATAAATAAATAAACAAACCCCAACCCAAACCCCAACCTTTTGTAAGATAACAGTGAAGAGTAATTCTGAATTAAAAATTAAGAGGTTTAGACATTTAGAAAATTACAGTGATACATGGAATTTCTTGGACTGTCTCAGGTTTATTAGGGATATTGAAAAGGATAATTCAAACAGTTTAGAAAGATGAGTATACTTTAGTGAAACTTTCTGTTGTCCCCTACTGTACCTTCTTTTGTCAGAAAAAGGTGAGTTGGTCAATTAATCTGTCCCTGATTACTTTTAAAGTGCAATATGTGGTAGGTAACATGCAAGCTGGTTATTACCCTCGATTCTTTTTATGTCACTCTGAATTATTAAAGCAATTATAATTCACTATTCAAAGGACTGAAGGAAGTAATATATGTTTTAAATTTCATGAAACACTTTAGTCATGAAAATCCCTAGTGATGTTACGAGTGGAATTAATGTGCATAAGATGAGCAGGTTTTTAGCTAGCCTGGTAATAAAATGTTGTGGTAGAGTGAAACATGGAAGAATGCTTTATGAATAAAATTTTAAATCTGTATATCTCTGAACACTTTTAGATATAGTATTTACTGTAAAATAATATGGTATATAGCACCCACGGTATTCATTGACATATTTCAAATATTAATTGTTACAGTAAAAATCAAAATGGAACATATATACCGTAGAACTTTTGCATGACAATAAGGTACTTCAGTATACAAGGGTAGTATACAGTAGTGCCAAGACTAGCTCCTGTTTACCATGTCACTTTTTCCTTTTATTTCACTGTAAAATATAAACCTTGACAACTAGAAATCAGAAAAATAACAGTAGCAACCTAAATGTGATTTTGGACTAATAAATGCGGTTAAGGGATGAAATGGTATGGAACTAAATGTGGAACAAAACAAAAATTACTGAATTTCATTATTTGCAATACATCAGTTTTGCACAAGAGTGAGTGCTGTTGCCTAAATCATTCAAACCATTTAAGCAACTGTTTTACTTTAAAAAACTGTGAGTCATGTTATTTGCAGCTTTATAAAAGTCTTTGAAAGGCACAAAAAAGGAAGGATATATAAAACAGAATTTTACAGGCATTTGTGTCCCAAATATACATGTTCTGTGAAATAATTTCACCAATCTGTTGAGATAAAAATATATTTTGAAAAATAAACTTCATCAGAGTCAAAGTAGGGACGTTGTTCTGTTGCTTTAGCTATTGCTTGCCATGTTGGTGTAGGGCTGTTATCATGGAAAGAGCAGCGTTTTGTGTTCTACGAGTCTGCAGCTAATTTGCAATAGACCGTTGCTGATTTATAATAGCAGTACTAGACATATGTAGAAAACATTTCTTCTGGAACTGTAATTGAATGTACAGACACAAGAGAATACAAAAGTTTCCCAAAATGGCCATTTTATTTCTACAGCTACTTTACTCCAAGTGGTTGACTTTAACCGGAACTGTATAATGCGCATTCTAATGTACATAGGCCTTTCACTCTCCTTCATCTGCTCTGTTCAGCCCTGAAGGTAAAATTTCCTACAGCATATGATAATTCACTCCTAAAATAAATATCTGCATGTGCAAGCGGTGTAATTAAACTGACAAAGTTCTAACTAAGACAAGTATATCGCTGGCAGATTCTGTTCGCAGAATGTCGCTTAGAATTGCCGACAATGTGCAGGTATATTTGTATTCTCAGCTGCAAGCGTGGATAATTCTTTTCATTGTTTGAGGTGACTGTGCACTGCAGCTGCAAAGTACACTGCAGAAATAATGGTCGTCGTACAAAAGCTTCCTGTGTGCTGTCAATACAAATGGCTTGCAGATAGTTTTTCAATTGCCTCTCATTGTGACATTGCAGTTCCTAAGCTGTTGAAATCAGCTTGCAATGGTCTATCTACCAGGGCAAATTTTGTCCTCCACCTAACCCTGAAAGCAAGGCTAATAGCTGTTCAAGAGGCCAATGGATCTTAATAAAAAATGGAAATGGTTTTGCCCCTTCATTTTAATTAACATTATGTCTACATTTCTATGATAATGGATAATTAAGTGAGTTACCTTGACATTGGAATGTTCTTGGAAATAATTTACTATGCAATTTCATTAGGTTAAAGACATTTGTCTGTTTTATTTTGAATGGAAGTTTCATCATAAATATTTCTGAATATGATTTATACATAAACTAATTATTATTCACAGAGTCAGGATTTTACAAACCGCAAAATTCACTGTGTGCATACTAAAACTCTTTTTCTGATCGTACATATAACCCATCTCATCTATTTCTTCAAAGAAACATTCCTTTTTTTCCTGGCGCCTCCGATCATCTGTTATTCTATAAACACATCAAGAGACAGACAAGCATTCTCATGGAATATTATTATTTTGGGGACAGCAAAGCAAAAAGTTTTCCTCCATAAGGGTTTGTTTATTACACTTCAGAGAAAAATGTTAATCAATCAAAAGTGTTCTTCAATAAAATCTGAAAGAATTATTTTACCTATGTTTATTCACCAAAACAACAGAGCATATGCTTTTCAAGCAAACTACGGCATTCCCCAGTCCCATCCTTGTTCAAGCACAGCTATGTTGTAGAATATATTCCCTTTACCAAAAAAAAAAAAAAAATTATAAAATGAGCTTTCTAGATCTAGTGATATTCATATCTTGTTCTTAAATCTTCTTGCATATCTAATTGTAAAGCAATGGGGGATGCATGCAGGCATGTTAGGTCCCTTTTTTTTGTAACGTACCATCAGAAAAATACTTCCGTAGCAGTGCTGTCCCTCAGGTTCTCACAGGGCCGTGACCTCAGTTCAAGGAAATGCTTACCTGTGTTTTGTTTGCCCTGTGGACATACTGTAAACTCTACCACAGAACTTCTATATTTTGAGAGGTGCCCATAGCTCACACAGATAGTGATAGAATGGCAAAATGTTGTACTATTTTTTGTTTAATAGGCAAAATTCTATCAAAATATGCATTTCAAATATCCCTTGGAAAAGGTCATTAAAATTAAAGACAATCATGTATTCGTAGTTTCTGATAGCACTGTCTACTATGTGAGAACTAACAGGAGACCACAATTTCCTTCAAAGGGCTTGTTGGTGACATTAGTCTTCAAATATACTGACAAAGAACACTTTTAATGCCAGCTTTGTCGAAGAATTTTTGAGAGATCTGCTACTTTTGTGATGCTAATTACCAACTGCATCATGGAAACAAATTACACATTTGTTCCTTCTAAAGTATAATAAACGATCCTGTTCCAGCACTGCTGGTTTGCATACCATGGACAAGGAGAGGGGCAGGTGATAAAGAGAAAGGAAAGAGAATAACATTTTGAGCACAAGTACTTTAGGACAGTATTTAAATATACAATGTGATACAGTGATCTGTGAAAGAACGTTGCATGTGGTATTACTGCAGACAAAACTGTAGCAGTAATAAGCAGACTATGAAATGGTACAAGATTATCAGATGTCTCTTGGAAAACACTGTTTGGAGTGTAGTTTAGTAACATTTTTCTGTCTGTTAGAAATCTTTCCGAAGCCTAATCCTGCAGTTGATTCTCTCGCTGAAGCTGGAAATTCAGGACCTGGGGGTAGTTGCGCTACACTTTGCCATTGATTGAATCGTCTGTTAGATTCATGGGAGCAAAAGGGCAATTTAAGTTTTCATAACACAGGTGAATTCATGTGTTAATACTTGAGATGGACCAATCTGTAATATTCAGTGACATATTTTTCTGTGTTTCTCAGCTAAAATCTGGACATAGTTCTGGATATAGTTCTTTGTTACTGTCAGTCAGCAGAAAATATTTTGAATTGCACGCGAAAATGTCTTACACGCTAGGTAAGCGTTCCTTCGTAGATATCTGCCGTGAGCTGAAGAACCATTTTCAGCTTCCAGCCATTTCATTGTTTTGAGCCTGATGCAAAATTCCGGGCTTTTTCAATAAACAGGCAGCAAACCTGCTTCTTGTTTAGAAATAACATTTTCAGATAAAGTAAGAAAAGATTAAGAAACGGAAAAGGAGGATACAACTTTCTGAGGAGGTCCCATGCCAGAAAATACTGCTTTAGATTTCCATAATAATTCTAGAACATAACAAATAGAATTGAAAATCCAAGTCAAAAGTGGTTGAAAAAGAGAGCTCTCCTTAATAATGAGTGCTAACTTTGTGCTGAAAAGTTTTTTCTGATGCGTGACCGTAAAAGCCCAGTGATGCCATATTTCTACATGGTACCATAATCTGAAGCGCTAAGTCATACGGATTCTAGGAGATGGCCTAATATGTTGTCTGCAAGGCACATGGTTCTTAATTTTAGACAAATTTTCACGCTTTGGAGACTCACTATAATACACAGATAATAAAAAAAAAAAAACAATAAGAAAAATAAAGCATATTTTCTCTATTGCTACACATGAGTATTTGGGGCATGGGTGGTGTGGCCTGTGGATTAGTCTTTCAGTGGCAAAAAGATAAGTACTGCACTAGCTAATTATTACTCCTGTTGCATTACTTAAAAGTCAGTATACAAGTGTTTACCGTGATCATACTGTCCTCACAGATAGCTGACACCTGAAAACCTTTTCATTTGTAAAACAAAAGCAGATTTGAAAATCTTTCTGCATTTACCTGAATACAATAAATGATTCGAAGTCATTGCATGCAACAAGAATCTAGCCTTGGTAAAGCTGTTTTCCTGAATTAAAGCCCAATACAGATACTTTGTTCTCAGCAGTCAACAATGATGGTAAGACTTTTTCTTCAGGCCAGCATAACTTCCCTTCTGTGCTGAAGACTGAACTGCTTCTCCTTGACCATCACCTGGCCCCGCTGCAGAAGTAGTTTGGCCCCAACCAAATTCTTGTTCCAGCCATTGCTCAAGCGCATAATGAATTAATTCCAACAACTTGCACGCCCTTGCTCAGTGTGCCGCGGCAGCAAGTCGTTTTCTGCGTCAGCTGCTGATTTCATGCTGGCGCCCTTTCATGCTGCGGGGGGTGTGATAGAATCATAGATAGAATCGTTTTGGTTGGAAAAGACCTTTAACATCATCAAGTAGGCAGCAGTTGTACAGTCAGGTGTTGGGCAAAATAGTCTTGAGTGGCTTACAGGAAAGTGAGTTGGTTTTAGTATCACTCTCAGTTCTATTCTGTCTTAGAGGCCATCAGCCATAGGATACAATGATGATTAGTAGTGCTATTAATCTGATACAACAGCTGAGAAAGTGTTTCTACTAAAACATTTGAGAGAAACCAGACAGGCAAATAGTTTGCTGCTTTATCATCTCCTTTGCTCAGTCCACTTCCACCACCCCTTCCTGCATTAACCAATTGAAATAAAGAAGGTTTTAGGATCCTTCAGGTTTTGTAACCCTGCATCCCACATGAAGGGCTCCAGGCCGCCTGCCTCCCGTGTCAAACGCCTATTCTCCTCCATAGGTGGGAGTTTGGAGAGCTCAGTGAGCCGCCACCTTTTAAAATTTAGATTTTGTGGGATCCCTCATTGGCTGGCTCTAGGGACTGCTAGTGGGCCAACACCTGTATGACAAGCAGCCAAGGACACCAAGGCGCTGGAAAGTCCAGCGGGTTGTCCACGTGACTGTTGGCGCAGATAACAGCGAAGCTGTCATCTTCGGTTCTTCTGCAAAATGAGTATTCAAGCCTCTGTATGGCACTGAGCCCTGTGGGGAGAGGGGAGAGCAAGAAGAAAAGAAGGGAGTAAGAACGGTGTTCCAGTCTGGGGAGACAGAGTGCCCAAAATGAAAACCTCAGATTGTTCACGGAACTAGAAATCTAATTTCTACATAGCCTGTAGTGTGCTGCCAGTCTTGTTTACAAAGCCTTGGTAATTGGGTGAGTAATTTTTCCAGGGACTCTGTTTTATAATGATTGTAAACCTAAGATTTCCTTTAAGCTCCTTCTGCCCACCCCCATAAGACATCTTATTTTAGGCAGCAACCAGAAAAATAGTACCTATTTGTGCTTGGAGCTCCGCAATCATTACGCTTTTACTGCAGAGGGACGCGCTAAAGAACAATTCCTATATCCCTTTCTTGTTTGGTTTTTCCCCTCACAGTCCCTTAACAAGGAAATAGTCCAGGTTTGAATTTTTTTTTTCTCCTTTTAAATATTGAATCATACATTGACTTTAATGGGAGCAGTGATGGATAATGCTAATTAATTAATAATTAATACTGAATAATTCCTAGCCTAACTTAAGATAAGAATCTGCAGTACATCAAGAACCACCTCACATTGATAGGGCTATTTAATAGAGGAAAACTAAAATGAGCACAATATTTAAGTTTCTCTCTAAAAACTGTCCCTATTGCCTTTCTGCTCTCTATAAAGATTTTCCTTCCATCAGTATTTCTGATTTGTCATTAGGCCATCTAACTGAAATTGATATCAAGAACTTTACTTATATTTTCATGGGGGAGTCAGGCTTGCCAAACCTAAATAAAATGGAAGATTTTTAGAAAGGCGAATGACTGAATCAGTTTGGTAATATGGATGCTGAGAGAAAAAAATAAGATTCAAGATAAAATTATAGCAGGATGTTTTTTTCTACTGGAATGTTTTATCATATACTTTGGATACTATATAACTTATTTAAAAAAAAATCTAAAAATTAAAATATTTATGCAATGCTAGCCACATTCCAGTGTTAGAGAAGTACTTCATTTATTAGCATAGACACTGATATTGAAAATGCTATAATGTAGCCCGTGTTTTGCACACTACTGTTATAAGAGAAATTTTCATGCACAAATGTTGAAAGCATCTCACATGCATAAATAAGAATCAGCTTTATAACCTCATCTTTCATGCTTTTTCTTTCATATGCTGCAGCTAATATGATGTACACAAAGATTGCCTATGACTCTCAGATTCATTTAAATATATTTCTAGGTTTAATTCCTGCTGAATATTCTTTCTTCATAGAGAATATACAAAATCAAAACTATTTTTGAGATCTTAAAGGAAAATCAGTTTAGATTTTTTTGGGGGAAAGATGTTTGTTGGTTTAACCTTTGTGAACATCTGGATGACGCAAAATACAGAAGAGGGTGCAAATTGAGGAAGTTTGCCTGCTTTTTGGAAGGAACTGTGTCCATGCTCTTTCTGTCCCTACGTAATAGAAGCCTCATTTTTTGAGCCTGCGTCCTCACTCCTGCTTCTCTGAAAACGTCAGTGTTGGCATCTGCCAAGTTGTTTGACTCCAGGTCTAATGTCAATGTGATAGAGAAGTCTTGCCATGCTAACAAAAAGTTTATCAGAGTCCTAGAATCCTTGTATGAAAGAAGTCTTTTCTGTCTGTCTTTCCTTTTTTTAATAGAACACAAAGTATGAAGGCTCATCTGAGTAGGAAAGATTCATCAAAATCTCTAATTAAATACATGACAGCTGGTGAATTAGAGCATTTTGTCTTAGCGCTGCCATCCTATAATACTTCATAATCCTGAGAGTCCAAAGTATGAATTAATTATGCTTATAAGTATCCTGATACCCAACTAAAGGGGAACAATAATCAAAAGCAACCCTAAAAGGTCTCCGAGAAGGTAGGCAGTACTGCTAATAACGAGCAACTAGGACCAAACTATTTCCAGATTACTAGACTGTACTTTGGAAATGCTTTGCTAGAGAATATCAAATATATAAGCATATATAAGACTATTTGGTTAATGAAACTGCTTGTTTTTTAAATAATGTATTAAAAAAAAGCCTTTTTAAAAGCTATGTGTTAAATACTGTTTCCTAGCACAAGGCAATATTATAAACCTCAGCCTTGCAAAGATAAATATGGTTTAAAAAAAAATAATAAAAAGAGTCATGGTTTTAGAGCAGTCTTGTCTCCAGGAAGTGGAAAGTTAGAGGCAAGTTTGTGCAGCTGCTCACATGTTGTCAGCTTGTTTTGATTTGCTGGTGAAGAGGTTTTGGTTGCTTGGTGTTACTTTAGAGGCAAAGGAACAGAACTAAAGTAGGAATTTTCATCCTGCAGAGTTCAGGGCACTTAGAATATTGTTCAACTGAAATATTCTGAGTTTGGGGCATTTCATTTTTGAACATTAATAACCAAAGACTAAATGTTCCACTGAAAGTAAATACTTTGTTTAAAAATTTTTGCTCCATCCATAATCCAGATCTGAGAAAGATATTTCTAAGGAAAAACTTTTAAGCAGCCATAGTGGTTTGTATTAATCTTGTTCTCAGGGTTTTTTTTTCTCCTGTCAAGACTTAAGGGTTGTTTTTTTCCTTGAGGCTTTCTAACTTCAAGTCTTCTAATTAAAATATATCTTACAAAACCTGAAGCATGTATCATTAGATTTCTATTCCTGTAAGTTTTGAACAAAATTGGACTTGTATGATAGGTCTTACAAGCATTTCACCAGCCGTCTTTTGTAGCTTTTCTAGTTTCCAGCATTAGTGCAAAATGGATCTTTTCTTTACAATTTATCTTTCTGTCTGTTGCTAATGTTGATTCATTGATTTTTATTGGTTATTAAGAGGCCGTGCAATTATATTGAAAATGTGTGCGTTCTTGGCGTTTTGGATAGCCTCAGAACCCACGTAGAGTGAATTCCTGATGCGTGAGGGGTTTTTCTCATCTCGGTCAACAGATGTGGTGATATTAGTATTGTGGCTGAGACTGAGGAGATGATTAATTTCAGACAAACTTGGCCTAAAATTCCTGAGAGTTTCTATAGTCCTGAGTCACGAACACTTCTGTGGAAGTATGCTATAGCTGTCTTTTGAAGTTGCTTTGTTTCAATCCGCTGAAATGGCTATTTATTTACCACAGTTGCTAACTAACATTGTTCATGAACTAGCGCCTGATTCCTGTTGGCAATCAAGAAGCCCGAGTAAAAGTACAGTTCCTGAAATCCAAGTGTCAGATGCTTTTTACCTAGTTAATAGATATACTCTGTGTGGAACAAGAGAGAAGAAAGATGCCAAACATTTCTCATGATTAAGACAACAACAAATTTATTAAATTCTGTTTGTAACAAACAGGGTGTTCTTGAGAAAGGTGCCCATTCAGTGGTATGCTCGAATGGAGCAGGAACCACTGAATATCTTTTAAGTAAATGGATTTCTGTCTTGAAGGGTTTTGCTTTTTTTCCTTAATCCATCTCCTAATCTGCCATTTTGATACATGAAATTGTGGAAAAGACTGCTGATCTTGGATCAGCTTACATAAGAAAGACTTTCACCAGATAAGACATTTTCATCACTCTGGTAGAGTGAATAATAACTTGCCATATCTTGAGAAAGGCTTGGCAGGAGATTCTCCATTGTGTTATCTGGTTAACAGTAGTCAGAAAACTATTCGGATTTGTCCTTTTTTGTGGGCTTTGAAAAATCCTCCCCCCCCCCCCCCTTTAAAAACAATGGAGATGTTTGTGGGTGGTTTGGGTTTTTTAGGGGTTGCTTGGGGTTTTGGATTTTTTTTGTTTGTTTGTTCCTGTGGTTTTTCTGAGGGTTTCTTCTTGTGTTTTGTTTTTACCCTGTAGTGTGCTTTCTAAAAAATAAATATCATAGTACCATAGAATCATTCAGGTTGGAAGGAACTGTGGGAAGTCCCTAGTCCAACTTCCTAGTCATTTTAGCTCAGAAGGCAGTCATTGTGGCCAGGTATGATTTAACTTTATAAATCCAGGACAACTGTTCTGGTTTTGGCTTTCCTGCCACCTTCCCTGCATGCGTGAGCAATGAGCACATCTATCTTCCTCCCTTGTAGCCTGTCTTTGCTTCCACCTCCAGCGTACATCCGATTTTGTTGGAGATCAGTCATGACTTCCCTGCTTTTAGCCCAGTCAGTCTCCTGCTATCTCTATTCCTTTCCCTGAATACCCGGATGGACCGGTGTGCGTGGAGGGGTTTGTCCTAAAAGACCTGCCAGCTGCTTTGAGCTCCCTTGCTCTTCAGGAGTGCCTGAGATCCTCTCTACCAATTTCCTGAATAAGGCAAATGTTATTTGCCTAAGTATTTGTCCATATGCCTTGTAATTTCTACTGTTCCTATCTCTCTTTGACTCCCCAGGCTCCTTATCTGGACTATGCTTTACAAAAAACATCAAACTGTCCCCTGAAAATGTTGTGATGACATATTATGGTATACATAGTCCCAGAGGAGAACAGTTGTTTATATAACAGAATGGGTATACGATTCACTTCCATAAGGCACCAAATCAGTTCAGCCAGACGCATTTCAATCTTGAACTAAGACTAAGTAAAATGTTTCAGTTGATTTTGACATTGAGACGTATGTCTGAATAGATAATATCATAACATTTCTTTTCCAGTGAATACATCAAAGGGAGGAAAAAAGTATACGTTAAAATTTGTCTAAACTTCATATGGGATGATCTGGAATGAAAATAGATATACATGTATCAGAAACTTTGACAGGGAACTTAAATTTTCTGTTAGGTTTAGTTAACAGTTACAGTGCCAGTAGATGGCACTCAGGAATCTATAATGTTGTTACGTATGGGGCTCTCTGTGACCAGTGCGGCGTGATGCTTTGCAGTGCTGGGTGCAGCTGGGACCACACACCAGTGCTTTCATGACTTCTAATGGACAGAAGCATTCACAGCTAATGGGAACAACCGACTGATACCAGAGATGACTGACAGGGTGCATGATGTCATATTCGTACACGGTTGGGAAGATAGCGAGACCTGGTTTAAATGTTCTGAACTATTTACTGTAAAGAGGGCTGCAATATTGTTTGCATATTAAAATCTTGTGTTGGTTTATTTTGTACTGGGATCTAATAATGCTGTCCAGTGGCAGAGATTGCATCATTTAATCAGTTCAGTTTTGATTACAGCTACCAGCAGTAGACTCAGAGTTGTCAACTGTAATTAAAATGTAAAAAAAACCACCCCAAAATCCAAGAAACAAAAATCAGTTCAGAGATAATTAAGGCTGAGAAACATTTATTTTCCTGTGAACTTTTGTACTACTGTGCTGAGGGAAGCTGGATATTGTCTGTCTTCAAACATCTACTTCCTTGAGTTGTTTAGATCTGGGGTTAGAGCATTTCTATCTTAGTGCAGATTTTTCTCAATGAGTAATACAGATAACATTTGAATAATTTGTATTAATACTTATGGGATTTTTCAGCATTGCAGTATAACACAGGAATACTTTATTCTGATTGTGGTCATGTTTAAAGGAACCTAGGTACTTTGCAAGCAAAGATAAAAACGTTGCAGTGGCCTCTTTACAGGTACCACCGGCCCTTTCTCCTACTGCGTGCACATTTGGGACCAAAAAGATAACACCACTATCTTGTATAACTAGCAGATTTACCCCCCTGGCCTCTACTGCCTTGGATTTGTGTTTTGTCATCTTTAGAAACAGATCTGAAATGAAAAGATAGAGTTAAGAAGGGTCTAGCCCTGTAGTCTCCAATAGAAGTCGTATGTTTATAAACTTACAAAACTCCACCATTGCTGCTTTGGAAGGCTGTGTCAGAGGCGTGCTCATTCGGTGGTTAGAAACCTTTTATTAGGGATCCTGAAGTTATTCTTGGTCTTTTTATCTGTTTTTGCACAACGTCATTTAGTTCAAATATCTTTTCCCCTTCTCTGGTCTGCACGCTCCTTGGGTATTTTTCAGGTACATCTTCTCAGTAGACGTAGTCCCCCTCTGGTTTTGTTTACTAAACAAGCTAAACTCTTCATGATCTCACAAGGAAGATCTCCTTCCCCTGATGATCCTAGATGATGATATATTATTTTTTCCCTTTATTTTCTCCTGTATTGCCAGTTAGAAATAGCACAAATCCCTGAAAAACAATGTATATTTGCAATCCTTTCACATGGATGCAGTTGTTACTTCAATCCTATGCGACATCAATCTTGAGAAAAATTCATCTGCGTGGATAACTTCTCTTGTATACATCTACATCTGATTGGACTGCCGTTCTCCAGTCAGTCCAGAAGTAGCTTTTCCATAAATATAATTTTCCTTGAGGTACGTGTCTAAAACAGGTCAGGTGAATTGTTCTTTAAACATCCCTCTTCTTTTTTGAGTCTGGAGGGGTGCTAACCACTGTGGAAGTCTTAAGTCAGCAGAAATGAATCTTCTCTTTTGTGACTGCCCACTGTTCCACACAGCACTCTACCTGCAGGCCATGCAGCTCAGCAGGGTGGAACAAATTTTTTTTGGAGCAAATGGTTAAGCTTTATTGCGTCTAAAGATGAAAAAAGTTATTCATATGCCCAAATGAACTACTGTACTGGAGTCTTAGTCCAGAAAGTACATGCACATCTGAGACTTTCCAACACTGGTAATGTTATTTTTAACAAGTCCAGATGAAGCAGGACTGAGAAGTCCTGGGTAGACACGACCTGAGGATCCATACCGTTTTTAAAGCCTGTACTAAAGAGAAATGAGTAGAATTTTTTTTTTTTTTAATGTAGATGATGATTTGCTTGAAATATTCTGAACCATCAGCTTGGCAGGATCTTCATACACTTTTGTTAACTAATCAAAGACAGATTGTAGTCAGAAGCCATATCTAAATTTATTAAGAAAATTAATAGACCATTTAAATTTTACTAGAATTAGGCTAAGATACAATAAGCATTTGCACCAGCAGCTATTCATTAGCTGTACCATTGACCTGGTGCCTGGGTGTGTAATGAGAAATTGACAGCTCGAGTTGAACGGAGACAATAGTGCTCGTACCAGCGCTTTGAATCATTCGGGGAAAAAGACTAATATTATACATGTGTCAGGTTTTATTTTTCTTATTAAGCCCTCTGTATATTATAGACTGCAAAGTCAAGGTTTGGAGGGTTATCTTTACCTAATCCAGGATTTTTGCTTCCTCCTCTTTCTGTAAATCTCTGTACGGTCTTGCTCTAAGAGAGAATTTTACTTATTCATTTATTTATGTAGCATTTTTGGAACGTGATCGGCTTGGTGAGTGTCGAGAAGCTAATTGTGTTTTTCCCTAAATGTATCAGTCTTTCCGAGTTAGATTACCATGAAAACAGATCCTTGCAAAATTTCAGCACATTGTTCATGGGTTTTAGCACAATTAAGGCTTCACAATAATCTCTGTCTGCCTTATGTTGATATTTTTAAATCTAATGAAAATTTACACCCCCCCCTTTTTTTTTTTATTTACTGTGTGACTTTTTAAAGCCTTCATAGGGCTTATGGCAGGATATGATACTTCCTTGAGGTTAGTTTTCACTTTCAGAGAAACTACCTTAGCAAGCTTTACCAGGAATAAATGTGTGCAGTTGGGATTAGCTCACCCAAGAGTACTTACTGTTCAGCACTTTAAAGAAGATTATATAAGTGAAGTTCAATTCTTTTTAAACTTTTTTTTTTCCTGCTTGGAATTGCAAGCATGATCAAGAGCAAATTCCGTATAGGACTGACTTGTAAGATACAATAATTCTGAATCCTGGAAAACAAGATGACCTGTATTTGAAAACCTGATCATCATTCACAAATGTATGCAATGCTCAATTTATATACTGTACTTTATAAATAATTTTAGGAATGGCATTGGTGATTTGTTGTTCTGTGGTCTAAAGACAAGAATAAGGATTAATAGTGAGCTCAGTACAGTTTGTGCTTTTTGTCACGCGTGGCCAAATGAACACGCATTTAAAAAATAAAAATTCCTCTGCCATTTTAGATGATATAAGCAATTACAAATCAGTTGTACAGCGCTGAGAAGTTTTCTGTTCCTATTTTCCAAATACATTTAATCTCCAGCACATTGGTATATTGGTCCTTGGCATCAGCCTCAACCCTATTCGCATATTAACTATCTTGCGATGCCGGCAGCAACCAAAAATATTTGGCTTAGGGAAAATAAGCCATTACTTTGTGCATCAACTTTCTGCTGCCTACTAGCCATGGGTCCTCTGTGCTGCTGATTCTTTTCAGAAGCTGTCTGATTCTCCGGTGAGTTAGGATTAGGGCAGAATTTCATTAAGGCACACGGATTCGCAATTCTTCACAAATCATACAGTGATGGCTGCACGTGACTTCTGCCGCAGTTCTCATGTGAAGAGAAGACTGGTTCTGGGGTGAGGTTAATGGAGTGGATGGCTTTCGTGGTTTGGGGTAGCAGGCTTTGCTCCCAGCCTTCCTGTGGATCTCCTGGGAACGTTCCCTCCTCTGCGCTACTGCCCAGCTCTCCATGTTTCTGAAAGCGCAAGCCATGAAGCTGAACTATTTTGGGTTTGGGCCATCTGGCTTCTCTATGCCTTTATTTCTTTGTGGAATCCAAATGAGTTTGGTCCCCTGGTAGATGCTGGACGCCAACAGGAAGCGATACGGTTGACAGTACTGCCAGCAATTCAGGACAGACATTTCAAAGCAAGCCAGTGTTTATCTGCCAGCTCTAATACAATATTTAGAGTTACGTTAGAGTGGCAAAGCAAAACTTAGGTGAGTGAATGTCACTTCTCTCCCTGGCCCACAGCTTCCAGGGTTTCTTATCTTCCTCTCTTGTTGCTCTGCAGACACAGTCCTTGTACTGTATTCTCTTCACCCTCTGTTGCCAATTCACGCGTTCTGCGTTCATGGCTGCCAGTTGTTAAAAGTTTGTGTCCAACTAGCTGGTCATCTGAGCCAGCTCTGTCCCGCAGGCAGGCAGCTTTTCTAATAGTGTGGTCCCACCAGGCTGAGCCAGCCTACAGCCCTGCCGGGTTTTGCCATTCTTTTATTTCAGAAAAGCCTTCAATCCCTTCGGTCCCAGTAGGTAAAAACAGATAGTGAGTGAACTGAATCATTTTTGTTCTATTTCAAAACTATTAGAGCTATTTCTACAGGAGCTGATGGCTGCTCTACAACTGATGGGAGAGGTTATAAAGGAAAGGAATGAATGTTTGTTTTTACATTACTTTTAGTGTACTTACACTATGTACCTTATAGCTTGTTTTCTTTCCTATGATGTTTGGGCCAATAAACAGTGATCACAGACACTGACCAACCTTTACGGCTCGTATGAAGCAACAAATCTTTGAAAGCTTCAGCGTTTCATCCTGAGGAGGAGCAATCATTCTTCTCATATTTTTCCTTCCTACTGAAGGCTGAGATAACTTTTCTTCTGTTGCAGACAGAGCTGACATCTCAGGAATTCATAATTCCAATGATTATTCCAAAACGTTTAAGTTATGTTACTAACAGAGAGACAAAAGGTGGGATAACAGTGTATGTGTAATACTAGAGTGTGCCCTCCCTTTTTGTCTGCCTCAGGCTTTGCTCGGGCCTGTTGCAGGAGTCCGTGTAGAACTAGGAGAGGCAGAGACCTCTAATCGTACGGAGCAATCATTCCGGTGCTGGAAGGATCTTAATGATGTTTTACCACCTAAGAGGGGGATGAAAGGAGAGCATGTGTACACCTGAGCATGTATAATTTAAATGTAATAAAATCACAATATGAGTTCTAAGTAGAAAAATTAGCATCACTAATTATTGCTTGCTGACTATTGCTGTAAGCTTTTCTTCTTTTTTTTTTTTTTTTTTTAAAAAAATCCATGCTGCTAGTGGATTCAGGTGTCAGGATAAATACCTGACGCTGCATGTACTCAAATTTCTGGCTGGCACCAACTTCAGATCCTTCTGTCTGTCAATTATATGTTGCACAATTTGATTCAGGGCCGCTAAGAGGGAAAGGCCGGGCAGCAGGTGGGCATCTAAAAGTCCTCATTATAAGGGGACCCAACCTGGTTTTATTTATTATTCTGTCATGAAAAAGTACAATATGAAATGGACCAAACCATCATAATTAGTGTGTTGTGCAGATAGGGTGAGGGATTAGAATCCTTAGGTTCCACGTGCTACTCGTACAGTCATGCCTTTTCTGCTGAAGAGAAAAGTTGTGAATAACAGCAGCACCAAGCCCTCCTTTGCTGCTGCAGGAAGGCCTCAAGGTTACTAAGCGCATGTGTGACATAAATGCAATAGAGCATTTTAATTAGATTCTTTCACCAGAACTCCTGACCTTCTGTGTAGCACATTAATGTATTTTACTAATTATAAATGCAATTAAAAAGTACTGAAATAAAATTAGGCTGATCTATCTAATTTACATTAAGCACTTTCAAATTATGCAGATTTTCAAAGTCTTTTTCTTTTTCTTTCTTTCTTTTCCTTTTTTTTTTTTTTCTTCCCAATTTGTGTTTCAGGAAAAAATTGTCTGCATTAAAACAGCTGGAAAACAACCTTGTAGCAAAACAAATTTCTTTTCTGTGATTATTCACAGTGTGCAAGTTAATTTTCTAGGCAGTAATGTGCTTCGCTATCATTAGGGTAGTGACTCATACAATGGAACCCATATGTGCACTGGATGCAGTGGTGGTTACGATACCGGGCGTGTACTTCTCCATTTTTTCCTCATGGGAATTGGGTTCAAAGGCTAACTAGGAAAGAAATACTGATATAATGGTCAAAACCAACAGATTTATAAGCAGTAAAGAAACATCAAAACCAGCGTGCAAATAATACAGGGAAAACATCTGGTGCGTTCAGTCATTAAAACAGGCTGACTGTTATCTCTGCCATCTATATTATTTTGGTAATACTTCCATAGTATCTTAGAGTTTTAGACATGAAAGTAGAAAAATGACAACATTTCATTATTATTTTTGTCAAGCATCTAAATGAGGGTAGGCACTGTGCAGAGCACATAACACAATCCTTACCCTGAAGAGCTTATGATCTCATTTCAGATGGGCTGCAGGAAGAGAGGGTAATGCTAAGTAAGGAACAGAGATAGAAAGAAGCAATCTTAAAGTAGAAAACTTTGTAGAGCTACTCAAGCATTTTAGTTCATGTTGTTTATCCTTAAACCTTTCTGTAATAAAGGATTAATTTATAATACGTGTGCATTTTAATGAAAATTGTCCAGTTTTTTTGCCAAAAAAAGGAAGCAAAAGTGCCTCAGGTGTTTTATCCTATTTTAGTCTTTCCATAAAGAAATGATGTAAAACGTAGTGGAGAGCAAGAAAAACTGAAATACAAATGGATTAGAGTGAATGAGCAAATTCAGTGTTCATTTCATGCCAAATATCTTGCACTAAGACCATACTATTTTTCTGCTCCTTTTTGTGTGTGTTTGTTGAGTTTGGGTGTCTCGCATCTGACATGAAGAGCCTCTTACAGTCCCGTCTCAGCAGCATTACATCCTCAATTAATGGTGTCGTACCATGGTCAGAAGAAACAATTTGCAGGCTATCCCTATGTTTCCTGTAGACATTATAAATCTAGTTATTACCTAAAAAAATATTCACTGCTCCCACTTTTCTGTTTGAAATGTTAGAATGGATCAGCATTTTGGGGTCTTTTTGGCACAGGATTATATATACAAGCAGGAGCGCTGGAGGTTTTTGCAAATTCTTGCTCAATGTTTAGGATTGTGTGAAAGGACTTGAAATATTTGAAATGTTTTACTTTAAGCTTTTTTCCTCCCCCAAAATCAAATACCTGTATTTAGTAAAAAATTTATGTAGTGAGACTTATACACATTTTTATTTTTTAACTGTAATATGAGATGTGTATATTCCCATAAAATACACATTGTTGTACAATCAATATTTAAGTTAAAGCTTTTCTCTGAAAAGAAGGAAAATTTATTAAATGTACTTCAGATGCGATTGTTTGGTAGAAATGACCCAGCAATGAATTATGGATAAAGTTTGCATGGTTGATAATTAGTTTTTTAAAAAAGTATTTTAACATTTAGTCGTGCATATGTCAGAGCATGGTTATTTTGCTTACAAAATTTGATACAAGTGAGATGTAATTTTTCCATCAAGAGCAAATGTAAGGTAGAAGTCCAGACTGAGTAACATAGCCTTGGCAGGAGAGCCCCAGCGCATCCCACCTCTTTGGCTAAATGCAGCGATGGACGCCAGCACTTCGAGTTAGGAAATGACATCCTGCCCAGGTGCCGTGCTTTTCTCTGGAGGTGTCCCGTTGGTATGGGGTGGATGTAGGCCTGGGGTTCAGTCCTCTGCTGAACAGGAATCTGTTTGTGAAATTCTTCATGGGGAAATAGATTAATCAATTTTTAATATTAGGGGCAAGAATGTTTTGAATCTTTGAGTAGGTGCCTGAAAAAACACAGTAAGAATAGAGTATTTAAAAACTGCTCTTCTTTAATAAGGTTTTGGTTAGATATAATCACTCTTGTTCTTTGTAGGCATTTTTGTAAACTTTTGTCCTATGGCATGATCCAAAAAATAGTTTCCTTTTTTGGTCACCCCATGAGGATCTTTGCAAAAGAGTATTTGTGACATCTAAGTTTGTAAAACTTTGAAATCCTACTTTTCTTCCAGAAATAGAGGTCAGTGTGCAAGTAGGACAGACAGGAGTCATACGTGCCAAAGTGTCTTCTGCACTGACTAACAAAAGAAGACATCAAGCTTATTGGAGACTGGTGAATTGGCCAACAAGAAAAAAAGAAAAATGAGATTTAAATAATCTAAATAAAGTCTATTTAATTAATCTGTTTTCTATTTGAAACGTCACGTGCAAAAGCTTATAAGGCACCCAGCAAAACAGTAAGTTAGATTTTTACAAGCTCTGCAGTGGCTCTGCAGTGAAATATGACAGCCAAAGTGCTCTCGGTAGTAACTCACACATGGCCTTGACAATAGAATCTTTTACTGAGAAAACAAGCGTGCTGGCTAAGACACTGGGGTTCTCCTTCTCAGTGTCTCAAAAAAGAGATATATGATCATTAACTCCCGCTTGGCAGAAAGGCAGAGAGGAGTTTGATAGTTTGAGCGCGACAGCTCTGCAGTAACAGCTGCACTGGAGGCTCACTTCGCTTTGCGAGATTTTGAACCCCTGGGATCTGATATCAGCTGGTATAAATTGACACAACTCTATTCATTTCAATTAAGTCACACCAATTTACACAAACTGAAGATACGGCCCATTATTTCTTCATGCCTGCTCTAGCAATGAATCCAAGTATGTGATTAAGAATACAAGAACGCTCATTACAGTTAATGCCGTGTGCTTAAAGCCATGAGCTTAAAGTTAAGCAGGTATCTAAGTGCCTTGTGGTATGGGCATCAGAATGCAGAGCTGCCTGGGGCCAGCCGAGCTGGTGTTAGAGCGATTGCTTTGAAAGGAACCTTGATTTGTAGTGAGCGACTTTGCTGTTGGTCAGCATACAGCCAGCCGGGTTAACTCTTGCTTACAGTATTTTCTTCTGCCTTAAAATATTTCTTGTGTTGTGGATGTAGGAATAAGGAGAGAAGACGTTGAACGGTTTCCTTAATGGTAACCTTTCTTACTGAATATGATTTGTTTTAATCCAAAACAAGTCTGAAATTCTCTTCCAAAACCCTGCCTCTGAAACACAGTAAGACCTTTCACAAATGGCACCTACCATCTTCATAGCTCACATAATCCCAGGGGTATAATGTTTATATTCTTTTTTTTAAAGAATGACAGCAGCTATGATTTTAATTTTGTCAGTCTGTCTATATATACGAAACTATATGGTGCAGTAAGGCATAGGATAAATTTGTTCTCTATATGCTATTCAAAGCTTGCAGCACGCTAGCATCTGGCAGTAGCAGCCAAGGCACTACATATACATCCTGAGGCTCATATAGGGTGAAAGACCTTTCTAAAAATTTGGGTGTGCTTGTGAGGATTGTGCAGGGATCGTGGCTGACCTGAGCTCCATGTAGCTGTCGTGCTCCTGCTAGCAGTAGCCAAACGAACTCGTTCGGTACGTCCTTAAGAGCCGCAGTTGCACTTTTGACAGCCACCACCATCTGTAGCAGAACATGAGCTGTATAGTACTTCTCGTACACGTAATTCCTGGAGCTTGCAAACAAAACAAATGATCAAGAACCTAATCTCTCCAATCACAGTTAATCTAATACATTAGATTAGCGTTATCTTTTCTCAGTTATACCTTACTGCATTCTCTGTAACCTACCTTTACAAGCTCAGCTCAGGATAAAGACGGGGTGTTTGTCTCTAGGTAAGCATAAAAAACCCCTCTCCAGCTCTCCTTTGCTCACCAATGTGAGCGGCGTTCGCCCTCTCATTTCTGTGGCTGAGCCTCGCTTTGCCAGCCACATACGCTTAGCAGGTGTTTTCATCATGACATTAATAATAAGAATTGACATGTTCTAAATGAGGAATCCCTTGTTGTGCTTGGTAGCGCTGATGGATATTTGGGAAAATTGACAGCTGCTGAAAAATGGTTTTGCCATGACCAGCAGATCTCTGACAGATTTTTAATGGCTCTCCTAGAACTCTCACTAACTTGAAGACTTTTGCAGATGAAGTGGAAAGCGGTGAAATGTGCTGCTTTAACACTTTTGAAAGTTAGTGAAGAAACATGGAACAACTCTGAATTTTGCTTCTAAATTGTGATCCTCTTCTTTTTTCTCTGAAAATATTTTTTCCTCTATCTAAACTAAAAGATTGGAATGGATTAGCTAAGGGGGGCAAGCGTTCGTTATGATACACCAGGACTGAGCTATATAACCCCCATTAACCTTAATGGGAACCACAAAGCTCAGTCTGCTCATTTAGATGGAAATGCTCATCAGGGATCAATTGCACTGCCTCTCACCTGCTTTCAGTGCCTCATTCAATATGGGGGTCGCTGCCTGACCTTCTAAGACTTGGACTACGAGAAAGGGAGGACAGATAGAAAGGGGCTATGAGAAGAAAGATCAAATGAAAATATAAGCTAAAAAAAGGGAGAGACAAAGTTATAAAGGTTGGTACGTAACTCATGTTAGAAATTTATATGAAATGTAATTGCGATTAAATCGGAAGTCTCCTTTGCAGTTCAACGTGATACTGTTGAAAATCCATACAAAGATAACAGTATATAGAATTCAGGTTCTTCTGAGAATTCTTAAATTTAATTTTACAGGAAGTATGTGTTAAGTTTTTTTTTTAAACTTTCCTATAAAAGACAGAATAAGATAGTTATTTTTATATATTCATAGTTTTAGTTCAAAGTTAAACACTGTGTATATAAACCTGAGCTACTAAGGGTGGTGGTGTTGGAAGAGCCTGAATGGAATAGATGCTCTTTTTGAAAGTCAATTAAGCTTATGTGCTTAAATCCAGTGTTTCTGTCTGAATCCCAGTCAATAGCTTTACTGAAAAAGATCTCCAGTTGCTTTTTTAAGTGATAGGAGAATTATGATTAAGTATAGCAAAAGCTCAATTCTGTGCTGACATCTCTTATCTCTCGCTTGTGAAAATAACGGACATCAACTGCCCTAAAAAGTATTATTTAGTTAAGAAAGGGGACCAGAGAGGAAACAGCAAAGGTACCATTATGGAAGGAACACGTTTATTGTGGGAAATTGTTAAAGTTTATATTTATGGTTTGAGGCTGCCCAGTGCAGATAACAAAAGAGATGTAAGTTAAACTTTAAATAAATGTTGTGCTGTCATAGGCATGATTTCCAACATTACAATCTGCTTCGTTAATACTAAAATAAGACCTTCTGTCCTCGGGTTGAGTACAGCAATCTTACAGCTAACACAGGAGAAGCAGTACTGGTTTCCAAACATCTCTCACAGCCAGAAAATTGCAACAGAACTACAGATCGAATTTAGGAAAATTGTTTCCAGTAGCTTATTTTTCATGCTTGGGAATAGTCAGTTTTTTGAGCTCATCGTGACTTTCTCATCTTAAGACTTGGCAATTCCAAGCATGCAACAGCACCACTCAGAAGACAATTTTGTCTACTGCTTACCCAAAGAAGAGCTCTTCCAGAATTCCCACCATAGTCAGTTAAAGTGTAGTATGCAAGGACTACAAGAATGAGAATAAAGTTGTCCTGATCTCTAAATTAAAGGTAACAGTGATATTCAAGAGAAAAATGGAACTCCACGATATTAGCCAAATTTTCTCTTTCCAGCTCAATAGAGGTTTGTGGTAAAAAGGCAAAAAAAAAACCCTTTCCAAAAGAGAAGAAATCCAAAAAAGATTTTTTTTGTTATTTTTTGGAGGTGTTTTTTGGTGGTTGTTTTTTTGTTGCTGCTGTTCAGGTTTACTAGATGTCGAACATTACGATGCACGACTCTGGGTACATTTTTCAATTACATGAATAACTAGTAGGTGAGAAGGTAAGTTGTCAGTTTGGCCAAATGTGGACACCACTAATCTTTTTCTTAAACAAATCCTGGGCCTAAGAATTCATGAAAAGGTGATTCTTTCTCAGAAGAACTCTTCCTGGCGTGCCCCAGGGAAACTGCCTTACCAAGAAACTGCCGTTGCCTCCTCTAGAAGTCTGTAGGGGCCATTGCAATATTGTATAGCGCAATACTGAATATGACACTGAAGTTTCCCCTTCTGTATTCAAACAAGAAAACTTAATTGGAGTCATCCTGTAGGTTATAGTGGCGTCTCATAGTCCTTTGTTGTGAGGTTGTATCATTGGCCAAGCAGTTTCTAGCATGGTGGATGAAGGTGTGCGCACGCCATTTTCATTTATCCCAATCTTTTTCTCCTCTCGCTGCGAACACAGCTCAGTGAAAAGCACACGAAAGACCTTGACATCAATCCAGTTTATCAAACCACCACCCAGTCCTGTGTTAGGATGGCTTCTCCTGAATCAATTTCTCCTTACAGTTATGTAAACAGGTCTTTTAGTTTGGCCTCATTGCAAACAAACAGCTTATTGATGCAAGACAGAAGGTGACCTTCTTGAATATCTGTACCCCTGGGTTACACATCTCATTGACAGCAAGTCCTCAGTCTAGACTCTAGAGAAAGTCCCCCGTACAGGGGTCAAGAACCAGCATCTGCTGAAGGAATTGGGTTTAGACAAGCAGGGTAAATATCATCTCTTTCAGCAGATTTAAAAGAGAATGGCATCAGTGCTGTAGGGCTTGGCTCGCTGATACAGTTACCACCGCAGGGGCCAAATTATCACACAGGAGTTACCAGCATTTGTGTTGTTCCATCTTAAAGTAGTGAGTCTTTTCTGCGAGTTCTGACAGCTGGTTATTCTATTTAAAAAATGCAGTAGAAATACCAGTTGCTGGTGTGTATTCCGTTCTCAATTCCTAAATTTCCACTTCAGCAGTGGTATCTTGGGATCTTATTTGGAAGCAGTGATTTTAGGTCTAATAACTCCTCCTGTGGATGGTCATTGGGATTTTATTTTGCTGAGAAATGGAATACAGCAATATGTGAAGAAAGACATTTTCAGACACTTTTAGTTGCTTCTCTTCAGAATATTTTCCAGTGCTGTGTTTATCGTGGCTGTTTTGTGCTTTTCTTCCAGTTATAAATAACTGCCTAAAGACTGATGTGTTTACTTTGTTTAACCATGGCCGTGATGGGTCGAGGACACATTAAATCATCCTCAGGCGCTTATTTGCAGCCAATTCTGAAATAACCAGAGTAGTGACATAAAATTACTTCATACTGCAGAGATTTTTATATTGGTTTAAGTCTCTGAAGTCCCCAGTGCTTTACAACAAGACACTTTAATGGTAAAACAGTGACAGCGAAGATGAAAGTCCATGTGGAATTGCCTAGCAGATGACTCAAGGTTTGTTTAAGGTGCTAAGATATAGAAAAGGGAGACTATTTTCTTCTGAGGTTTTCCTTGACAAGTTTATAGATCTAGCTATTATTTATTTAGATTTAAAGTGTCTTCATATTTTGGAAAAAGTGATGGAGAATAGTGACACTCTTAATCTGATGAGATTTAAAGGGGAAAATGTTCTTTTCTGACAATTTTTACAAATACAGCCTTTGTGTGTGCACATTTGTGCTCTTCTCTGAAAACACCATTTGCACTTGCTACTGTTAGTTTAATAATTCGACCCCTTTTTGTTTTGAAATTTCCTGCAAGCAAATGTCACTGTTTATAATTGTGTGTTGTCATCAAAAGCAAGATTGACTTTGAAAAATCAAGCTTGTGTTATTATACGGTACACAGAAAATGAATACGTCTCCTTTGCACTGTCAGTTGCACATCAGTCCAGTATTTGCAACGTGTCTCCTTGTATTAATATATTAGTAAGATTGTATCACTAATTTATTGTATGTAATTAGCAATGACTTAATAACCTGTGCCTGGGAATTATATCACTGTTTGTTTGTATTAGAAAATGAATTGCAATCAAACTACATTCCAACACTGGTTGGAGCTCACTCTGAAGTAACTTGCAGAAATCAACCTGTAATTCTCACTTCACTTCTTTCTCAGATGTCTGAGAAACAGATGAGCTTCCTCCTGTGGGTTACAAAGCCGGAGCTCAATTATATCACGTTTGGGAATGAACTGCAGAGTTCAGGACCGTTTATGGAAATCACTCGGTCTTGAGGTAATACTGCAATGTTTTGGTCCAACAGCTCGTAGGCCAGGCATGCTCCCCGAGGGATGAGCGCGTGGCAGGAGTTGGAGAGTCATTCATACAGAAGTCTGGAAAGAGGGAAAGGTGATGCGCTGAAATTCTTTTTGTTTGCGTATAAATAATTCATTGAAATTATCTTTCTTACAGTGCTTTCGGTCTGTTTCAAGGGAAGTAATTAAAACTATACAGATCTTATTTGGTAATGCTAGTGGGAATAGGAGATACTGCAGCTGGAACAATTTGAAGTTACTCAGAAGAAAATGAGGGCTGTGGACTGACAGCAAGTAAACTGAAAGCAAACGTATTTTTGAAAGGGATCTAAAGGCATCAGTGACTATATACATCTACTTCCCTGTAAAGGCAGATAATAACTGAATGCTTTAATTCTGCTGATCTACTGCAAACTTTTGTTACCTGGTAGTCGGAGGAAACACAAATAAGTATTTGGAACCATGTTCTTATTGAGTATAATTTCCTGGTTCCCCTTCTGAGACATGGATATATCCAGTACCCAACAAAGCTGTAAAGCTGCACCTAAAGTTTTTCAGCAAAAATGCATTTGGTAATACTCTGGCCTTTGTGATGGGAAGTAGCATGGAATGCTCTGTTATTTGGAAAGCAAAAACATGGAATTAAGCCGAACAGTAAACACTGTAGTCTGTATGATCTTGGTAGAAAAGTTATCCTTCGTCTTCTGGTGAGAAAGTCGTATAAAAAGCCAGAGTAGGTCGGAGAGTGGACAGTTTACTCTTCGCATTTTGGTTCATTGTAACTTGCAGGAACAGAAAATAAATACTTTGAGACATGAAATATGAAGTACTTTTAAAACTTTTAAAAATTAAGATTTGGGTAAAAAACCCAATCAGTACTAATGTATCAGCAAATGGCAGTAGTTTATAAATTATAAGATTAGGAAGTGGTGTCATTTGTATAGTTTGATGCTTTTTAAAAAAACTACTTAACATGTGTGAGTGCTAGATTAAAACATACAAAAAGAGAAGAGGATATAAATAATGACAATGATTCTCCTAGAGGGCTGTGGTAAATTATTTTTTCCCTGTAGTTTTTTTTTTTTTTGCTGAGAGTACAAGGTTTAGGCATGAAAAATCATTGTTCCTGATCTAGAAAGAATGTGGTTTTGTAATGTTTCCCAGTGAAATTCTTTCCAGTTTGTATTATGTTACATTTGTAAAAACTGACTGCCAACCTGAGCTCATATTAATAACTAGGCACAAATGCAACTATTACCTCTGTAACTTCTTATTTTGTAAGTTCTAGTGGGGGTTGTTTGAGAGAAGGATGGAAGATTTTGGTTTTTATTTACAGGATCTGAATTATATTTAATATTAAGAATCTGTTTATAAGGCTTTGATTGCTTTCTTTGGGTGGTTTTCCACTTAATCTAAAACACAGCTAGCAGAGCATATGTATCTAACATACACTTGTTTAAAACAGAACTAAACCTGTTTGCAGTTGCTACTGAAGCAATCGCAAACAAGCTTTCTGGAGAGTTTTGGATCACGTGAATTGCCTTGACTTGCCTACTAAGGTTTGTCTTTGATTTTGAAGATGATTCAGAAAAAAACACGGTCGTTATTTGCAAGTTGGAATTTCAGCTCAGTCTCTTTTATCAAAAATATTTCTAAACCTACTACAAGCTTTAAGTAAGTCAAGAAGGTGAAAGTTATACCTGTTTTGGCAATGGACAGAGGGCACGTTGCAAGTAGTCTGCAAACTATTTGCGTAATATTTTGAAATGCAGTTCAGTGAGATAAGGTGCTTAGTATTTTTGTTATGAATAAAAGAGTATTGAGGAATAAGAAACAGTGAGTGCTGTCTACAGAGAAATGGCCAGTGCGAATGAAAAGCATTCTACTCCTTATTGAAACCTTATCTGGTTTTGATATGAGAACATGTTTTTTCCCTCCGTACTGTCAACACTGGTTTTCTGCAGAAACTAAAGCACAAAATATTCACACAGGACGTACGTTAGTGAAAAGAAGGAGAAAGGTGAGAGAGGGTGACTCTTGTTATGACTGAAGGTCAAAAATTCCAGAAGTTCAAATTATTACTTTGGAATAAAGTAGCATTAAAAAAGGTATAAAATTTGGATAAAATTAAAAATTCTTCAGAAAATTTAAAATAGGTGGTCCCTTTAGCTAATATCAGAAGCTTAAAGTTCTATTTCTTAGGAGAATTTATCTCTAGACATAGCAATATATTTATCAGAAACAGTAGATATTCACAAACATTTTAAAGATGCTCTGCTATTATGACATCTCATCAAACCTTGTTAGAAATTGATTACTTTTAAGGCTGTAGTCAAATACTCCAGAGAGACGTAAGGAAAATTTAAAAAGAAAGCAGAACTGACTGGTCTGGTGATTCTGAAGAAACATGTTTCCATATTATTTCTCACTGGTATCTTGGGCGGGGAGAGGAGTTCTCCTTGTTTTCATAAATTGATCTTTGGAATGTTTTCATGCCTTAGCTGTCTAGAGTAGCAATTAAAAACATTCACAAATCCATAGACCAAAAAAGAAGAGAACGCTTCCACCTTTATGTTGTGAAGGTGACCAAAACTCTGTGTGGGGTGGGGTGGGCGGAGGTGGAGAAGAAGCTGCCGTTTATTGACTGCTGTTTGTAAATTCACAATAATAATTTTTGGTTTATGAGGCCCAGGACAAGATCAGTGTGAGAGATGGGATTCTCCAGAGCCTGCCTTCTCCACAATGCCATAGATAACCAAATAGGAACTAATTTTCTTTCAAATAGCCTTAATTCCCACTCTGTGCTTGCATGCCCTTCGGGGAGAGGACAACTACAAAGCTAAAGAAATAAGAGCTTAGCTTTTACAGGTGTCAGGGGGATAGGGGAAGGCAGACACATGTCGTATTAATAATAATGAGAATGAGAAGAGACAGTATGAATCTAACGACAACATTCAGCAATTTTGCAAATGTAACATCATAAAGCTTTACAACTGCACCACATATAATTTAATATAAATTCT
The DNA here is from genome assembly GCF_011004875.1 of Balearica regulorum gibbericeps. Lineage (NCBI taxonomy): Eukaryota > Metazoa > Chordata > Aves > Gruiformes > Gruidae > Balearica > Balearica regulorum. Next base: position 3,793,961 of record NC_046198.1, read on the forward strand.
TTATATCCATAGTTAGCCAGAGCATAAAATATTCATCTTACTGAAAGTTTCAAAGGTTTGGGTAATAATTCTCCTGGAAAATAAATATATGCAAAACATTTTCAGAAAAATTTATTTCTTTTTATTTGGTGAAACAATCTTTTTTAGTCATAATAGCATTTTAACTGATCAGCTCTGTAGGACTTGGTTGAGGTGCAGCCCAATACTTTGGCTTGCAGAAGAACCCTGCAGTAGGAGCTGCATTAAGTGCAATACCCATTCTTACAGATTGTTTCTGAAATCTCAGAGGAAAAAATCCAACCGTTATGAAGTCATTCAGAACAGCGGAACTCTGACTGGCAAGTAATACCGGATCCTATATTTTGTAATTTGGTTACTGTGATTTATTATGCCTTCTGATGTTTCTAGTGGTTTTCTCTATGCATTTTCTTCAGTTAAGTAAATTCGATAAAATATACCATCACATGACAATAAGAGAACTGATACAGAAAATAATTCATAGTGTAGTATTGATAAATGCTTGGTGCAGTAATAGCAATATGTCATCAATCACCTGGGTTCGTGTTTGATGCCATCATATAAACTAATTCAGAATGAATGTCCTTTGCTTTAACCTTGGTTGTATTTGCAACTTACTCTAGAGGAAAGTAATAATCCTTCATTAACCGGTAGGTGTGAAACTTCCTCTATCAAGAGGGTAGAGGAGGAGGCAAATTAAAATTGGTTTCAGAATGTGTCCTGAGTCAAAATCGGTCTTTCTCTGCAGTCTCATAAACTGCATAAATTATTATGATACATTTCAAAGGCTAAGTGAATGAATCTTTGTGTTTTGCAGGTTTGCTCTTTTTCTCTTTGTTGCTTTACTTTATATGTATTCAAATGTACATATAAAAAAATACAAGGTCACATCAAATATTTGATCTTGCTACAGCTTTAATTCTTAAGAGCCTATATAAGACTGTGCTTTACATTATGCATTAAGGTACTTGTAATTAGGAACTTGTGGTAATGACCCATTCTCAAACAAAGTAGCGCTGTTCCTTGTTTTCCATTAACTGCATTGAGAGTTTATTTGCTGAGAATTGAGTTTAATTTGATTAGCAGGAATTGCGAGACATTTGCAACACAAGGTATATTAGCATAGCACTTTGTTTGTAATGAGAGCCAAAAAGCAGTTAGGGGAAGAGCTAATTATTGGAGATTTTCCTGCTTTTAATAAGGAAGGTCTGGCTACATTTTAGTACTCTGCTCTCAAAATCTCTTAAGCTTTAACTACTGGCTAAAAGAAAAATAAAATGGATTGGAAAAGTTCTGTAGATGTTTTCTGAAAGTCACCACTGCATAAAATCCACCAATTTACTAAAGAAAGAATTCAGTGTGAAAATTTGGCAGCACCAGCAGGTTTTTTCCATATTTTTCAGTTTATTAGGCTGATAGCAGTATACATTTACTCCAGAGGAAAGATACGTGTTCTGTAACAAAGAAGTGCTGTATACCGACCTGACTGGAAGCTCTTGTAATGCCCATCACAAAATCCTGTGAAGACACTACTAATTCTATTAAATTAATGTGAAGACTTTTCATTGATTTTAACTACCTAGCTATTTTTTTGGTCAGTCTGTTTGCGTAACTTTCTGTCCAAGCGTTTATCGCACCTGTTAGGTGGGGGTCGTGGGTCTGGGTTAACCCACATGCCTCAAAGACTTGACCAGTTCAGAGAACGCAATGAAGATGCTATTGCCTCTGACAGGTCAGTTCCTCTCTGCGCATCTCTGAGTTCCTCGGAAACAGCCATCGGATTGTTAAGAATCTGGCTGAAAGTCTGGTCGAAATATATTTTCAGTCAAATAGGATAGTCAAAGACCAGGTCCCAGGTCAGTAAAATATATCTTAGTACTGGAGAATATTTAAAGAACCTTTATAAAGTTTAAGTGAAATCATTTATTGATAAAATAAAACCAAATACATAGGATCCATAAGGAAGATACTGGTAATTTGTTCAGGGAGAAAAGTGTTTTATTCACAGTAAAGTATTCTCCTTCTCAAGAACAGATACTCAACTCTTCTGCAAATAAGTTTCACTATTCTACTGTTAATTCTACTGCTGCTTTTGTCATTTGCATAAGCTACAATCAGGAGCTAACTATGTTTCTTAAATAGGATTGCTTATCATTCTGGAAGAGTTCCAAGGTAAAGTAGCCAGTTTAGTAAATACACAGTGGCTTTTCTTCTTCCTGTTCCCCCCGCTAGCTCCAAACCAAACATTCTTGATCAGTTGTAGTCTCTGGGTTTTATTCCTTTACGTTTAACCTAATTCGTTTTAGGTGTAGTGATGATGTTAGCAAATAACCACGTATTTGTCAAATGGGAATGCAATTGAAATGACAGTGAGCTTTAACCCAAAGCTACGTACATTTTTACACATACTATGAAACCTCTAGAAAATTTTGGAATAGATGATAGCAGTGTAACTGCTATGAGCTGCTGCACGGTGCTGAAAATCCAGATCGCAATAGTATCTTCTTTACCCAGAATCCTGCTTTGTTTCTGCTCAAAGCAAATTCATGTTCTGAGAGCACATGTTCAGTTACTAAGGTTACTACTTAAATTATGGTTGAATCCTATTATTAACATAATTTTATTGGTAATTAACTAGTTGTTCTAACTAAGTTTTTATAACAGTAACAACTTGCTCTAGATTTCTGTATTTGGAGTTTTGGCGTTGTAGTAACAGAACATTATTAATTCTATTTACATTAGCACTAGAACCTTATTCTGTCTCTTTCTTTAACAATAGTTACTTTGCCACAGCCTGCTGCCAGATTTTTTTGTCTTTTGCTTCATTCTCCTGATTTGACTGGAGAGAAATTGCAATTGCAGTTAGCCAAATAATGAAAATAATTTCTGTCCATATTCTAACATTAATATTTGCTTGAAGTTTTGAACAAATTTGATCAGAGTTCATTTGCACCTGCTTTGTGTTTGCTTTTCACAAATGCTCTAGCAGATGAGTTTACTGGTATTCAGTGAGCACGCTGGCACCAGGTTTTCAACAAATATTTCAGAATATTTGCAGAAAGAGAATTTTAACTTTGATCATCAATATAGGGCTAATATTAACACATTTTATGGTGAGGCAGAGTCGTATAATTGATTTGTGTATTTAACTGACGCTACTCACAAACAAACTTCAACTCAGCCAAAGAATTAATCACAAAACGTGCTGAGAGATTTGTTTCAGTAACTAACTCAATTAGGAAGAGTGCAATGTTTCTCTACATCTTGCTGCTGCTGCTTTTCTCTGCAACGTCTGTTGAACAAAATATGCATTAAGAATGATTTAATCACCTTCATGATGTAAATTAAACAGGTTAACCCAACAGCTGAAATTACACCGCTGTTTTGCCTTGATTACTCTTTGCAGTAGTGTATTTGCACACAGTGTGTCCATGGGCTGTAGTCCATAGAAGTGAGCGTCTTGTTGCTGAGCAAAGTGTAAACGAAACAGGGCAAGAAGCGTATCAGGAGAATCTGGACTGTAGGTATCCTCTCTCTTGTTCTCCACAGTCAATTTTATATTTACAAACTGCTCTACTAGACTTTACTCATGAATGGGAGAGAAAGGAATTGGAAGTCACAAGAACTATTTCCTAGGCTTGAGTGCTTGGGGCGGTGCACAGCTGCGGTCCTTCGAAGGCCCCACCTCACTTCTCTGCACCTTCTGGCCTGCTGAGGGGATTTCCTGCTGCAGTCTCTTTAGCTATGGTAGACATGTTCCCTTTGGGCACTGGGAAGCGACGGGAACATCCCATGGGGTAGAAGATCAGCCCATAACCCCCAGTAAGGGAGCGGAATTAATGTCACTTCTCTTTCACCGTTACTGCGGTTCCCTTTTTAGCTCCGTGTAGTGTTATCTCAATGATAACAAACTCCAATCCTTCTCAATTAGCAAGTGAAAAAATATGTAGACCCCCAATGGCATCTGGCTTACCAGAGTAATTTATCCTGCAGGAGTTATGTCAGCTGGGCTTTTCTCTCCTTCATCCGTGGTACTGTGGAAACCAAAGTGCAGGAGGAGCGTGTATTTATTTCTCTGTCTTCTTGCCTCATGACTGCTGAACAACTCTTGCTGTGTTCAGCTCTGGAGTTTCCTTTTACTGTTATTTGTTATCCCCAGTTTGTGCGGTTTTGTTGAAATCTGATATTTTCAGTGTCTTTGGTTTGATTTTCCAGTCTTGTAGTTGTTGACGCTGCCCTCATTCACACTGAAATCAATACAAGTTTTTTCCCCAAGTGTTTACAGACTACTCCAAATGTAGCCCAGCAGGATTCTGGTCTTAACTGAAATTAACTGTCATACATAGGATTTGTTTCTCTCTTCACATCCTTCTATCACAGATGTTTGTCCTTTGGCTTGTTCCTTTTTCTAATTAATTTTTGATTATAATTTGAAACACCTTCTGTCTAACCAATTCCCCCCACCCCCACCCCAAATCAAATAGTTCATTTCTTTCCCCTTCACCTACAGTGATTCCCCAAAACCGAATGCTATTTACTTCTGGTTGAAAGTGACTTTTATATTCAGCTGCTTTCAGGTAAGAGATGTTACAAATACATGTATTTTGATTCTATACCCTTTCTTACTCTTCTTGAATTATGAATCCGCACGTGCTATACTGAGCGTTGTTCCAAATTACTTGTGAAGACTAATGACACAGAGTATATGATGAGGAGGGTGGAGCTCATTGCCCATAGTGATGCCCAAAAATTTCTTTCTGGGGTCACCACTAAGTTATAGGTAGATAACTGAAAAATCAGAACAGTACTAACAAAGGCAAGGCTGACCAAAACAATGTGACAGGCCATCAGCAACTCTTGGAGCATATAATGTCCTTATTTTCTAGCCACTTTGTGGAAGGCAAATGTATGCAAAGAAATGCATTTCCCAAAATGACATCTCTGACAAGCATGGAAGAAGACTGAAGCTGTGACCAACTTCAGCTGTCTGTCTGACCAATAGATACTACCCCACTTAAGATAAAGGCATTGCTGAACTACAGTTTTCAGACTGTGTGCACTGGTTAACTTAAATACTCTGGAAAGTACATGGCCAGGAGACTGTGTCAGGAGACCAGAGCAAAGGGCTGCAGACGTACTTCAGAGGTCATGCAGACAATAGCAAACTGGAGAATACATGAGGGGGGCAAATTCTGGGTAGATTCTGTTTTTCACAAGACCGCTGTAAAATGAGTTTGTATAATCCCTCTTTCTCTTTTCAGGTTCGCTGCTGCTGCACTTGCACTTTCATACTGAGTTCTGGGCAGCTTCTCCTTGCAAAGTCAGGAGAGATTCATGGAGAGAAACAGCATGTAGGAGATAGCACAGCAACCTCTGCAAAGTAATTATAATAGCTGCGTGACAACTCGTTCATATGCAAGTGCAACTGTTGAAAATGGTGTAAAATCCACAGACAAAAAGAAGATAATTTGACAGCATTAAGAGGAAAGCTAATACAAGGCTGATGGCAGAAAAAAAAGCACTTTGTTTAATTCTTCAGTAGTCCAAGTTATTCAAGGAAGTGTGCAACTTTACTTCTTAGTTTAGATACTCTGCTGAATTGCTATAGCTGATTTCCCTCATCACATAAGCATAGTTATTCCAGTACAGTTACTTAATGACGCTATGAGGTGACTCTGGTTTCAGGACTGATTCTGATGGTGGCACATGTGGTATAAATAATTTCTGCCTCCAGCTCACCCAACAGCTGGGTCTCCTCTTGCTCTTCAGTTACACTAGGACCATCTTCTACCTGATTATTCTCTACACTAGTGATGTGAAATAAACTGGATTTAAGAGGGGAAAAGAAGTAACACATATATATACACTAAAGGAAGTTGAGTCCTTTTGGGGGTGGAGCGAGGTGGGACTTGGAGAGTTCTATAGTTTTGCTTTTGATGATGTTAAAGAAGTTAGAGGTTGGATTTAAGCAGGTTTTTTCAAGACAAACTGATATATGATTGATAGATTTGTTCAGGTAATCAAAGCCTATGCCCATAAAATTTAAGTCACAATTACAATAAGGAAGTTTTCTGATAATCAGCCTTAAGATCAGTTATTTTTACGTCACCTCATTCTTCCAATTTTATATCTTTATTTAAATGAGCATTTGGAATTATGTCTGTTAGTATCATTTGGATAGACGTAATTATTTTTGTAATGATTAAAGTTTTCTGGTTTTCTCATTCCCATATTATGAACCGCCTTATAAGGTTTTCACAATAGCAAGGAACATGTTAATTGTGAGTACAGAGGAATAATACGGAGAAGACACAACTACCTCCCTTTCCAACAACATGATAATAGCTATCAATGATCCCTTTCTTGAAAGAAGAAATTGAATATGCTTCTTCACAAGTAAGAATACCAGAAAAATCAATAATACATGTTTGCTACTAGTCAGACTGTCCTAGTACCCTTTGCAGTGGGGAAATCAAGGAAAATGTTTTAATCATTTTGATTTTGCTTTGCACAGAAAAACAACTGTGGAGAAAAATGTGAAGTGTTTCTCTGACAATAGGTTTTCTGTACCACACACTGCAGTAAAAAAAATAGTTTAATCGTGTAATACTTTCTAGGAAGTATGTCTTTCAGATCTTCTCCCAGGTAGGGAGGGATGTGATTTTATTATTTTTTTAAAAATAAAAAGCTGGAATTTGTATCATGCTCTAAATGCAAACAGAATTCAGATTGTTATGTAGAAGTTATTTATCCCGTATTTTTCTATAGAAAATTCTCAGTCACCAGAAAGCAGAGAATGCCTCACTTCTTGTACTGTAAGTTGCTGAGGGTGGGGGTGTGAGGGTGGTCATTATTTTTTTCTCATGTTTTTAATGTAAATTAAAGCCTAATTTTTATTTTAAATTTCTCTCAGGTGTTCTGTCGGATCTCTTTTATTTGTGACTCCTTATGGTGGCCTCTCACACATCAGCAGCACTGGGTTTTCCTGTATGGCGGTGTGGGGAGGTCTGGAGTCTCAGAGACTCAGAGGAGAGAAGCTAAATTTCAGGGGTAAAATATACAGATCTTAATTAAAACACAACGCAGAAGGCTACTAACTCTGCCGCATCGGTTTGAGTCTGAATCAAGCACTCCAACTGAACTTAGAATTGGTACATACACTTTTTTCTTTTGATTTTGGACTCACTTGAGTGGAAAAACAGACTACTTGGTTCCTTCGCATTTGATGCAAGATATTTGCATCTCTATTATTGTCAAATAGAGAACACAGACCTCAAAAATGAAGGCTAAAGATAACGATTGATTGCCTTGTATAACCTTTTTAGCTTTACTGGATCTCCTGCTAGTCGCTGACTTGCTTTGATTTTGTCGTGTCTGTCAGGGTCCTTAACAGTTCTTCTGAAGATCTAACACTATTGTATGAGAATCTGCTACAATAATTTGTCTCCTGACTGTTGCTATAATTACTCTAAATTGTGTTCCACAACAGGCAGAGGACATTAGGTTTACAAAAGGAAATAATATGTACCATTTTCTATTGCTCACACAAACCCCTCGCTTTTTTTCCTTTGCTTGCTGATTACTTACGTTATATTTAACCTTCAGAAGTTTAGAGGTTGCCACAGAACAGAGAACTTTCTCTGGCCCTTGGACGGTGTTATTCTGAAAGTACTTTTCCATTCCTTATACAGTGTGTCAACGAACAAAACCGATGATAGTGGAGAGAATACTGGAATTCAGAGCTTGTGTCTGCAGACTTACCGGTTCAGATACGTGAGATTCACTTACGACAAGAAGCTAATACGAAAATTTAAAAAGGCTGTGGGGCTCTATCATTGGCAAGAAGTAGTTTTAAATTATTTCATTTACTGTTAAGATTGAGAAAATACTAAAGAAGTTACTGAATCACAGGTTAATTGTTATTGTTACTTGTCTGATAACGACTTTGCTTCCGATTGGGATTTTGATATACATCTGCAAAGGCTTAAGTTTGCTATTCTGCTCACTGTAGCAGCATTTTATACAACAAAAATGTATTTCTCCTGATATAGTTTTCTACGGGAAATAATAGAAGCAATAAACCCGTTGAAATGTCAAAAAAGTTACTCTACCGGCATGCCTACGACAGCAAAAGTCACTGCATTCTACAAAATGCAATTACTCCCAATCATTGTTTTAGAGTAATAATACACTGAAAATGTAGTTTTAAATGTATTTAAAAGATTCATTTAGAAATAGCAATTATAGGGGGAAAAAAAAGACTAAGTTTATACAGGAATGTCTATATCTGCAAATTTTTGTTTATAGGAAAACAAGAGTTCTGGCTAATGTGTTCGCACAATGATATTGTTACAGGAGCATAAGAAATCCAAAAGACCTTTGAGAATCAACCCAGATTTTTCTAAATCAGAACTTGAAATGGCATCAGAAGTATTTGAATTGTCAACATTTAATAACTGACTTTTCTTAAGAATGTGTGCAAATGATCTAATCCATTTAATTAAAGACTATGTTAATAATTACACTTGGAAATTTGATTGATTACAGAAAACAATCCCAGTAGGTTCGAGTATGCTCAGGTTAATTGAAGAGCTAAGCTGAGGAAGGAGAGGTTTGCAGAAGGCTGTATGCAGGCGCTTTGCCCCTTTCTGGTCAGAAAAATCTGTCCCCTTTTTATGTCTTTTATAGCACAGGTTCAAAACTTGACAGCAATAACCTTCGAACTGTATCTACATGAATCATACATTATGACTTCAATGAAAGACAATGTCGTGTGAGATTCTTTTGGTCACGTTTCAAAGATGTATTCAAACGATATGAGGTTTTCTAAGAACGAAGGATGAAAGATTTTTTTTTCCCCAGAACCTGGTTCAATAAAGGCTGCAGGCTTAAGTGTGTCATTGCAAGCCTGTGACTAGATGTGTGCACGTAGATGAAATCTTAAAATAGTCTTTACAACAGGTATATTCTTATGTACCTTGCTAAAGAATGACTTCAGAGAGTTAATTAGAGAGAAATATTTTTCATTAATTAGTGAAGTCTCCTGCTCAAAACTGGCAGGAGATTCATGTCTGATGTTTCTTTTTTACGTTAATAGTGTATCCCCAAAATGCTGCAGAATAATATGGTGGAAAAATACGTTCAAAAGTCATATGATGGGGTTTTTTTCTTGTAAGCCTCATAATGAAGATATTTATCTTTCCATTAATTGAGATTTGCAGTTTCCCAAGAAGTTCTGCAAGACATTAAGGTGGCTAACAGTCTTTGTCACATCTCATGAAACATATCATCAGCATGATGTATCTAAACTAACATTTCTTAAAACAGCGTTACTAGGGGTAAACAAAGTTCAAGGATTTTTCAAATCCCTCTTTTTCTGTTCATGTGTAAGAGAAATTTAGGGCAATGCTTATTGTCACGAATAAGAAAGTATTCTTAGAATCTAAACTGCCAGAATCTCCAAAGCGCGCACTGTAAACATTTCACTTCTACAGTGACAGCTTAGTGAAGATGCCTTGCTCATTATCCATAAAGAATATGTGGCACAGATGAGCTCAGAATGTAAATTTGTAAGGAAATGGAGAAAATGCAATTCATTTTTCATGCAGAAATGTGAGTTGGGTTTTTTTGGGTGGCTTTTTTTATTTTTTCCAGGCTGAAAGATTCTTATAAAATTAATTAGTGGAAATCTAGCAAATGTGTTGTAATAGTGTACGAATACTTTTCAGTGCCAAAAGAAATGAGAGGCTAGAATCACTGAGGTTAAGTGGAAAGTGGGAGGAACAAATAGGTCCTCAGTTGTAGCTGTTCATTATAGAATTTCTAAATAAATGATAGAAATTAGGAAAAATGTATAAGAAGTATATATAGTTTACTGGAATGAAACGCATTAGCTATGTGTTAAACTTCACTAGAATTTCTGAAAATTTGTTAGCATTTTAAAATTTGTTTTTTAAAGCAAAAAAACTGGTTGCAAGCTTTGTCATAGTTAAATATCTGCGTGTGCTCACCAAAACTACAGTCATTTCAATGACATACTTAATTTCCTTGAAAGATGAGGGATTTACTGCAGTGCGGAGAGAAGCCCATTTGTTTACTAGTAGGTGAGTTCAAGCAGCCACGATTGAAGTTTCCCAGAACAATAAGAGGCTGGTTGGTATTTCTGGAGTCGTATCCATTATTTACGTTGCTAGGCTGTGAGGATATTTGCAGCAATGTCATACTAACCTCCATGAATTCTTGATTGAGAAATAAAAAATTAACAATATGGACTGATGGGAACACTGGTACATAGAGACAAGTCATTTTAAAGCAATCACAGTGTAAGAAGGCTGTCAGCAACACAAAGACACACAGAAATCTCAGAGTAATGTTTAATGCTGTAGGATTTCCACAGAGGAGTAATTCCATGCAACCCCTGCCCTTCACGCCTACCCGCAGAACTGAGACTTGAGAGTAGCTTACTGTTCTCTTGGATCTCGAGATTTGCTCGGTTGTCTAAACTTGGCCATGGAAGGGAGACTCAGGTTGGTATTGAGGCCAGAATTTACCTCCACCAGGGTAATGCCCGTTCTCCTTTTGGAGGAGGACCAGCCAGTCGGCCCTAGAGCTCATCCCCTTTTTGCGAGGGGTCCGTTTACCTCACCCAACTTTGTGGGGTGTAGGGCTGCCTGAGTAAATCGGCAGAGATGGGCGTCCACAGCCCCGTAGGGATAACAAACAGCCTAGAACCAGTGAAATCAAATCACAGGTGACAGCCTCATTTTATTAGACTGTGGAATAATGATGATGATTATTCAGAAGAACAAAAGTGGAAAACAGAACTCTTGTATAGTTTGTTTCTTAGTAACAGCTGAAGTAGAAATTGCCTGCGATGCCAAGACTCGTACTAAGTATCACCACCATTTTATAAACTAGTTCCTTTAGTCTGGTGACCTCAGCCTTGTTTCCTTTGATACAGGTTTTGTTTTAATTTTTTGTTTACTCCTGAAACATCATCTAATACCTCGGTCATCGTTCAAATCAGTCAAATCCCTTGTCATAAAACAAACATCAGAGGAAAAAATTGAGTGGGCAGTATGTATACACACAAGTTATGTACAGTGTAGCTTTCCAAGGGCCAAGGCACACATGCTTTCCACATCAGTGCTACTTGGGTACTCCTGTGTGGTCCTGGATCCAGTCTGGCTGTACTTCGGTGCATTCTTTGTTGCTTCAGCCATGCTTTTTTTACTTTTTTTATTTTAAAATGCTATCTTACCACTAAAATCTCCTTTTAAGTGAAACTGAATTTACATTTGTTTTATATTGATGTGACTTCTTTCTACAGAATCTTTTTTTTTCTTTTTTTTTTCTTTTTTTCCTGGGTTATCATCTTGAACTGATGAAGCCCCATAGTGTTCCCTTGGCCCAAACAGATGTAAGGACCTGATTCAAGGTACACAGGCAGGAGAGCTTTCATCTGATTTGAAAGAGTCATACCTGGATTGAGATCAGCATACAGGTCAAAGAGAGTTGGCTTAAGTGAAGTCTTCATTTGTCTGCTAGAATTTTGTTTATTCAGTAATGTAAGTACTTTGTGAAAAACGGAAAGCAAAACTGAGATGCTGGGGTCACCTTTGGTACTGGTACTCCTTCAGAAACCTACCTTTTTTCTTTTTCTTTCTATTGTCAAAATGAAAAAAATGATTGTCTGAAGATGCTATTCCACGATCCTTAGTTTTCTCTGGATAAAACTGAACTGGAGGCAGTTGAACACTGCTTTTCCAGTCTGCAAGGGCTTTTCAACAAGGCCTGACTTTACTCTTAGAGCCACTGTCAAGGACTGGAGGGTTCTGATCAAGGGTGTTTAAGAGGTACGTTGTCATTGAAAAGCTTTCCCATGGACGACTTAATTTTTTTTAATCATTCACTGTACATAAATCCTGGAGCAGAGAGCTTAAGGAAAAGCTGATTTTTTTTTTAATTTTTTTTCTTTTTTTTTTTTTTGTACACAGGGAAGATTCCAAAAGATAAAGCTGTTTCTGCAGGACCCTTGAGGCACACCACTTGTGACTGGATTTTATTACATTGTCTAGACTTAAATTCTGAAATGTACAGAATATGATATATCCTGCTTTTTAACATACCTTTAAAGTCAGATGATCATCTCATGAGGAGAATAGGTGTTGCTTATTGACAGTTTCTGCTTCTTAATGAAGGCATTCAGTAGTGTTCATATTTAAAGTATTTTACATAATTTAAACTGCGCTATTTTCTTACTGCCCTAGGAAATTATAAGCATCTCTTGCTGTGATCTTTCACTCCAAGGATTAACACTTTTAATATTCATAAATTTTAAGAATTCTAATAACTGTTGTCTCAGTGAGCTCTGGATAATGGTCAGAAGTGACAGAGGAGGTTGTGAAGTGAGCTCATATACCACCACTGGCAGCATTACTGCGCTGAGGGAGCGTTTATGGGTGAAATTTCAAATTATAGTTCACAGAAAAGAAAGCTTGCCAGTATTAAATGTGCAGCCAAGAGACAAGTATAAACCTGCTAATGACGAGAAATCCAGAGTAAAGGATTTTAAATAGCTTTACATATAGGTTTGAGACACTGAAAGATATATCTCTCTTACTTTGTATGCCCATCAGTATTGAATAAACAACAGCTGTAGCTTAGAAACAGATGAGAATTTCTCTGAGGAAATGCTTATGCTAAGAGCTTTTTACAGCCCTGTCACAGTTTAAATGAACATCAGCACAGCTTGAAAGTGAAGTCCCCTGTTTGGGGCCGGAATGATGGAAGAATTGCCATCCATTTCCCAGCTACAGCAACTGTCTTTTTCTCAGAAGTTAGATATTTAAAAATGTGACTCAAAATTCTGAATTTTCTGACACGTGGCACTTATGTTCTCTGTAGCTAACTCTGAGGGCACTGAGGCCTTTTATGTAATTTTCTACTAATATCCTCCAAATATAATAAAATTAGTTGAAAGAAAGTACTTTCAGTAGTTAAAACTTAACCAATACAGACCAAAATCCTTAAACTTCCCTGTGAAGTGAATGGCCTGTGTATTGCTTTATCCTGGTGAAGCGCCTCACCGCTTTCATCATACTGATCTATCCCCAGCCCTTTTTTTAATGCACTATCAAACGTGTTGTGGCTATGAGGCGGTTGAGAAGAAAGTGTTAATTTTTAGCATTCGTGTCTTTGCTTTAGGTCATGCACATTTTTACCAGAGAAGTCCATAATGTTGGTTGTAAAACTCGGTTGCCCTCTAGAGAGACCCAGAATCAAGCACACGAGGTGGATTGTTCCCTGCGTAAATGGACCCCTGTCCTCTTCCCCAGACCAGCTTGAGGAGAGAAGTTCTTTCGCAGCATATCCCAAAGATCGCCAGGAGCAGGCTCCGGTGGACTAGATAGGAAATGTTGCCTTGCAAAGAATATCCTGACAGCAACTCGCTATTTAAGCAAAAATGGAAAGCTTAGATCGAGGACCTCGGCAGTCTGGGACCGCCATGGTACGGCCTAAGGTGTAGAGAGGAGGAGGAAAGACATCTGGTTTAAAGAAGACCCAAACAACAGGGATTTATGGGTCAAAATGTCTTATATTTTACCTTTGTACATCAACCAACACCAGTCCTCCTCCCTCTCAGTCAGCAAGCTAGTGCCTTCTCTACTAATTGTAGTCTTCAGAAGTATTTATGTCTTAGTCCTACACAGAGTTTACTGCAATAATCTCATAGCAGTTTAACAGAGCCATGGATAACTAATCCTCCCACCCAAAAGATGGAAAAATACTTGATTATTTCTACCTCAGTGTAATAGAGCAATGTGAACTGGAGCTGTGTGCACACTGCGCAGTCAGGAATAAATAGGCAGCTTACACACGGCACTGAAAATGGTCTATGCTGCTGAGAGGGGAAAAAAAGATTTGGTGTTTTATTGTTCTGCTAGCTTTGGGTTGATTAAAAAAAAAAAAAGGGTGTGTGTTTTGATGAGGATGATACAGAGTAATGGCTTTTGAAAGTGCAGTAGCTCTTTAAATATTTGCATTTCAGACTAATTTGTTAGACTGGGCTTTTTTGTTTGGCTGGTTTTGCTGCACCTCATGCAATGACAACCAGGAGTATTTCTAGTTTAGTGCAGCGCAGGAAGGTGGCATTAATATGTTAACATCTGTTCACTACAGCAGAGGTACGACAACCTTGGTGTTATCATCATTAATTTCCCCAAAACAAACCATCCAGAACTATTGCTAGTAGAAACAATTTGAAGAACATCAGCGTATAGTCAAACTTATTTAGTCTTTGACATTGATAGAAGGGCTGTCGCTTTTCTGACGGAAGCTCACCACGACCGCAGGGGCAGGGCCCTTGCTTTAGCGAAGCGTCGCAGCAGCGTTCGGCACGCGGGGGACACTGCGACTCGCCCCCGTGAAAGGTGGAAACCAGCGTCCGGACTCTGGAGAGCCTTGGCTAACTTCGCAGGCTTCCTTTGCGATCAGGGCGCGCGCGAGCGTTGGCAAAGAACTTTGTCTTCATTTCTGTGCCTCGCGGCACAACCGTATGAATTCCGTGGAATAGGGGCGTTGGTGTACGCACTCAGCCGGTTCTTTGACTAGCGGAGCGGGCAGCGTGGGACCGGCTGCCGCCACGGGGATTGCGGTCACTCGAGGATCTGGCCCGAGTGCTTTGTGCCGCTTCCCTGTCATCCCCCAAACGACCGCCACCTCGCGAGCTACCCGCCCGGACCCGCGCACCCGCCGTGGTGCTGCTGGTGGTGCTGGCGGTGGTGGTGGTGGTGGTGCTGGCGGTGGTGCTGGCGGTGGTGGTGCTGGCGGTGGTGCTGGCGGTGGTGGTGCTGTCCCGGGCCCGGGCGCTGCGCTCCTATGCGGGGGACCGGGCCGGCTGCCGGCGCGTGCGGCTTCCCGCCTTTTAAACCGCCCGCGGGACCGCCGGCCCCGCCCCGCTCGCGCTCCTCCCGGTACGCGGCTGTGGGCGCTTACAGCGTCGTCTGACCCGCGGTGTGTGAACTGGTGACGTTCGGGATTTGTCACTGCTACGGCATCTTTACACGGCTTGTCCTCTCCCGACAGAGGCGATTCCCGGTTGTGACACGACAGACCTGTAGGAAAGGGAAGGTAACGGGGCGTTCCCTCCCGCACGGGCGCTTTTCTCCTCAGCTTTACCTGATTCCCACAGCAGCCCCGGGGCGGAGGGCTGAGGGACGCCGTCGGAATTCATTAAACTCCTGAAAGTTTCCAGAGGTGCGGGCTTCCTTGGCGCTCCGAGCCACAGTTCATTGTTAATGGAGTTATTGGGTTAAGTTCATCGTAATGTTTGACCTCCTGTTTAGGAGCCTGACGATGTGTGAAAGCCTTGCTGCCAAAGAGGAGTGATGGTGATGCAATTTTAGGGGCTAATGATTCTGCTGACCTAATGTCCTCATACAGCTGCTTTCTATTACTGTCGCTTAACTGGGACACGGTAGGCTCAAGGGACTGACTTCTATAATGAGCTAGCTGTGCAATTATGGCAGTTACTGCAGGACACTGGAGCTAAATCTATCTCGTTTTTGCTTCATCATCTATTTTTATATTATTCTGGCATAATGTGGACATTCCGAAAAATTTGAGTTTATTGCTCCTAGGTGAAATGAATAGCGCCAATAGCGCTGCCGGGCTGTTGTGAGGCAGGGGTGGTGAGGGATGGTTTCATAGCTAGCTTTTTGTACTTGCCTCAGTGCTCCAAAGCCTTAGAAAATTATCGACACAAAAAACCCCACCAGATCTTTGGTTTGGTATTTATATTCTAGTTAATATTCTTCTTGCTAAGTTAAGAAAGCAAGCAGGGAGCGTTAATGTATTTTTTTTTACCAGAATCTGTGGAAGAGCCGTAGTGACTTAACCGTTTACTTGAAAATGCGTTGTTTACCTTGAATTTCAGATACAGTTTATTGCAGTTACACTCAGGGTTTTACATAGACTGCTAGTATCTAAGAAGTAGGAAATCCTAGTTTTGGTTAACCTAAGGAAATCACAGAGATTATCATAAGTTATAATGCAGCAGTGTATGTGGATATCTTGTTAAAGGTATGGATAAAGGAGACTTAGGTTTACTTTTAAAAGGACAGCTAACAAAGTCCACACATTTTTACTGCTAACAAAAACTTGTACTTTTTATGGTCAACTTCTTATGTGCTGACCATTTTCTCTCATTAAGAGTAATGGGATTTAATTAAAGAGGAACCATTTGGCAAGTTCTGTCCAGTGCAGGTTCTTTGTAAAAGTGAGTTCAGATTTCAGAGAGAAACCCATGTCATTTTCAAACTGCTCTGTAACAGATACACAAATATACAACATGTTTCATCAAGAACATTGTATATGTTAGTTAAAACAAATATTTGGGGACTTGTTTTCCATTTATTTACTTATTTGGCAGAGTTTACTCTAGTTACCTTACAGAAATAAAAATAAAACCCAAAACGTTATGATTGAAAGAAGCTTCATACAGGAAGTGAATTATCCATAACTACTCCACATTTTGCATTCTGATTTCTATAGCACATTTTTTTGAAAGATCTTTAACAATTAGCCAATATCAACTGAGCGTCACACGTACTATTATGAAGTAGTTAAGGGCAGATAGGTTTTTCACTAGCTGCTAAAATCATTGCCTGTATACTTACTGAGTTTCCATAAATTTGGAGTAATCTAATGCTGTTGTCCGTAGCAGCAAGTAAACTGAGCAAAATTTAATTAAAGATACATATCTATGAAATATGAGTCTTGATTCTACCTGTTCTCCACTCAGCATATTCCACCCATGTATGTCTTTAATATATTGGATTTTTTTAGTGGGCAGTCATGTGTGGCGGCCATAGATAGAATATTATGTTTAGTGTTTTGGAAGACCCAGAGAGCTGGCCCTGCAGTATATTCAAGTAACTTCTCAAATGTGTTTTCAGGAGCAAGTGCTGGAGAAGAACATTTTACCCACACAGCTTCTGTGGGACTGAGGACTTTGCTAGTTTGAAGTCAAGCGAGTTCCCTGCCCAGTCTGGTGTGTTCCCACTGCTGTGGTTTAACCCCAGCCGGCAACTCAGCACCATGCAGCCGCGTGCTCACTCCTCACCCCCCAAGGGGATGGGGAGGAGAATGGAAAAAAAAAACTTGTGGGTTGAGATAAAGACAGGTTAATAGGATAACGAAGAAAATAGTAATAGTAATAACAACAATAATACTAATATAAAACAAGTGATGCACAAATGCAGTTGCTCACTAACATGCAGAAGGGACCCCCCCCCCCCCCCAACCCCAATGCCCAGTGTGTTTCCAAGCAGCGATCCCACCTCCCAGCTCGCTTCCCCAGTTCCAGCCGGAGCACGACGTTCTCTGGCAGGGAGTATCCCTCTGGCCAGGCTGGGTCAGCTGTCCTGGCTGTGCTCTCCCAGCTCCTTGTGCGCCTGGCAGGGCCTGGGAAGCCGGAAAGTCCTTGACTTCGTGTGAGCCCTACAGCTACCGGCAACAGCTAAACCCATCAGGGTGTTACCAATATCGTTCTCATCCTAAATCCAGAACACAGCACTATACCGGCTACTAGAAAGAAAATTAACTCTGTCTCAGCAGAAACCAGGACACTCACCTAACTGTTTATTCAAGCACAATATTAAATTGGGGATAAGGGGAGAGCATGGAGTCATAGGAAAAATGGCCAAGGGCATGAGGCAGATGGGATAGCTACTTGCGGGACTGTGGCCTGAAAGACAACACAGCCATGAAACGGCTGGCTTCAGTGCTGAGCAGTTCACCTCAGCAGCAGTCCCAGCTTTGGGCAACACCTGAGGGCACTAATGAGCCTTAATTGCCCTGAGCAGCCTCACTTGCCCATGGCCCCTTTGAGTTTATTAGGTTTTTGCACTTCTGTATCTGTATGTGTGCATGCACATCTATTTCATTAACTGGCTTAATCTACGGATGACTTTTTAAAATTAAACTTCAGCTTTTAAAAATATAGTTGTTTATTTTTCATTGCCCAGGTGATACTTGATATCAGACTACACCAAAATTTCTCTTTTTTAGAGAATCTCAATTTGGCCAGCTCACTTACTATTGTAAAGGGAGGAGTTGCTATAAATAGACCTCTTAAAGCCTTCACAGCCAGCTTAAAAAAGTATCCAAGACTTTAAACTAAAACACTATTTTATTTTTTAAATAAAGGTTTATCTGAGCATTAATCAATACAACTTTAAGAACACAAATGAAAAAAATCAAGCTATGTGAGTTAACATTTTTTGAATCAAGTTCCACCTTCCTGATACTCTTTTGGGATTTGGGGTTAGATTTACAAGTGGACTTGCAGGGTTTGTTGGTAGTCTAAGGAACGTGGATGTAAAAATGAATTTTACTTTGATTTCTGGCATTGCTTTTAGAAAGCAAGAAGGAGGTGAATAAAAACTAATGAATCATAACTGACTTAGCAAGAAGGTGATATCTGTTGTATGCATATTTTTGTATGCTTGTGATGGAGATATTTAAATGTGTTAAAAGAACAATTTAGATTTACAGCTCTATCATGATTACCTCACTAAATTTGGCTAGATCCATTAGAATTTCATGTTTCATAGGCATAGTGTTTTAGGAAGTATTATAATATGGTTTTGTTTATTTTTTTAGTTTTGTCAACAGTGAAAGCATCAGACATTACATTGCGATATTACTAAAGGGGCAGGCTTGTTGATTTGTTGATTGGTTTGGGGGTTTTTTCCTTTTTTTTTTTTTCCCTCTTCCACTTAGCACAGTGAACCAGTGATATCGCAGGTAATTGTTCACATAATGTAGTGCAGAGGTAGTGAAGAATACTCAGCATAAGGCTGGTTTCTTCGCACACCTGTTCAAAATAGCTCCAACAGCTCAGATTTGTTCAGTGGCACGGACTGTGAATCACAATCAGAAATATGTCTGAAACCTGAGGAGCCAGACTAGGGACTGCTCCAGGCAAATGGAAAAGGGGAAAAGCCAATAGGCAACCAGTCTTACATCTGTCCCAACCCACAGGTAAATGCAGAAATTAGTAAAAGGTTGTAGCACAGTGGTTATCAAATTGTAATTTTTAAAACTGCCAAAGCTCAGTGAGACAAACCTTTAAAAGTAGTATTTCACATTTGTTTAGATAAATGCCAAGCCATTCACAAAACCTTGCCAAATTTCTGCCCTTCATCTCCTTGTCGGTGCAAATCTTAATTATCTTGTAGGTATGTTTACTGCGGTAGTTTTGGGACTATTTAAGCAGTAGAGGTATTGCTTAACGGTGAGAGAAAGTGTGACGGAGTCTCTTCCAGAATTGTTCATTGGTCAGGCATTTTATGTCTAAGAAATGAAACTCTGCCTCTAAAAAGAAATATAACTTGACTCACTGTCTCCTACTTTCCTAACTCTCCAAGTTTGGATGAAACATGACCGGCATATTCAGCCATAGGTTCTGCTCATTGCTACACAAAAGTTCAGTCACACTGTATGACATGAATGATACTCATGTTCATCTTCTGACAGCCCTGCAAGAACATGAGAGGTGGCTTACATACATCAAAAGCTGTATTCTAATAAAATTACTTTCTAGAATATCTGTCTGTTGTAGGAAACAGCTCTCAGGTCACTTTATTAACATCAGTGGTGGAAGAAAAAGAAATAAAGCCAATTCCATCCTGTGATTGACAATTCCAATCTTGTTCTTTTTTTTTTCCTCTAAGTTTATAAATTTTCTTCATTCTCAAAATCCTCTTTGCCTAATATTCCAAAAGAATTTCTAAATCCCGAAGTACTGGTATGGTTTTCTTAAGCTTATTGTAAATGCTTATTTTCAGCATTTTTGGTTTTTTTTTAATCCTGCTTTGGAAACAGATGATGTTCACAGATAAGTTGCTCACTGAACTGGAGGACCTTTGGTTGCAGCTATTTCAGTGAGTGTTCTTGCAACATAGCACATATGGATGCCTTACGTGAGCATGAAACAAGATGAGCTGAACATGAGCAGACAAGTGAAGGACTTCCGTGCATTTCCTTTCCTGGACTAGGACTGAAATAACCCTTCTGTCATTCCATAGGAACCTAGGAAGATGGAAAGATATTAAAGGTGAAAACTGTGGGGTTTTAAAATGTACGGGATTCAGTTTGCTGTGAGAAGCTGAAAAAATTAAGAAGAAAATATCTTCTCCAGAAAAATGAGTAACACAGAAGAAGGGTGTCCCATGTAGATGAGATGGGACAGTTCAGTGAAATGGTTACTGACTTTCAGGCAAGTGATACATGAGAATCCGAGCTCGTGATGCGTCCCTTTCAATTTTTTCCTGCTTTTGCATCTTTGAGCTTTTACACAGGGAATTTCATATATATTTAATACAAAAATGACATTAACTTTCAAGTTTCATGTTTCAGGTGCTTTCTTCATTCAAGAAGGTTCCCTTTATTTCTTTGTGGTAAGGTGCTGGCTTGAGATACATAACAAATAGCAACTATTTGGATACTGCTTTAGAATGTCAAATACTGTCCTTTTAATTAATTCTGGAGGGTAGGAACTATGTATGCATGCACCTCAAGATAAGACCTCTCTAAATGCTAAAACCAGTAAACATAGTTTAAAAGACTGTTTGCTCTATTTGCAGTGTTATCACCATAACTAGTTTTTTGTCAGTATTCATGGGATTTCTTATGTAGAATGGGAAGTTCTGAATTCAGTGCAGCTTCCACAAGTAGTAAAAAAGCCATTTTCAGGGATGTTTTCTGTCAGTCATGTACAGCTTCTAGCACAACAAAAATAAATTGCAGCTTTCCTGAGAAAGTGACATAAACCCATGTATTTTTATGTCACAGAGGGATTATTGTAGAGAAAGACAGGAATCCCTCACCCAAGCTGTGATTTCTTTTGGTGAAATTGCTGCATTCTTAACCAGTACATAAACTGTTGGGGACAGCAAGAGACAGTAAAAGAACGGCATACTTCAACACATCATCGCCAAGAACAATAGGCCATTGCACATAGGATGATCTACAAAGGGAGCCACCAGCCTTATAAAGCAAGATCAGCTAGCTGTGACAGGCACGTTGTCTACACTCCAGTTCTTGCTCTCTGCTCCTCCCCTTGGCTTGTCCCCACTCCCCCCCTTCTGTAACAATTAGCTTATTATCAAGACATAATTGTGGGTACCTCCTTACCCAGGATTGCCCAGGATGGGTATGAATAAATTGGTTTTGTGTCTCGAGTGACTTGGCTACAGATCTCAGTGGGTGCTGTGCTTAAGAAGCTTGATATCTGGCAATACCTTCTCAGAGGATTTAATTGAGCAATCACACTGTGACACACAGACAGTTTTTTGCAAAAGCCTACAGCAAAGAATGACTTCCAAACTGCTATTCTTTGTCATACACATTATATTACTCTTGTGTCTTCATTCACTGACTTCTCAAACATGACAGAAGATACAGCTGCTGGTCTAGAAATTATAAGTTTCAGGATCTGGGGGAGGGAGGTAGGGGTGAGGGGAAGGAAGGTATCAGTCATACAAATAGAATGGTGAGTCACTGCATTAAGATACATAAACTTAAATAACAGTGTTAAAACTCTTAGATAATTGTCAGGTCTTCACAGACTAACAACAGTCAGCTCATTAATTTAATGAGTGTTATTTGACCTATAAATTAATGTGTTTTTACTGTTTATTAATTAAACATTAGCTTGAGGAATGTCATTATTTTAAACAGAAACACTCCATCTCTGTCTCCTTTTATGTAGTGATGAGTATACTGTTAAAGATTATGGTTCCTCTGGTATGAGCATTGCTTTGCAGAGTTTTCAGAGATATCTCAGGATATGTTCGTATCCCTGTGTCCAGCCTGGATAGAGTACAGTTTTCCTGAGCTGTATAGCTAGGGCTGGTGAAGAATTTCACTAACATAACTCTGGTATGACTGCCTGGTAACCTGCCCTGCTGTACAGGTGTCAGCACGGTTCTGCTTTGCTCAAAATAATGCTTTTCTTAGCAGCCTCACTGTATTGAGTTATTTGTCATTTCATTTGATAATTTTTCATTAGTATGCTTGGCATAAGAATGTGCTAATGAAATCTGATGAAAATGTAAAGCTGGGAGGAATTGCTAACATAGAAGAGCCTGGTACAGGCTTATACAGGAAGAGATGGATGGTCTAGCAGATTGAAATAAAAGAAGTGAATTAATGTTAGTAATACCAAGTAAAAGGTCATGCTTCTAGGAACTAACCGGAATTCGACTGCTGAACAGGGATCTACCAGACAATAACTTGGAGAAGAGAGATATGGGTATAGTATGTCCAGTGGTGCAGCTGGCCACTGGATGACTGTAAAGCAACAGGAAGATATAGCTGTATAAAAGGGAAATACAATCTTTGGACATAAAAGGTGAATTATTAAAACAGAAGAGTATTTAATTATATTGCAAGGCATTAGCGAGTCCTTGGTTGGAATAGTCATGTTGTTCAGTTGTATTCACATTACTTACATAGTTAATAGAGAGAGAGGCACCTCTGAAAGATGGTTTAGAGCAGGATTTTTGAGAGCTTCAGGAAACTCCACTCCAAATTCTAGTGTTGTAAATTAAGCTCGGTTTTGGGTATATCCTCTACAATATATGGTTTCAGTCATTTGCCTCCAAGAACGGTGTAATTAAATTGTAGTAAGTAGGGTGTACCTCTGCTGAGTTTATCAGTAGAAAGACCTTCTTGTGAGGGGACACTAACAGAGTGACATGTTAAGCCTAATGGAATGCTAGCAGAGAATGGATGTGATGACTTTACAGAAGGTTCATGTTGGAAAGGAGAAATAACTGCTAACATTAAAGAATCTTGATGAGGAGGAATAACAAAAAAAGGGTGATAGGTTGTTTGCAAATAAATGGAATTTAAATAAGATAAGTTCTGCTTGGGTGAGAGAAATTCTTGAACAGCCTTCAAAAATCCTATTAGTGACAAAAGATACACATTTCAAATGGAGCTGAATCTGTTTTTGAATCAGGTTAAATAACTGTTTGTGATTGCAGGTACCTTGTTGTGATGTGACAGGAGTTCATTTCCATTCCTAAATTCCTTTGAAATAATTTTTTGATTAATCCACAGATGTCTTCCATTGAACGGCAGCTCTGCGCACAAATTGTCTTTTGTGCTATACTGGCTGAGCTCCATTCGATAAACTCCGTGCTCTCCTTGCTCTCCCCTCAAACTGAGTCACGCTTGGTCATTCACTCTCCTACTCCTAAAAGTTTGGGAGAATTAGTGATATCCTTTAAAAAGTATTATTAACACCAATAAAAAGAAAGGTCTATTCTCATGTAGACAGAATTATAGCTAGGTGTCAGTCCTAAATTTGTGAGGAGATTATTAGGGATTTTTCAGCCTGGTAAAGTTGTGACAATGTTGTGACACAAAGTTGTAACAAAGGTTTTTGTTTTACAAACACAGTTTAACACTCTTCACAGTATAATAACAGCTTATTAACTTCATGTGTGTTGTTTGACCTATAATATTAAAGTATATCTATGTCTATTTAAAGTGTTTGAGTTAAAGTTACTTTAATATAAATGACAATGATATCTGTATCGCCTGAATTGAATTTTGTGCAAGTTCGTGATAGTCGTTGACTTAGTTACGGTTTGGTGTCTAAAGCTAGAGAGATACAAAATTCAGTTTAATTCCTTGACTGGCAGAGGGAAATAGTCGCTGCAGTTCCGCAGCTGTTCAGGAGACACGTACGTTTGTGCTAAGCCCAGCCTTGGTTGCTCTAAGTCAGAACTGGAACAGGGCCCGGACTCTTCCCACGGGGGCCCCTGCAGCTCCCTTCCCGCCAAAGCCTGGGCACCCGCACCCAGTGCGGTACGGCACCCGTGAGAAGCAGCTGGCAAACCTTTCTTTGTCACACTTTGCGTGGAACGTGATCTTCAAACTCGGTTTGAAGCACCGCGAAACTAAGCTGGCTTGTTTTCAAAGCCTATCCTGGTAATTGTCTCAATGTGTTAGAATAGCCTATAGTTGCATTACTCATCATTTCTGTTCAGAAACAAATGAAAAATGAGTAAAAGTAGAAAAATATTTTTCCAGTACTGTTTTGGTGTGTTTCAAGGTTTTACTCAATATTCCTGAATATTACTGTACTCTTAATTTATACCTGATTTTGCCTTCTGATGTGCGTGAGAGGTAAATAGTCTCCTCACAGTGTGAAAGACAGTTCTCTTCAGTTCCGTTCCCTCAAGCCATAACAACCAATTGATGTCAGTTACCTCAAAAGCAAATTAATCGCACTCCTGTTTTGTTGAATCAATACTAATGCATTTTTCCTGTAATTTTCAGGTTTTGACAATGCTGGCTGCCAGCAAAGCTGAGGTAGGAAATCCTGTCTTATACTGGTGGAATGTTAAATACCTGCCTGCGCTTTTGATAGTGAGGCTAGCTGTCTTACAATTTTCGGGTGAAAATTTCAGAGACTTCACTATGGCACTTGTGCTGCTTCTGGTGTTTAATGAGCCAGTCTTTGGAATTCTTCTCTTGTTATAATAATGTTAAAGCTGGTAAAGTCCTCCTAGGAAAGTTTCATCATTATGTAGGTCTTTCTGAAGATTTCCATGGCATTGAAAGCACATAGTTCAGAGTCTTGGGCTGTAATTTCCCATCAACAGAAGGTGGCTATCTGACCTTTTCCTTATGCCCTTCATTTTTTCTACATTGCTTCACAGCAAAGAAGGTATTGTATCTGCTCCAAAGTCGTTTCTGGTGGTTGGCATGCATTCCTTCCAAGTCCCTATCTAGCTTGCCTCACTTACCTGGCTCCATATGACCTGAGCTGTTTGAACAGACTGGGGCATGAGAGAGAAGTTTAGTTTTATGACAGAATGCTACTGGCTGAATTCTTGTTAAAGTCTGGAAAGACATTAACTGTGTTGTAGGTTGCCTACATTGGGTGCCTGACGTTGCTATAGCTTAGATTGATCGTTTTGGATTCATGTTTATTTTGTCAGCTTTTCTGTTCATGTGTGAGTATTTTACACGGTCTTAACGGGTCTAACACTATTCTTAGAGGTGAAAATATTATGATTATTGGAGTATATTTTGAATAACTGATTGCTAAAGCAAACGTGGCAGTTCCTTGTGACCACTAACCTGTGCTATACTGCACTTTTTAACTGGCAGATATTTTTATTCAGTGCATAGTTACTGACTCATTTAAATGTAATGTCAATTGGAAGCTCAGAGCGTTTCTATATGAAACAGGTCTCAGACTCACAGTAGGGAGTTTGTGATGTACTCCGAAGCTAATGTTTAACTATAACAAAATGTCTAGGTGACTCTAACTGCTGTAGTCAGATAAATTTTTAATATGAACATTTGGTAAATTAAATTGCATTATTAAAGAGAAGAGATAAACTGTGCTAGTTACTTTAAAGAACAAGGACACAAGTTCACTTACATACTGTAAAAGAATGACATAATTCATTTTTATTTAGATTAAGACTGTAATATTAGTGCTCAATTTTGCTGGTCTGATTCAATTGCATACTTGGCTTGTCTCAGTGTCGGGAGGAGGATTTGTATCTGGTTTTTCACTGTTGCACTATTTTAAATGCTGTTGCTCTTATATCGATAGAGTCTGCTAATAAGTAGTCATTTTCAGTTTCTTGTTTTGTAATGGGATTCTTCAGGGCTTAGATTTGTCACTGTACAGGTACTAGTATCAATTTTGCTGCCTTATAAAGTCTGTTTTCTCATTTTCTTGTATGTTCCTATATACTTTTTTTCTTTTGTGTGTGTAAAATTCTGGAAATATTACAAGTTGCTGAGTTGGTCAGTTGTGTTGCTTGCTTTCTTAGTACTTTCACCATTTGAAAACCTTAAGAGAGTTAAAACATTTAGTTGTTCTTTAAAAAAGCTTATCAGCTGGCCTTTGTGCATCAGCCCATGGACCAGCTGACTTAGGAGGCACAAATCTACATGTAAGAGGTTATCATTAGATGCTTTTTCTGCCATTCATTAAAGTATTTAGAAGAAATGCCAAAGTTCCCCAATACAGGGAAAATCTTAACTGAAGGTAAAGGATAATTAAGTGTTTTCGTGAATCAGGGCAGTAGTAACGTTTGTAAATAGTCCTGCTGAATTCAGTGGAACAACTCACAAGAATAACAACTAAAAAGAATAATAAGCATGCAGAACTGGTTGCTGAGTTTTTGAATTCGAGACAATTTTCAACTTGAGGGAAATGGCTCCTTTGACATAACGACAAACTTACCAAGATTTCTTCCTGGGACCTGCATAGTGCACTGTATATTAGGCATAACATAGTACAGTTTTGGTGTATTTTGAGGCTAACACGCCTCAAATAACTGTTTATGTGGATGACATACAACACATTTCCTCAGGTTTGGGAATAATGGCCTCATGCTTTGCCTGATTTTTTTTTTGGTTGGTTTTTAACTCTTTGATCTTCATGAACAGTTCTGAGAAAGATACAAGCCAAAATAGCCTTGTTCTGACTTACCTTTGTGCCATATCTTAACTCATTTGAGCTCCTCAGTTTTTTGCTACTGTATAGGGCTTGTGTTGCAATATCTCTAGTCTGCATTTTCAGAAAAAAAAAAAGTACACATGTCTGCTTTCTAAAATCTTTTATTAGAACTATTTGGTTGTTCTTGAACTGTTCATCCAAGTAGTATTGGAAATCGATTATTCCTCTTTTTCTTCTCAGTTGACGTAGCTGTGTTCCCTTACTCAATTTTGTGTGAAGTCTAAATGAAAACTTTGCATGTTTGTATTACTGTTGAATGTTTTAGGAAGATACAAACAATGTTTTTTTCCAAATGCTTGTTGCCACATACCAACTGTAGAGAAACAAGTACATCTAGAGGAAGCTGTCAAGTAATCCAAAGACCTTTCTTCCATCTTTTAACACAAAGGGGCAACGAATAGTGACAGAGTCAAAGCTGTAGGCAGCGAAGCCTTCCATGAATAATTGCCATATCTGCCTACACTCTGTCTTTTAGTGTCATAGTCTTGTAAATATGCAAGTTAGAAGCATCTTAAAAAAGAATAACTTGTGCATAGGTAATCAAATATGAAGATTTTTACCACAAATTATTACTCTGGTGTCTTGCACAATAAAATACATAATGGATCATGGTAATGTCATTACAAAATGGGCCTGAGAACAGTCTGAAATACAGCTATACACTGTAAAAATTGCCATAACATACACAATACTATATAATCAAATTCTCATGTAATTCCCTGGAACAACACAGTTTGAGGGATGACTTTTTCCAGGTCTGCTATCTAACACAGGTATATGGCAGTCTAGTCCTTTTGTTGCTTTTTTGAATATACATTTGTCCCCTTCAAAAGACATTTAATTCGGTAAACTATGTGACTTTTTCCAGAGTGTCCTTCTTTCTAATTAGCTGTTAGTATAAATAATCTTTATGTTGGGGAAAGCATCATTTCTTTTCCTCTTTTGGAAACAGAAGTTGTTACCAAAATAGAGAACAGAAAGCTGCTTATGATTCCTGTTTTCCTCCCCAACACTTGAATAAATGATAAAGTGAAGTTCAAGGCTTCCTTCTTGTGAGAAGTTAGAGGTCATGCCTGATTGAAATACAAGTTTAGTACAACTGTGTGTAAGTTCTCTGGCTGCTTTTATGTGAGGAATGTCAAGGCAGCCTTTTTTTTACTCTCATAAAGAAAAGGCTGCCAATATGTCTCAATAAAACTGGAAATCAAAGTCAGCTCAAAGCCAAAGCCAAGGAGGTTATTAAATCAGGGTTTAAGGAAAACCTCAGAATAGTAAGCAGAATATGGCTCTAACGATAACAAAACTGTGATCCATCAGGTCCTTGATTATCAGGAATTGCCATTATTAAGCCTTTCGCTTTCCTTGCATGGAAGGAGTCGGTCAGGCCTGGTGAGTAGCGTGTCTCTGAAAAGGGCAGTAAATATATTACACCTCAGTCGCCCTTTTGCTGCTCTGTGTTTCGGGTGGGGAGTGGAGAAAAATCCTCTGACAGGACGGACAGTTGTTTCATTTATTTTTTGTTTGTAAAATGTTTATGAAAAATCACGTATGCTTGTGGTGCTGTGGAAATATGTTTGCACGAATGATGTTAGAGATGGATATGCAAGGTGTCTTAAGCAGATACGGTCTGAAAGCCATTCAGAGCATTTGTGATTGCTGATATTATTGTCTGTTTGCATTACACTAATGCCTAGAGGCCCCAGTTGGAATCCTAGTCTTTCAGGCTGTGTACAGGCATGTGTTACACAGTATTTCAAAGGTCTTCTGCACTTACGTAGATAATACATAAAATGGCTAGAGCGAAATGAAGTCATGTAGCAGGTTAGTAGCAGAGCTGCGGGGTTTCCTTGCCAGCAGGACTGTACTATGTTTTTCCTAGTTTTAATGCCAAAGTAAACTACTTTTTAAAAAAGGAGTCAGTAAAAGAGCGTGTATAAACAGATAGCAGAACTTTCTAAGAAAATACGCATCTACCAATATTATTCTACTATTATTGTTTTGATAGTTCTCAGTGCGCTCTGTTCCTAGTAGACTTATAATTATTTTTGCTAGTATATGAGTAATTTTTAAATCCTATTGGCTGGCTGGTTTATTTCTATGGGAAAAATATGATATCAATGGAAACTATTTGGGGAAAAATGAATACTTGGTTGGATTCTTTTAGGGTAAATTGTGGGTGTTGTATTAAAAATCCATGGTAGATAAAAACACGTCGGTCAGTCTTCCTAGCTTCTGTCCTACTTTAGTCTCCAAAGCACGCTTAACATGCAAGGACCTAGTCTGCCATCACTCCAGGGTAAGTATATGCTCAGGACAGAAGACATTTCCATTTCTATTTTCAGATTGTTTTTTCAGAATGAATGAATGGATTAGAGCCTCTCCTTTCCTGATGCATCAATACTTTGCACCAGCTGAGGCATTTGATTGTACCTATGCATTGTTAATCCTATCTAGCTGTATATTCCCTCTTCCATAAAAGAAGAATGAGTCATTGAGTGATCAATCGTGATGACCGATAAAGAATTTAGGGGGTTTTAATGTCTGTATCTTGAATTTATTTGGAGCAAGAAAATATTTGTATTTTAAAGAACAGTGGCAATTTCTATACAAGTGTAGCCTAATGTTTTCCATATTGTCATAATGATGATTATTTTAAGGGTTTTACCATCTCTATAGTTTGTAGCAGGACTTCAGAATTTACCAACACAATAATTATTTACAGTAAGGTCTTTTTTGCTTGATCCATTGAAATCCCTTCAAATTTAACTGAGTCATAAGCTGTCACAAATTGTATGTAAGCAGGTATCACCAATTTAAAAAAATAATTCCGATTCATTGATAATTGTTTATTATGTTACTACTAAGAATATTCATAATTTTAAAGTTAAATTCAGGAATTATGTGTCAAAGTAATTTTTCCTTGTCAAGTTTTTAGAACTGAACAGTTATAACTGCAGAAGTTGTTATTTTGATGTTTACCCATAAGTAATTTCCACTGAAAAGTATTTTACAAGCTTATAAGCCGCGTAAGGATCTGAACTCCCACTGAAAGGTGTCTACGGGTAATTCAGTGTCACATATAAATCCTGCTGAGCACCTACCTGTGTCTTCAGATACCTAATAAACTCTTGATTGCCAGTGACGGGAACTCCCAGCTGTAGCAATTATCTTGACAAGTTAATATGGACATTCCAAATGTGGCAGAAAAGAAATTCATAGCAGTGCATGCCTGGTAGGTGACCTTTGAACATGATTTGAGTGCATCCCCCTCTGAACATTTAGAATACCTGCCTTCATTAGTATTTGCTAGATTCCCCTCCAACTTTTATTACCAAAGGCAGAATCGTGACTACCTTTTATAGTTTCGAGCTTTAACCACATTAGTTGCATATATATGCATAAATACTGTACAAAATGGATGGGAAGGAATTATAGAAAGTTTTCATCCATTTTTTACTTGAGTAGGAATTTATAGGATCGTGCTCCTTCGATACGAAATCCTCTACAGTAATTTTAAGCTGTGCAGTGTGAGAGACAGTCTTGCTGTAGCTGCTACTGTAAAACCTAATTTGCTGCATAAAATATGAGAGCTATAGTGAAATATGAGCCTGGAGAGCAACTCTTTTGATCTTGAGTAGTCAAAAGGTTGGCATGTATAATGCTATGAAAATAAATGATGTCAAAACTGTAGGATATAATTTATGGTTTGGGGACTACTTTACTCATAGAAGCAGAAGCTTCTACCATTGAAAAGCAAATAGTTCAACGAAAGATAATGAATGGAAATTACAAACTTTCATAAAAACCAAATATATTGAATCATGCAATACATCAGTTTAGACATAACCAGTTGACTAATTTACTGATAATGTATTATTAAAAAAAGCATTTATAAAATATATGATTGGAATGTTAGCCTTCATTTTGTATTTCTTTAAGTGAGTACTAAGCATTAGCTGTGATCCAGTTTGGCAAAGACTTGGTCACATAAATTATCTTTACTCACTTCCAGTGACAAAAGCTTGGGTCTTGTAAGCTCTTAAAAATTGGGTGGGTTTTTTGGGTTTTTTTGGGGTTTTTTTTTGTTTGTTTTTTTTGGGTTTTTTTAGCTGTCCCAGTACAGTCTAAAGGTGTACATACCCAAGTGCTTTGTGGTACTTCTAGGAGAGCAATTGCAAAACAAGATCCTAATATTTGTTGACTAAAATCTTTATCATTACTATACCATGCAGATTCTTATGCATGGCTCTGATAGCTGGCTCTGTTGCCTACACAGGTTTCAGACTAGAATTTTTTTAAAATGTGTGTACGGAAAATGGCCCACGGACTAAGTTAGGCTTCACTTAAAGATGCACAATCTTCCCTAATAAAGTCTCTATCTTTCTTTCAAGGTCTGCTTTGTTAAGTTTTCCTAGGCTTCTCCTTTGACTTTTGTCACTCAAATGCTGCTCAGTCCCTTTGGTCAGGACTCTAAAGCTGTTTATGGAACATAGCGTGACATAAGTCTGGCTTTTTGTTCACACTGGGATTTCATTGTGCTTTGGAAAGTGTGCTGTTAAAGGGGAAGTGTTGTTATCCAGATCTACACAACTTCTGACAAGGCTGTTTAGACTAATATAGACCAGCAAATCTGAAATTGAATTTTTTCTCCAAGGATCTAGAGATTGCCACGCACACATGCACCCCCCCCTCCCAAAACTGAGAATCTGTTTGGACAGGACTCCTACAGGGGCTTCTGAAGGTAATCAGATTTAATAAAATCATGACGACTGTGAGGCATCATGTATGTCTTTTCTCTGTGTGTGTGTATATATATATACACACACACATTTTTATGAATATGCGGCTCCAGAATATGTTTCAGCAATGTACATCGGTAATTTGATGGCAGCAGAAATGAATACAAGCTAGTCTCACTAACGGCTTAGTATTGACTTGAAAGTGCACTTTGTTTATTGTTTCTGTTTCTTAGTTTACTTCTATGTCATCTTGCTAAATGTTGTAAGTTTTCACTGCCTATTGGAGATTCTTAACATGTTTTGATGAAGATTTTAAAGATGATGTATTAATCACACTTTTCTCAGTCCTTTTGCTGTGAATTTCAAAAGTATCATACTGTCAGAACTGTAGATGTGCCATATTGATCTTCGTGATTAAATCAGCCAAAGGAAACTTGATTTCTAAGGGAAAACTTAATATTCTCAAAGCCCGAATGTCTCCTAAATATTTATAGGCTACAAAAGTTGATCAAGTACCTTTGTTCTCTGATTATTACAGGGAATGGTGACACTTAATTCAGATTCTCATCATATTAATGTGATGTAGTAATATATTAATTCATGTGTATGTGGTTTCAATCATGTGAATATGCAGAGGTAACTTTCTTTTTTCTATCTTGGCAAGGCAAGAAGATAAATAGGTGAAAATGCGTATGTGTTTGAGCGATAAAGTTGGTTTAATGATTCTTGGGGAAAAATTTCCTGTAGTACATACAGTAGTGACTTGATTGAACAGGACAGAATCATGCAGTTCAATTAATGTGCAAATATGTGTTCACTGAACTTTCATTCCATTTATCACATGGACATGGAAATAGGGTCATTTTTTATCTCTGTATTATGTATATGACATCTTAGTTTGCTTCTTGCATTTTGCTATGGGAAAAATAGCAATGTGGAACACCACAGGCAAAAAGAATTGGAGATAAATTCCTCAGCTGTCACAAACATCTTTAAGTAGATCTTTGTTTGAAGATAAACCTCTTCCTTCTGCAAGGATTAACATTAAGAAGGCTTTTGCATGCTCTTTCCATTAAAATTGTATGCAGCTCTTTGCCATATGCTGTGAAAAATCATTGGCAACAATTGTTATGTTTATGAACTACATAGTTAGCAAAGAAAGTGTAATCACAGAAAAAATCAAAAGGAAGTTTTTGTTGAAAATACATTAGTATTCACCATTGGTTATTTAGAATAAGAAGTCACCCATTTCAAAGGAAGTTTTTTCTGATGCTTATAAAGGTTTTCTTCCATCCTCAGACCTAGTCAAATGTATTTGGGGACTGTTCTCTTTCTTTTGACTAAGTATTCTAAATCAGGTTATCAAGGGTACAGTTGGTTATTCAGGTTATACACTGAAAGCCTACACTGGAAATTCTGTGACTGGAAAGGAGAGTGAATACAATTTTTTTTTCTTTATTTCTATAATTGGGAAAAAAGTTTTGTCTTGCTATTGAACAAAAATAATTCATAATAGCAGGGGAAAAAGAAGGAATTTCATAGGTGCAATGTAAAATAACATGATAAAGAGATTCCTTTCCTAGGTACCTATAAGAATATAAAAATGTGGTTAAAATTTTCATTGTTCTGTTTCATTGATAGTGTAAAGACCTTTTGGCTGACACGGGCAGCTGTATAAATTAAAGACTAGCTGAATTCCACATGGAATTGTAATCTTTGCAGGCAAAGCTTATAACCTTTAAACAAACCTCAGGCCAAGTTCTCTGCCATGTAAATTGGCAGAGCTTCATAAACTTTAATGGAGCTGTGCCTTAATGGACCTGTGCCAGTTTTTAAGAGCAGTGAATGTGATCTTAATTTAGGTAGAAGGTGGCAGAAGCTTAGGCATATAAAGAAGAGTCTCAATTGTTAATTATCAGTCCCCACACCTCCCTGTTAAACAAGAAGTTGCATTGGCTTGGGAACTGCAATGTCTGGTCAAAAAAGATATTTTTTCAGCAGTTGTTTAGTTCAACAATTTAATGCTTTAATTACTGTAATAATCACTGCAATGTAGCCCCCTCTGGTTTTGGTCTTTTCCTCAATCAGCTAGTTTTCTACCTTAAAAGAGCCAAGAAAGAGCTCTCAGTCTGAAGCACGGCTAAGCACCTATCAATGTACTGCAGGTAACTTGGGTGAAAGTATTAACTGTGATCAGTTTTGTCATTTACTGTCTGTGAGCTGAGGTTAATGTAACAGTGATGCCTGCTAGGAGCATGCATGTATGCAAACACAAATATTATCAGTATACTCTTCTTCTTTGTTTGAGTCAAAGATGCAGGTCTACTGATATTTGAAGTAAGGCAATACTTGATCATATGCAAAGAAATAAGCCTAGCCCATCAGTGAAAGAGTAAACAATGTTTTACAAAGGCACTAGTAGCATTAAAGTGGCCACATAAGACATTATTAAAACTGTATTATGTAAAAATATAGGAAGGACTGTGTTTCTTATTAATTAAGCCTTGCACTGCTAGTTAACGTTGTGTATGAAATATGCAAAACAGATATTCTGGCAAAAGTTTATGAACAAAATATAAGTAGTTTGGAGAAAACAAACAAACAAACCCCACTAAAGTGCAAAAGTAATGTAGTTTTCCATCAGTACAAAAACATTCATTGCAGAAGTTATAGAGTACTATGGTTTTCTATTTAAGGGAAATAATGGGTTTCTAAAAAAAAAATATAGGTTTTACATAAGTTAATTCACAAGTAAAGCAATTATGAGCCAAACAGCATTTTGTTTTGGGACTTCTTTTCTTCACTAGGAGGCTTTGGAAAGGAGCTACTGACTGATCACATTGTATGTCTTAAACAAAAAGCTTTACTTATTAGCAATACTTGCTGCAAAGGTGAATAGCCAGACTCATGAGGTGGTGTTTGGGGGAAGAGTGTGTTTGGTTTGGTTTTGGTTTGGTTTGTCTTTTGACTGAAGTATTAAAATTGTTTGCTTTCCCATTCCTGTTTGACTAGCCGCTACCCGTGTTTCCTATCCTCCTGTGGAAACATAGGATTTGAGTTGATTTAAAACTGGAGTGGCTGATTGGAGAAATGCTTATATTGCTATAATAGAGGTAAGGGAAAAAAAAAAGTTCTCTGGCTTGTGCTTTTCATAAGGTGGTAAGAGACTGGGAAGATGAACCTGTGGTGCAGGTACCTGTGGTGCAGGTACCTGTGGTGTATCTGCTTCAGGGAGAACGGGAGAGAGAATCTCCTGCCAGCCTTACAAAGGTGAGAAAAACGGATGAATGGACCTGGGAGAGAGAGTCATGTCGTGGAGGAAAGTAGGGAAGCTGAGGAAGTGGTGGGTGAAATACAGCCCTTTCTCCTCAGTAATGATAACTTTGAAGAAGAGTCAACAAAGCATAGCCAAAAAATTTCCTCTCCTATCCCTTCAATCTTGAGTTTTCTCAGATAGCATAATTAAAATATTACTATTGTGAGTGAGGCAATTGTGTGCTTTGGGATACTGAGGAAGGTCAGCTTCTTTCACCTTGTAAAGGGGCAAATGACAGAGAGCAGCCCAGGGTAGGTATTAGCCTGTTGAGCCACATTTTTTTTTTCCCTCAACAGTTCCACATTTCTTTTCCATTGAAACAGGACCCCAATTTCTGGTCTGATAAAGAGTTTCCAAGTACCTGTAGTCTGAAAGTGGTTTATTCACATTTTGATGAACTATTGGCATATGATGAATTATTTGCAGAATGACTAAAGTGTTTCCCTAACCAAAGGATCTGTCTGTCTGATTGGGAGTTTATGATTATGAGACTAGGCTAAAGTCTTCAGAATCATCTTTACAGGGTGTCCAGAACACAACAGACTAACTCACTGCAGTTGATCTGAAAATTACTTTTCTTGCTGTATCTCATTTTCTTCTTCCTTAGCGCCCTTTATCCCCAAAGGACACGGTGAATGTTGTGGTGTATAGGATTTGAAGAAATGCAGAGTAGATTCCAAATCATCTAGAGCAGCTCAGCGAGTTCAATCTCAATTACTTTTTTTGTAGACTTTACATTCTTAGACTTCAAACATAACGAGAATTTCTTTTCTGCTCTGGATTCAGTGAATCTTTATGCTGTAACTTCTCTGGGGAGGCAAAGTAGCTCTCAGCTGAACAGCTCTTCACATACAGTATGATTTTTGAAAAAATGAAATTGAAAACAGCTTAGTATTTGAGCTCTAGATGATTTATTCTGGCAAATAACAGAAGGGCATCTACAGATAAACTTAAATGATTACTTGTTGGGAAAGGCACCGATTGTCAAGAGACCAGAAGAATGTTCTAGGAGAAAGTATCTGTGATGTTTAATGAATTATGGTGCATTACTACAAAACCTGCATTACAAAACAGCTTTCTAAATCAACAAGAAGAATGTACTTGATTTATAAAGTCAGGGTTCCAAGAACTGTATGTTCATTAGTTCAGTTTGTCTTGATTTAACTCAAGAAGCCAACTTCAAAACTAGCTTAGAAACAGGATTAAGCCTACTTTTCAGAAGAGAATCGTAGCAGCAGATTAAGGCCTGTACTAACATTAACAGAAAGCCAAACCAAACAAGGCAAACTAATCCTGTCTCTGTTAAACTTTTAATAAATACTTTATTCATTGTTTTATAGACGATGTATTCAATGATGATTCTCTACTGCTCTGTCCAGTATTTTAGGAGAGATATTACAGAAAACTCAAGAAGACTTAGAACAGCAGTAACACGTATTTTTGAATGTGGCTGTAACTGGCAGAAAGTTAGGTTTATGGTTTTTACTGAATAATTTAAATACTAAATTGAAGGAGTCATATAGAGTAGTCAAATATGTCTCTTCTAATAATTTTAAGTGCATTACGGTAGCGAGAATGTGGAAGTTTAGTAACCATCTGAGCCACTAATTAAGCTTTCTCCCACAGGTGATTTGGCACTTAATTCCTTATCACCAATAGCTAGTCTTACTCAGATACTTTGCTATAAATAGGAGGT
This sequence comes from Balearica regulorum gibbericeps, assembly GCF_011004875.1. Taxonomy (NCBI): domain Eukaryota; kingdom Metazoa; phylum Chordata; class Aves; order Gruiformes; family Gruidae; genus Balearica; species Balearica regulorum. The sequence continues at coordinate 3,830,296 of NC_046198.1, forward strand.
GACTTCACATTAGCTTCTAGATTGCAAAACTGCATCTAAAATCTCTCTGATCTCTTAGTCTCTATACTGTCCATATAGAGATTGGCTATTTTCTGGTTTTGGGTTTTTTTAAACCATATAATCCTTCACTAGAAAACACTAAGCTGTCAAAACAAAACCTGTTTATGGAAAAGATTGGTAAAATGTCGGTATATTTTATATTTAGGAAAAAAAATATTTGTAGAATTGTCAGAAAAAGAATACTGTGACCCAGTCCAAAACTCTCTTTAGTTCTGGGATACTTTGTGGTTGGTTTTATTTTTTGTTTGATTGGGGGCTGAAGAATGGCAGATGTTTTGTCACAGAAATTACAAAGAAGAATTCTAGTCTTAATAGTAGAGAACGTATGGTCGGTGGCTTGATACCTCTTATGCTGGTACTGAAATGCCATCAAGTGTGTTATCAGAGGACACTGTTAGAATCTTCTGCTTCTGGATAAGATGGTCCAGTTTTCCTTTTGTATTTGCAAATGTTCACTTTGTATTTTTTCCAGTTCTAACAGTTATGATTTTTTTTTAAAAAGTAGACTTACAGAGTAGTAATTTGAATTTAAGGGGTAGATTTATTTTCAAGGTAGGTGCGGTTGTTCTCATGTCAACATGTATTTGAACTTTTTTGAAGATTTCTCAAGGTGGAAATTGCCATGCCATAGATAACACTAGAAAAGTGTAATATTACAAAATATTTTAAGCAATTAATCAACCACTCTGTAGCCCCGACTAAAGAAACAAGGCTTTGAACAGTCCACTGAATTTTACTTCTTGGATTTTCTGTTTTCATTTTCTTGAGCAAGAAGTCTTCAGATGTGTTTCTGTTCCTGCAGAGAACGGTCTATGTTTTGGGTTTTTTTTGTTTATTTTTTAATAAAGGCCCCAAATTTGGCTATATAGGTGTCCACATCCAGTTAATAGCAAAATTTTAATAAAGGGCTTCACAATATTTCACCTATACATGCTCAGTGGTCTAATTCTACCCTCCTAATGGACATCCAGATACCAAAGTTGCATCAGTCGCATGCTTTTGAGCAGGACTGGTGATGTGGAGAATGGAAGTATTTGATTTATATTGCCAAACTCTTGAAAAACAAAGGAATGAAGAAAAAAAATAAATCCCTTTTTCCTTATATAAAATGTTGTAAAGTGAAGACATATGATTGCATTTTGATTAAAAGTAATTACAAGTAACCTTAATTAGCTCCTGATCCCATGAGTTTAGAGGAATGCTCTATTTAATGAACTAATATGAAAAATGACTATTTTCTGAATATTTCCATAATGAACACAAATGCTTTTTTCCTTCATGCTTTCCTAGTGTTTCATAAAGAACTCTGAAACAATAAATCAAATTTTAAATGCCCAGAATAAGAATATAGAAGCCGCTAGGAACCTTATTGTCATCATTCCCATAACTGATTTTAAACATTGGATTTTCATGGATAGGTAACCATTTACTTTCTACATGAGTTGCTGTGATAAGAATTTATTACAGGACCTCAGGGAAATGTTGTTACATCTATTAAAAAAAAAGTTACCATTAATTTTGTGGAATTAGAACATCAATTTAATTTGGCCTCCTTTAATTGATGTTAGGTAGCTTGGGAACTGATGTCCTCACTTTGTAAATGCACTTAATCACTTCTTGCTACAAAACCTTGAACGTAATTTTTCCAATCAGAGCTGACAGTTGTAGGGTTAAAGCTCAAAGCTAATAAATTCGCATGGACTAGATACTGTACTACCTGGTGTCCTTCTTCAAAAATATTTATATTGCAAAGAAAGTCTGATTAATTTTAATTAGATAATCTCACTAAGTGTTCTTTTTCTAAATAAATTTTATTTGCGCATGTTAGCACGATAATTCAATTTGGTGATGTTTTTCTTCATGGGAAAAAATTTTCCTCTGCTTGCATGGTTGTCAGCTAGCATACTGTAGACCGTAGTTAAATATATGGTCAGAGTGCCTGGAGTTAACCAGCACTTTGGTTGTCATTTCTGAAGGCAGAGAGGTTTTAGCAGCATGTGGACGAAGACACTGTCAGGTTAAAAGTCACGCGGGTCACAAAGGCAAGTATCAACATGCTCAGGTTAATGATGGCACTTTAAATTAATGATATGGAAATAATTACTTTTAAAATTAGTCAGCTTATTGTCATTTGCAGTATTTCTTCAACATCTCACACTTCGTTTGGAGAATAAAAATAGATTTGTGAGTGAGGTGTTTTAATGACTTATTCCTGATGAATAATCGTTGCTGCAATCAAAGGTTTCCCTGGAGATCATAGCCCATATAAGAGTGAGATGATGGTTGGGAAGAAATAGGAACTCCAGAAGTTATTTTACTACTGAATATCACTTTTCAGTGAAGTTGTTTCCTCTCTTGTTATTAGTCTTGTTTACGATCTCCCAGGCATCTAGTAGGAACAGTGGGATAAAAAAGCAAAAAAGCCTTTGTCTTGGAAAAACTCCTCAAGCAGTCAAGTTTTTTGTTTTTTTGTTTTTTTCACTATTGGAGGGCTAGTAAAAGAAATAAATCCCTTTTCAGGCTATTAGTAGGTTACCGAGTCTTTTTTTTCTGTACTACTAGTGACGAAATCTCTGGTTAACTGTAATGGAGCCCCCACACCCCTGTAGCTACCAGCATGGTATGCCAGTGATCCTCTTCCACTTCAGCTCCATTGCCAAATCACAAGTGTAAGGGCTTTTTTAGTTGACTGCCTGGGGGATTTACTCATGCTGTAGAAGAAAAAAGGTGAGCTCTCAAGTAACTGTGACTTTTTATGTACTCTTTTTAGTATACTTTCCAGACTCGTTAAATTGGGATACAGTATTTTCAGTAGCTGCTCCATGACTCAAAGGCGTTCCGTTGAGCTGGCAATGGGAAGGGATTAGACTACCTTCTCATCAGAGAGCCAAGCTGGATTCTTCACTTAGTTCTCACAGAAAATGAAAAAATTCTGAATGAGGCAATCAAAGACAGAAACAAGTCTTTTTTTAGAGGCTACTTCTTTCTTTCTTTCTTTTAAGGTGGGCAGATAAGAGTAAATTTGTGAAAAGAAAAAAACATGTTTAACAATTCAAAATTATATAAGTAATTAACAAAGCAGACCTTGAAGCTGAGGCCTTTCAAAGACATAATAGCAATTGACCACAACTAAACTATCTGTTCTATGGACGTTCTCACTTTCATTTAGTCTTTAGAAACTATTTGTATCTGTGGGCAAAATTAGTTTTGAGTTTTCAGTTCACTGACTTGAAGTCTACCCTGCAAACACGTAGCAGAGAGAGACTTCTAATTGTATGTTTTATTTTAGAACTGTTGGTTTTCTTGGTCAAGTGATAATTTTTCATAAAAATATTGTAAAATATGTATTCTCCTGACTTAAAAAGTAAAGCAAGTTGTTTCATATGTATAAATGAGAATAAATATTTCCCAAGAGATCATAACTCTTCTCAGGTAGATACGTTACTAGGCACTTTTTAATTATGAATGTAAAATATGAAATAGATCAAGGCAACATGAAAGCTGTTCTTGCTTACTATGTAATTAGGATGTGTTTATCTTTACACCATTCAGACTTGGATTAAAATTTTGAAAATATTCACCACTGTCAAATTTATCACTCTTCTTTTACCAATTTGCTTATTGCACATAAATTTGGATGTTTCTACCACTTGGCTAGGACTGCAGATAAGCTCTTCTGATGAGTGAAGGGTTTGAACTCTATGGAATGAAGCAGATGATGTTTTCAATGCACAGATATTTCCCTCTCAAAGAGAAGGATTAGGGAATGACTTTTAATCCGAATCCTGTTGATCCAGACCAGGCAGTGTGGTGTTGATAACTGATGCACTGAGGGCAGATGTTCAGCTTTCTCTGAAATATTCCAGCACTGCAAGTCTTAGAAACTGAGAGGTATAATGGGGGATAATTCTTCTACACTACGAACGATATTGTGCTATGCACATGGTTAAAAGCATCATATGTTTGTGATTTCATTTAGTGGAACTTCTAATGGAAAGGAGGAGAGACTTTCACGTGCATATGTCACATCATCCCAAGCTAGTACCTGGCTCGTGAACATCCCCCCTTCACATGGGACACAATCTGCTTTTGAGCAGTTAACTACCAAGCTAGCTAATTTCCCAACAAAATGCAAACAATGAAGTTCATTTTGGTCTATTTTGCACCAAATGTATTTAAAAGAATACACGATCAGGTCTGTATGTGACAATGTAAGTACCAAACATCTATTCTTTAGGCCTTGGTACATCCATAAACATGTATTTTGTGTAATTAAACACTTTTGACCTTTATGTTAGGAAGCTGTTGTAACAACTTCACTGTTCCAGTGAAGGAATACTGTTAATACAGATGTGTGATTTCTTTCAAGGACAGGGAATTTTCAATACTGTAAAATTAAGATCATTGTTCTATCATTCTCACCTGAAGTAACTGCTTTTCACTGTGTTCCTACGGGAACTTATCTTCTTATGTATTGCTTAGATGTCTCAAAAATCAGTTATAAGTAAATTCCTATATTGATCTGATTTAATACAGAAGTGCACAGAAATACTGCTGGGATATCACCACTACAAAATCTGTCCTGGGGATTTTATTTAATTGGATTTGCAAAGTGCGCGTTTCTCTGGTCTGGCATTTCTATTTTTATTTTAAATATTTATCTTTCGAGTCAGTAGCTTGCACTGACCATTTCACTGATGAAAGTGAGGACAGCTTGGGAACCTGTTGTTGACATTTGTATTTAACCTATGACTGTTAGAAGGAGATTCATTAGTGAATATACAGTTGCCAGTAGTTCATTTTATGTTTTTTGTCATGAAGTAAGGCTGCATCTTCTAGATCAACACCCAACTGTTTATTGTATTTTCTTAATGAGCTACAACACCTTCAGGGAAACTTACCGCGAGGGCCAGCTTTAGGCACAAGCGAAGCAGGTAGTTGCCAAGGGTTGTAAACTGATGAGGGCTGCAAAATCCCAGGTGTAGATAAGAGAGAGCATTGCTGTATCTCCCAGAGCAGCTGGGGCTCCCTGCCTTGATTTCCCTCCTCCTGTGGTGATGGAAAAGCAGATCTAGAACCACAGCCTAATCAAGAGGCTTGGAGCACTGCGGTGGGCCATTGCACATCCAGCCTGATTTTCTGCCTTTCTGTTGCTCTGTCCTTCTCCTTTAGAGGACAAGAGGTTGCAGAGAGAATGTAGCCCTACTGATACGATGTAGGGCTTGCTGGCAGATGCTGGTAACAGTCCACACTTCCCTTGTTGCTTGTCTTTTACAATTCAGTTGTGCGGATGCATGCATTTCACATGGGCAATTATGGAGAAAGATACAGGCAACAGGATCACAGTATTTTCCAGAGCCAGATGGCTTACTCTAACTTTCCTGGGAAAAATAATGTTTGATGAAGTCAGTCTGCCAAAGCAGTAAAACAGAATTTGTCTGTGTTGTGAAGAAACTGTGAAATGCTTTTTGGTTGATTCTGCAAAAACTGATGATTATTGTATTAATGTTCCTCATGCTACATGTTGCAAGGTAAGAGTAGGCAAGCATGGGTTACTGATAGTGACAGACATAGCCTCTGAGCAGTAAATGGGTTTGCAGCTATCTCCTGTTCTTTCCTAGAAAGTGTAAGAATTTTTAATCGTGCTATCGCCTAATTAACATTGCAACCCATTTGCAGGAGCAAAGGGGAAGCAGAAAGAGCAAGAGCCAGCATGACTCCATACCTGTGAGTCATATTCTGGTATCGCTGAGGGGCAAAGCTGCTGAGAACTCCTGCTGTTCCCAACAGGCAGGCACCTGCTGCTGCTGCATGGGACCGAGCTGCTGGTCCCCGGCTGATCTGTGAGTCTGCCCTGGATGAAGGTGCAGTCCAGTCAGGCGCCGGTCTCAGGTAGGGAGTGCAATGCTGTTAATTGCTTTCCTTTAAACAACACCCATACCTGTCTGTGAATACATTGGTGTGCTATTAGGCTCATCAGACCAAAATGCAGGGCTTGAACCAGGCCCTAACAGAACTTGCAAAACTAGCTACTTTTTTTAGCTCTGAGAAATCTAGAGCTTGAGAATTAAATTCCCAAATCTTAGATCCTTGCTATCCCTGTGGAGTCTCCAAAGAGTGAATTTCCTGGAGTCCTTCCCTTAGCTCTCTGAAGTAGAGGGGAATACAGCTGGGTTCTCTGCTTTAATTAGACTAAGGAAGCAGCTCGTAAAAGATTGGAAAAGAGAGTAGAAATCATCCGACCTCCTAGTGGAAATGCTGCATGAATAATGTTGGGAGGCAATCGGTAGCTCCGAAAAGTTAAATAAGCCAAACAGTTGTCAATTGTTTTTTTCCCATCTTTGCAAATTTCCCTGGTAACAGTTGGGCGAGTCGGTGATTCAGAACATGGTTCCATTTATTTGGTTGAAAAGTGATAAGAGTCGTAAATATTTCACAGGAATCTGTGGCAAGTTTCCTCTGCTGTGACTCATAAGGATTTGGGTTATTATTATGAAAACATTTGTAAAGTTATTGTCTTGCTTTTCATCAAGAAATATTCACTTGAGAATCCATGCTAGGACTGTGTTGTTCATTGCTTATCTGTTTTTCTTCAGGGTTTAAAGCGTTAGTCACCGTATCGGGGCACTAAAACAGTGTCTGGCGGTACGGGTGACAGCATGTGAAATGAATGCCAATATTCAGATGACATATAGACTGAAAATATTAGCATCAGGCTTCTATTGGGAGAAATAGCAGTTGCTATTGCATTCACAAGAAAAAAATTTTAAAGCTAAGCAAGTTTTTTTTAATAAGTATTTAATTCACCAGGTAATACAATTTCTGGGTGACTGAGTGGGTAGTGTTAAATAAGTAAAGGAAGAAATGAACAAAATATTACCCCCAATATTTCTTTCAGCAAACAAATAAAAAAATGGTATTTGCAATCTTTTGGGAAAGTTCTAGAATTGAATGATAATTTAATATAATATGGGTACCATACAGTACACCAGCATAACAGGTCCAAACTAAAGAACCTAGCATGCTTTTCTACATGGTATTTAAAGTGTAACTCTTCTTTTTTTTTTTTTTTTTTTTGGGGAGGGGTGGTGGGGGGCTATGGTTAAATAACGTCTCCCTGCTGAGGTTTAGGGCAGCAGAGTATAGCTACATCAGACCTTGATACTTAAGCCACTAAGTGTGTGTTCAAGCCTTCAGAGGAGCAGTGTTTTCATTAGGGGTATTCACGTTATTGTGCGGTGACTGCGTCTGTAAATTGCTTATAGAAGGTGAACAGACTCTACAGACAGAACAAGTTTCCAGTTAATGCAACTGCTTTCCCAGTGGAAACTAATTCAGGACCAGAGGAGATAGGATTATAGCTCGGATTCAACTGTCTGCATTTTCCAGAGTGTTATATCCTAGCCAGACCATGTGGCTAACCTTCTCTAAGATATCGGGTATTACTGATGTGTCCAACGTGGTCATGTGTGCGCTCCTTCCTGTGGAGGGACTTAAAAACCAAAACAATCTCTAGGATTATGTGGTAAACGATGTCATATTTGCTATACTTGAACCAGAAAACAATTTCTGTTCTGGAGGCTGTAACCTCCTTTACAGCCCTTCTTTAAAAAATGAAAGAAATCTCTCCCCCTCAAATTCTTTCAGAGAAACTCTTCTAAATCAAAGACAAGTTAACGAAGATAATCTGGATATTAGGTCGTACAACTATTGTATAAACATAACCTGTAGAAAACTATTGATTAGCATTTTTCTGCTTTGTAATGCTGTATGGAGAAGGAACTGCTTGTCTCTTTCCCCTGTGTCACTGCAGTCAGGCTGGTAACAGACAATATTTAGACATTTGTGTTTGATATCTTTTGTACTACTTGTTGATAAATCTACAAATGACATGGCAAGAAATTGTCCAACACCAAGGAGGCAATCATGGAGGGAAGAGACTAATAAGTGTGCAACTAAAATATTTCATTTTTTATCTTCCAATCATATTGTCTGTTATTATAGGACAAGTTATGTGAACAAAACTTAAATTCTTCATATTCAAGGAATGGTGTTTTATTCAGTAAACGTTTCAAGAATCTATAGCTACTTTGAATTAAAGTTAATTAAAATTCACAATAAAATTTTTCCTTCAATGTTTAAAAGTTTAAAGTTATTTTTAACTAATATGAAATGTCCAGTGAAACCTTTTCTGAATGATTAAAATAGACCCTGAGTGATACTTCAAGGTACTGCATTAACGATTTACGTATTTCACAAAACTATATCAATACTCGATTCTCTATTATACTTCTGATAGCAATAGAGTTCTTTGTAGGAACATCTCCATTGTCTTGTCTGAGTTAGAAATCATTTAATATTTGTTTGCTACTTGGCTACATAGATCTCTACACAGACTTTCCTTTTCTCTACATTGTCGTGCTTGTCTGTTTAATGTCTAGATAGAGATCAGTATTTAAAATATTTTTTTGAATGTCGCTTAAATCACTCTTGAATACTTAATCCTTGTCAGAAAATTTGGGAATAGTACATGGGAAGTGGTGTTACCTTGGTGTACCAAGTCACAGGCAAAGGAATATAATGTTAGTTCTGAACTGTAGGTTTAGAGCTCAGGATTCATCCAAAGCAGCTAAAATGCAGGTTCTTGCATTTTGCCTGCATATTATTTTAAGTCATACCATTGATTGACTTCTGTTGCTATAGAAATATTATAAATGCTATTTTAACATAGAACAGCTAATTGTCCTACTACTGTCATGGAAACAAACAGCTCTTTCTTTACCTGTGATGATGCATAATTGGATGGGTGAAGTGGAGAAATGGCAGAGTAAAGCCAGCAGAGAACCAATGAAGAACTGTCACCAAGCATCTTGCATGTGTAACAGTTTGAAATGCCCCAAACCAGGCTTATTTTTGGTTTAATGTAAACAGAGTTTGAGGGAGGTCAGGGCATTTGATCAGAAAGGAAAGCCAAACCTTGTGTAGCACAATACACAGAATACATCTAGTAGAACGTCCTGGCTTCACACCACTGAACGTAACACAAGAACACCACTTACCTAAATCAAGTTATTTTAAAACTTAAAGTACCGCCACTCTCACTGATTTTGCACACGTGTGTCCAGCCCCCTCACACCAAATGTAGCTGCTTTATCGGGGAGGCTCTGGTCCCTGCACAGGCAAGAGGTCTTTGCAGAGCATTTGGTTTTGCTTAGGTGGCATAAGCAATGGGACTTTGATTTCAGTTGTGCTCAGTACTGTTTTGTGTGGCACATGTGTGTATTGTGAATGATTTAACATGTCTCTTAAATGCTTTTTAATAGCAAAATTGTTAGAAGTTATATTATCAGCACATAGTAGACTAATAGCCTGGGGTTTTTTTTTAACTAGCTTCACTACTAAAAACTGTGAAATTTGCCTGGAAATTTCAGAGGTTAGATGTTTTGCTTATCAAAAGACACAGACCAGGTTAGCTGTGCAAAACAAATATTTTAGTAGTAGTAATTAATAATGGATAAACTTAATCTAAGTTCCATTTGGATTTGGTTTGTGTTCTAGAATATGACTGACAATTTTTTTAATTTTTTTTTTTTTTTACATGTATGAGCTGATGCCCTTTAATGATGATTACAGGCCTTGGATAGGAAAGTGTTCTTATATGATAAATGTCCCTCATGGTCTCTGCATTTGACCTAAACCATTTGATCTATACAACATGAGTAAATAGGACTAATTCAGATTCTACCTTCTGCTCTGCATATTGCCTAGGGCGGCCAGAACCAGTGGTTCTTCCCCCCTGCTTTCTGAGCGACGTGAAAACTAGCAAGCAGACATAGCTTCCTGATTTAGGATTCATTTCATGCAGGGTCATTGACTGATGCTTTAAATATTCCCCCTTTTTTTTTTTTTTTTTTTTCCTGACCCACGGGCAAAACTATGCTATTACTGTTTACTGCATATCCACATGTGGGCGCCCCTTTGTTTTGCTGTAAAGACAGCCTTGAAGCTTCTCTCACTTTTCTAAACCTAGAACCAACAGAGAAGCATCCTGCGAGCCGGAGGGTGCTGCCTCTATGTCTCTGTGCGTCATCGCTGCGCTCAGTGAAGTGCCAAGGCTACAGACTACACTTGCAGTGCCACTCAATGTACAAAAGATGGCCAGGTGACATTTCTTTCTAGTGGGAGGTAAATAGCGTGATTTATTGCATTGCTTGTAGAGCAATGAAGTGTGTGCTTGTTCTCTCTCACAAAATTCTTCACTTCTGAATTCATTGCACTAATTCAGCTCTTCAAAGCATCCACAAATGTGATGCTTATGAGAACACTGGTATGTCAGCCCTGATTGCTGGGCCATGCTGTGTTCAGTTTTATCATAGGATTGTTCCTGTCTCTCAAATCGAACCTGTAAATGCTTTGAGCTATACAGACCTACTTTTTCAACTTCTGATTGCTTGATTATTCTATGAGTTATTTTTGTAGAAAACATCACATCAGAAAGAATATATAGGATAACTGGTTTTAGTCGTACCTAATCTCAGATCTGTCTTTGATGTGCAGATTCTGTCAGATGCTCTCACAAGGTTATTTCCCTGCGCCTCATCTCAATTGCTCGCTTCAGTCAGGAATATATGCAGAAGTATATTCTGGTTGGAATTCCTTTACATAGCAAAGGACAAGTCTGCTCTGATAAATATATGAACTGTCCTGTTTTAATACTAATGAAATATATTTAGGAAATTCACATAATTTTTAATCGTTTTAAGATCACCTGGAAATGACTTTCTCTATATTGTACTTTGAAATTTAAAATAGAGATTTAGCAAAAAGATAAGTGTTCATAATAATGTCTTTTTGGGTGCAGCAAGTGAATAGTTTTTCTTCTGCAAGAAGAAGAAAATTTATTCTATAAAATAACAGGTTGTAGGGTTAAGTAGCTATTTTAAAGAAGAGGTCATTCAGATAAACTGACAAAATGCGTAAAATTGACTGCCCTCTCTTTAGTCACTTGACATCTAGATTTGTGTAGATTATTCTTGCAGAGATATGATGCTTTAAGAGTATAGCTGCTTGTTCAGCTATTCTTTAATTCAACAGCCATCTCAGCTAGAACTGTTGGAATTTATCAGTGAATCCTATATAGAAGACAAACGCATCTTGTGTTTCATAATAATGGTTATAAAATTTGGGAATAACTTGAGTTCTATAATGAATGGATTTTCTTGTCTGCTGTAATAAGTGTCAGTTATGTAAGGAGGTGGCAGAATTATACCTGATTTTATTTATTTAAGTGGTAGTCTGCAGCTGCAGAAACAATTGTATAGATTTTTTTCAGACTTTTTTCCTTTTCAGAAAAGAAACATGTATTTGTGAAATATGCAGTACTTGAGCATTTTTTTCCTCATTTGTGACCATTTCCCATTCTCCTTGGGAAGACTCATCATGGGAACAATCACATATTACGAATGGCCTTGAAAAATAAATAAACAATATATTCTTTTGTTGTTAAGAGAGTACGTGCATCTTACCCATCTGTCCCCCTCCTGTGTTCCTTCTATGTTATTATTCTACAAAGTCAATTCTTCCAGAAAATCTATTTGATTTTTTTTTTTTTTTTCCTTGCAAGAAGCTTACAGGACAAAAAGCAATAGAAATTCACCTCAGTATTGTTCTTGAGGAGCTATTTTCCTATACTACCTTGAACAAGCTCCTTGTATGAAAAATGAAATAGAAAGAAAACATAAAACTGTCTGCCTTTTATCTCTGTCATTTAATGAAGCAAGATTCTCCTGAAGAGTGCCTTGGAGTATTTAAAACAACTAGTGATACAGTAATTACAGACTCAAGAAAATGTCGCTGCCTTGAATGGTGCCCTAGGTGAAGCTTTCCAGGAGTAGTAGGGATGAGTTTCCCCAACTTCGTGTTGCCAGAAGTGAGGAATTGTAGAGGCAGGGGAGCAGTTCCTGACGAAGGAGTTTGAGAGTCACTAATGACACTGCACACGTCCTTAGTCACGAGCAGCGTTGCTGGCCTGTCTAGCTGCCCTTGCCTTTTAGGAGAGGTTAAAATGCTAATGACACTTAAAAGAGATACTAAAGAGAAATCAGAGAGTTTTCTGTAAAGGCACAAACACTAGATAATAAGTCCCGTTAATCGCAAGTAATATTTCATACTTATGGCTGTTCCTTGGTTAGGTGTTTGTACCACATCATCTCAAGCTACTAATACTGTCATTTTGGTTAATGATGAGCTCCAAGGTTAATGGCTTGACACTGTGATGCCTTTTGATCCTCTTGAAGTCCTCTGTTATTCTCCTTTCCCTGTTTATGTGCAGCATTGCATAAGGTCATATATTTCTTGAAAGAGCAGGCACTTCATGTAAATACCATTACAGCCGGAATAAAAAAGTGTAATCGAATAGTATATCTCTAAGCTAGAAATAAAAAACCAGGTAGTGTCGCTGCTGGTTAGGCCTGAAAAAATGCTGTGGCTTTTGCTTAATTTGCTAGATTTAAGAGCATCAGAAATGTTCTGACAAAATGCTGGTGACTTTTAGAAATTGAGATGACAATCTGGAATAGATATTGATAAATATTTAAAAGGTTTCCATTACTTGTTATTTTGAGGAAAAAGCTCTTATTAGAAAATCTAGACAATGAGCATTTTTGTAATGAAACATAGTTGGAAAGCATAATGTTAAAAAAAATCTCTGCTGGTTGTGATCGAAAATTCTACCAGTAACATATTCTGTAAGTTTACCAAGATCTCAATCTACAGTCACAAAGAATCCAAATAAATTATGATGAAGCTGTCATGTGTGAAGGAATCCCCCCCCCAAAAGGGAAACCCAGCAGTCAGTATTCAGTCTAAATACTGATATAGCAGAAATTATCTAGGCTCTGTTCACCCTCATTTTGTGCTGTCGTTCACAAGGTATAAAACCGAGTAATTGATTTTGTTTTCTCTAATAAACAGAATCCTTTTGTTTTTATGGAATGTAACTTATAGTTTCTAAAGAGGTTTCTTGTCTGAAAAATTCATTGCTATTTAGTGTACAATTGCATCCAGCTTCAGAATTAATGCCTTGTATTCACATCGCTGAGCAACTATTCTGCATCATGCATAGTGGAAAGTTGATTTAGGCAATTTTCCCTATAGATTTGTGCATATGTCACCTTTGGGCAAAAGCTGAGCTAATAGAATTGAAATGAATGTAATTGGCAGAAGGTCAACCAGGGAGCCGTATATGTCTAAGAGTTTCCAGAAAAGCCAGAGTTGTTTCATGTTGGCATATTACTTGATTAGTATGCAGGTAAGGTGATTGTGCCTCAACAGAATAATTGGATCATTCAAATATCTGCAAGCCCTAGTGTATCTACAAAGCCTGAACAGTGATTAGATCCTGCCTGTTCATCGCGGCAAGCCTTGAAATTCTTCCCACTGTGAAAAACTAATTTTCTGTGGGAATTTATTAAATAAGAAATCTGCATGCCACTTTACCTTGTAAGCATTACCAGCAGAATACAAAGATTTCTTTTGACTTTGATGTATGCACTTCACGGATGCTTTTATATCATTGTTTCGTTATTTTTCTGCATTCAGCACAAATTCCAGTATTTCTTTGTTACATAGATATCTGGAGAAGAGTTGCATCTCCATTTGATGATGAAGCAGCAATTCATTTACAGAGAAGGGAAGGGAGGAAGGGTGCGCTGTGGAAAAAAAGAGAGACAGTTAAAACATGACAATACGTTTCAGTTGTTATGTTAAGAAAAAAGCCAGAACAAATATTCACAAGTTGTTGCTTTTCAATCTTCATATTTCTGTGCAGTACTTGGTTACTGCTACATCAGTAAACAGATTTCATCATGTCATCTGATTTCTGTTTTAAAAACAGAGAATGCTAATCTGTGTTAATAAGGAACAACTGGTATTACAGTGTAAGATTTCTGTGCTGCCCTGCAGATTTTTTATTTTTTTTTTAAAAAGGAATTTAAGCTTCCTAGCAGGTTTGCAACATACACTTCATCCATATACAGAAGTGATCTGTAGGGCAAAATAACAAGGTCTTTTCTATACTTATAAAATGAACTCGTGCTGTATCTTGAATGCCTTGTAGCCAGTGTCTCAGTCAAAATACCTTTTCAGTAAGAGCAGGTAGGGTGCAGTTCATCTTCTGATCTCAGCTAATGGCAGTCAGCTTGGAATAATCCAAACATCTGCCCTTCTTTGCTCTGTTTTTTGTGTTTTTAAGTACTTAATGGTTGTAGTACTCCTGGGATCTAAAGTTATAAACACAGTATCACTTAAGCTACAGTGTAGCACAGCCACAGTAGAAGATAATCACCTAAAAAGAGTAAATCCTCTTGGGTTAAGGAAGAGTTGTATGCAGAGCTAAATGAATAATTCATGGAAAATATTTTTTTTTTCAGCTTGCAGAATGGCTTGAGATTCTCTCAACTGTGTATTAATTATTCAAATGTTTCTGAGAAATGTTTTTCTTAAACTTTATTGTAAATATTGGAAATTTGAGCTTGATTCCTGCAATGATTGATTTAGAAGGCTGTATGGTCTTCCCAGACCTTAATTGGTTGGGTACACAAGCACCTCTGTGAATACATTTGGTGTAGATTTAAAACTTGTTTTCAATAAAATCTCTGTCTAATGAAACTTAAAAACTTCCTCGTCACAAACTATGTTTCTGTAGTAAAACACAACAGCTTTAATTTTTTATGAAAGTGAGCATCCAGCACAGTATAATGTGGCTGAAAGTAATTCCTTTGGAAACTCAAATGGATCTTTAAATACTTTTTCCTGCTTAATTTACACAGCTCTACCTGTATGATACTAATCACTACTTATGAGTGTTGAATTTATATTACTCAATAGGGGAATATTTCTTTGTTCCTTTTCTTACAAGCTGTAATTATCCCCCCATTGCTACATGTCAGTATCCAAGTGGTTTGAGGATGGTACATTAACTACTCATACATTTGTGTAATGTGACACAGTCTTGCCATAAAAAAAATCCCAAACTGTAACATAAAATAGGTCATACTGCTAGATTTTCCTCATTTGTGCTAAAAGGAGGAAAGAGTATTGTTGCCTTTGTAGTTTCATATCAGGATGCTAGAATGTGTGAGAAATACAAAAGGCTGGTGTATTTTTGCTGGCTGCTTTGAGGCCCTTTGGAGGAAATGTTTATCAGATCGCTGTCTCAAGCAATGCAACAGCATGAACTCACAGACCTGGGTACTGGTTTCGGATGGACTGTCTGCTTGAAGTAGGTTTTTGACACACATGTGATGACTTATGTAAGAGATGGAAATGTATTGTTAGTGTCCTTGCTAAGTTCCATTCAGGTAAATACATTTTGCTTACTTTCCCAGAGTAATTAGAGTTTGCTTACCTTGCCATAGTTCTTCCTCCAGTTTCAATCAGATAAAATTAATCACCAGTTTCCTGTAAAAACTGTTACATGCTGATGCTGCAAATGCGTAATGTCTGTTGTGTTGTGTTCCACAAATGGCTGTATTTAACCGTCAGTGATGGTTAGAGTAACACGTCTGGAGAGGAACGTGGGCTATCTTCAGTGGGAAGGGTGCTGTATAAATGTAAGCTGGTATTACCACCTCCTTTCTCCTGCTCTGTTACTAGTTCTGTATCCAGTGCCCTATTTTTACCATCTAGTCTGTGACTCCTAGCCATTAATCTCTGATGTGGATTTTTTTTCAAATGCTTTTTGAAAAACCAAATGCATTACAACTACGGTATTTCTCTTATCTGTCACAGCAGTAGTATCTTCAAAGAACTCTAGGAGATTAGTTGAGCATAACCTCCCCTGCCTAAATCTGTGCTGGCTACCCTTAATCATACGGTGTTCTCTCGAGTGCTCTTCAACCTTATGCTTTATTTTTCTCCTTCAATTGACTTTAGTTAAACTGAGGACGCATATATGGAGTTTACATGAAGATTAGGCATGGGTGAATAATGTTATCAGTGACCTTCTACATGAGGAACAACAGAAAACAAAAAGACACTCCAGCTTAGGAAAAAAGGTGACTGAGAGAGCTTATGACAAAGACCTATAAAACCTGAGTGAAATTGAGAGGATTAATAGGAAATGATAGTTCATTGTTTCTTCCACTGCAAGAATTACAACACGCCAAATGAAACCAGCATGCAGCAGATTCAAAACAAAAGGAGCTGGTTATTAACAGAACCTGTAATTAACCCATGGAATTTCTTACTGTCAGATTTTATGGTTGATAAAGTTTACAACTCAAAATGAGGCTGGACAAATTTATGCAAGAGAAAAAACTGTCAAGATCAGTTAAATGTCAAGACACTGGAATGTGAGGAAGTCCTCAGGCTACAAATAATAAGGAATTATGACTAACTGTTGGCCCTGTTCTTGTACTGTTTGCTTGGCATCTTCTGCTATCCATGTGATACGGAGCTCCATGGACATCTAGCGTAGCCTGATCTAGCCTTTGTTTTACATTTTGCTGAGCCCACTGTATTTCTAATTGAAAGCTTCCTGATCATCTACATCTTCAAGGATTTTCATCTGTATGTAGATGCACATAAGTTTTGGACTCTCATTCTCACAAGAATAGAAGTTTACAGTGGCTAAAGTGTTAGCTAAAATTCACTGTTAGGCTTACTGCCGAACATGTTTTGCATAGTTTGCAGAAATTTAGCATTCAGACCACCTGTGCATTGATTGCAGATAGTTTGAAGTTATCCTAGAAAATGCAAATGACTCCATTTTATCTGTGTCTTGAGTTTAGATTTTGTGATTGGTTGGGTTTTCTTGGTCTTAATTAAAAGTTTATTTTTCAGAGCTGTAAAGTTTTCTTTTTCCTCCTGAACGATTTCCCCTCATCCTCATCCCAAAGGATAGAATTATCTAGATCAAGGTTGAAGGAAACATTAATTAAACTCAGTGATAAAATAAAGTCTACAAAGAGTGTTTTGAGTTTCTTGTCAATGAATCTCCTTATATAAGAAGTTTTAAAATTTCCTTAAATTTCATCAGTGAGGTAGCATTACAAAGCAGAGTACGTTTACAATGTCAGAGTGTGCCTGCCAGGATATCAAAATCTGTAAATATAAGAGCGTAATCATTTCCTATTTGCTTACTTGGACGTTCAAGTCAGTGCAGTAGTTTAAATATGTTTTTTCTGGTGACATGCAAAAAGTTATGATTGCTTTTATCTTTTTTATTTAAAAAAAAAACCAAACAAAAGCATTATCAGGAAGTATATAGAGGTAGGAGAGTTGGCATCAGAGTGCCAGAACTGACCTGGCAACAGAATTAACATTCTCATGGAGTGGGGAGAGAGAGACAACAAAAGAAATTCTTCTGTGTAGATAATATATTCACTTTTACTGGTCTTAAAACCCTGAATCAGAAAGAGAAGCGGTAAACAAAGAAAGTAAGCGAAACATCATGTACTGCTATTTCAAAAGAAAATAGTTGAAATATTTAAATAAACAATATAGATTGGGCTCTGAAATTAACATTGATTAAAACCGGCCATCCTCTAGCTGTGGAAAGATTGCATGTGCTTGGGGTTTTTTTTAAAGTATTTTATTTGAAAGCAATTAATTTTAATGGACTTACGTACATACCCAAGCAATTTAGCACAGGATAGTCTAGAACTTTAGCTGTACTGGTTGCTTGGCATTTCTAAGTCTTTATAGCCACTGAATACCTGAGCTCTTAAGTAAATGGGAAATAAAGTAATAATAATTAGACATAATTATTAATGTAGTATTAGAGTACCATTTTACTCAGCTAGAATTTTTCCTCTTTGTGTTTATATTTCAGAAAGATATTTATGTGCTTTAGTCAGAAATGTTAATGAGGAATGAACTTTGAAGTCTCATGCCCGATAACTGACCCTGAGAAAGGAAAAGAATAGCTACAGCTGTGCCCTACTGGACTGATCTGGTGGAAACTTAATGCAGGAAAACAGTTTTCTTGGTATCAGTGGACACTAAGCGTAGCCTGAGACCGTTTCTGACTAATCACAGCTACCGATCACTGTGTTGAAATGCTGAGCAGTGAGGAAACGATTTTCGTTCACTGCATCAGTGTAGAGGAATGTGTAAAACTAAATCATTGAGTGCTTTTGTGTAACAAATGCATTCATGGAGATCAGAATTTGATTTGAATGACAAACCACAAGCATGAAATGCAGCTACCTTCATCAGAAGTTATTCATTGCAAATTATTCAGTCAACTCTAGCAATTTATTAACATTAGTCAAAGAACCTTTACACAGAAAATAGAACAAGTTTTCATATTAATCACATGAGATGCTCTTATTTGGTAGTTTATATCGAGTCATGTCAAAGTGATGCTTCGATCTCATCTCATAAAATGTAGATTGTAACATTCATCACAGTAAAAGGATAATTTCTGGAGTGAAAAATACATCCTGAAAGACACTGAAGGAATTCATAAGATTTTGGTTGAAATTGGGCAGAGTCTGGTAGGGAGATGTGGTTGTGATGGGAAAAGGACAAGAATTGCCCTGGAATCCTCCTTGGCTACTGAGAGCGCGGACAGGGTCAAAACACCAACTGTGGGAGGAAATCAGACACTTCGAGGGGATGGAGCAGAGGGCTGAGGAATTAAGAGCTGTTTGATAGCTTTGGTCAGGGAGTAGAACAAACATACCTTAGAGAAGATAAAAGAAAACAGCAGGAAAATAAATGCGGATGTGGATGTGTCCCTGTACACCTACATATTTCAGGTACATCACAATGGAAATGCTTAGAGCTGTGGCTGGCTGTCTTTATAAATATCAGCACTGATTCCCAATAAAAAAAAATGAAGTGATTTTTTTTTTTTTCTGCTCTTTTGATAGTGGAATAAGGTGCATGATCACTTGCTCTAATTCAGCATTCAAGGTCTACAGAATGATTTGGAAGATTCGGTCCAATCATTTTTTTAATTAAGCAATTTTAAAAGTTCAGTGAGACTGAATGGCAAGATTGAAAGAGTGAAAGTTTTAAAATGAACTGACAATTATTCATGGGTCATCCCTTCTCAGATTTCATTTAATCAAAGACCCAATAAAAGCACACATTATAAGGTGGTTCATTTTTTATAATTTCTTTAACTTTTTTATCTCATTTTTAAAATTATAAGAGTCATTAAGAGACTAATTTTGAGAATCCCTCCAGAGTTTTCTTAATCAGGCACATTTTATTCTGTCTGTGATAGCCGTGCATTAAGACTCCCTGAGTAAAGTAGTTAAATACCTGTTTAAGTATCCACCTCTGACTGTGTAGCATTGAAAGTACACATGAGCAGAACTGAAGTGCCTTGGTGAATTGTGTCTACAACGTAATATTGTTAAAGAGACTAACAATACTATCATTAAATTAACTGAATGCATTAAGAAATTGTACTATGATGTGCTAGCATTTTGTTGTTATGTAGATTACCTTAAATCTTTTCTAGGGTGCTGCGATAAATGAGATTTTAATTTTTAACTGTTTATTGATCAAATATAGTGCTCACTTCTTCCTGTTTTAAAATGTAAGGCCAAAGCATGCTTTATCATTCCTTTCACAAAAATGGGCTGTATTCTGTCCCCTCTTTCGTATTGGATGAGAGGCTGAAGCAGCAAACATTACCTGGCTGAATAAGGCAGAAACCACAGATTTCTATTTCTATATCCACTGAAGAACTGGGACTTTTAGTGCACCTTTGATTTTCAAAGCTTTATGATTGAGGAAGAAATTTGGGTTAAGAATATAGACTGAGCTGTAAGTGCTTGAGCATGCAATTCAGAAAGTTATTGAGAAAATTCCTTACCTTAATAAGGCATGAACAGGACTGTAGCTGCTCTTTAGCATCATAATCCTCACCACTATTTCATGAAAACTAATTTGTTATCTTTATTTGGTAGTTTAAATTCTGTATCAAATACCTTCATTTCAGTCCTTTAATGTGATAAATCTGTTTTCCAATTTACCAGAATTACTGACTGATAGGCGAAAAATAGTCATTTAGATAATTAAAAATATGTATTGTCTGGCAACTCTGTCATCTTCCCAATATCAGAAAATATTGTATACTCTACTGGTACTAGAGGATGCACCTAACTCTGGACTGGAGTCTTAAGAATAGTTTATACCGATGAAGTATCCGATGAAGAATGACAAGAAGGACCCCCTGGCTGTGCACAGAGCTCAGTTACTTGCTAGAAGAACTTTACACACCATGAAAGTTCCTTGGTCGGAGCTAAAACCAGAAACCACAGTCATAAATGTGATTAAATTGCATTACTGCTAAAGAAGTGGCTCAAAATCCACTTGAAAATTCTGAGTGAATTCTAAATGGTATGCAAAATAGAGAGTCACTGCTCTAACTTTTGCTGAGATAGAAGTTGAAATCATAACTATTCAGCTACTTGAAGCCTTCCCAAGTACTGTATAATCAGACACACACACAATTGTTACAGCTGTGAAAAGTAAAACAGTGCAGCAAATGCCACCAGTGTGTGACTAACTTATCAGACTCATTATAAGGACAAACAGTAGAGTTTGAAAACTTCCTTTGTCTGTAGAAACCCAGATCTAACTGACTTTCACTGGGACTTGGAATTTAAAAAGAGAAAATTGTTTAAAACAAGATTACAATGTTCTTATGATGACAGCTTCAAACCAATTCTGAACTATGTGTCATCCAAGACTTAAGTTATACATACAAACAAGAAAATACTTAGGATATCTGAATAGAATTGTCTGTAGTCTACCTTAAGAGAATGCAAGGAGCAAGGTAAATCAGTTCATCTTTGTAGGTAAGAAACTGGCTTTTCAAATTGCTCAGCTCCCTACTGTTTCTCTGAAAGTGATGGAAATCTGCCCTCTTTCTGTTGAAGCCTCATGGAAGCTGTTAAGTATTCAAGAGGGGTTGTTTGGGTTTTCTTTAACCTGGTTGGCAGTTTGTAGAATGGAAGTTGAATTTAACTAAACTATTTTTTGCTCTTTGGGCAGTGTTTGCCACCTTCTTAATATCCCATGCTTAATCAGTATTAAGGGTGTAAAAAGAATGTCTGGAGGTACACGCTCAGTGCTCAGGAGCTGTTCTGTTCGGGGGTGGCAGGGGTGACTTTACCCTCCCTCCTGCACCCCCTCTCCTCTCCCGCTGGTAGCTATGAATGTGCTGCATAAACAAGCACAACTGTATCATGCCACAGTGATTCCACATAGCTGCCAGAGTACAGAAGTTTCTGCATCAGCAGCCTGGGTTCATAATAGACTGCAAGATAAATTGAAAGCTGTTCACTTCCCTTTAAACTGCTGTGTTTGGGTCCTGATGTTCTTCACAAACAATTAAATTTAAAACCATCTCTGGGAGATTCCGCTCTCTTCCAGAAATGAGTTAATAAGAATTTTCAGTTTCTTGTTGTAAGTCTTAGGCAGAGCTGGAAGCTGTGAGAACAAAATTGCACTTTGTTGTGTGTAACTCAATGCAGTATGCCTCTCCAGCCCGCTGTGGTCTCTGGAACGTGTAAGGGAGGCCATTTCCCCACCTTTTCCCCTTGTTATCCGGTGCCTGAACTTTAAGTGGACCCCCCAATTCTGGTGGGATTGACTCCATACATAACGGGATCATTATCTTCATTTTAATTTCTGTAATAGTATTGGGAAATGGAGTAGGTGACTGCTAATATCCTGATTGCCTACACCTTCTGAGCCCTTTTGTTAATACTTATCCTATACAGAGATTCAGAAAAAATGCATTTTTTTTCACCTGGGCATTGTGCTTTACTTAATGTAGTACAAAGATTCTTCTCTTACTCTGAAAACTCTGGCTGTGGTCTTTGTTAGGTAACAGACCACCAGGCTTTGAGGACTCAGTGATTTAATTCAGAATGTGGCAAATTTTATTTTCTTATGAACATTTCAGGAATACTTTTTATCTGAAAGCCCATCCAAAGGTGTTCTGGTTGATTTTGTGCTATGGTGCAAAGCAACAGCTAATTAGATGTTCCTTTTACTCTTACGGAGAAGGCATTTGGATCATTTGCTCTGATCCTTTTCTTAATGTTTAATAAATTCTTGGCTGTTACACTTTTATTCATTAACTTCATTTTTGAAAGGAACGACTCAGCTTTTTCAGCTGCATACATGAACATGAAAGAATAGAGCCAAGATGCTTGATTCTTTCAAGTCACAATCCCAGATGCCTCCAAACTAGTTTGATGATCATTATCCTGCTGTAGTAATTTAAGCACCTTATTGGCAGGATGCTTTCCAAGAGTGCAATTAGAAACTCAGAGCTGTTAGTCTAAGCTGTGCTCTGCTTCTATATTCTTGGTTGAGAGCATTTCACATTTTCTCTATCAATTTTGAGAATCTCCCTGATTGGGCTAATGATGTTCAAATGTCCTTTAAACAGAGACACAGTAACCTTGTGCCTTTCTTGCACTTTTTTCAGTACATTGGTTTAAAACATTTTCTGGGGCTAACAAAAGCCCTGAGAATAAATATACGATTAAAAGTATCAGTGTTTTGGAAGGGCTGGATAGTGTCAGACAAACCTTTGGAGGTGGGTTCTAGTACCAACAGTTGCTATGTGGAAATGCCTTGGTTTTACTTCAGTAGGCAAATTCTATAGTATTCCCTAGGAATTACTCTCAAAAATATTTGGTTTTAGCAGCTTCTCGCCCCTCTTGTTTTGTAATGTTGTAATGTTTATTTGCATTAGTGAAATGTATGGAGTACACCAGCAGCTGATTCAGAGAGAACTCTCCCTTGTGAACTAGCAGAGAAACAGTATCAGAACGGGCAAGAGGCATGTATTTCAGGAATTAATACTACTCGGCCAGGCACACAGATCCTTGGTACGGTCTCTGATCATCTGTACTGGAACAAACTACAGTTTTGAAAAATAAGTTTAAAATACAAATTAATAGCAGTACTGTGCAAGGAAATAATCTTTAATCTTGTTTGATGGAACCTGTGGTGGTTTGCCATTGTGATAAGATCTTGTAGTAGGGTAAACACCACGAGCTGCCTTAATGCCTGCATATATGAAATAGATACTTAAGCAACATGCACATATATATTTTTTTATTGACCCGTTCTTCCAGCTCATTAAACACAGCTGCCGCTTACTATCAGGAGAAAATGCAATGAAAGTCATTTGAAGAGGGAGATGATTGGTTGTATTAAATCCACCATGTGTTGTTTATTTTGTTTCGTAGAAGAGAAGCTGTTTTATTGCAGATGTTTGCCAGAAAACAGTCATCACTAAGTGGGGTGAAGAAAGAAAGTGATAGAGAAGTGTGTTCTGATACAGCTAGTGGGAGAAAAAGCCTTTTCCAATGTTGTTGGATAATAAGAGGTATCCTCCTGTCAAAAATGTAGAGGAACAGTAGAAAGAGCTTACCTGCGCTGTCTACGTTTGCAAAAGCATTTTGATTTCTAGCCTACATTGACAGCGAATGGCTATTAATATTATTTTCATGTCGTCTAATTGTTCAGCTGCTTATAGGGGGAATATAGACCAAGGTATGTGTTAAGCACTGACCTCCCATTCATTTTAAAATCATGTTGAGGTTCCTTATTCCATGAAAATTTCCCGCCACATTCCTTAAATTATTTTTGTCGTATGTCCTTGTGAACCATTGCAGTCGATGACATTAAATGAAATGTGTATCTCACATGGAATATTAAGGGTCTAAAGGGAACTGACTGTTGTCTCTCCTTGGTGAAGTCATTTAACTTCACTGTGCATCGATTACTTCCGGAAGAACTAGCTGAGATTTTTTTTTTTTTCTTTAAATGGGAATTTTCATTTTCAAGTTAACGTTAAGGAAATTTTCTGAGGTCGTGGATACAATTTGTGTCAACTAAAAGAAATTTTGAAAGAGGTCCACCCAATATTTCTGTAGTAGTCACTATACTTTCATTCAGTATCCATTAAATCAATTAAAAAATTACTGCTGACTTCTCTCATGGAAGTGGGGTATTTAATGAAGCAAGATTTAATTTACAGGTGCAGGTGTATATCTGAAAGGACAATCTAGAGTTGTAAAGGAAGGGCAAGAGAAGTCTATCGCTTTTCCTACAAAAACAGGACAGTGAGTGTGTCCTTTTTGGAATGTTATACTTAATGCTGCTCTACATTTCTACTTTATCTTCCTCTGTCCACTTTGCATCATCATTCTCTAAAGAACTGTGTAAAAATTGTCATAGACTAATAACTTCTAAATTCAGAGTGCTGTCGCTAGCTAGTAAGAATGACCTCCAGAGATACTACAATGTGCAATAGTGCACAATGGATGATAAATTTTTTATAAGCAGAAACATAAAGATAATTTTATATCCTACTTGTTTTAACTAGTCTGCAGACACCTATTGCTGGTAGAGCAATGAGAGAGCAATCTGTGTAATCTTTCATATTTGCGAAGATTTAGAAATAATAGCTGTTTGTTAAGAAAAAAGAGATATTTGGTTTCACTTATTTTACATTTTTTAAAAACCAAACCACCAAACTCCACGCTGTTAGATACCTTAACTTCTAACAAGGATGCGTCTCTATGCTCCTAATTCTTATAAAAGCAGAGAAAGCAAAATGGCTTCAGCACCAGAGCGGTGCCTGGGCTGCACATCATTTATACAACTAGATGTTACGTCCCTGGGATGTTACAAGGAAGCAGCTGATTGAAGCACTAACGTGTCTTGAGTCCTTTTCACTAACAGGCACAAGGTCACTGCACTGGCTTAGTGAATGAGAAGTTGATATCTGATTTCTTTCCATCCTTCTTGTTCTAACTGTGCCTTAATCCACTGACTATAGTATTTCGTCTTTTTGGAAGGGGGAAGGAGGTGAAAACAGCCTAAAGAAATGAATATTTATATACATATTTCTGTAATTTAAATTCACTCATTGAATCCAGCTAGTACATACAGCTTCCACCAGTGGGAGGATTGAAATCTGTAGAAGTGCAAATAGTGCTGGTGAGAAAGCTCTCTTCACTAAAATAAAAAGAAATGGAAGCAAACCTTGTGGTTAATGATGATGAATATCGTCAAAATGAGAGCATTCAGAAAAAACCACATACTCTTAAATGCTCTGTATATATTATGATCACGTTTTTCTTTCATAGCAAAAATGAGAAGCAAAGGAAGAAGCATACTGATGCAGCCTAATGTACAGCTACAGGTGTATCCATATATATCCTAGAAATACTGTTAATTCTCTTTTCTAATGATCATTACTTAACTGTAAGAAATAGGTGGCAAGCCCAGCTTGCTTACATGGGAGAGCGCAGACATGGTAAAGGAGAAAATGTATTTTATAGTAGATTTCCATCTTTAGTCTCCAGCTAATTGTACTTCAGCCAATAATCAAAGAGAGATCAATAAGGTTGTACTCGATAATACATGAAGAGGATCACAACCCAAAGCTGAGCTTGGCAGTGAAGCCCCGGCACTACCACAGCCCAGGGAGGAGAAAAGCCAGCAGCCTCACGGCCAACCTGGGCACTGCTTTGGGCAGCTGAAGCTGTCTCTCCTGACCCATTGTGAAGAATCCGGAAGGGCTGCAAACAGTCATTATCCAAGGAAAACCAGAAGCTCTGCTGAGCTTACACTGATGCCTTGAACATTCTTCTCTCTCAATTTTTATTTATTGTCTACTTATTTAGTCTATCTAATGAACAACCTCAGTATGTAAGCTCATAATGAAAACATTACAGAATATTTCATGCTTAGTTGGAGCTGAATTTGTCTCTTTGTTTAATCAAGATATACATTTGTAAGGTTATTAGAAAATAATGCATCCCCTGTACATTTTAAAATAATTGCCTGACATTGATTTTGAAATGATGAGAATTATCAGCGAATAACAATAATGATATTATTGATAATGCATACTTGTTATTACTACTGTTACTTTTCTCATTAGTGACAATTCCTAGGAGCCAGTTCTGAATTGAGCCTGTGAGCTGGCTGCTATATAAAATCAATCCAGAACCACAGAGTTTGCCTTGTAAAGCTTATGATCTAAATATAAGATAAGGGATGACAATAAAATGTGGCTGTAGGCATAACACATCCACGAACTAAATTTTATTAACGGGATGGGAGGCATTGCAGCAAAGGTGAAGTTTAAGGGAAAAAATGAGTGAGGATGATAGGCTTTATTTTTTATTATTGCAAGCATGAAAGAAGTTGTAAAATGGTCTTTTCTAAAATCAGTGGATATTGATACATGCACTGATCGGGACTAGGTCACCTGCCATTTACTGAATATCATCAGAATTCTTGAGCTGTGAGAGCTCCAGGGACCTTCCTGGTGACTGGCATAAACAGCTCATTAAAAGCTAGTTATTGGCAACCATAGCGGGGGTATGTCTGGTAACACATCTGAAAAATAAGACTGGAGAACACTATCATATTCAGTAACTATCTATTATCTTCAATAGTCTTGTAATCTTTACATAGAATATACAAGTTACTTAAAAAGTAAAAATGTCCGTTAGCTGTCAGGTACTGGCCTGACCCAGAAGTCCTTCTCAGGAAAGACGGGGATCGTTAAAATGTAAATTTACGTAGGCTAATGATATGGTCCCAGAAATTGGCTGCTAAAATCATTATAAAGCAATGTTATAAACGATTAAATTTCAAGTCCCCAACAACATGCATTGCTGTAATAGATCCAGTAATCTTTCTTTCCTCAGGTGGTGGATTTTCAAAGGTGAGTTCATCACATGTAGATGTGGCACTTCAGGACACAGTTTAGTGGTGGACTCGGCAGTGTTAGCTTTATGGCGATGATCTTGATGATCTTAAAGGTCTTTTCTAGCCTAAATGGTTCTATGATTCTATGCATATGTCGTAAGGAGTCACGTGGTCTCTGCTGCTCCAGACCCACGTTCCTTTTAGGGTTAGCTCCCACTGATCCTAACATTTGACTTCTTGTGCCAAGGCATAACTTACATTCCAGATATTCCACATTCCGGGTATCTGCCCATTCCTGCCCCTGGGGTCAGCACACATCTTCAGGGTAGTGTTCTGTGTGGTAACCCTTCCAAATAACAGCAAACACAATGCTTAATTTAGCCACCGTCTTTATCAAACCTATCAGTGCTGCGAGCCAAGTGCCCTATTGATTTACTACACAGCAACAGTGGAAAGATGGGGGGGGAGGGAAAACCACAGCACAGTGGATTTTGAAAGGCCAAAAGTAATACTGTGCTGGGATATTTTAAAATTCCAAGCAATGAGTTTGTTCTTAGGTTAAAATAGACATTCTGACACCAGAAGAAGTCATCCTGGTAAAGGTCCTCCTAAAAGAAGTGCTTCTGAATGTGGATGAGAAAAGCTGTTCTTCTTGAGGTATTCTGATTTTTAAATGGTTTCCCAAAGCATCTCAGTTTGCAAGAATTTTTGAAGAAAATAAAGTACATACTGAAAATGTGCAAAATGAGAAACATAATTTTCCAATTAATTGAATATAATTATGCTTTGCGTCATGCAAGCAGAATAATAATTTGATTAAATAACAGGTAAAACAAACGTTGTATTTAGAACAGTCTGAGTGGAGTTTTTTTCTTATTGTTTTAAAGTTTGCGTTACAATATAAGAAAGGTAATACCGTATCAGAAATTGAAAGGCTTAAGATATATGTTAATCACTTTGTAAGAAATTAAAATCAGACCTTGGAGTAGATTAAATAATAATAAAAAAGAATCTATATTCATTCCATATCTGTCTAAACTGATGTATTGTCACAGGCTTTTAATGGGTCTAAAGTCCCTGGAGGCTTCCAGACTTCAAGAAACTGAAATGAATCTGACGGAGGGTTTTCAAATGGATTTGTACAGATTTCAGGAGTTTTCTGTTGTTCTTACATATTATCCTTGCCAGCTGTTGTAAGGAACTATTTGTTCTCCAGTTTAGTTTACCCACTCTGAGACAGCAATAATTCAGTAAATCAAAAGTCACTCATTAAGCATACTTTGTTTTCATTTTGACTGTTTCCCATTTTTGCTAAGTAGGAAGTTATGAACTTTTTGTCACGAAAAATCAACATGACCTTTTACAAAACTCAGGTGCAAGCATTTCAGCATTTGGATGTTCTGGCATTTTAATAAGAGAGCAAAAGAATTTTAACACATACCTTAAAATAGTAGCATGAATTGCTTTCCTCACTTGGCTTGAAATTTATTTATGTATTTTGAAGTGATCATAAGAGTTCATCTAAGTAATTAAAAAAACCCAACAAAACCCAACCAAACAACAACAAAAAAACCTTGACCAGGAAAAAAATGGGAAATTTTATGCAATTTCCTTTTCGTTAATTCTTTGAACATTCCTCCGCAGTATATAATATATAATAATTGCTGTCGATAATTTTAGATTTTAGTTGGTATTTGCAAGCTATGAAGAACTGTTTCTCCTAGTAGAATCTAAAGTATGTCATTGACAGTTGAAAACATTTTATGATTTGGAGCTGGTGTGATGGGCAGGGTCGTTGTAGATACTGCGTAATGTATGTTGCTAACAGTGAACATGAAGCATGGCAGAACCATTGCAGACTGTTCTTATAGTGTTAATCTCCAGTAAACATTATCACAACAGTGGCAGGAATTGTGGGTTCCCAAAGGATTATGGCATAATAGGAAGAACTGTTGTGCACAAATTTGACTTTAAGAATGTGACTTGACCGTTTGGTATCAGTGTAGCTGCTTAGCTGAGTGAAGGTAAGGACGTACTTGTATGCGTTGCTGGACTGGAGTTTAAGAGAGGAATGAGTTCTAGCAAATAGGTATTTTGGAGCAAAGGGGTTCGCCTGCGCTGGACCAACACACTTCTGCAGTTTTTAGGTAGAACACCTTACCTGGCAGTTATGTGAATAAATGTTGAATACACTAAATAATAAGAATTTTTATTTATAAAAATATTTGCTTCTTCACCTGGGCATGACTCAGATTACCTGTTCATAGCTTAAAGCATTTTGAGTGGATGGGTGAGGCATTTAGGATTCATGTTTCTGGCATATTGAACTCAACTGTAGCTGAAACTCAGAGGAATAAGTTAAACAGCTCCTTCCTTGCTCCTTTATTGCTGAAAAGGCTTTCTTTGGAAGCAGGACTGTGTGCTTACACATACCATTTAAAGAACATGCACTTTGAATTTTTGAGAATTAAGAACAAATTAATAGAAAAGCACAGGTTCTTTTTTTTCCAAGCTATCAGATCTGTGAGGTGTATGGCATACATTGCACAAGTTTGAGTATAGGTAAGGAGGAAAAGTTAGTCTATAAAGAATAACATTTGTATTTTAATTACTAGAAATGTTCTAAACGCTCAGTGGATAATTGGTAGAGCCTCACAATCCCTTTATTCTCTCTATGCTGTAGGGATTGTCTGTCTTTTAAACCAATTTCCACCATTTTAAATTTACTTGAGCTGTGGAAGACAGAAGATAGCGTTTCAGTAGGTACCGCTTGGCTGTTCTTTCCAGATGGCTCAGAGTGCCTTCCTTCAAAGACAGAAATTTATGTCACAGTGGTTACATAGAAGTCTTATGCACCAACAATGCATTTTAGTGTCAGCAAAACAGTTCTGACAACTGGAGGGAATGCTTGTATTTGAGGACATTCTGAGGAAATAACCTCTGCAGTTCAATGGTTGTAGATTTTCCGTTGTGGTGGCTCGATCCTGCTGTTGTCACTTCAGGTGGATTCTGGCTGGTTTACATGAGCACATGCTTTGCCTTGGTGCAGTGCATGGGCAGCTGGTTCAGTGCCTGTCATTACCTGCTTTTTGCGTGTTCGGTTTTCTCCTTTGTCAGAGGGTAACGTGCAGGCGAAGCTTTGTGTCACCCAAAGCCTGCCGGTTGAGTCATGCAGCGAAGCTATCAGTCCTGCCTGTTACATCTCTGGCAATTCTACCCAGAGGAGATGTTGCAAGACAGTGAGTCCCCAGTGGGATGTAATAGAATGGAAGCAGATGGTGAGCTGAAGAAAATTTCAGGGGAGGATTACATTTTCCAGTTACTGTCTTTTTGATTTCACTGTTATTGTCTGATGAATTGTGTCAGATCTGATCCTTCAGATTGAAAAGCTGCTTCTCAATGTGCTCCCAAATGCACAGATAAAGTAAATGGCTGCTGCCAATGTACTCTTTGAGAAACTTAATTTTTTAAATGCATATTAAGAAGGGCGTCTCGTTTTCTCATGTCTGCTGGGTGATTTTTTGCCTTCAGTTGAGGATTCCCCCCCCCCCCCCCCCCCCCGTCATAGTTTATCTTGATGACTGGGTTTTCAGTAGGCTCCTGTTTTTGATCCATAATAGTATATACCTATGTACTTGTAATTTATTCTTGGGCAAGGTGAGGAGAAATGTGTTCTCATGCCCTGGCTTATTTACACAGTCATCCTTTGGCTTATCTGTAGTCCCTGATAAACACTGGGGTTTACCTAAAACCGTTTGCAAAAGTGAGAGTAGGAGAGAAGGGAGACATCGACCCTGAGCCTGCAGAACTGGAACCAATGTGGACGCCCAGAGTCCATCCCTAGCAGAAGAGTAAGCCGGGCCTCTGGGGAATGGGAAGAATGGAAGCTGGTGTCTTCTGGCACCAAGGGGAAGGCTCCTGCTCCACCTAAAGGCTTGCAACTGCAAAGCAGGTTCACTGCCCTCAAACCTGATGAGAAGCCAGATCAGGCAAAGCATCTGGGCCAGCTAACACTGAGCCGTGTGGCAGCCAGAGCTTTCCTTTACAAATGTCAGGAAACTAGGTCAGAGTAGAGCGGGCTGAAATTAAGTCATAGGTTATTGTAGGAAGCAGTGCCCTGTGCTGTCCAGAGAGCAGAGTCCAGTGTTGAAGCTGATGCATTTTGTACAAAACGGGGCACAAACTGGAGCATCTTCACTGTGAGAATACAGGGTAGTCTGGAATCACTGTGGTCTTTCATTTTTTTTGATCTTTGTGACAAGTACTTTCTAATAAAATAATTATTGGGCTATGGAGGAAGTAGAGGACATTTATTTCCACAGACTAATGGTTTGGACAGCGGTTGGGATGGGAGATGCTTTGCCTTTATGCAGCAGAGGGATTTTAATCCTGCTTTTCCGCTTCTTCAGTGCCCCGTGCGGTTGGCCTCATCCCTCTTGCTTCTTTTTGATTGTTTCTTAAATAAAAATTGTTTTGATTGACAAGCAAATATTTGCCAAATTATATTATACTTGTTAAATAGACTGAAACAATGTTTTTAATTGTAAAAACAGTACAGAAACCCCCCAAACAGTTTGGCTTCTAATAACAATGGAAAAGTTCACCCAGCCATGACTTTCAAGATAATCTGCCAAAGTAAGGACACTTCCTTTGCACATTGTAAGCCAGGACACGACCTCACGGAGTAGCTCTTATTCAAGACCATGCGGATGCTTGATGACAACTTCAAACGTAGCACATGCTGAAAGGGCAACACTGGATTTCCAAGACCTATGCTAAAATATTAGAAGCTATGGTACTCAATATATGAGTAGCCGTGACTGAGATGAACGGTTTTCCTTGTGAAAATAAACATTGGGCAAAATGATCAGCTCTCAGCTGAGTGGAGCCTGGAAAATCTGTATTGGTCCAAACTCAAAGTCAACTGGTGAATTATAATTAAACATATCTATATCGCCTGGGAACTTCCAGACCTTTCAGTTCATGCTTATTTTTCTGATTATTAATTAAAATTATTTTACATGGTTAAAATTCTAAAGGACTAAGAAACATCAGGGTACTATTTACAACTAAGACATTTTCTGCTCAGTACCGAAGTGTAAAATTCTTTCTTCATTGTTTCATCCTGTCATTTTCATCCACAATCCAGGACTGAGTCTGTTCTTCTTCTAACCATGATTCCATGCTACAGCTGCAGTAATAGCCAAAGAAGATTATTGAACGCACAAACATTATCTACATCCATCTTATCAATAAATGTGTCATGAGCCAATTTGATGCAATTACATAGAGGTGCCCTTTCTGCAATACCAGTAGATCACTCTGATGTGCAACTTAAACAATAATACTTTAAAATACCTATGGAAATGAAAGGAAATAAAAACTTATTTTCAGCAAAAGGGTATTCTGTAGATATTCATTAAAGAGAAGGCTGATAGTTTGTTTAACTTAAAAAGACCCAGCAGTAGAAGATCTTTCATAGAAAAGATGTGGAATCAGAACTTAAACCTTGGATGAAATTAAGCTCACCCCTCCCCGCCCCCTGTGGCCAAACACCACTGTGCCTACCCCCACGTGAGATGTTGCTAGAGTTAGTAGATTTTTGTTTCTTATTACAAAATGATCATTGCTACTTCGGTGGCTATACATGTGAAAGTAGAAACAGATTTTCTCTGTATCATTCCTTTCTATATACTTACATCATGTTCAGTCTTATTTTTCTTTTCTGTCAGTTAAATGCTGCATGTTGATTTATTCCACTACAGAAGACGAGGTTATAAAAGAGTTTTGACTCTTTTGAATTGAATTGAGATACGAGGAGCAGGTAAATCTAAATGAAGTTTGTGCTAGGTCATAATGACAGCTTTCTGACTGCTTCGTTTTATTTAGTGTTGGCTTATTTACTCAGGCTTAGAAACTCATAAACATTGTAAATACACATGTAAATGTAATGAACTTCTTTTCTAGACTGTTATAGCCCAGCTTCCTTTGGTATATTTTAAAAATTGCCATTTCATGTATTTCTTTGATCTTCTTCCTGTACTGATGTTGCAGATAACTAGGATATTTGAGCTACCTGCTTTTGTTGCTGTTCAATTGCTGTGGTAATGTGATTTAACATGCTTTGAAGGGGTACATATTTAACACTTCTCATGCAAGAATGCCTTAGAAGGATTGGAAGTATCTAGCAATTCAGAATATTTGACTCAGCTGCCATGTGCTACTTTCTGGAGCCCAAAAAGACAAGAGTTTCATCAGTTTTGAGGGAAAAATAGGCTGTGGAATTCGTATCTATATTCGTGAGAGACTGGCCAAATTACCCAGAGCTGTATAGCCTTCACAAAGGCTGCTGCTCAGGCAGCTACGTCGCTGATCTCATCATGCAATTTTTCATCTAGAGAATAACAGTACATTGGAGGAATGTAAGGAGTTATGTATAAAAAGGAGGATACAGTGAGAGAGAAAGTTTGGTCCTGCAAACAACCTGGTTGGGACAGCGTGGTGGGGAAGAAATAGGACATGGATTGGTGAGAAGGATTCAGAGCACAAGCATCTTATTATTTCCTTTGCAGATCAAGTTTTGATACTGAAAACAGAACTTCTGAGTAGTATGTAGTTTATTAGCCTAGTCAGTAGTTTATTAGAATGATAGCTGTATAGACATAATTATTATCTTCTTGTGTAAGGGTATCAGATGGTTTGCAATTCTCAACATCTTTCAATATGTATGGAAATCATACCATAAATGTACACATCATTTGGTGAGTATGAACTCTGCATTCATCCAGCACTCTCGGAAAAGATGCACACGTGCCCCTACCCACAGAGACAATCCTACCTTACCCTACTTAAGTCAGGCAGATGAAACTGCACGTATGTCATCCTACATTTCCATGCGCTCTGGGTGTCAAATGGAGGTGCCATGGGAAACAACAAAAGCAGATTAGGATAACTACACTTCAACAAGCACTGGAATTTAACAGCGTTTAGATGCAAATGGCTATTGATTTTAAACTTTGATTTATGCCTTTATTAATCAGAGTCCAAACTCTTGTTTCTGTTCCACCTGGTTTGCATTATTCCTATAGGATGGAATTAATGAAAAAAGTATCTTGACTTCATTCTCTATAAAGGGAATTTGGAGTCGCATATGCCCATTTTAGGAGTTCATTCAAGCATTTCTATGTTCCAGCAATCTCCATGCTATGAAAGCCCTGTAGGGTTTTAAGCAGTTCTATGTGTCTTTTTGTTCCTGTCTAATGAAGCTATAATAAGGCACCAAATCTCTCAGAATCATTTTTCTAAAATGAAATACAAACCCAGTGCTGTGTTGTGTTATTGCAGCACTGTCAGCACTGGGTGATAAAGTAGTATAAATATGAATTATAGCAGCAACAGGTTTTTTTCTGCACAAAGGTAGGAAATATTAGTTTTCTATGCATGTTTTTGATTTAGCATAACTGCTAACTGAACTGAAACAGCTCTGGGGATTATCCTGTATGAATTTCAGGAATGGTATAGTAGCCATTGAAATACTATCAGCTAGCTCTAATGAACTTAATGGCAGTAGGAAAAGCAGAACTCTTGTCGCATTTGGAAAAATATTGGAAAGTGAAATTAAATTGTTTATTTTTGAAACAGGCCAGAATGGTTAGAGTACAAGAATGTCATGATGACTCCCTGTGACCAACCGTCATGGGCATTGGTGTCCATGCTTCTGTGGTTTCTGTAGACTGTTAAGACATAAACATGTCTTGAAATAGGGCTCAGAAGTTACGTTTCTAGTTTTTTCAGTAAGCATGTGAAAATTCCCCATCAGGATTGCTGCCTTGTGATTCAGTATTTCTGTCATAATCAGTGATCTCATCTGAGCGTGTTCATTCCCCTTTCCCACATGTCTTTTTTTGCACAGAGGAGCTGGGCCTGACTTCTCTGAGGTACCTTATGCAATTCAAGGTAATACATCTCTCTTTCCCTCTCCATTTGAAAAATAAGGCTCTTTCAAAATCATTAGGTAACGATACTGCACTTAAAGAACCACATAATATTTTAGCAGCAGGACTCCTCTTAGTAGTGGTTTAATAAGTGTGGAAATACAGGATTTAAAGTGACTGTGGTTTATAGTATTGCACATAAATGCTACTTCCACTCACCCCCTGAAAATTATTTCTCATAGAAACTTCTAAATTTCTTTAAATAGTGTAGACTGATAGAAATATTTTAGTGTGTTTGCGTCTTGGATTTTGAATCTCCTAACGGAATAAATTTGTGAGTTATGTACATTTGTTTTTCTTAGCCCAGTGCACATAAATCATATAGATAAAAATCCATAAATTTTATTGTGCTACAATATGCTATACAACATAAAACCAAAGACCAAAACAAATTAGGCCTCAACATAAATAAATACTCCAGGATTTTTCAGGAAGCTATATATGGGATTGATTTCTTTAGCATTGATAAGAATCTGTAACCAAAGTTTCTTGAGCCAGTATTTAATTTACAATTGCAAGAGACACAGATAACTCTGACTACATAGCGAATGAATGAATTTGTGGACTTCCTGAAATTTGGAAAGTAATACTTTCATTGGTATTTTCCTTTCTCTGCCTGTTTCAGCATTCTCCTTTTCTGTTCACCAGGCTCACATAACTTCATATTTGTTTACCTTTATTAACTTTAATTATAAAGTTTATATGTCCCCGTAAAGAGCTTTAGTGTAAAATCAAAACAGATCCTCTAGTAATCGTAATTTTGAAATAAATGAAAAACACCTTGACAGGTCCATCTCAAAGCACGTGGGTGTAAAGAAGTGAAAATATGGAAAAAGCAATAACCCAACTTAACCCTCAGGAAACTAGAGGCAAGAAATAGAATTTAGCTGCAGTGGTTTATTGTGGGAAAATCCTTGAAATTTATGCTGTTTACGACTGCACTGAAAAATTAAAGAGGGTAGTGAAAATATGTAACTTAGTGATAAAATAAAACAGCCGATGCTGTTCCTCTGTAGGACAGTAACCTTTCCCATATGTGGAAACTGGTAATGTATCTTGATGACAACAAATTTGTGATGTACATTGAATAGTAAGACACTGGATGTATAGGCTTGCTGGTAAATGAGATGCCAGAGTAGTTAGACATGAATCACATGAATGACTGGAATTCCTGGGCACTGTAAGGGTAAAACTCAGCCTGGCAGCATTGTTCTGCTGAACAACCTGAACCAGACTTGTAAGTGCTTAAAAGTACACGAGCTGTCTTCTGTTCGATCATGATGAGAAAGGAAGGAAGGATTTCTTTAGTAGTAAATGTTAGGTAGGAGGAAGTACCATTGATAGCAATTCTTTTAATAGAAGAGAGCATCAGAGAGGTGATATGTATGGGATCATGATGGAAAGACAAAGAAAGCCTCTATAGACTTACTATTTTGTGCTAAGTGCCTAGGTCTGGCTTAAGTTAGGACTCCGAGGAGGAAGTGTTAATAGTTACGTGTATATAACTGGGGGAGTTGGCCGGGAGGCAGTGCAGCTCGGGAACTAGCTGAGCATCAGTTCCCAGTAGCGAGCAGTTGTGCTGTGCATCACTTGTTTATTATTAGTATTATTATTACTGCTGTTATTCTCTTCCTTTTCTGTCCTATTAAACAGTTTTTATCTCAACCCACAATTTTTACCTTTTTCCTTTTCTATTCTCTCCCCCATCTGGCTGTGGGGGAGAGTGACCGAACGGCTGCGTGGTTGTTTCGCTGCCTGCCGCGTTAAACCACGACACATTTCCACAGTCATTACTGCTAAGTTGCCGTCACAACAGAGAGCAGCATCAAGGTTGCTCAAACTTCTGTCCTTAGTCTGTAGTGCAAGAAATATGAGGTGAAACTGTGCTCTGGTTGAGCCTCTAATATTATGTATACCTAAGAGAGAGGTAGCAATGTATAAGGCATTTAAAGAGTTTAAGGACAACCGAGATTGTGTATCAAGAGCAATTAGTTTTCATCATAATGTAATTATGAAGTCTGAAGTCTTAAAAGATACACATGCATATACTCGCACACACACATACACAGAGACACAGGAAAGAAAGAAAGGAGGAAGAAAGAAAAAAATAAAGAAAAAAATACAAAGAAAAAAGCAATCTTTGTGAGTTACCTCTTAGATGCAAGCAGGTGGATTCAATATCTTACTGGAAAGGATAAAGTACGCCAGCTCTGGCTCCAGACTGCAAAATGTTGTGTGGAGTCGTGAGGAATCTTTAATATAAAAATAATGTCTTGATGGCCCTCTCTGGTATCTGTGAAGAATAGACATGAAAGAAAGGTGCTTGTTTTGTAAGACTAAAGGTATATCTGTCATTAATAGAGCACTTATTTTTCTTTTCCTTTGGACAAGGCTAAGGTTAAGACAAAAATAGATCCTGCTGAATCTTTTCTGACCATGATGTTGTGTATTTTATTCAATTCTTTAGTATGTCTGAGAACTGTAGAAGTCAGCTTGTTCCTTTCAGCTTGTTCTTAATGTTAGCGTTTTCTGTTTTCTGTGATTTTACTGGAGAGAGGCAACCCCCCCTCCCCCCTGAGAATACCCTTCAGAATGTGGAACGGTAATTATTGGTATGTAATCTAGATTTAGAAGACTTCTATCAAGGGTGTAGAAATAATTCCCTTTTTTAGGATGTATTTTTACAAAGCTGTGAACCTTGGTTAATTTTAGAAAGTCTGATGAACTAAAATAGATGTCCTCTGCTCCAAAGCCAGATGACTCAGTGGAACCATAGGCCCTTGAGCCTTTCAGGGCTGCATTGCTATGGAGGCTCTGACTTGTCAATTGTTGAAATGAAAAGCAGGTACATTTGGGGTTCCCCCCCCCCGCCCCCCATTGAAACATTTTTCTGCAGCATGCTCTGAGGTTTTATTGAAAATCTGTGAAGGTATTACCCTAATGTTAATAGTTAGTGATTTGGACAACGTAGTCAAGGAATTCTGTTATATATTTCTGAGGACTGCTTGCCGCCTTTGACCCGTGCCTTGTGAATAACTGTATACCGCGCATCCATTCCATCCCCTGACCGAAACTGCTAAGATGTGGTCAGGCCTTCGGTTTGCTCTCGCTCACTGAAGCGGTTTTCTCGCAGGAATGTGCAAGGAGGAAGCAATAGGAAAACTGGGTTCAGAATACTATCTTTCAGCTGAAACATCCCCAAATCCAATTGTGCCATATTTGGAACCTCCGTTCCTCCAAGCTGTCAAAAATCTAGCTTTCAGTGACTGTAGCCTGATTTTCAAAGCACATAATGGCTATGTGTCCTGCTAACTAGCATAGGAATTGAATGTTCAGCACATCCTAAAGTCATTCTGGGACTTCTTCCTTGTTCACTTGGGTATGTGCCTGAAGAATGGCAGAAGATGAAATAAAGATTTTAAGCCAAACCTATAAGAAGCTGGGGTGAAGATTCTCACCTTTTTCTCTTCTATCATTGTTCTTATTAGGCAGCCTTTCAAACTTAGAAAAAGAACAACGACCCTGAAAGTTCCCACCAGATTTTTTAGGGGGGAAAAATCATTGCAATTTGGAAGGAAAGAGAAAGGAAAAATTGTTATGAATTTTTTTCTGGCTCTCTTTAGAGAGCTGAATGTATGCACGTTCCACCACACGTACAAAGTCTCTTCCAAGGCTTCGTTCCTATTTGAATCTGGCTCTAGTTCTCCCAAGAGATTTGTCATTTGGACCCCACGTTTGTAGCACTGGAACAGTCTAAGGCCCTTGGTGAAAGAACTCTTTGGAATCAGATCTCTGAAAAATATTAGGATTGAAAAGGTTAATGACAAATACAGCTTTAGAATATAGAATAGAATGTTTCTTACAGAAAATAGAAAGTCTCATCAGAGTGGAAATCTTTCAAGGAAACCTCAGCTTATCTATTTTGTTCTGTAGAAATGCTTCAGCATTTGTGTTTACATCACAAGGACAATGTGATTTCAACTGAGTTTGTAAGGACAATATATATTGAGACACTGCCTGAAATCTGCTGTGTAGGGGTAGAGTAAGTCTGTCCAGACCAAAATTAAAGAAAGTTTCAGATTGCTTTACTGGAACTCTTTGAAGGAAAAGGTAATGTCAGATAGTAAAGCTTCAGAACACAGAATGTGGGTACATCAGTGTAGCAGTTTGGGGGAAAAATGCTAGGGAGGGGCATTTAACCAGAGGTTTAACTGGGTTTACTGGCAGATACATGATGCGTTATCCTTTATTCGCAATATGGTTGGAAGCTTGTAGAGTCTGGGAGCACAGGTGCTCCTAAATGCTGCATAAAAATGAACGATGTGGCTGGAATATATGTATGTATGTCTGAGTATTTCAGTTTTGCATATTGTGCTTTTAGCATGTGGTACAGAACAAACAAAATCATAGCCCCCCCAAATTGCAGCTATTTCAAGATAAA
The DNA here is from genome assembly GCF_011004875.1 of Balearica regulorum gibbericeps. Lineage (NCBI taxonomy): Eukaryota > Metazoa > Chordata > Aves > Gruiformes > Gruidae > Balearica > Balearica regulorum. Next base: position 3,869,509 of record NC_046198.1, read on the forward strand.
TATTTCTAGTGATGCTAAATTTTTCAAAGACAATTTTCATAATATGTAATCACACTTTTTGGCTGCAGACTGGTAAGTTTTCAAGCACAGACAGCTAAATCTAAAGTGTGAAACTTCAGTTCATAAGCCAGATTTCATATATTAAAACCAGGACATCACATACATTGTTCTCTGAAGCACCTGGTACAGATACTAGAAAACAAAACCTAAACTTTATAGAGCAGTGACTCTCATTTTCTGTTACTGCTAAGCGCATACAGACTTCTCTGGTTCTAAACTGTTTTTGTGTCATAAATTGTTTCCTGAATTCCGCACTGTGTTCATCCTTTAAGAACACTTTAGTCTATAAAAACTGCAGAAGCATGTGAACGGCAACACTCTAGCTGGCTGAGATAGCATAAACCACAGAGAAGCGAGTGGATTTCACTTTTCCCTAATATACAAAATGTACAAGCACCTGTAATTTCTCTTCCACTTGTTGATGTTTGGGTGCACCTGTCTGTTGCTGTGTTTCATGATAGTAGGTATAACTGAAATTGTATTTTGAATTTGCTAATAGCACTCATTGTAATTACTGTGTAATACTTAATTGGAATTCATGTAATTATTATTTTAAACTACTTTACATGTTCTGATTTGAATTTTTAATTTAGAAAACACATAGTCAGATCTTCAATCTGATTCCCTTTGGATCACTGAGGATGGAGCATACATTTTAATGTATCAGGTTATTTGTATGCAAAAGAATTCTCCCAATCTACACACATGAATATATGCTAATACTTATATGCGCAAAGTTACTGTCAGTCCAGTGTTCTGGTCTGTTCTAAAATCTATGTTCAGTCACACAATAAAATACTTTAGATTTGAGGCTCTTTAATAAAATACTATATGTATAAAATACTTTGTCTTGCAAAGTACAACTGCAAGTTACATTTCTATGCCTTTTTATGTGCATGCTGTTAATAAAAATATCTAGTTGTGCATATATACAATTTTAAATTATTTATTCTTTATTTCAGAAAAATAACTATTTTTAATCAAATTTAGAAATCACCGTACAAAGTTTAAAAGCAAACTGTATGGATAGGATGCTAGGAAGTGATTAGGCAGGTGTGGTTTAAGGAGATGTAGATCAACTTTCAACCTCGCTGTGGCCTCTAGATGAGCTCGTAACGGCTGATACTGTATTATGCTTTTTCTGTAAAAGTATGAGGGATGTCATTTGCATCCAAGGCCTCGGAAAGTGTTTCTCTTATGGATGGTTACAGTCTTGGTGTCCTGATGCATTGGCATCAGTGAGAGTAAGCATTATTCTGAAGCAGGGCCGAAAGTATCACCAGGATCTTATCTAGTGGCACCAAGCCTGTCCAATGTATAAAATAATTAGGCAGACACTATTTTAACACAATAATTTTGACAGCCTTACTTTGTTTAGTCCATCTCGAAATGTTATAGGAGTGATATAATTATCTGTATTCTGTTCTTGAAAGGCTAAGTATGTCTTATGAAGAAAATCTCAAAAAGATTTTAATTAAGTTAAACTAAAAAAAGAGCTGCAGTATGGAAAGTGCCCTAAAGAATCTTTAATATCAAAATGAGCTTATAGCATCTGCTAAAATAAAAATTCATACAGGCAAGTTAATACTCCTTCAGTAAAGAAAATTAAAACAGAATTGTACATTTAGTTTCACAGGTCTTGAATACTTAGCGCTTATCAAGTCCGGTTTTTTCTTTCTATCTCTCAAGAGAGCGTGAACGAGCCAAGTCTCGGTGGATATATGTCTTTAATGTCTCTCGGAAAACAGTGTGTCCTTATTGATGAGAAACTCACTGGTGCCCTGCTCTTGATACACAGAAAATAAACTTATTCCTTATAGGGGGCCACTGTTGAATCTGGTACCATGGGAGGTAGTTTCCTTACAGTGGTGTGTGAATTCAGTTTATTAATCTTAATTTAGGAAAAAATACTCTTTACTATACCCGTCTAGCATGTCAGAGCAGCAAGTAACCGGTTAACATCATCCACTAACTGTGTGTTTCTCCATTAGCAATATTGTGCTGCCATGGAAAGGAATTCATACTGTGAGAAAATATTAAGATGCTACTTGCAGCAGGACAAGTTTGTAGATCTTTTGTTTATAATTTGGAAAACTTGGTGAGTGCCTGCAGATTGCCAGATGCCAAATGATAGATGAGCTCCAGCAGCACTGCACTGCAGTTAATGACCAGGGGTTTCAGGTCTGAGGTTGGATTTATGTCATGTTTCTTCTCAATGTCTGTGTAGATGCCTTACAGCTTGTGCTTCACATCCAATTTAAACACCAGTGTTAACATTTTCAAACCAGAGCATATGCACAGTGTGAACCTTTTTATGTATGTGTACCTCTTGTGCTCATGGCAACGGCTTCTCCTCTGTCCAGCATTCAACTATATGGTTCCTTGCTCTTTTTCTTCATCTTTATTTCTGCTGCTGCTTCCGGGACATTTGCTCATAAGAATTAAGGATGGGTTTTTTTTTTTTCCCTCCCTAACCTTGATTAATGGCCTATATCTCAATGCCAAAGCTCACCTTTTTCTTAACTGAAAATGATTGATAGAGAAAGAATAACAATGGAACAGTTTATGCGTCCTGACAACCTCAGCTTTTGCTAGGGCCTCTCTCAAGAGATTGGCAGAAGTGTTATTCCTTGCGTAAATTTAGATACTTATGAATCTAGTGAGAAACCAAGTGGGATTTTGAAACTCCTACTGTATAGTCTGAGTACCTTTTAAAGATAGCAAGCCCAGAGTGCTCTGTTGGCTTTCTATCATGGAATACTTTGAGGGAGAAATATTCCTTTTTGTGTTGCACGGATGGCATAATTTTGGCAGATGAACTTCAGCATTATCAAATAAAAGTTCACATACTTTTATTTGTTTTAAATGTTAAGAAATAAGATGAAAGACCATGAATATACTTTGTTCAAAACTAGGCATTATTGCTACATCTGCATATACTTTGCGCATACTATATAATTCTATAGTGTTTTAAGAATATTATTACCGTTCTTGCTTTACTATCTTTTAAACATGCTGCTTTCCCTTAGCATTTTTCCCATGTATTTTTATTATTAAAATGAATGTAATAATAACTTTTTGGAAAGAATTTCTAGTTTAGTTACACTTTTAAATATAATGAGCTCTTAAGACCAGATTTTCCAGTGGTATGGCAAGGTGGCTTCACTAAGATCAGGGGACTTGTACCAGATTACACCTACTGAAAATCTGGATATAAAGTTTAAGACAGTTGTTTATTAAAATTTGTATGTCTAGATTTAGGCAGAGAAGAAAAAAAAAAAAAGTTACTCAAATAGAATAGATGGCTAAGTGATACTGACTTTCACGGGTTCCTAAGTCATGAATATTTACAACAGTTTTGCTCCTAGATCTGTAGATAGGAATGTGCTGGGAGAAGTTAATGGCTTTGAAAACAAAAGACCAAAGTACAGTAACATCCTTGAAAAAGCTGACTTCATAAGTCAACATTTAAATGGGAGCCTGTCTTCCTGCTAAATAACTTTTTAACTTCTTTCTTATCACAGTAGTCCTTAATTAAAATCGTTCAAAGGAGTTGGGTCATGAAACTGCATATTTTTTTGTGGTAAAAAGAATTTCTGCGCTCAGCAAGACTTTGTCCGTTCTCATAACTTAGCAGTTGAGTCAATAATCACTATGGTGAACCACACATTGAGAATGCCATAAGCAATTGTTTAATCTTTGTAACTCAGGGTTAGTTCAGGACCATAATAGTCTAATTAAAAAGTGTTTCATTGTATCATTGATTTCTTGATATGACAACAAAGTCGTACATAATTCTGCATTACTTTGAAACCAATAATGGTGATAGCCAAGCTTTCTACATACATAGACACTGAAGGGTAGAGAAGGAGACAAAGGTGTCCATGCATGCAGTTTGGATGGGCAAAAAAGGGAAGGGAAGAATCAAGAAAGATCAGAAAATGGAAAGAATAATTTAACTCACGGGGAAAAACAAGGTCTAAGGTATTGGTTTAAAATACTTGTTCAATCAGTCAGTCTAACTACATTCTGAAGGAAGGTTTGTTGTTGTTTTCTTAAGATAAAGCTTTGCAAAAAATCCCGCATTGCTAGCATCAGGCATTGGACTTCAGTGATCTATTCGCTTGTCAAAACATCAACATCACAAATTCATTGCATTGCCTTACGAGTGACCTCCTCTTAGCCCTGCTTTCTGTAGTTTAGAGTTTCATTCATTTGTCATGTTGCAATCCTATTTCTGCTTTAAATTTCCATTTCTGTTGAAGACATAAGTCCAAGTAGTAGTGTAAAAAAGCCCGTAGCCTCATTCATAACTGTCATGACCTTTAATTCAGAAGCCATAGTTCCAGAATACCTGCAGTTAATAGTCTTTTCAAGAAGTCTATTCAGTCTGTGACTAAAAATTTATATGGTAATGTTGATTGGGAAATTGAAAAGACTCATCTGGAAAGTGAATTGGAAAATAGAATTTCTTCTCTTTTTCTAAGAGAAAAAAGAAATCTCAAAATTTTAGTCTTTTTATTATTATTATTTCAATTCAGCTATCATACTAGCATGCTTCTTGTTCCAATTCTGCACTGTAGTTTGGTGCTTTATTGTATTTTTACGGTACATGAAAGAAGTTATGTTATGGAGTCTGGTGGCTGAGATGATGCTGTCTACTTGTATAGCTCTCAGTAAAGAATAAGATGTAAGAAAATTGAATGATAACAACAGTGTCAAGCTAATCAGGTGAAATATTTTGCTTTTTAAAGAGCTGAATTTCTGTAAAATATATTCTCCACATGAAGCTGCTGCTCACTTGAATACTTTTGCTCATCCATCACTAAAAACAGTTTCCCTAGAAAAAAACCCAGAACAATCAACAGTCTCTACCCTGCTACATTAATGAAAAATAAGATGGTATAGCCTATGTCCGTTTGTACTAAACAGCTGTGAGCAATTTTTAAGGGGAAGCTATAAAAATCTCACTCTGATTGTCTTTGCATTTATGGACTTTGTGTAATCAGGATACTAGCTCAAGCAGAACAGCACTTTCCTACTTCTTTGGAGTTAAATCGGCCCCTGCCCAATGAGAAACCAAATTAGATATCTTCTGTAGGCTAGAAATAAACTCCAAATATTTCATCTTGGAGAATTTCAGAAAGTTGAGTATATGGAGGACTTAAAAAGAAACCATGTAAAACTAAATTAAGAGCTCAAGTCCCCTTGTCTTCTCAAAATTCCTCTCTTGGTATTTAGAATTCTATTTACACCCAAACCAGCTCCACTGTCAACGGAAAGGCATCTGTCAAAGTCAGTGCCGTCAATGCGATGTGCCAGCAAATCCTTTATATTTTTGTATCTTTTCCCACATATCAGGAATGGCTTTGACATGTTGAAACAAATGCCATCAAACCCGTTTTCACAAATTTCGGTTGTGCTCAAATTCTTAGTATACTTTTTGCCTTTTCTATAATAATACATTAAATTCATCATCACATTCACAGTGTTAGAAGATTATCCAACTTGTATAAACTAATTTGGATGGACCATCTTCTTGCTCATAGTGAAGTCAGGATCTCTCACTTGAGCATGTCTTCACTCCCTCCCCAGCTATTTAAATTCCCTTGCATAGTTGGACTTCTCGCAGAGAATCAGTAATAATGTCAAATGCTTTACAATTGCCTGTTTTAGAAAGAAAGCTGCCTTCTCATAGTCTTGCTGTATGCTGGGACTTGCTTATTACAGCAAAAAAGTGTAGCTTGGTGTAGCTTATGTAGAGCTGTTTCCCATATTTCCAGAGAATTGATACGAGGATTTTAACAGCTCCTTTCTTCCTCCTGGCTCACCTGGTCAGGCTGCTTAACTCCACAGGACTGTGGAGCCTCTTACCATCTTTTAGTGCCAAGGATTCAGACAAAGATCTGCTTCCAGCTTCACACCATGCTGCGTAATGTAGCAACCCTTCCAGCCGGCTCCTGCCAGAGATGCCTAAAGTCACCCTTATCCACAGATTCTGCCCTTTTATGGTTTATTACAGCTCTAAAAGGGAAAAAAAAAAACAAAAAAACACCCACATTGTTTAGTTGCTAAGTCCATCGTGTTCTAAATTGTACTGACTCTTTGGTCAGAGTTCAGTGCAACAAACTGTGTAGGGAATTTTTTTTGACTCAGATAAAGTTTTGGGAAACATAGTATGTATTGTTTGCAATTTTGAAATGTAGCAAGTGCTATAATTTTTTTTTTTCCAGCTGAACCAAACCCATGATGAATAGAGTAGACAGCCTGTTGCGTGTAAAAACACCTTGCCTTTTCCTGATGAACCTGAAAATACATTTAGAGGAGTTTCTTGGTTATTATTTTCCCCTATGTTTGATAACCCATTGGTAGTCTTGACCAATTCTTCATTTTCACAAGAAACTGGTAGAGAGTCACAATATGCTGATAGTGTCATTAAACATTATTGCTTTATGTAAAATATAATTCATATGAATAAAAGGCTGAATATCATTAAAATTTGATTTTAATATATATTCAAATGTTTAAGAAATACCTTTTTCCTTTGGGTTGTTCAAGTTGTTTTAAATCACTGTGATAGCTCTATAAAAATATTTTAGCTTTTTAATGTACAGTAACTTTCAACTGGTTTCAAAAATGAATATACAAATGTACAAGATATTTGAAACGTATCTCTTGCCACAAAATTCAGAAGTGTTGGAATTTGCTATGTTAGTAAGCATTAAAATCTGGGCCATCTTTCTCTTAAGCAGCAAGAAAGAAAACTAGTTCCCAGAAAATATACATTTTGAACCCAGGAAGTTTGTGTTTATGTATGAGTATATGTAATATTCACAGTCTGAAATGTTGTGGGCAGGTGCTGGGGGTTAACCCAGGTCGGCAGCTAAGCCTCTACCAGCTGCTCACTCGGTTACCCCCTACCCAGTAGGATGGAGGAGAGAACTGGAAGGGCAACAGTGAGAGAAACCTGTGGCTTCAGATAAAGACAGTTTAATAGATAAAGCAAGCAAAGCAACATAAGGAATTCATTCCCCGCTTCCCATCGGCAGGCAGGTGTTTCACCGTTTCCCAGAAAGCAGGGCTTCGTTGCACGTAGGGGCTATTTGGGAAGACAAACACCATCACTCTGAAGGTCCCCCTTCCTCTCTCTTTCCCCCAGCATTTATTGCTGAGCACGACCCCAGATGGTCTGGAATGTCCCTTTGGTCAGTGGGGGTCAGCTGTCCCGGCTCTGCCCCCTCCCAGCTTCTTGTGCACCCCCAGCCCACTGGCTGCTGGGGCAGCCCGAGACCCAGAAACGGCCTTGAGGCTGCGTAAGCACTGCTCGGCAGGGAATGGAACATGCCTGGGTTATCAACTGTTGTGCTCACAGATCCAAACCACATCACCACACAGCTACTATGAAGAAAATTAGATCCATACAAGCCAAAAACAGTGTAGCAGATTTCACTGAATCTCAAAGAACTTTCTACAAACCGTAGGATATTTATTAATCATTTTTGACCATCCGTTTTATAAATGAGAATACTCGGACTAATGTTAATATATTTCTCAATTCATACTATGAACCTGGGCTGATGTAGAAATAATGTATTTCTGTTTGAAGGACTATTTGCGCTAAAAAAACCCCCAAAATCCAAACATTTTAAACATTTTTCTAATCCATGCATTATCGTAGTACTCCTATTGCCTTCGCTTTCCCTCTCCATATGCATAAACATAACTGTCTGCTCTCAGATAAGTCTCCTTTACTCTGAACTCCCCCCAAACCCTGCCATAATAATAGTGATAGTTTGAACTGAAAAACTTCACAACTTGAACAATTAACAAGTTGTCTGTTGCTTATCTCAGTACTCGCATGATGCGTTATTACTTTCACCAGTGACCTGTGTTTTAAAAGCAGCAACCTTACCCATACCATATATCTAAATGAATTGTGCTTGCTACTTTGCTCTTCGACGAAAGAGAAAAAACTACTGTATTATGCATCATTAGTTCTAGCTAATAGGCCAATAGTTTAGATAAGCATTCTGAGATGGTGAACCCCAAAATACTTCTGAATACAATTTGAAAGGATATGGCTCAGAAATGGTTCACAAATTGCATTTTTTCAGATTAAAATGCATTTGACCAGCCATGGAAATTTTTGGAATTAATTGCGTGAACAAATAATGTGGACAGTGTTTTCAAAATTAACTAGTGACTTAAGATGCTATATGTTTTTGATGGTTGGCTTTACACATTTTAGTTTGGTTTTTTTCGGTGGATGCGCAGCGCTATTTTAAGGTTAAGTATCTTGTCAGCTGTTTGAATGCAAACAGCAAAGCATGTGTATCACTAGACGGTTTTCAAAATCTTGGAGTCTACCAGTTCATCTCCCTTTCAATCAACTAAATAAGGTGATTTCTAGTTCTGCCTAAGAAATCACAAATACTGTACTTAACTGTTGATGTCAGAGGCTACTTCAGTACATATGAAGTCAGCAAAGTGATTAATGCTTCATTAAAAATTAATACATTTCCCCAAAGAATTTGCAGGAGTTCAACTGTGAACTTCCTTGCTGTACTCCATGGGAGCTACATGACTTAATCCCCATGACCTGCACTTTATGAGTGACCTTTTGGGAAAATAAGCAATTTAAACAGCTGGAGACATATATTGTTACAAGGTATTGTACGGCGATGTTACAGCAGTACAGATAAAAAGCGTGAAAAGTTTGTTGGGAGACTCAAAGTGGAAACTCTGAATCGAAACCAGCTGTGTTGGTTGTGACTGGCTTGGGGGGTTGTGTTCCAAATATTGAGAACTTGATGGCATTATGCATGACAAGGCTGAAAGAGGACACGACGAGTTGGATTTCACCATGGTATTCACATATACGTCTACTTGTACCTTTTAGCAAATGAGTATATTCTAGAAATATGTCATGAAAGTTTCCAACAGACATAAAATGAAAAAAATATTGTGATTGAGGACAAATATTATAGTGAGGGAATAAGGTGTCTTTGACTTCCAAATATACACACAGTAATTCATTACAAATGTAGTTCAGGAGACAGAAAGGAATATACGCAGTGTGCTGATAAGGTAAGTCCTTTCTGCAGAAACGCAGTAAAAATCAGCTGGTTTAAGGCACATTATCAAATGAGTTCTTCATCCATCTCAGCAAAATATAGAATCTTCATTTATTCATTCATTTTTTGGTGTGTTTCATCATTCCAGTTCCACATAGAATCTTTTTTTATCCCTACTAAGATTGATGCAAGGGGTGATGTGCAGGACATTTTTCTATGCCTTTAAATGCAAGTTCTTGAGTTTTAATCCAAAGAAACAGGTAGTTGTTCTACAGCCTTGCATAGATAGATCTCCTGGAGTCAATTATGTAATATCTTTCTAAATTTCTACCATACTTGCATATAAAAGTGTATTTGTTGCTTTGAACCATACCAGCTTATAGTGATATTTACTCAGGTAGCATGTCCATTGACCTTGTTGATGGCTACATGAGGAACCAAACTATTTCATTCTCAGAAAGCAGGTGAAAACTACATGATGCTGAAAATATTTATTTCATAGAAATAACTGACACAAGATCATTAATCTCATTCCGGCACTGTGACCATACCCTCTTCTCCACACACTGCTCTTTTAATCACCCAGTTGATCATTCATCATCTTTTATACCAGATTCAAAAACTTTGTCCTTGCCACGAGGGATATACGCAGTTTCTAAATTCTGTCCTTTAAACCACAGAAAGTTGTAAGGAAAAGGGAAGCAAGAGTAGAATGAACATTTTGCAGTTTTCTATCAGTACTTGTATGTGACTGTGTTTATGATTTAAATCTTCAGATGCTTACACAAGCTGTGGCTCTGCAGGATGTATGTTTTTATGTATATCACTTATCTCCTGGGTACAAACCAGCATTTAGCTAGACTTAAACCTGGTGTTCATGTAGCTGTTTTAACGGTGAACCGTAGACGGGCCGTTACACTTGACTCTATGCAAGTATAGCTGTTCTCTCAGATGAGGAAGGGTACTGTGTTACAAAAAGCCACCACCTTCAGCAATGAGAGTCTTCTCGTTGAATTTAATGGGCATTAATCAGGCCTGGTGCCAGTGATTGTTTATGAGCATATTTATATTTAAGCAGTAAACTCCAGAAGCATTCATTAAGCTTAACAGTAAAAGTGGCTGACCTCTCGGTATCAAAAACAGTCACATACAAATAGTAAATTAAATCAAGCATTAATCAAAACTGTAAAATAGCCTGCTTAATCCTTTCAGAAACAACACACCTACAACCTCCCCCCAAACCCTTGTCAAACAAATGTTTTTTGCTGAGTATCTGGAAGGTCATCAAGTCCTGGGCTATTTCAGGAGCAAGTTCCAGATGGTCTCTAACATGCTGAATAATGTATGTCTATGTGGGAGCAGGGAGAGGGGGGCTTGAAGGAACTACACCGGTATGAGTAAACCCATGCGTTTTACATTCATATACCACAAGCTAGGTGTTATAATTAAAAAAGCTCTCACCTCCTTTGTTTCAAGTGGCAAAAATAACTTGTTTGGAGAATCTTCACTGACAATATCAATTTCGTATTTCACTCGACAACACCTTAAAACCTTTAACTTTTGTTTAGACTACGTTTGTCTTGATTACGGGAGCACTGGTATTTTAATGGTATGTGGTATTGTTAGCTTGACATTCCATGAGCAGTAATCTTTTATCTTGTAATTCTTACAATGCTATAAAGTGAAAAATCTAACAGTTATATATGCATTATTGTACAGAAGATTATTATATTGTATAATGCAAACATATACTTTTAGTACTTTTGCAGAAATTCATTTTAAAGGTACAGAACAGAAAGACAGAAAATGCTTTTTGAGCATAAGATGTAAAACTCCAGCTATCTCTATGCCTCAGAGGACATCACCACCCTGAATGAGTTTGTTCTGAGGCTGCCTGTCTGCCCACATTATGCGTAAAAGGGCAAAACACTGAGCAGATATTAAACTAAGAAAAAAAAAAAAAAAAGCAGACAACCTGAGGCAGTTTTTTACTTAGGTCAGAGGTGAAAATGGAATTTATTAACCAATGGTCCTATTCAACATTGGACCTCTTAGCCCTAATGTTACCTTCTGACCAATACTATGATGAAAGATGAAGGACATGGAGTAAATATACTTTCAGTTTCTTCATTTCCGCACGCAGGAAGATACAAGTGGCACTGTATTGATATCTATTGTAGAATAAAAAAGAAACAAAACTATGATGATGTTAACAGTAACAATGCTAATTATGTCACAGAATGGCAAGCTCCTTTTCCCATTGCCATCTTTTGAATTCCCTTGTGGCCACAGCTCTAAATCCATGATACTGGTGAAATTCTGTTCATGTGTCAAGAGACCAAGGATACGGAAGAAATTGCACATAGATAAATCAACGCATCATTTTTGTCCTAGGGTAATCATATTTCAAAGTACTTTCGTTCTGATGGTTTTCAGAATAACTGTTTGAAGTGAATTGTTGGCCTTGGACAAATTCCTGGAGGAGAGTGTGACGTACATGTCACAAAAGAAATCATTGTTATAGGCGCAGCTAGTGACAGTGCTTGGTGTCGACAAACAAGTAAATTGACATAAAGCCTACCATTCAATTACTGGCATAAAGAAATCTCCTCTAAAGCGAGATTGAAGGCATGGCCTATGGCACCTCAACTTTGAATAATAGAACAATAGTAAAAAATAGACAATATCAGCAATGCAGTAAGAGAAAAATTTAGTTTCTAGTCCTCATCTTGTGCCTGTTCAGTGGACTAATACAAAATTTAAATCTCCTATACAATCAATGTTTGATAATTGAATTTTTATATATTTTGTATATAACTAAAATATGTTTTCAGTTTGACACTGTGACTATTAACTCAAGATACTTAAGATTTCTGAATTCTCCATTAGAGTTGTCTTCTCCAAGTCTGTCACCGTTCATGAGCTCCAAAGTGCATTGATATCGTTTAGCCGATCAATTTATGCAAAAGAGTACACAAACCTATTCACAACAGCAAATTGTTTCCTGGAAAGTTTGGATCACTAAAGTCAATAGGCTATTGACAAAATGTTATCCAGAAGACAATAGAAAACCAAAATAAAAATCATTGTCAAACAGCTGCGATCACTCCAGCATACAGTAACGCTCAGGCTTAACTTTGGCTCAACAGTGTTTTGAGATATACTCTAGGGTGACTGAAGAACATTAGGTGTGAGAACTCTGCAAGACTATGTCCTTCAAAAAGAAATCTAATGAAAAAATAAGGAAATTATGAGTTTCCCACTGATGACTAGCTACAGGTATTCTTAGGGGAATGTATACGAGTGAATGAGAACTATAGATATTAATTACATTATGGTCACGATTAAGGGGCATGTGAATTTAAAAGTAGACAGGAGTATGGACAGATATGTCTTTAATGATCGTACACATCCCAAAGTCTCAAAAGAAGTAGAATATGTACAAGGAATTCTAAAGACTTGGAGAATGGGCAAATTAAGTCATTAGCCTCCGTCTTTTACATGTGACAAAATCTAGTGATTTCCGTAGGGTTTTGCCGCTTCCTCTGGGGATTATTCCAACTGGCAAATCTAAGCTTCTACTTTATATATTGATCCATCTGTTCCAAATATTTAGTTCTAAATACACAACATAAGTTATGTCAATAAATAAGTAGCATAACAATGTGCAGTAAGACTATTCTCGAAAGTAAGAAGTGTATGTTTTCTTCATGATTCTGCATTTTTGTTTTGATTTTGAGTTAGTGAAGACACCCCCAGCCTTTTAAATAGCTGAGCTCACTGAGGCCTTAACCTGCCCTTGAAAAGTAAAATTCTGTTGAGCCAGTCTGGTTGCTTGCAATGTCAAAGGAGCGTGAAACTCTGTGTTTCCTAGAACATGAAGTTGTGTTCAGCTTCTACATACGCTAGTGTTACTTCATCGCCTACTACCCTAGGGATCCTGATAGGCATATCTGTGATTTGAAAGTTATTACAATTTTTTAAGCACTCCCTTTTTATAACAGGAATTCTGCAGAAGAGGAGGAAGAAGAACAAATGCTACTATTATATATGAAAAATTTAATTTAAAAGTCAGATACTTAGTAACAAAGAAGCAACTAGATCATTAATTCTACCCATTTTATTGTTTCTGTCCAAAACCAGATCATAATATCCCAGTTAACTAAAAGCAACCCAAAGGAACTTTACAGAAGCATATCTGGCATTCGGGTGATTTTTCTGTAGCTTCCTTCCTGCAGTGAAAGCTCTTCCTCAGGGCTTAAAGTTAGTGCTGTTTTGGTTTGGTTTTTTAGGGGTTTTTTTGTTTGGTTTGTTTTGTTGGTTTGTTGGGGGTTTTTTGTTTGGTTTTTGTTTGGTTGTTTTTTTTTTTTTTAGGTTAAATGCTCATGTATGACAAATGAAATGATAAATTTAGGAAAAGAATCTGCTTTTTATGTGTTTCCTGTTTTTCATATGGAGAAATTTCATATTTTTGCTATCCTAAGACTTAATTTCCAGTAAACAAATGTTTTATTCTTCTGAGTCAGGTATGTAAACAGGCACCTTAAATCTTAATGTCCAAGTCCTCTATGCATTTCTACTTGTTTGGAATATTTATGTACTTTCCTGTACATATGACCTTATCTGTGACCTATGAGGAACTAAAAGAAATGGGACTATTTCACACGTACAATATACTAAAGTTTAACAGTCACTTTTAACAAAAAGAAGAAAAGTTTAGGAAGTTGTTAGAAAAATTTTCAAGGTGAATCACAGGAATTAAAGCCTACCTAACGTAATAGATGATCTAGCCTTGTTTGAACTCTTTTGGAGTTTGGCAACATCAAACTTCATAGACTTTAATATTTGTTTTTCACTTGAAAATGTTTAAAAGATATACTGCATTTGATTTATTTCAAATTTCCTAACATAGCTCAACTTGGGGTGGAGAGTGTAGGTCCAGTACGTTTAAAATGTAATAAACAGTTGAACAAGAAAATTTTTTTTCAAATAAAAACGAACTCAAAGATCCATTTTAAGTCAGCATCCACTCACAAGACTACTCCCTGACACTGCACAAGAGAATTGTGATGGATTAACTGAGTGCATAACAGATATTGTTTGAGTGCATTAGCCCTGATTTCCTGTTCAAAGTGATTGATTGAGCCTCAGTCAAGACAGTGTCCACAGCAAATATTAAGCAAACTTACCCAGACACAATCAATCACTCTTATCAAAGGATCACCGCATTTGGAGCAAAAAAAATGCAAAAGCACTACTTGCTTTGTACTGTTTTCATCCAGTTTAAATTATTTTTCTTAAAAGCACAGAAGAACAGATTGCTTTTGGAAAGCTATTGCTCGCTTCAGTGTATTTCTTCAGGCTGGTCAGCTGTAATGTATAGAGGAATAATTTGCTTATATTACGTGCTTTTTAAAAAGTACATGTTTCAAAAAAGACGTGGTGAAGGTATCATAAGCTAATTTGAATATTTAGAGAATAACCTGACAGTACGAAAGGTCATTTGTCTATAAAATGTGACCTTGGTGGTTTCAGCTATCATTGATTACCAGTAGTAACAATACTTTTTCTGTGAGGACTGAATTTCTAAAGAATTCTGTTATAGTCTGCTGTTATTTTACTTAGCTTATTTAGCAATTATTTAAGCCCCTATAAATATTACTTAGACATAGTCAAAAGGTCTGAAATATATCAGGCAAATGTGCTTTTATCATTTCAAGAGTATGGAAGATTCCATTTTTCTTTATAAGTGATGTGACTGAGCTTTGTGGTGCAGCAGGCTCTTGTTAAACAAGACATTGTTAGTGGCTTCCTGTTCAGATGGGTCTCTGTCTGCAAACCCTAACAACCGAGGCAGCACAAGGTTTTTGGAGCTCGCTCTTGGATGGTGGGGTTTAGACTCTCAACACACTTAGTATTATCCTACTTAATCACCAGAAGAAAAAAAAAAATAATTTTTTTTTTTCTTACATAGATAGGAATGAAAGGACCTGCCAAACTGGTCTAAAATAGAGAACAAAAAATGGTCCTACAGTATAGGAAAGAAGTGAAGTAGCAAAATTCCATCACTAAAGGTTCTTTTTTCCTTAAAAGCTAAGAAATTACTTATAAAAAAATAGTGGACGAATGGAATATCAGGATTAAGGAAGTTAGTAGTCAACTACAGGAGAAACTGTGGAGTTAGAATTACTCTGTGGCCCAGGATTTCCCCACCATGCAGAAATACAAGCTTATGAACTTTCTCCACTGGCTTGGGAACTGTAAAATAGTGATGTCAGACATGTTTCCCTGAAGGAATTCTCCCCATGAATCACTGCATCATCTTTATGGCCACTACTTACCATCAGTCTGCTAGAAAGCAGTTGAATTGGGTTTTCTCAGTTTAGCATTGGTACCAGCATATCCTTTTCTAGGACCACTGTTGGTAGGTCAAGACACCACTACCAACCATGGTTCAGCTATTTTATTTTTTTTTAAGATAAACTGTAAAAATAAAAACAAAACTCTGCTTTCCTGGTAGAGGGATTCTTCCACTCCTGTTCATATTCCAACTGGAAATAAGAATATACGCCACCACTATGACTCAACATTTAATCCATGCACATTTACGCAGTTTTCAGTTGCCTTCCATCTGAGTCACTCACTAGGGTGACTGTCTGGAGCCTAACATTCCTCTAATAATTCTGGTTAGATGGATTTTTGTAACATAAGCAGAGTAAAACAACTTCTTACGGTTTGGTCAAGAACACAAATGCTTGTCCTGTTTACATCCAAGAGAGCATCTGCAACAGACTTTAATTGCTTCAGAGCATGCGGTGGGAATGTCTTCAAATGAATTTAAATTGCAAGCTTGGTCAACTAAAATGCTTTTAATTGTTCATTGGCAGCCATTCAACCCAATTTTTACACTCTGATTGTAGTGCGTAGCTGCTTTGGTGTGTGCATGCTAATAATACATAGATATATCCATCCAAAAAAACATTATCTAAATGTATGTGACACCATGTATCAGAGTTAAAAAAAAATGCAATCAGAGAAAATATATTTATATTATACATGATAAGATCCACCTCGTAAGCAAATAGTTTTCTTTTCCTCTGTTTTAATTTTCTTCCTTCACTTATAAAATAAAAGAGAAATGAGGGAGGTGGAACAAACTGCAGCATTCCCCTCCTGCCTCCCTCTTCCATCTTCCCCCACAGACTTGCCTCCAGCTTTCTCCAGATCAGTGTTCAAAGGAGGACATATGATGTCTCCTTCCACGTTCCTCTCTCAGATGAGCTCTTTCCCTTTTTGTTAGTGGTAGGAGAGTCAATATAGGAGGAAACAGAAGCAGTAGAAAGTGTCTGTACACACATGGAATATTTCACTGGCCATTTCCAGACCTTTTTGCTTTCTATCATGTAAGTCACAGGGAGTCAAGCTTGAAGAGTTTATAGCAAAAGTGTATTTTTTTGACATATTGTCCAATTTTGAGTCATTGTAACTATACAGTCCTTTACATCTAGGCCACTTCACTTTTTGTGCACTAGCTTTTTTTACGATAAATCTGATGAAGGTCTTTTGGTGCGTGAAGTATGACTGAGAGCAATGTTTGGTTTTTCTTATGCCTTACTGTTTGAAAAATTCAAGCTAGCAGTGGAAGTTGCCTTTTTGCACTACTGATTCAGTTACAGCGACATGTAGTAGACGATTTATGTGATAAAGAGATTTCTTATTAACCTCATTGAGGTCTTTTTAGTTTCTCAGTAGTTTTTTTCTTCATTATGTGCTATCCATACATGTTGGGCTTGCATGGCAAGGTTTTGATAGTGGGGGGGCTGTAGGGAAGGCTTCTGTGAGAATTGATCAGGGGCTGCCCCCATGTCGAGCAGAGCCAGTTTCAGATGGCTTTAAAATCAACCTGTTGCTACCCAAAGCTGAGCCCATCAGCGATGCTGGTTGCACCTCTGTGATACCATTTAAGAAAGGGTACAAGGTGCAACATTAACTGTTTTTTGTAGTGATTTGTCTGTGTGTATTGTATAACCTGTAAACTGAGATTGTGCCCATTATAGTGCATACGCAGATTATCAGTAATTGTATCTTCTATGCCATAGCTTCTTAAAAATAGACAAACAATGAATCATACCCACAGCAAAAAAGAACAGACTTTGGAGTAACCATAACAAAATCCATAGGAGTGCACGTACCTGTGCCGGCTGCATTTGGGGCTCTGCAGAATGTCCCAGCTTGGTTAAGTGGTTGTTGTTGCACTGTGTGTAGTAGTCTTGGATCAAGCCATTCCGCAGCAAGTCACTTAAGTTGTATAAGTTTCCTAAATATTCAAAGAGGGTTTCCTAAAGCATTTTTAATTAAGATATTTTAGAAATACAAAGAAATATGTTCAACTAATTTTCTTTACTTAATAGACTAAACCAAGGTAAACCACTGGAGGCTGTATAGTCTTTCAAGGAAATGTCCTCATCAGCTAGACATTAAATTAGGTCATCTTGATAACCTGGACTGGTGAACCAAATTGGTTTGATATTTGATAGTACCTCCCCTGGAGTTTTGGGTTAAAAATAGTGAAATAGTAAAAGAAATTCTCCAAAAGGATTTTGCATCTCAGCGGATGTTTTTCCTTTGAACAAAATGTTTCATTTTATAATTGAAATACAGTATGCCTTTGAACTTTCAACAGCTAAAGCTATTAAGTAAGAGTATCACATTTCATTTATTATATTACATTTTAAGTTCAGTCCATGCATTTTTAATTCTGTTTATGTCTTGAGAGCTTGCCTCTAGTGGAATAAAACCAATCAAGAATCTAGAACAAGAATTAAAATTTAGGTCCTAATTCACCATTGCCCTGTGGTTCCTTTGTGTTTGCTTGAGTAAGTACAAAGGACAAATAAAGTAAATGTAAGGACTCTCTGGAGAAAACTGTTATTGTACAGGGTCAGATAATGCTCAAATTCTGCCAGGCCCACCTAAGAGTCCCTTAGTATGAGAAAGCTGTGCTCCATGGTGACTAAAGATAGAAGGAAGGTATATTAGCTCTATGCCAGGGCAAGGTAGGAGAAAGAATGGCCAAAATAAATGGTTTCACAGAGAATGTGTGTTCACAATATTTAAAAACCCAACCAACCAAAAAGAGTGAGTGAATTGATGGTGAAGGTCAGGTGTGTGCAAGTTAGCCTGCATTTGAGCTAGTAGTAGTGACTTTCCTAGCTTTCAGAAGCTTGTGAATAAAAAAAAAAAAAAAAAGTCATAGATAGGAGGAGGTGGGGTATCAGGGTACTACGGGAAAAATCTTAGGCATCTGTCTCTTAAGAGTCATCTTGCAAGCAGAAACATGGTGTGGTGGGTGGACCCCAGCCAGCAGCTGAAGCCCAATCTGGCCGCTGGCTCACTCACCCCCCCAGTGGGATGGGGGAAAGAATTGGAAGGGCAAAAGTGAGGAAAACTCAGGACTTGAGATAAAGACAGTTTAATAAGTGAAGTGTCACATGCAAACAAAGCAAAATAAGGAATTTATTCACTGCAGGGGTTTCACCATTTTCCAAAAAGCCATGGCTTCACCACCTATAAAGCTTACTTGGATGAATACCACCATAACTCTGAAGGTCCCCCTTCCTCTCTCTTTCCCCCAGCATTTATTGCTGAGCACAACCCCAGATGGTCTGGAATGTCCCTTTGGTCAGTGGGGGTCAGCTGTCCCGGCTCTGCCCCCTCCCAGCTTCTTGTGCACCCCCAGCCCACTGGCTGCTGGGGCAGCCCGAGACCCAGAAACGGCCTTGAGGCTGCGTAAGCACTGCTCGGCAGGGGATGGAACATGCCTGGGTTATCAACTGTTGTGCTCACAGATCCAAACCACATCAGCACACAGCTACTATGAAGAAAATTAACACAACCACCCCACCGCAGGGCACCGCTCAGCCCCTCAGCCAGGCTGGTGGTGCCTCTGGGAAAGGGCAAAACCCTGCCCAGGCAGCGAGGAGTGAGGAAAAAAGTGTGAGAACCAGCCCTGTGAGCACCCAGGTGAGGGCAGGATGAGGGGCAGGAGGTGCTGCAGCACTTGACTCCCCAAGTCAAGTCTGCTGTACCCACGACAGTAACTGGTAAACAGTCTCTCTGTCTTAATCCTGACCCATGAGCTTTTCCATGTTGTTTTCTCCCATGTCCTGGTGAAGAGGAGGAGGGAGAGAGCGGCTGGGTGGACATCAGGCAGCCAGACAGGGTCAACTCATTGCATTTAGGAAGAGAAGATGTATTCCTCTTGTGTATCACATGGATACATGTGTGTTTTCCTTATTCTGTACTCCTGACCTTGCTATGTAATTTTTATTTTTGCTTCTTTTAAATCAGAGGAAAAAAAAGTGATCTTAAGGTACAATCAGAGCTCAGCTTTGTTTAGCAGAACATTTTTCAGCTAAAACTTTGCAAGCTTTTTTATATTCAGTTATTTTCTTTTTTATTAATGGGCTCATAATTCTGTCAAAACAAAGACTGAAAAAATGACATGTGTGATTTAATATTCACCTTTTTAAAGGACATAGATTTTCTGAGTACAGGAGGAGGATTCAGAGCTGAATGTTAAAACTCACAAATTTCTCAAGGCCTACTGTATTTTTCAACCTTAAGGACTGTTCTACATCCCTGGAATTAGAGTAAGGCTAGATCTTTGAGAATCTGTGTCTATCTTTTGCATTTATGAAGGAGACATTTTTCCCGTTCCCAGGTTGGTCTGGTGTCGTGGTTTGACGCGGCAGGCAGCTAAAACAACGTCGCACACGCCCCCAGTGGGATGGGGGAGAGAACCAGCGAAAAAGGGTAAAACACGTGGGTTGAGATAAAGACACTTTAATATGACAGAAAAGGAAGATAATAATAACATCATCAGCAACAACGATAATCTACAAAACAAGTGATGCGCAGCACAGTTGCTGACGCCCCGCTGACCGATGCCCAGCTAGTTCCCGAGCTGTGATCCAACCCCCCAGCCAGCTTCCCCAAGTTATATACACTGAGCATGACATTCTATAGTATGGAATATCCCTTTGGCCAGTTGGGGCCAGCTGTCCTGGCCGTGTCCCCTCCCAGCTTCTCGTGCACCCCCAGCCTCCTCGCTGGGGTGATGTGAGAAGCTGAAGAGTCCTTGACTTGGTGTAGTCATTGCCTAGCAACAACCAGAACATTAGTGTGTTATCAACAGTATTCTCATCCTAAATCCAAAGCACAGCACTATACCTGCTACTAGGAAAAAAATTAACTTGGTTCCAGCTGAAACCTGGACATCTGGCCAATTTGAAGTTTTGGTTGTTTTTTTTTTTCTTCTAGAAGGGATTAATTTTTTTCTTTTCTTGTCAGGGCGTCCTGCTAGGTAGGCTTGATTTTGAAGTTAATTTTTGTCATTTAATGACAGGAGGACAGTACATGTGATTGCAATATGGAAGAGGCAGCAAGGCTGTGTCTCAGGAACAGTGCTCTGAGGAGAATCTAAACTGTAATGCTATTTAGTATCAGGCTACGTACTATATTTCAATGAATATCTATCTTAGAAATACAGTGAATATTCTTCTTGTGTATTTTTGCTTTCACTTGTCTTTAAGTCATCTTTTTATCATTGACTGGGGAAAGTACAGGAGGTGATGAAATGTTTTAAACTTTTCCATAAAGATTTTGATATGCTGTTTTTATTTCTTCGATCTTCCCAGGCATCCTTCTGCACTCTTGAGGCTTTATTCTTTTTACTTGGTTGGTTTTTTCCTTCCTACTGGTCCTCTGTGAGCGGAGGGATGGGAAGGTTTCTTTAGCTGTTTGTACTCACGTGTCACGCACTTCTCGGGACTTAGTTATTCCAGTCTCTCTCCCTTCCTCGGTTCTTGATGTTCTGACATTCAGATGAGTCACCAAATGCATTATTTTTTTGGTTGTTAGATTGATTTCATATGTGAAATTCATTTCAAATGCCTGTTCTGAATATACTCATCTACCTTCAATTTGCCTGGCATACTGAGCAGAATCCGATTAGATGTGTTTATAAAATGACTTATCTCCAGGCCTGCAATTCAGCTGAAAGTGTGAGATGACTGGGGAATTTGTAGCTTGCAAGCTTCAATTGCTGGAACATACTGAGTCATCAAATATATCTTCCTTTGTAGATGCAAAGCAAGTTTCACCTTAGGTATTTAATTACAGCATGCAGCATAGTTGGGTGGTGTGTGGGTGTTAATGTCAGCTGAGTCTACAGAGTGATATCTGAACAGCCTTGGTTTATCAAACAGGCTAGATGTGGGTTCAGAACCCAAAGGTATTAATTTGTATTTGAAACTGGTGTGATAAGGTGTGAAATTCCCTGCATGAAATGCAAAATATTTGCCACACGTTTCTATTTCAAGTTTTGTTCCTAAATCTGATATTTGTCTAGAAGCGGCTTCCTTCAAACTGGTTGTAAAAACCTGTTTTGTGTATATAGAGTTATATTAGTATATACTCTTGACTGTGTTTAATTATGAGACATTATTCTAACTGCTGTTTTAGGCTTCTTTCCAGTAGTACTTTGAAAACCAGTTGTGATTGTATGCTGAACTAGAATAATCAGCATGTTTACAAGCATTTATATTATTCTTTGGTAATAGAAAATAAATAAAAATAATTTAGTACTATAAAAGTGGTATGTGTTATGGCAATGGCCATGACCAAGTATCTGATAGGAGCAGATGAATATTATACTGATTTTCTTTACCATCAGAATGAGAATGTAGTTCTACTGATATATTTACATTTCTATGGTATGATGTATTATTTCTAGATGAAAACAGTCAGCAAAACATTTATTCCAGTTTTAATCAGCAAAGTCGCATATAATTGTAAAACTATATAGACAGAGAAGGTAATCTTCCAAAACCAGTACTAATCCCAAAATTGTGTGTATACCATAAGAAGATTCTTTAATTCATTTCTGTGAAGGCAAATTAGAGTAACATAGATGCTATTTTTTTCTATTTATTTATTTATCGTGTAGTATAATTATATCTAAAGATTCTAAGACTCTGTTCTCTGCTTTACTGCTGCCATATGGGGGTGTTACTAGCAAGTCAGTATAGAACATGCAGTCTATTTACTGTTATCTTTTATGGAATTTGTGCTGGTGCTGACTTTGAGGAATGTATCATTAAAGCACCTTATCCTTAAAACATACTGTTAAAGCAAGATTTCTGATGATTCACTACTGTGGTACATCATCAGCACCAGGCTCCTTGCTGCTACATTCCTCAGAGTGTTATATTGCAAAAGAAAAATAAAAAAAAGGAAGAATACTGCAAAAATACAGTGTTAACTTTGTAAAGACAACATACTGGATATGTTGTGGTACCTCTTTTGATGCCTCAGGTTCTCTCTCTCTCTCCTCTATATAGTGCCAATATATTAACAGAAAATTTGTATGATTATGATGAAAGAATTATAGCATCAATTAACTTCCCTGCTGTAGGATGAACTCTTACTGATATTTGTAAATATTTACTTGCTCTTGCAAATATTCAAATGTGAATATGATTCCAACAAAAAGCCAGTATGAAAACACAGCCCAAATTTGGCAAAGTTCAGGCATAGGTTTTATAGCCAAGGCCTTTCTTTAGTCAGAACTTGAAACCCATCAGAGGAAAGGAGCCATAAAATCAAGTCTAAGTAATCTTGGAAATGAGATAATAGTCCATTAATCTCATTGATACAAGCATGAAATTTTCTGCTGTACTTCATGCCTATACATTTGTAAGAAATTTATCAGTGGAAATGGGACAGAAGCCATAGGATTACTGCAGGGGTGACTTCCTCACACTTCCACTGTAGGCTTTTTTTTCAATTTATTTTTTTAATATATTTTTTTTCTCAGTGAAAATATGAAAGTCATTTGTGGAACGATGCCAACCAAAACTTGTTACTGGTTCCATATTAAATGAGAATTAGTGGCAAGCTTATAATGTATGACTCATAAATCAGTGTCGAAAGGTTAAGTGGCAAGTATTAGAGAAAGCAGTGCTGTGATCTGAGTGGTACAGTTCAAGGAGTGGCCTGTTACTGATCAAACTACTTGGGAACTACTACAAATATATGGTGTTATTTACATATGGTTGTGCCCTGGCTTTGCTCTACTTTTATCCCAATATATAGAAACCACTAGATAATACTCAGAAATTGTTTCTTAAAAAAGAAGGGAGTCTTCCTTTGAGAAGTTCCATGTCTTAGCATCCAGCTCAAGCAGAGGGCTCCTTCTCTCACTTAGTTTCTCGGTATCAGACTCTTGCTGTCCAAACAACCCACTTTGCCTGGGCTGGCTACCTGGGCAAACCAAAGCATCTATAAATAACAGGAATTTTGTTATCTATCATTTCTGGGAACTATCCAAGAGAGTGCAGGCTCTTAGAGAAAATAGTTTTATTTTTCTCTTTCCCTAGAGGCTTCCCACCCCTTGGAGAACTTTTCTATATGTAGCAAAGTGCAGTTGCCTTTACAGAGATGGAATCTACATGGCCTTTAACAACTGGCATTTTTCCACTCTCCTGAAATGGGCAAGGATACCTCTTTGCTCCTCATTTTCCTGTGAGTGGTCCTGTTCTGTTTTCATTTCAGCTATACTTTCCCACATGAAAAACAGCATCATGGGCTCATGGCAAGGTAAGAAGAATAGCTTCAACATTGTAAAGATTCTTTCCATGTAACACAATCTAGCAGTCTTGAGTCACTGAAATAGATGGCAAAAGTTCTGCGTCAGTCGTGCAAGACAAGTAATTTTGTGAGTGGTGCAAACCTCATTTTATTGAGCTAAGCAGCAGCAGGAGATAATGAGAACTAAGTACCAGAAGGATATTTGCTAGTATGGTGCTCATTTTTTATGAACAACTTCTATTTTCCTCATATGTATTCATTACTTAAAAACCTGATGTGAATAATTCTGTTTAATCATGCTTGCTATCTACACTGTATACAAGAAAATCACGGTCTTTAAGAGCTGGAAATCTTAGAATTGTAGTTAGTTTTGTTTATATTCAAAGGTAATAGGTTATCTGAAACTTCTTATAATTGGTTTTTGTTTTGTTTTGAGGAGTACGATATAGTAGTATGAACTAGCTTAGTTTGAAAGGTTGAATGAAAATTCCAAATTTCAGAGCCCATCAAAAGCATTGTCTTCTTGTTGGAAAATGTTAACAGTACAAAACCAGGGAATTCTGTGTGGCTTGTAATGGCAAGCTCTCCTTTGGTACTGATTATTTCTGGTCATTTTTTTGACAATAAAGTGAAAGACACACTGTCTTCCAATTGAAGAATTAACTACAATGGTTGTTGCTTCATAATCACTTAAGACAGCTAATGATATAAATAATACTTCAGAATTTTCTCATGGAATTCCACTATGGTGATTATTTGATTTTCATTCTAGACTAAATGTTGCAATCTATGATACATATTTTTTCTACAGCAAGATCTATTTGTGATACATACCATATTTTAAATGATGAAACAACTTGTAAACTTTACTCAAGACTTTTCCTCCTGAAGAAATTAGAAAGTGCAATTTACTGATGTTGAGATTGTGCCATATCACATGTATTACAAACATAAAGATGTGTAGCTAAACTACCATGGAACTATTAGGGGAGGAATACAGTGATACAATTTCTCCATAACATAAAAAACTTACTGGCTATGTCCTTTCTTAAAATCTCTGGAAGTACCTAATAGGACAGATGTTAACTGAAACAAAAATGTATTTTTGGGTTATTTCAGCATAGTGTGGAAGGCACTAGCTACATGTATATTTTCTTTCATTACGTTTTCTACTGACATTCAAATAAGTTGTTTTTTAAAGCACGTACTAATGAAACAGGACCTAATTGCCTTCTCTCAGTACAAATAAACTATGAGCTGGATCTATAAAGCACATTGTTTTCCAAATTTATGCATGCTAATATTTTTCTGTTTTGTTACTGTAGTGTCGTCAAAATAGGGTGTGATCACAATGTCTTCATCCTTCTCAGTATAAAACACTTTTTTGGATAGTATGCTATAAAAACCAGGCAGGTGCTTTGGTTTTATTGTAAATATTACCTAACTGAGAGTGCAATAAATGGGAAACTATAATTTTAAGTATTGTTTGAATTATTCTTCTCTCAAAAAGAGAAGATAATTCTAAATTTAAATGTAGACTGTACCCAGTTTCTACAGTCTGCTGTGCCTGCATGCATCAATTTGAGAATTTTGTGTAAAAGGCGTATGGATTGTCATATAAAAGAAAAGTTGTGTTTATGTAGCTAGTGATTTCAAAATTGGAAGCAATTTTTATTTTATCTACTTTACGTGATTCTCACCTGACTGATTATTAAAAGCAGCACAAAGCTCTAGATGGACTCTGTAGTGTCTATTTATTCCTACAGCTTTTTCAAAATCGCATGTTACTCTGCTGTAAGAAGGCATTCTAGTGAATTGCCTGGAATTCCATGTAATGCAGAAGTGTGCACTATCAGACTTATAACTGTAAAACACTGCTCATTGTCATGGTTAATTTTTCTCCAAACACTTGCCACAGCTTCACATGATTTTTCATTAACTAAAACTGTAGCAGCTGCATGTATATGTGATATTCTCACCCAGGCCACTAAAAAATACATGTGCCTGTAGTCACTGGGTAGATTATGAGCCTGCCTTTGGATCAGAAGCATTTGAATCTGAGGCAAATATTCCATGATGCTGCATAATTTCAGGCTTAATTAGTTTTCCACACCTTGCTCTTTTTGGCAGGGAGGAGTGAGGGGGTAAGCAGTGTGTACTGAAGCTGTCTTAGTTTGCGGTGAAAACCCAACTGAGGTGACTCTTTTGTCATTGATTATTGGGGAGGTTTTCTCCGGCTGGATGCCTTCTGCCTGGTCACCATAAATTAGTTTTGTGTCACTGCCTCTAACAACCAAAACACACTGATAGTCTTTAAATGATGGTTTATATGACCTGAGACAAGATCGAGCCTTATTTTTCTGCTCTATTACTTTCAAAGAATAGTCTTTCTATTATTAACGTGCTGTAGTAAAAGAATTTTAAATTCCTTTAAAATTTATAGTTGTTTTGTTCGTTGCATCTCATGAATGCAAACCTTACCGGACTTGTAAGCTAATAACAAGCAGATGTATATATATGGTTTTTAATGATGTGATAATGCGATCTTTTTTTATTATTTTAGAATGGTTTACAGTTTGATGTTTTACCGGAACTCTTCTGGCTTGATTTCTCTACAGCTGTATAAATAAGATAGGAATTCTCTGACAGTATGATGAAGTTATAAAAATATAAACTGGCTATGAGGGCACAGTCATGGCTGTAAGCAACTAGGTCTACCCTAGCAGGTACGATAGGCAGAGTCTTCTGTGGCTGGACTCAAAAAGGTGGGGAATAACAGTACCTTAAGAATGGATATTTCTGTTACAATTGGGCATTTTTCATCTGCTTTCCAGGTAAAGATCAAAATTTGAAACTGTGTAATAGTAGTTTTTAATACTTGTAAGTCTGTAGTGTTGCTAGTTTCCAAATGAGTAGCCTGTTGCTTTCTAAGTAAAAGCTTGCAAAAAAGTAAATACACAAATTCATTTTTACACATAATTGCACTTTTGATTAAGAACAGCAAATTCCTCTTTTGCATTACTGTCTAAGTCTCTGAGGGGGTTTTATTCTTTGTTAATTTGACACATTGCAGATGGTTTTCAATCTGCTGCTATAGAAAGGCTAAGGAAAAACCCCAAACTGGTTCCAGTCGGCTCCAATGGCCCCACCGCAGGACAGAGCTGAGCCCATCGGCCAAGCGGGTGGTACCTTGAAAAGAACCCAGCTCATCTTGGTGAAGTCCTGGTAGCCAGTATAGATCAAATTGCATATGTTCCTTGAATTAGTCTTCTTCCTCAAAGGTTTGAAAGGCAGATCGCATGCTCCTTCAGCTCCATAGGCTACTAACCCACTTTAGATAGTTTTATGGTACTTCTGAGCCTTGTTTGGAAAAGTTTATGAAAACAAAATTCTCTTTCTAGGAATGGTAATCACGAGGTTTCAATAATTTTACACTGTAGAAATGAACAATATCTACTAAAGATAACAAAAAAATGTTAACATGTTATTCATATTCAAAGTTTCTCATTGATTTACTGTAGTGAAGTCCAGTCTTCTACTGCTGTGATCCTTTTGTTAAAAACCTTGGAACAGTTTGATCGAAAATGGAATACAAAGGGGACTTGTGAGTGGATTGCTAGAGTGTGGTGTCTTGACACATGGCCTTTCACATTGTGTTTCACAAACTTTTCATCACCTCATTATTTTCTGACACTTTAGAGAAGGTGAAGAATGGTCAATGAAATTACATAAATCATGAGACCTCTTCAAAACTTTCAGTCCCCTTTGCTACTCAGGAGTGCTGAAATTGTGGAGCTTTCACTCTTGGCACTCAATTCATAAGAGGTCGTCCAGTGAAAACAAAGATGTAAAATAGAGTAGAAAACAAGGAAACAAAGCTACTACTATGAAACAGAGAAATGAGGAAACATGTAGATAAAGGGAGAGCAGAAAGAAATGGAGGATGTGTACAAGAATTTTATATTTAAGGCACTAAAAGATGAAAAGTCAAGAAAAGGGTAAAGGGAGTGGTTTTTTTTCAGTGCTGTGGAACAATTATGCCTCACTGGAGAATTTGCATAGATTTTTAATTCTAATGGATAAAGGCTAATTTTTATGAAGTTCATTTTACTTTGTTGGTATGCAGTCAAATGTATCTTTCAAACACAGATTTGACATCTGTGAAACTTTATCCTGACCGGTACAGAATCAGGATAGAATATTCTTCCAAAACACAGCTAGCTTTACACAGTGAGCCATGGTCAGTTCACCATGGTTCTAGCCAACAGAAAGGTGAAAGAGGGACCGTATGCCATGGTTTTGTGTCAGTTATACTTGCGGGACAGAGGTAAATGGCAGATAAGTGCAAAGATGTATTGTTTATCCATAGTGAGTAACACCAAAAGTTCAACTGTGAGTGATAAGCATGGTGGATGCCGCACATAATGCAGTAATTTACTCTAAAGAATGACTTTGCGGTCTTCATTTTAGCTAGTTCGCCCAATTTACATCAAAAACAGCCTCTGTGAGATCAGTTCACAAACTGTTTCCTAACAGGCTTCACTGCTGTATGAGATTTACGTGGCGAAGTTCTGGTAGCTGAGGGGCTGCGGGAGTGGCACCTGTGAGGAGAGGTCATTAGAAGAGCTTTTGGGGTCTGATTTGCTCTTTCCCATTCACTTTACTTAACCATTTACGCCAATATAAGGTTTAAAATAAACTTATATAAAACATGGATACACTGCCTTGGATTTCGTATGCTTTATGCAACCACTTTGGGGCACAGGGAAAGAACTCCGTAAGGCAAAGAGCAGTAAGAGATCTGGCCTGGTTCTACTAGTCTTCACCGCTGTGACAAGAGGCTTGAGAATACAGTCGTGAAATTTTCTGGTATTGATTTCCTGCATGTGCAGGAAAGAGTAATAACAGTTCGTAGATACAGGAAGTCTTCCAGTTTTTCTGTGTGCTAACACGGGAATTTAAATATATCTACTTATATGACAGTATTAACTGGTCTGTTAATGTGGAATTCAGGGGGAAAATCTCACCAGAAATGTGTACTTTCTACATCCCAAATCAATTTCCATGACTTCTTCATTGTTTCCTACCTAATTAAATCGATGGTTCTATTGCTGAGCTTAAAATGAAGCTGACACAAAGTCCCCAAACGCTGCAGAAACCAATGGTCCTTGCAAAAGGCCTTTGTTTCCAGTGCCACACAGTTCAGATGTGTTACATCTGTTTTATTAACTGAACTAAACATTTACACCATCATGTTCCCATATTTACCAAATCCCACTAAATGGAGGTTTCCCATTACTACTATAGAAGTACAAGCCCAGTATTGTACAAAGAAGGAAAGAAAAATTGTGTTACAGATACCTATTTCTCACCAATTACAAGGAAAATATTATCTACTCATTAAGTTTTGTTGGTTTGTTTTTGTTTTTTTTTTAATTTTAAATGTGCTGAAATATTTTACCTGTGTTTGGTGTAAGAATACAATATAAATCCTAGTTTTAGATGCTTCTGGAATCTTCTACCTAGGAATCATTACATATGGATTATAGTCCACCCCTTTTCAGGCGTGTGAAACAAAGTTGTTGTGAAATGCTTCTCTTTCAAGAATGCCTTCTTTTTAAAGATAGCTTCATTTTTCTTTTTTTTTGCCACACATACTCATAAAAAGCATTATCTTACTCTGCAATTAGTCTCCCTGCAATCAAATAAAGGGCATGGATTAATTGGAGAACCACTAGAAATATTTTAAAGGGATTAATGTTAATGGAGAAACAAATTATCTTTCTATCAAATGAGGTTAATAACAAAAATAAGTAGTGCCCCCCTACACTTAGTCAAAACCTTACAGATTCTGCTAAAGATTAATCAGACAACTTTTTCTATAAAATCTATAGAATTCCAAGCAGTTCAGGGTCCTAACTCTCATTCTGAAGAGGATCAAGCCCCTTGGAAGCCTAACTCTTATTGCCATGTCCGATTTTAAAAACCTGGTTCCTTAAGGAATAAATGGTAACCTAAAAGGGTTTTCTGAAGTAGGTCCCTAGTTGAAGTCTCACTGAAATTAATGTTACGCTGAGTCCTGGTTAGCCTATTGCAATCTGTCTTGTTCTCAGTGTAAAATTACTATAGGTTCATTAACACTTTAACTCATATAAGTTTATGTAGTAGACTGGAAAAGAGAGTATTTTTTTTTTTTGATTCTCTTCTATAAAAAAGAATTTATTATTTTATTTATTTTATTTTAATCTTTATTGATTCTCTTCTATAAAAAACATAATTGCTTAATCCCTTACAATATTTAAAGCACTTCTGCAATTAACGTGTGGCCTTTATTTGCATAAAGGCAATTCACAAAGGTGAATTGTAAAACCATATTAAGCATCGTTTTTATCTTTGTATTGATGTGATATTTTCTGTATTCATTGTCTGGCTGTAAATACATGTTAGAAAATCTTTGGTGTCTGTTGAAGTACTGAAGAGTGTGATGTTGCTGCAGTATGACTATCATCGCTTCTAGCTGATTATTTCATCACAATTCTTCCACAAAAAAGTACTGTCTTTATTAAGACAAGTATAGCCGTATAACATTGTCTGATATTGTATGTTTGTGTGTTGACTGGTTTTGTAAGCACAAGTGTCTTAAGGAGTGCTGGTTGGTTTTTTTAAACTAAACCATTAAACTAAGAACAGGAACAACTACTTCCTGACTTGTCCACATCTGGACGGCCTGTGGGCTATCAGTCGGCTACCTGTAGGCTAAATTTTCACTTGCTCTAAAAAAAGCAGTAGAAGAGTAAGTCAGTTGTAATTTTTAATTCCTAAAAATATGAATGTAGTGTAGCAAATGATGATTAAATGGAGGGCACTGGACACAGTTCTCCAGTGGTGTTCTGTGCAGGTGCAAACTGGTCCATGAGTGCGAATCCTACAGCTATTTTGATTAAGGTCTCAAGGTGATGATATAATCAACCTTGTAAACAAAACCTAAATGCCTGCTTTCAATCACTTGCTCAGGAAGATTCTTCTGACAGATTAAGCATGGGCAAAGTATTAAAATTTGCATAAAATCTTACGTAAAAATCTGATTTATTTAAAACTCCAGTTCCATAGATGTAGTTATAGAAATAAACTTAGTGACTATCCATGTACACTTAATTTTTAGTACAGACTCTGACTGAGCATTAGCAGCCCACAGCATCTCTTCTTCTCAAACAACGCTGGAGAGGAGTTGTCCTTCACAGCATCGTAGGCTAAAAGTCATTAGAGCCAAAATGCTGCAGATCAAGTGGCTCAAGTGTTATGCTAGGATTTACTGCGAGTGCTGTTTACTGTCTGCCAAGAGAAAGGTGGGGATCAATCTCCATGTCTTTTCTCTCGTGCATATTAAAAACGTTGGTTCCACATATAATCACATTCCATTAAAAATCCCATTAATTTAACCCATAATACAAGAAACATGAAAAACCTGAAATAAATGGTGGCATATCCCCCTGCCCCCCTCTATGCTTACTTTCAAGTCTGACTCTGAAGAGCTCCCATCTTACAACAGAAGGTAGAAATTATTCAGTTAAAGGGAAGCTTTTTTTTTTTTTAACAGTTGCATAGCCAAAGGTCCCTGGTGAGAAGGTTTTCCTAATCATTTTCCAATAAAGAGCAGAAAAACCTCAAAGGTGGTATTTCCAGAGGAGTATATTATTAGAAAGAATTGATATTTGAGGAGCTTTATTTTATTAAAAATGTGCAAGAACTCCTATGTGTCTAGTTTCACATAAAGCTTAGTGAAAGGTTAGAAAATTAGCTCATATGTGCTGTTTATACAGTTGGATGGACGAAGGAGACTTTATGTTGCACAACTTCTTGTTTCTGACAAGTTCTGGAGTTCCAGTGAGTTATTTATGTGGCCACTTATCCTATAGAGATGGAACTGAGGGTACAAACTGAGTTCACAAATGCTACCAGAAAGCCCTCGGGTGGTAAGATGAAAATGGATCTTGGTCGCTGCTGATCTCAAACCTGGACTTGAATTTGTGGCCTACGGATGAAGGGTTGTATGTCTTACATTTTTCATCTCGAACTTCTGAATTTTTGCAGTTTATGAACAATTCATGAACTTCTATTTATCTTCAGCAATTGCCTTATGAATCAAGGATTTAACTGGAATAAGATAATCCAGGAAATAGTAAATTTCAATTCATTTTTATGAATCTAATATATATTCCGCATATGAGAGCAGAGATGTGAATACATTAGCGATAAAAATACTAGAAAGAAATTACCTATTTCTATAACTGTAGTTTAATTCCTAAAGACGTGTAGTCAGAGATTGTGGCAGGTCGGACTTTTTGCAGCTCTTGGATTTTCTGGGACTCTCTATCCTTAAAAGTGAGTGAATACACCTGTGCAGGTTTTTTCCTCCATTATTCCTTATTTCCAATGGGCTACTTTTCAGCTTGATTCTCTGTCTAAAGCAATATGGATCCACGGCTAAATGTTTTGGAAAATATTTCATTATTTCCAGGGAATTTCTTTCTCTTTCTCTTGGCTAAACAATAGCTTCTCTGTATTTGTTGTTGATAAAACTGTTTTAAATCCTTTCTCTGCTGTCAAACATTGAATCAAGTGTGATGTTAGGCAAGTGGTTGTCAATTACTTTAGTCCACGGTCCAGGATTTGCTATCCTCAGTTCTGGAGTAATGCCCAAACCATACTGTTAGGCTGACGGGCAGGTGATAATTTTGAAGTCCAGTAATTCATGAACTACAAAGGCTAGCTAGAAACTCATGTTCATTGAGAATCAAGTAGTTTTCATGAAAGATTTTTTCAAATTCTGTCTTTGAGCACGAGTATTTCAATCAATACTTCAAGTAAGAATTATAAGTTATATATATGTAATATAGGTATATTTAATAATATATGTAAATACAGGTATCAATCAATTAGCTCTCCAAATGTAGGGTGAAAAGTTAGAGGTTGTGATGCGAACGTTAGCAAATTCTATAGACATTGTAGATGCCAATTTGTTCAGACAGCTCTAGAAAGAGTAAACTGCATGATGTGCAAGTATGGAAAAAGTACTTCCAAACCTGTACAAATGATTCTATATTTAAAAGTTTATTAAGTATGGCATAATCAAAAGATGTTACACTTGAAGAAAACAGAAAAACTGTTAGTCTTTCAATCGCTCCGAGTTCTGTTATGACAATGCAAGAATTAAAGACAACATATCACAACACCAAATATACCCTGAATATCTTCTAAAATTGTTTAACTAGACTCTCCAGTTCAAATACTTTCCCCATGAATTATTACCTAAGCATTGAGAAGAATAGTATGCCTTCTAGTCTGTCAAGGTACCCATATTTATGACAAGAACTACAAAGTCTTTCTGTAGCATCGGCAATATTTACTTAGCTTAAAAAAAGAAGAGCGTACTCCTTGGACCAGCAACAACATAGTACGTACAGGCCAGCACAGAATTCCTCGGTGGCCTGGCTTGGTGTTTATAGCTAAAGAGGCTAGTAGCTCTTTGTCAAAGAAAGTCAGGATCATTGTTCTCATTTTACATGGAAGAAAACCGTTTGAGAGCTGAAGAGAAAGGGGGAAGTGGTTTGGGGCAGTGGCATCCTCAGGGGCCAGATGGAGGTGGAATTGGATTAAAACTTGTGCAGCCTTGCTCCGTTGTAGCAGGTCATGCCTCCTCCCTTGCAAATGTCCCAAACTTAAAGAAAAAAAGGCTTACATCATTGCTTTTAACAATTCTTTTCAACACTTCTGTAGCCCTGCCTAAATATAAATGGAAATGAAAATGGAAAGGGAAGCACAGAACCTGATAATGTTTAATCTGTGAACCAACCCATCCACATAGGATAACAAAAAGACAACATGCAAACCTGTAATTTTCCTACCAGAAAGGTCAGTTAAACCAGCTTGACCTTTTTTCCACACATAAAGCAATAAGCTATCAGCCCTATCTGAACAGTCTTCAATCCCAAAGCGCTCTCAAAATAACTTGGAGATAAAGCACAGAGATAAAAATCAGTAGATGCTGATGAGTTGGGCATGCAGTTGTTTCTTCGAGATGTTTCTTCAAGAGAAATTTTACATATGCTGTAAGTCAAAGTAAGGAGAGAGAAAAATGGTATTTCAGAATAAGAACTCCCTGGAGAAGTGAAACAGATTAACATTTCATCACAAGTTGGAAACTCTAATTTATACATATTTAGATATAAGCACATGAAGATACTGCTATTAGGGCATTAAAAATAGAAGTATTATCTTTCTACTTGAAGATTCTACTAAATAACTATAAATTTCTAATTAAGTAGATGTTAAATCTACATGACAGTATAGTTAATTTTATTCTTTGGGACTGAAATCTGAAACCTAAATGTAATAGCAACTTAAAAGTGTGGGACAAATACCCCAGCATTATTTTCCAAAGTAGAACTAGATGAACAAAAAGGTAACAGCAGCAACAGAGCAACACTAGGTTAATGCTGCCTTCATCAAGACAAAAGCATTAAACTCTTCAGACTCCGGTATTTGATAGACAGCAAATAATCCTTTCTCTACAAAGCACAAGCGAATCACAGGTTCAATCTAGCCCAGACTCCAAAGCTGTCATCGTTGTCCTTACTCAGCTCCACTCAACACATCACCCAGAAAACAAGTGCTCAAGATGCTATCAATTATCAAGAATTAAAAACCACTTAAGAAATCTGAGGTTCAAGTAAAACCCCACCATTAGAATGGTACTTGTACAGAACGGTACAGCTTTTTTCATGTTTTGTGTGTGAGAGTTGACTTGTCCGTCTCCTTAAGTTTGTGTCCTGTGGCAGGATTTCTGTGTTTTGTCATGAATTTCAAAAGAGGAGGTACTGTCTGTCTCCAAATCATCCGAGGCTACGCTTCCTGGTAATATCTGAAGGGTTAACTATCAGTGGATTGTTACCAAAGTGTCTACTAATGTATAATTATTTTGAAGATGATTCATGAAGTGTTTATGGCACTGAAATTTATAATACATCTGCAAGCACCACAAATGGGTTTACTTTACTTTCAGCTCGCATATTTCACTGCAAATGGCTTATGTGTTCACTTACCAGTGGTAATGAAATGAACAGCCCTTAAAATGAAGGAACACATTTGCAGCGGTTGCGGATGTGTTATAGGTGTTCTTTGCTGCAAATACATTATGAATTTTTAAAGCATTAAATATGTATGTACTATTTATATCATTCTTACAAATACATGGAATCTCTAGGTTTTGAAGACTTCAAATAATTTTTTTACCACTTTTCTCTCAATTTTTTTCTTTTGTTACAGCATCTGCAGCATTTACTTAGTCTGCTGTTCAGAACAATCCTTTTGTTCAAGAAATCATCTTTTACCTCCAGTTCATCTCCCACATACCATAGATCTGTTTTCTTTAGATCTATTTTCTATTTTCCATAGATCTATTTTCTTTATTAGCTTTTTTTTTTTTAGAAGCAATGAAACCTTTTTTTTCTTCTACTGCATCACTATCTATTTACCCCATATAATGGCAGTATTGAACAACAAATTACCTCTAAAGACAAGACACCAGGCACTGAACCTAACGATGTTTCATTACACAGATGTGCCCATGTGGTTTCACGTGTTACACCTGGGTTGGTGTTCTCAGGCTGAAATACAGTTTAGGTGGTGGTGGGCAGTTGTTAGCCCAAGCTCTGTTGTACCACTTCCCTGAACCAGCAGGCTGGAAGCTGCTTCACCCTGCGTTTCAAAACTCAGTCATCCGGAGGAAAAAGGAGATCTTGTTTCAAAAGTTATACAGAGGGAAAAGACTTATCTTCTTGCCTCCTGGAGCTGGTTAGATTATCAGAAACAAATCACAGACTTTCTGCTGCCAGTGCTCTTCCCAAATATTTCTCGGTATAGAATTTAGTCCTGCAGCTTTTGTAGTTACTGTATTGGCCTGGATGCCACTCAAGAGCGTTCGTAAGGAAAAGGCTGTACGGTCTGGGTACGTAAAAGGAAGGATGGTAATTTTCTGTTTTGCAAAAATGTGTGGGAGAGGGTCAGTAAAAGTTTTTGAGTACATGTCCACAATGAGTTTGAAGACCTAAACAGGCTGACAGCAGACAAAATAGATGGCCTATGGAAGCTGGAGGAACCTTCATCACTGCAGCTGCCGAAGATGAAGATGGTACATGAAAGAAGAGGCAGGAAGATTAAAATATTTCAGTAAAGCTGGGGAAACTTCTGCTCATTGAAGAATTTCCTTAAATAACTCCTTCTTCAAGTATTGCTTTTTAGTCCAGAAACTTCAAGTGGTTTCTTAGGCTGAGTAAGTTTTACACAGTTATGCTGAGACTTGCCTTTGTGGTGTGCTCCTTGCTGCCAGCTCCCTTTGATCTGCAGGATGTGTCTGCTCCACCTTGCGCTCCACAAGCTCTGAGTTTTGCAGGGTGAGTCTTCTACTCCAAGATATTCCATCTATTCCAGAATTCAGCAGCCAAGAAACCAAGAACAGTTTTTCTTTTGCTAACCTGCTGTTTTCTTGCAAAACCTGTTGTTTTTCATAAGAATCAGGTGCCTCTTGATTAGAATAATTGCACACAACTTTTATTTCCAATATTATCTGAAGGGAAAAAAAAAGAATTTGGAAATAAACTCTGAAGACATTTTACTCGAAAGGGAAGAATGTTTCAAATTTTAAGAAAACCTAAAATAGGCTTTTATTCAGAAAAGAAATTTGTTAAAAGATTTTAAAAATTAATCCCTGACTGGGAATTTGTTCAAAACATTGTGTTTCAACAGAGCCTTTCACTACCTGCCATTTATTTTGTTCTCTTGCTATTGATAATTCCCTTTAGATTGGAAAATTTCTATTTCCAAAGCCAAATTATTTAAGTGCATGACTAGACAATTATATTTAAATCTGCGTATTTTCTTTGTGAACATTTCCTACAGAAATTGCCGTGAATTGTGGCTTCATGCAATTATGACTTTAGGGTGGAATTGCCAACATTATTTTTTATCAGATCCTTTACACGTACTGTATATTACAAAGACAAATAAATAGCAAGATACTCTTCTGAAGGAGTTTACCGTCTAAGAGATATACAGGCAGGTATGTTTGGATACATCATGTTTAGGGAAGAAAATATTTTAACGCGTGGAGCCCTGGAACAGAAAACAGTATTTGGGTGCTGTTCCCAGCTCTGCCACTGACCCATGTAAGAACATCATGCTATCTCTGTTGGCTTTTATTTCTCTGCCCATAATTTATCTCGTGTATCTTCTAATCAACAATTATTTCTTTCTATAGCCACGTACCAAACCAAAACTTTAACCTCAGCTGGCAGCCTATATATAATAATGATGGCAAACTTTTGAGTCTGGAGTTCTTTTTCAGAAAGATATGACTTGCAGTTCAAAGTTCTTTCATGTGAGGGGAACAAAGAGAAAACAGGTATGAAAAAGCACCCAAGAGAACCTTTTGGGCAGTACTTACACAAAAGGAGAATGTGTAGGTATTGAGAGTCCAAAAGAGCAGCTCTGACCTAGTCGTTTAACATACACCTGTTCCTGTAATCAAGGCCAGATGAAACTAGCAAACACCTTGACATGATTTAGTTTTAATCCTGTGAGTAGTTCTTACTACTGCAGTGAGTATTCGCTTCTCAACAGGAATGCTCAGATGCTTGAAGGTAACTTACTATTAATTCCAGTCTGTGAGACTTCTGTGTTCTTTAATGAAGGATTTTAGTATAGCTCACATATTTGCATGAGCTTCACCTGTTTATTATTTTAGCACCTTAAAATAGTTTCAAATTCTTTGTTTTCAATTCTGCCAGCTGGCTAGAGAAATAGCGCCAGTGATCTACAACAGATAGGTGAGTGGATATTGAAAGACTACAGGTCAGATTGTGAAAGAAATTGAGAAACCTAAAAATCTTTGCAAGTCTGATCCTTGGTGCCACCCTGAAAATCACATATATGGAGAAGAGAAAGGAATTACAGGCTGCTTCATCCGGGAAGGCACTAGATGGCCCTTTCTTTCTTGCTCTCCTTCATCAACCTAGGGCTGCGTGGTCCTGTGCGAGTGTCTTTGAGCATATGGGCAACAGACTGTAATATTACTCTGAGTCAGTCAGTAGTAAACTCTATGGGAGCTGGGATTTACTCTAAGAACTTAATGGCAAAAATTCCAAATTTCACCAGGAAGAAAGCTTGGCTCGTATTGCATGAGCATATAGCATCAAAGCAGAGAATTATTTTACATGGAAGTTTGTCTTCGAGATTTTTTATCAGTGCAGTCTTAACAAAAGTGCTGATGAGGTATTTGGCTATATGACACACCTACCAAACAAAGTAGGCAGTAATATTTAATTAGAATGTTGAAAATTATTTTCTTATGAGGGAGCCTAAATATACAAATTAAGAAAGACCTGAAGAAATTTTGCCAGTACTGTGTTTAATTTATACTCACTAAGCTTCTACTAGTATCACTTTCTCATAGACAGATGAGTAAACATGGGTTTAGATAGCTTTTACTGCAAAGAATAACCAAAGTTACCCACTGTAAAATAATTTTGTAGTCGTTTAAAGAACTTCAGCATAATGTTTTGACCTCCAGTTTACCTTTGTTGTACACATAAACCTCCCATACCCTTTTTAGTTTTGATTTTAGAATTGGAAGGCTGAAATAAGAAATACTGGAAACCCACAGGCTGGATTTAAAGATCCATCCTGAGGGTCTTTAAATGAAATTAATAGGGCTCAGCCTACCTGGGTTGCAGAGCAGGACATACATTTTGAGAGAATCTGTTGTAATAACTTGATAATTTAAATTTCGATCCTGAAAATGAATGTCTGACTGACTTTATACATCTCAGTCATCTGGCAGATTTAAACATGGTGGAGCTAAAGGTATCCAGCCACTAGTTGAACACTGCTTCGTGTTTGATGAGGAATAATAACTTCGGAACTTCTTGTTTGAAACAACCCAGCCCCGTAAACTGGCGTGGCTTGGTAAAGATGCATTCAGTTCCACTGAATTACATATTTAGGGGATCCAGGATCGCACCTTGGGCCTTAAAACAGCAGAAGAAATAGGCCAAGCCCCAAAGCCATAAGTAGAGGTATCAGGGTATAGATATGTGCTTTTGAGGTACTTCTGTATGGAATATATATGTGTGAACTACATTTGAACTTCAGAATATCGTGGCTGTATTTATTATTTGCACAGATGACAATTTATAGGGTGATTATTCATGTAAAGTTTTTGTAAGGAATCCTACAGTTCTGATTTAAAGCTTGCTTCCTTGTTATCACACGTATTATTACTGGTTTTTGTTTTCTATCTATATGCTTAAGAACAACTCTCTATTCCTAAACCACGGGGGGTAGCAGATCTGGCTTATCCTCAGAGTACGCGTACGTGATTGATATAAGTTTAGAAGTTGAATTAAATCTCAGTGGCGTTAATTTGTTGTACCTGAAGGTTGAGCCGCACAAAAACGTTTGATCGTTATAGAACTGATACCTATTGTATTGGAAAGGACAAAGGCAGTGTTCTGACATGTCTTGATGGTTTTTTCCCCAAACTTTTTCATAAATAGCTGCTGTCAGCCTGATTTAACAGTAATTCCTGCGTTTGGGGATGTTGAGATGCTCTTCTCATTAGCTGAGCATTAGAATTCTTGTAAGATTCGGTTTCCTACGGGCAGGAGGAAGGGGAGGCAGCAGGCAGAGATGTCCGAGTATCGCCAAGGGCATCGTTTTAATCAGCAGTTTCCCAAATGGCACTTGGTGCGTGTGTTAGTTTGCCTCCCGCACCCAGAAGTGCCAGCCCCTGCCCAGTCCTGCCGGGGAAGCACGCAGCTCTCCGGGACAACCCCCGGGGGCCACCGCTCCGCCGAAGACGAAAAGTTGTCACCGCGCCGCCGGTGAACCGGGGAGGTTCCTCCTCGGCGGAGCGCCCGACCGCGGGCGCTCCCCGCCGCCCCCCCGGTGCCTTCGCTGCGCGGCGGCAGGTGATGCGGGGCGGGGGGGGGGGGGGGGGGGGGCCGCGCCTCCGGGGCCCCGCGGGGTGCCCGGGCGCCGCCGCGCGGCCGCCAATCCCGGGCGCGGGCGTGCCTTCCGCCTGCCGGGGAGACCCGCTCCCCCGCCCCGCGCCAGCGGGGGCTCCGCGCCGCCGCCGCCCCGCTGCATTTCGCCGCCCGCCTCCGCCGCCGCTCCCGTGCGGCTGGGTGCTGCCGCCGCCGCCGCCTCCCTCGGCTCAACGGTGTCGTGTCCCCCGCCCCGCCGCTCTCCCACCCCAGCCCGCCCCACCGGGCTTGAAGGTCACCTCCGCCCGCTCCGGAGCCACTTTCCGCGCCGGCTGGAGAGCG
The DNA here is from genome assembly GCF_011004875.1 of Balearica regulorum gibbericeps. NCBI lineage: Eukaryota > Metazoa > Chordata > Aves > Gruiformes > Gruidae > Balearica > Balearica regulorum. The sequence goes on from NC_046198.1 coordinate 3,909,677, forward strand.
GCAGCGCCTCCGCCCCCGGGAAGGTCCCTGTCCGGCCGGTGCGGGGCTCCCGCCGGCCTCGGCGGAGCGGAGCGGGAAGCCGCCCGCTCGCCCCCTCCATCCTCCGCCGCGGCGGGGACGGCCCCCGGGGTCTCGCCGCTGCTCGCGGGCGGCCGGGGCGCCCCGCTGCCGGTTCGCGGCGAGCCCGGGGAGGGGGGGGGGGGTGGGTAAAGCCGGGCGGCGGCGGGGGGCGCGGCATGCGGCGGTGAGGGCGGCGGCGCTGCCCGCGGGGAAGGGGCTGCGGCGGCGGCGGGGAGCCGCGTCCCGCTGCGACTTGCCTGGCGGGGCCGCCCGCTCCGGACGGGAGAGGCGCCGCGACCCTTCGCCTCCGCTCGCCTCTTTATGGTGAGTTTCGGCCGGGGCCTCCCGGCGGGTGTTGGGGGGCAGCGGGGCCGCTGGGCGCGGGGCATCCCGGCAGGTGCGCGGTGGCGGCGGCCGCGGCCGGCTCCTCTCCGCCCTGCCCGGTCCCCCCTCTGCCCGGGAAGGAGGCGCTCCCGCTATCGCCGGTCGCCACGGCCGGAAAGTTTCCGGGGCGGCCCGGGCGGAGGGTCGCGCGTCCGCGGAGCGTCCGCGGATGGGGCGGAGGGGTGGTGGGGGGTGGCTGTCGGGGGCCAGGGGCTGCGGTGAGAGCCGGGGGTGGCGCGGCGCTGGCCAAAGGGGCCGGAGCGCCCATCACCGTGCGGCGGTGCCGGGCAGGGGCGCGCTGCTGTGCCCCAGGTGCGCGCCGCGGGGAGCCGAGCGGCACCGCACCGGCTTAGCGTTCCTCCGCAAAACACCCTGGAAGGTGCTACAGGGAGAACGCTGGCACGGGAGGTGCCTCACACAACATAAGAAGGAACAAGAAAAATGGCCAGTCGGGTTTCAGATGAGTTACTGGTTAAAAGAGTGCAGATATTTAGCTGCTGGGAAACTACTTGCCTGTAAGTCATCAATATTTACTTATTTTATAGGCGGTTAATCATATCATATTCTCTTGTACGCTTCCGTCAGGAAGAAAAGTATCATCAGTGTTGCCTATGTATGTGTCCGCTACAGGTGAAGCAACGCTGTGTAGTATCTACGTTTGAAACGTATCGGCAGTTCCAGGTGGAACTGCCACTCTTCAGCAGAGGCATGGTTTTGCAGTGTGGCAGTGGCACGCGTTCTACGTTTCCGAAATTTGTAATGTGGCTGTTGGAGATTGTGCTGCCAACTGAACGTGGTTCACACAGATGGTGAAATGAATGTGGTCTGAAGTTTGACTCCGGAGTGATTCACATCAGCGAAGTGTGAAAGATCTTGTCCAAATCTGCAGCTTTTGTTTATCTACTCCCTGAATTGCAAATGTGGCATAGTATGTTAGATTCTGAAGTAGTTTAGTGATGACTGTTTTTTCACTTTAAATAAAATTCAGCTTATTCAAGACTAATTGGGTCATAAAATACAACAGACGCTGAAGATAGTGTCCCAAGAACATCAAGTCCCTTGTCTCACTTATCACTCTAGACTTGATGATACGTAAGAGAGGAAAGATACTGTATGTTTCATTTGTCATTTAGAAGTGTGAAAACAGTTGTATGTATGGGCTATAAAAGCAGAAGCAAGATTTTGTTACTCAGTGGTAGAGATTGATGATTGTGAATGTATTACAATCTAAAATGGAGTTAGTCCTCATAATCAAATAATTATTTTTAGAGACCAAATAGTCTCAGATGCTTGATAAAATATATATTGGTAAGAGTGGTGTGTGTATGTATGAATTTCCAATGCGTATCCGAATAGATCATTTAGTCTTTAGGAAAGTATTTGGTATCACATGCTCCAGTTACCAGGATTATAGTAGCGATTTAAAATAGCTCAAACTATGGCATTTTAAATTTATTGTTATTTTCTTTTACTTGTATGATTCTGAGTTACCGAGGCTTTTGGGAACCTATTTTTATGTAGCATTTCTGTTTCTAGTCCAGATCTACTCTCTATCTTATGTAGGTTTTAAAGGCTTGGCTACCCAAGTTTCATTTACAATTTATTCTTCTGGTAAATACATTAGACAAAGGATTTGGCATTTTCTGCAATGAAGTCTGTGTTTATAGTGTCAAGACTATATTTCTTTTTTCTATTAGTACAACTGAGTATCAGTAATATAGCTGACAAACGTAATGAATAAAATTCACAGTACGTTGATGATTTTTATAGTTCTTGTAATTGAAGTACTCCCTGTCCTTGACGTGATGAGGATGCTTTTCTGGTTTTCATGAAAGGGTATCCTTAAATGACAGAAATACTGGCAGGAGTCAAGTGTCGAGGAAGAGAGTGGGGTTGTTAACTCTTGGATGCATAATGTGATACGTTTCCAGTATAGACTATGAGTGCACATGAAGGATTACAAGGTCCAATTCCCGGCGTTGTGAATTAGTATAGTGATGCCTACGCACTCTACGCATATGTAATCCCTTACTAACACGCACTGCTGACTTGCTGCAAAGGAGCCAGGATGTTATGTCCTTAGGCCGTGGCTGCCAATACTGGTGGGTTTTGAAGTTTCTCCTTACCTGCCAAGCTGCGGTCCTACACACAGCCCCTTTGAAGTTAAACATGGAATAGCAAGGCCAAAGGGGACGCAGCCACTCATGTAGTCAGTCTTTCTGCCCAGGGCAGGATCAGCTCCTACCTGTGTCATCTCTGATGGATGTTTGTGTAGTTTTTCTATTCCCCTTCTCCTCTTACTTTTCTTCCTGCTTTTGCTATTTTTTCCTTCATCTTTTTTTTTTTTTTTTTTTTTTTCTTCTTAGTATATGCTCTTACTTAATTCTTTTCTAAAGAATCTTATCTCATTCTATCCAAACTGTCTCTCCCTCTGGTATACCCAGTCAGTCTCTCTTCCAGTATTTTTTATTGCTTTCTGGGGGACCTACTGCTTCTCTGCCAGCCTGGCATATATGCTGGCTTTACCAGGTTTTTGTCTAGTTTCTAGGAGGGATTAAATGGAAATAGTATCCTTGGTCTCACTTTGTGCACAGAGGTAAGCTTTGTTTAAGACCAGAAGAGCTGTTCAGTATTCACTTGCACGGGGGGAAGCTGAGCTAGCTGGAAATACAGGACAGAAGAGGCCAATGGCTGAGTTAAATAATTCACTATTGCTAATTTATCATGCTATAGCTTTGAAATGGCATTATCTGATTTTTAAATCTAATCGTAAACATTATGTACTGTAAAGACAGAATTCCTAGTGCTGGCCACAAGAAGAAATACTATTTACAGTCACGGAAGGCATGGCTATGTTAAGCATACAGTTGTCTGAAAGCTGTATTTGTCTGAAATTCTGTAATTAAGATTAAGATTGATATATAAAAATACAGCTTGAGAGAAATATAGTAGCTGAAAAATCTTTTCCTTTTAACAGTGTTCATTTTGTGCATCTGTTAGAATTCTCTCTACTGATTTCTTGGATCTTGCCTCCTTCCCACTTCATGTGGGAGACTGGGGAAGCTGTGGTGTTATGCACCTTTGTAGAAGTAGTGCGTGAATAATACTGAAGAGTTATGAAATAAGTGGATGGACGGAGCTTAAAACAGTAGCAAGCAGAATATTAGGTGGCCCGACTGTTTATGGTCTTGATTGTGAAATCATTTAAATCAACAGCAGAACTTCTGTTGACTTGATTGTGCAGAATTTGAGCTGTAATATTTCCTGGGAGAAGAAAGTTCCTATCTCTGAGGATCGTTTCCCAAGTCATTAATGAGAAGTCTTTTTTTTTTATTGTTGTTCTCTGTTTTTAATTCTTTGCTTAGTTGCACATTTTTATGAGCAGTTTAATTCTTTTAATTAAATCATTTAATTTTTCAGTGCCTATAATTATTTTACAGTGCAGATCCTCCTTCTCGAAAGTCTAATGTTGTGTATTCTTGAATGTATTATTAGTAGATACTGGGTTTTATCACCTTTTTGAATGTATGCTTTTCCGATTAAACAGGAAAGTGTAATAAATACTGATAGAGAACTTAATAAACACTTTCCCTTCCTAACAGTACTATTTTGCCAAAATTTAATATGTCAGAAATTACAGCTTACTGCAAATAAGATCATTTTATCTGTGTACTTTAAGTTGATGCACTGAAAAATGAATGTAAACTGAAAGGAAATCTTACCTGACGTGGGAAAACACTTTTGGGATGCTGGGATTTCCAGTGGTACATAACAGCAGTGCTGACGCACATGTGACGTGCTGAAGAGCACAAAGAAGCGGTCATGTTTGATTCGCAGTGTGGATTGCACTTAGATATCAAGCAACGTCAAACGCCAAAAATATGCTTGTCATACTTTGAAATACTAATTTTTGCCAAGTAGGTGTAGTTTAATGTCTCTACTCTTCTGGTCCAGATTTGGTACTTTGCAGAGAACCTATCCAGAAGTAGACAGGTTCTTCCTCTTCTTCCAGAAGTAAGAATGTTTATTTGTAAGTGGAGTTTTTAATGAATATTCAGAAATTCAGGATAGTTTCTGAGGTGTGTCATGAGGTAAATAGTATTTGGCTCTTTCCAAGGGGAAAGAAACTGTTAGGTATTTCACGAGTATGTATCTTCCAGAAATTTAGAAGTTGTTTGAAGTGTCTCTAACATAAGGCATGTACACGGATCTAAAGCTCTATGACACTTTTCTCAAAGCCAGTTAAAAAAACCCAGAACATTTTGCAACTTTGGATGCAGTTCCAAACCCCCCCGTTTCCAAACAGCAGGATGTTACTGCAGCTAATCCCCTGAAAGGGTCAAGGTAAACAGACAACTCTAGACTGACAGGTGCCTTGGTACCTACCTGTGCAATGCAGTGCCCTAAAATTAAGATAACTGCCTGGAGTGGGCAACGCTGTGCCACAAACCGGGAGTGTCTGTCAGCGGGAGACTGGCTGCAGTCCGTCAGGGAGATTTTGTAAAAATGACCCAGCAAACTCATAGCCATTAAAATAATTGCCTCTCTGCTTCAGATAGAAAGGCGTGAGGGAATATTGTTACAGCAGGTTGAGCTGAAAGTCTTGGATTGTGGTAAAGGGCAAACATGCAAAACTCAATCACTTTTAAGATAAATGGCATAATGATGACTGCAGGGCCAGATGCAGCTGTTTGTGACCAGCATTACAAACACTGCAAAAATACAGATCATCTCAGCTTGCAACACACTTGGTTTCAACCCTCTGGTGTTCAACCTCTGACCACGAAAGTTTAGGGCACAAAAAAAAGAGATTGTGATTCCAAAAAAATAAAAGGTTTTACATTGAAACAGTCTAGAATGTGTTTCAAGCAATTGCTATTTTTTTAAGCTACTCATCATTAAACAAACGGTAGCAAGAGCCAGAGTTAATGAATCTCAGCTTTCTGCTGTGTTTTGTAGTTCGTTGATCTTGAGCCTGTCACGGTGCTAATTGTGATTTAAACCTTTCCTTTACTTTTGGGCATTTGTTAATCGCTTTTCCATTGGATTTTTTTTAGAATCTAAGAAAGTATCAATACGTGTTGACACACTGTTCTTGGTGAGGACGCTCATAGGATCTTTCTCATCCGATTGCTGGTTCCAAAGGTTTGCTAGGGATTTTATTCCCTGTGAGTTTCAGCTCTGTATTAGATGTGAGCAAATATTGTATTGTCAGAACAATAAGAAGCCAGCCTGAAACGACATATTTTTTCCCTGACAAATTCAGAAAATGCACACTCGATGTATAAAACTTCAACTCTAAACGCATGCTATTTTGAAGGTGTGAGCGTGTCAAAATGTGGGTAGGCGATTCAGGAGAAGGTTTAAATGAGGAAGTGCTACTATTTCAGATCAAAGTATTCTAATAGTTAAAGCAGTTGTAGAGAAGGTGGAAGAACACCTGTATACAGAAAATCCAGTTGTATTGGACAGTTGTACTTGAGTTAAAAATAACGGCACAAAAGTTTTGCTGTGTTGAAATCAACAGCATCATCACATGAGATAAAACAGTAGTAAATTTATATGTACTGCCCTGGGGGGAAAGCCCAATGCAGTTGGTTTCTTTGAACCTAGGTTGCTCTGTAGTCTGTCTTTTGGGTGTTTTATGGGGTTTTTTATCTTTCAAATATCTATAGTTTATACCTGAGAAAACACATACAGAAAAAAGTTACATATGTAACACTATTGTCTTAGAAAAACTAACAATCTGTGGTGGAGTTTCTTATTTTGGTAACAGAATGAGTGTTAAGCCTTTGAGAACCTCACACAGATCCGGAGCCCTGGATTTAAAAATAAAATGGCATGTAATTGCCTTCTTGTCTTGGAAAAAAATATCTTTTATATGTCTATCTATTGTATAAAGACAGTCGTCTTTCACAAAAGTAGTTTGGCTCATGAATAGGCATTACTTTTCCTCTGGGTAACCAGTGCCTGACTTTCTGCTTTTATCTTCTAAATTTGTTGTTTTGTTAAATAGGTTTTAGATGCCTGATTTTTTTCACCATATGTTGTAGAGGATTGACATTTTATAGTTTGGGGGGGGGGCGGGGGGGGGGGGAAATAGGCAATGTTGAATAGCACTGATCCAGGAAAAAGGCGTAATAGTCTTTGTCAGAGCCAATATTGGTATCTTTGTCTGCCCTGACAAAAAAAATCCACTTTTCTCACAAGTATAGGTTTTCCATATAGTAGTGGCCCAAACGTGTAGATTTCTTTCTTGGCAGCTAATTAAAAATATGGCATAATAATCACTGTAGGTAGCAAAATAAATACTTAAGATAAAACTCTTAGCAATTTTTCCTAAACTAAGGATTATGCAATGTTATGCAGATATTTTGTAGAGCAAATGAATTTGATAGTAGATGAAGATCCTGTACACAGGCCCTATATGAAAATATAGAATACAGTTTTAAGCACTGGTTTCAGAATAATCTTCCGTCTTCAATTTTATGTAATTCTGTAACACTTTGCCTTGGGGTGCAGCATAGTGTATGCAATCCTTGACCACCGATCTTACAGTCTTGCTTCTTTGGTGGGAAAAGATACCAAAGCATCAGTTTCAAGTCATGCTGCTGGGTCGTTGTCTCTGATCAGTGTCACAGGAAATCATTTGGTGGAATATTCTGTTACAGTGAAACTCTACAGTGAAGCTCTAGGATTTAAAAAACCCAATAATCTCACTCCACTACAGACAGTCCACTGTGTATGTGAGTAGTTACTTAAATGTCCTTTCCTCCAACATCGAAGATGAGCTACCTAAAATGTCATCTACCACATGGTGATATCCATTTTAAGTCTGCAACAATATAAATGCTAAGGAAGTCCCAGAGTGCAGTTTGAATTCAGCCACATAGAGTGACCCAGCAGGAAGATTAATGGATCTAGATATCCTCCTGATCTTTCCGTGATATGAGACCCCCTTTTCCCACTCCTTAATTTAGGACACTCTCCAAATGGCTCCTTCACTTCATGATGACCTCTTCTCTGTTGCCATTGTGATAATATGTTAGTCTGCAGCTGCCTCCACAGGAGACCGATTGGGTTTGCCCTGGTCATTACAAGTACTGAACTCTTGCCAAATACCAAAATTGTCCATATTGCATGTTTTGCACACTTGCTTCGTTGTGAATGTCCTCCATTTAAAACCAGATTATTTCATTATTATTGTTTTCCAATCCCTGATACCTACCCACGAGTTTTTACGTTTTTGTTTTGTTGCTTCTATTTTACAATATTGCTTTCATTTTGATTTAGTACTGAATCTCTGATTATTAAGGATCTTATACCACGTGGGAACCATCGACCATCAAGCCCAGTTGTCAGATGGGGCAGGTTAGGGGCTCATCTCGGAGCCTGACGCAGAGAGCGCTCTGCGGTACAATACACAAATAGACCCTTTTGCTTTGTATAAGTGTTATTCTAAAATCGTTATGTTCTTTGATACCGAAGCCACTGTAAAATGCCTTCAGATCGGTCAGCTTTGGCGCCGATCTGATCTTTCATCCTCACTCTGGGAACTGTTGTATCTGATAAACCACCCGATCAACCAGAACTTGTTGGGACGTACTGGTTCAAATGGACAGAATGATGCAGTCGAGTAGTTTGGCCCCTTTAATCACTTTGAGCATGGTTTTGATTTCAGCAATTGCCGTTTCACTGCAGCAAACCATGTAAGCACCTTTTGGGGATAACACTTCTTCCTTGTTTGCCTTTTAGTGTGGTTAGCCTGAGGTTTTCCTCTTTCCATTGCTTCTGTCCTCATGGTTGTATTCTTGCCTTTGAGTCAACTCAAACGTCTGTTTCATTGCAGCCAGAGAACCACCTTTCCGAAGACTTGCACGTTGGTTAGAACCTGAGTGGATTTTACAAAGGACTTGAGCGTTGTTTGGAATCTTGTTATGTACAAACTTGTCTATGTAGGAACCTGAATATTTTATATTTGAAGGTGCTTTTTTGATCCAATGTATCCAAATGTGTACCACCGTGAACTTCTGGTACTGCGATATAAAGAGTTCTGCAGGATGTAGGGGTCTCTTGGGGGCAGCTGAGAAGAATGGTGAGGTTGTGGTACCATCTCTGAGCGCTAAGTAAACCCCCTGTCTTTAATGAAAAGTAGTAATTTAAAACAATTTTAAAACACAAAGTGATCAAATTTAGAAAGATAGAATTTCCTTTTAAATTATATACAAAGCCATGTAACAAATAATAGATGATACAGAACAAGATAATAAAAGCATACAATAAAATAAAAACAAATAGTTAAATAATTAGACATGTGCGAGTCACAAAAATCTCTTGTTATAATAAGAGTTGTCCATCTTTTTTGTTACAGGAGCCCATAGTATTGTTCCAGTTTCTTTAAAAATCAGATCATCTTTGCTTTTGCACTTTGAAGTGTCACATTCTTATGCTAAGAGCTCTCTTATTAAGTTCAGTTGTGCCACTGCTGTGGGTGCACGTCACTTTTGCTTACTACAGTCAAAAGAAGTGAAGGCTTTCCTGGTCAGTTTAAGGGTTTTGCCCTTCAGAAAACCCGCACTAGTGTTGCACTATCCATATTTTATGGTCTCCATTTGTATCGTGTAGAATTATTTCCACTTTGAAAAGAAAAAAATTGCAAAGAAAAAATTTTGCAGATGTCTCACGGTCGCCATTGTAGTACGTGTGTTTCCTACGTGTGGCACTTTGGCAGTCCTGATTTTCCTATTTGTTCTTCTCTGCTGGTTCTGGAACTACCGAGGTAAAAGTAGCAGTTAACAATTTTATTTTTGCTAGTATTGCAGCCGTCTAGTTCTTCTAAAACTACTGTTTAGCAAAGAGGTAGGAAAGGAAGGTTTGCATGAGGCATTGTAATAACACTGAGGTGCGAAAGAGCTATTGTTCTGAGAACACAAGGATTCAGAACGCTTTGAACGTGATTTGCTCGCTAATTTTTTCATAGTTTATTTTTCTCAGTTTGCCGATGACAGAAATTGCAGGGGGAGGCCTGTACCAGCAAATGACTGCATTATGCACTGTATCCAATTGCCTGACTTAGAGAAACTCGTGGGGTTTTTTAGACTTTATCTGTACTTCTACAGTGGGAAATAAAAGATGAAGGATCACCGAACCAGCCGTTTGATACACATGACAAAATCCTTCTTTTAGAAGGTACATCAATGCATCGCTGATGAGTATAACTGGCACGTGTTAGTAACATCATCTGTTACTGTAGTCGCGCGCACACCCACACAAATACATGCACAAACACACATGCACACGAAGACAGAGTACCAACGTGATATGTTTGGTACCAAATCTTTTGTGTCTCCTCCTCTAAATGTCTAATATCTCTGGCCTGTGTTCCTGATTCCAGAAGCTGAAGATTTCCGTACGCTGCCTGGCGTAGAGCAGGCAGCAGTGGTAGGAAGTCTGCATGCTTCTATTTCAGGCTTATTCTAGATAATTTGGCTTTTGGAGGAAGGTTACAGAGTACTCTGTCTCCTTGGTCTACAATTAGCAGTAGTAACAGTAATGCAGGTAAAAATCAAGTTTCTCAACAGTTAATGGTCATGCAGGTACCAGCACCTTCATTCCAACCAGCACTGTTATCTGGGCTGGAATAGCAAATTTCTTTTGCAGTGGTGACTACAGAGTTAAAATTCTGATGATCTTGTCAGGGTCTGCGTCCTGAACTGCTGTGCAGTTGATTTCTGACAGTAGTTGTATTCCTGACATTTTGGTGTGGAGAGGTTTTGTTGTGGGGATTTTTTATTGCCGTGTTGGGGTTTTTTGTGTTGTTGAATAAAATAATAATAGGGCATAAATAATTCTTAATATCAGTGTTGCTTTATAAACATGTCTTAAAACAGATACAATTTTTAATATATCTAATAGTCAATATAATGCTTCTTTATGTTAAAGCTTTGCAAGCAGGCAAGAAAACTTCCTAGTTTTCCTTTAGAAGTAACGTAGACCTTTTTCCTGTTTTCATATTTGCACTGTTACATAGTAGTAGACTAAAATGTGAGGTAAAATTTCTAAGGTAAGTATGTTCTTGTGGATAGTGAACTTAACAATGGTAAAAGTTGTTTCTCTGCTGAAGCCATTAAATATTTTGTCACTGATTGTACAAGAAGCAGAAAGGCTGGACACTGATTCCTAATGTGGAAAAATTTACTTTTTTTTTAAAAGTTTTCTTAGGTGAGAATGTCTTTAAAGTTGCTCAAGAGTTGGTTAAAATATGAATTAGATTGAAATAACGATTGCTCTAGTCCTCAGAATAGTTTTGTTATGAACTTTTGTGGTACGTGATCATACTGTCCACAAGAAAATACTACATGCAAGTAAAGAAGAAATTGAGAGCAAGTGAGCTAGGTGATAAACTCTCGCTTTCTACTTATTTCTGACTTTGCCAAAATCAAACTATTCAGCACCTGTAGGTGGCTGTGCTTTGCTATGAGAGAGTTACGCTTTGCCTCTAAATGAATGCTCTTTTAGTAGCATAAGTGGATGCATCTTTATTAGTTGAGGTAAATTTTAAGCTGTAAATCGGCTTCTTTATTCCTGTAGATGTGTTTAAATCGAGCACCGCACCTGTCCTCTAGTAGGATTGTTGTCTTTCAAGAAGCACGTCCTCAGCCAATGTGTTTTCCAGATTGCCATAAAAAATGACTTGCTGATGTGCATTGTGCTAACACCTCATGTAGCATTTGCTGTTTATTTTGCTATTTAAAATTAGTTTGGTCTCAAGTTTCATCTTCTTTGAAGGTCTCCAAAGTAACTCTAAAGAGCTACAGACTTAATCTTGTATCATTTGGGCTCCTCTTGTTACCTCCCTCGTTAGTTTTGCCAGTACACAGCGGAGCAGTTTGTAGTGGAGCTTGAACCACTGAGGATCATTGCACTTAGAGTCCTCTGAGTTGCTAAGAGAAAAGCTGGTCTAATTTTTTATTTTTATTTTTTATGTCTCAGGCCTGATACTTGTGCAGTGACCGTGACGGTAGCATGTGCTGGGTTGATTGGGGGACACCAGTGATCCCGTAGTCAAAGACTGGCTTTGGGCGTCTCCAAAGGATGTGCTTTTTCTCTCACCCTGCCGAAAGGCTGGCCGCTGTCATTTGCGGATTTTAAGAATGTGGAAACGCAGTTTAAAGAGTAGGAGGATTTTAGAGTAATACCATATTCCCATTTCTTTTCTTTTTTTCTTTTTCTTTTTAGTAATTTGCTCTGCTGATGTTTAATATATAAGACATTTAAATAATTTAATAAAACTGTCTCAAATGAGGAAATTGAAAGGGAATTCCAAATGAATGTTACAACACAGCACTATTGCGGCTTGACACTTCAGTACGGGTGGTCCTTCCTGGCACGATGCTGAAAGAGTAAGAAATGCCTCACGTTAGGACTGTGGAAGCGTGCACACCTATCAAAGACAGGCAGACTGGTGACAAGAAAAGCGTGACTGATGTCACGAGATGACCTATGTGTTTCCTCCAATAATTGAACGTGTGAATCAGATAGCGTCTACTACGGAGTGCGTGAGTAGTTGGGTTCTTGTGAAATTGCTTATGAATTACTTGCTCTTGTGCTGATGCTGTGTGTGGTGCACGAACACTTACTGCTCTGTGGTTGGGCCCCTCTGTGGCAGTGGGAGTCAGCTCTGGTCCCCAGCAAGCTACTGGGAAGCTAGCAGTCAGGGCTTGGTTTTACAGTGCTGTGGTTTGTTTGTTTTGCATAAGAGCTTGGTGTGTACGGTCGTCGTCTTCCTCTGAGTAGAAGGTTATGTGACCCATTGCTTCATGGCTGAGACATACAACTGTGGTACTGCTTCTCCTTCTTCTGGTCAGAACCACATATTTATCTCATTTTCTAACGGGTTGTAAGGCTTTTAGTTAAATGTTTGCAAGGAAGTGAGCTGTGTATTTTTTCATGTTTAAAAACTACTGCCACTTCTTCTAGTATGTCTAGCCTAAGAAATACAGATGCTGGTTAGTACATACAGTAAAATACACACGTGAATACAGTAAAAAGACACACACAAATAATGAATTAGGTGAATTTGGCATTTTCATTTATCCTTTCACATCTATGAAATGTATATAGCTAATGAGCTGATAAAAGGAATTGACCTTGCAGCTGACAGTTGATTTGGAAATGCAAAAATATTAAGGAAAGTACTTATGTTTTCCACTAAGTGCAGCTTAGCAATTGTTCATATTTAATGATTTGTATCATTGTTTCTAATACTGAATTTGTGCCTCAGTATGTATGTGCGATTCAGATGAGTTCCCGACATTGAGCTATGATTTTGAATTCTTCTATTTTGTGTTTAAATTATCAGCCATAATTTTGTGTTATAGCAGACACGACGGAGGAAACGTTAACCTATGATTCCAACAGCAAGCATTAAATGAATATATTGTATGCTTTTCAAATAATAATTTAGAAGTGCATGAAGGTTTACAGAATATTCCATATTCATGACGATGCCAAGTTGGAACTGTTGTAGAAACTATATGCATTAACTAGATTTTCTGACTTTCACATACTGTAGATTTGAAAGCTGTACAGTCTTCTGGACCGTATCCTGGTTATCAAAATACCTATATCAGTTGTGTTGAATGATAAGAGATTATGGATCTTCTCCAGTGTATTTAGGTACCACTTTTTCAGTATGTGGTTTGCTAGATGATTAGTGTGTTGCCTTTACATATATCCCTTTGCTGTGGGGCTAATACAAATAAAATCTGTTCCTTTAATTTGCTAACCATTACTGTGAAACAATACGTACCATTATGCATCTTGCCTGAGTGACAGGTATAGTTACATCTTTGGATAGTAAATTGGAAATACCAATCTTTTGTTGGCAAAGAAATTAGTGAAATAATTATTTGAATGTAAATTGTCTGCCTATTACTGAGCATTTTAATACAAATTAGGCAAAAATAATTTCCTGTGGTACTTTAGAAATCAAATATGGAAAGGAAGTATATTTGTGCAGACTGTTTAGCTACAAATGTCACACACACTTTAGCATTTGCAAGTATAGAATACCATTTTAATTTGTCATATTCAGATATGGACAGTGTTAATTTGTTATGCAGCCCCATTAGAGAGAAAAAAAATGTTGAGGGCATTAAATCCTCATCTTTAGAGAAAAACATTTATAGAATGCCAGCAGATGTCAGTATGTTCTTGTCATATAGACCTTTCTTTTTTTTTTTTTTAAAAACAATAATTTTCCTTGAATTAAATAATATAGGAGGAAATAATAAGTGTTGTAACACTATCTTAATGCAGGTCTGTTTAATTCAAATATTTTACTGAAAAGGGTTTTATTTGCTTTCTGTTTTCTAGATCTGGGCTGGCACAACATCCATGTACACACTCGCTTTCACTGTATATAACTGCTCATCAGACTAAGTACATAGTTTAAAATGCTTTGCTAAATAGAGGTGTATTGTTAATAGTGTAGCACCTTTGTTTCTAATGGAACTTTTTTTTCTCTTCTGCAGAACTTTTAAAATATAATTTCCTTCATATATTCTGAGGCATTTTGAAAATGCTGGCGCACTTCCTGTTTGGGTAGCTAGTGAGGGTGATTGATGTCTGATGTGTTTAATCAAATCTGTCTCTCTAATTTGGAGATTATTTTATTTTGTCACTGTTTATACGTGGCAATCAAAACCAGATTAGCTGTTTCTTGTCTTCCTTGTATTTCAAAAATCAATACCATTGTGATATTGCAGAGAAGCCTTTCCCTTCTCTGAAAGGGCAAAGCGATGGCACGTAGTGGGAAAAGATATAGAATTCATTGCCTGGTGTACTCGCCACATTAATCTGACCTCAGTGACTTAAACATTGTGGAAAGTTGCCAGGTTGCACTTCTAGGGTGGTGTGCAGATGGTGTTTTTATAAGGTATGGATGAGCAGATGGAACCTGTAGCCCACATGAAGGAAGTTTGCAGCCTACTGACAGGTAATCCAAGCTGAATCCTTGCCTGCGATTTGGTTACCCTGCTAGCACAAAGAGGATATTAAAACTCCTGTTGAAGTTTTGGGGTTTGTCAGTACTGTCTCTTTAAGGAGGGATGTTCTGCACCTCAAAGAAGATACCTCTGTTTCTTCTAGCAGAAAACTTAAATACTTCAGTCTCAATCTGATTGTGGTGGGTTGACCCTGGCTGGGGCCAGGTGCCCCCCAGAGCCGCTCTATCACTCCCCTCCTTCACTAGACAGGGGAGAAAAGGTGTAACGAAAGGCTTGTGGGTCGAGATAAGGACAGGGAGAGAGCACTCACCAACTATCATCACGGGCAAAACAGACTGAACTTAAAGAGAAATTAATTTAATTTGTTACTAAGCAAACCAGAGTAGAGCAATGAGAAATAAAATCAAATCTTAAAACACCTCCCCCCACCCCTCCCATCTTCCCGGGCTCAACTTCACTCCCGGCTTCAACCTCCGCCCCCCCCAGCAGCACACGGGAATGGGGAATGGGGGTTACGGTCAGTTCATCACACGGTGTTTCTGCCGCTTCTTCATCCTCAGGGGGAGGACTCCTCTCATCGTTCCCCTGCTCCAGCATGGAGTCCCTCTCACAGGAGACAGTCCTTCACGACCTTCTCCAACGTGAGTCCTTCCCACGGGCTGCAGTCCTTCACGAACTGCTCCAGCGTGGGTCTCTCCCATGGGGTGCAGACCTTCAGGAGCAAACTGCTCCAGCGTGGGTCCCCCACGGGGTCACAAGTCCTGCCAGCAAACCTGCTCTGGCGTGGGCTCCTCTCTCCACGGGGCCACAGGTCCTGCCAGGATCTTGCTCCAGCGTGGGCTTCTCATGGGCCACAGCCTCCTTCAGGTGTCTCCACCTGCTCCGGCGTGGGGTCCTCCACGGGCTGCAGGTGGAATCTCTACACCCCCTCATCCTCCCTCCATGGGCTGCAGGGGGACAGCCTGCTTCACCATGGTCTTCACCACAGGCTGCAGGGGGATCTTGCTCCGGCGCCTGGAGCACCTCCTCCCCCTCCTTCTGCACTGACCTTGGTGTCTGCAGATGTTCTTACATCTTCTCACTCCTCTCTCTGGCTGCAGAAGCTCTCCCTAAGTTGTTTTTTTCCTTCTTAAATATGTTATCACAGAGGCGCTGATTGGCTCCGCCTTGGCCAGCGGTGGGTCCATCTTGGAGCCGGCTGGCATTGGCTCTATCAGACCCAGGGGAAGCTTCTAGCAGCTTCTCACAGAAGCCACCCCTGTAGCCCCCCCACTACCAAAATCTTGCCACGCAAACCCAATACTCTGATGATTTTGACTGTCGTCCATTTTAGCCAGCACCAGAAGGGCAAACCCCTCAGTTTTCCGTTTCGGTTACCTGAAGCACTTGATGCCTCCCTGTGCTGGGTGTGATAAGAAGAGGTAAAAATCATGGCTGAAGACAAAAGGCTATTTACTTAAGCTTCTGTTTAGGGAGCTAATGTAGGTTTTGGCCTGGTGTGTTCTTTTTTTGTAAATTCACAGTCATAAAATACTATAGCTGTCACTTCAGGCTTTTTAATTACGTTTCCAAGCAGAAATTTATTTTACATTTTTTTTCTTCAACCCTCTTTTCAAGCTCTGTCGTCTTAAAGAGTTTGTTTTACATGCAAGACCTATTTATTGTGACTTATTCATTGTTTCTTCTCATCTCAGACTGTTTGTGTGATTTTCAGATCATGCAAATAAGAATTGAGGCAGGTGAAACAGATAAGAAAGATACTTACCTCTGGAGTAATAAAAACCGTACAGCACTACTGAAGTTGTAGTTCTGGAAATAACCACTCTCTGAAAATAAAATAGCCTTTTATTGCATTTGCCCTTAATGCTATTGCTAGAGATACTGATAAACACCCAAACCCTGTTAAATGTAATGCTTAAATTAGTTCTAAGCAACTTACTTTTTGCATGATATACTAATATAATTTAATTCAGGGTTTGATTTGCTTGCCTGGAGCTGAATGGAAGAAATTAGAAAATTACAGTTCTCTTTTCATTTTAACGTAGGGAAAAAAATAAAAGGAAAATGTAGATATTTGATGGTCTGCATGTATAATGTTTGAAAAATTGTCTTCTCCTTTTTGTAGTGAAAATAAAAAGTAGTATTTTTCCACCACTGAATAAAAAAATAAGAAGCAGTATCATGTATTGTTTTGACATATTTTCTTCCATTGCAATGTAAGCACTTTGTGATAGTTGGTTCTTATTAACAACCTCCTGAGTATGCCTTTTGAAAACCTGCAAAATATGTATGTAATTAATTTCTTTATGTAGCTGGCAGTGCTATTGCACCTTGGACTCCTGAAAATCAGGTTCTTAGCAAATGTGTGGAATCTCCATCATGCTTTAACACACTTAACAACAGGTCTAAAAAACTGTATTTCACTGAAATTCATGGTCAACTGAAAGACTAACTACAACATCCGTTTTGTTGCATTCAGAAGTTTTATTGATTAAGATGTGGGCTTTACAAATGGGTAAATTAAGGAAGCTGGTTTTCCTATGATAATATAGACATGTGAATCAAAATACCAAATGTGAGCGTTGACGTGTGGCTTGCAAAGCTCACTCATTCAATCTGTATGTTGACATATGTAAGTTGAGAGCAGATGAATGAGTCAGTTGTTCATTTTGTCCGTGTTTGAAATGTTTGAAAATGTGATCTTGTTGTCAAGATAGTGAGGAAGTAACACAATCAATCTTGAAATTAATGTTTATCAATTATGTATTAAGAAGGATCTTATAACTTTTCAAACTTTATTTATACATTTCTTTTTCTTCAAATACAACTGTCATTAGACTAGAATTTACACTTTCCTGTATGTGTGCATTTGTGCTTTTGTGGAAGAGATTAATGGAAAAACTACTCAAAAAATGATGCACAAAACTTCTGACAATACTTCCTGTTCCAGATAAGCTCTTAGTTAATAAAGATTGCAACTGTCAAAGACTGCTTTGAATTAATTTTCATGTTCTTGCACATATTTACAAACACTCCAGCTGCCCATTTGTGCTTTGGTCTGGTAAGAAGGTACTGTTCTAGGTCATGATAGATGTCATAGACACATGCTTCAGGACCCTCACTGTTTGTCTGAACTGAAATAGATATGGGTGGTGGCTGCAGTTTACGAATGGTCTTAAGCCTTGAAATTTCCAGGAAAATGGCAGCTGTTACAATAATTACACACTCTCAATCATCAAAACTTAGTATTTTATATAAATCTAAAGTCTGCAATGAACTATGAAACACTTGAAACTTCTTGGCATTGCATACAAGTCTAGATGGATATGGTCAACTATAGTACAAAAAATGAATGCAACTTCAAGTTTTCTGCAATATGTAGAAAATGTATGTAGTGGCATCGACTTTGTTAATTTTGACTTTGGTTGCTTCATAAAAGCCTATGAAACTACCCAGAAAGAGATTTGATTGGTATTTTCATCACCCTTGAAAAAAACAAGGGTTGTAGCTAACATGCCCTCAAATACATTTAAATGTGGTTTATTGCAATTTGTTTTCCCAACCCATTGAAAATATTTCTAGAAATAGATTAAGTAGACTGTTTATTGAAACAAACACATAGGCAGGGTTTACTAATGTAATCAGATCTCTGTATGCTGAAATATATAATACATACAGCTTGTGAGTTTTCCTGTAAGAATAGTATGAAAAACGTCCCCAAAAGCAGTGTGTCTCTCTGTGTTTGTTAGGAGGCTTGCCATGCAGAATGTCAAAAAGACCGTACAGTGGAAGCACAGTGCAAAGAGCGGCAGGTGCTCTGATGAAAATGGACAAGTAACTTATTGAGAAATAGTCATCTAATACGGTAATTGGTGAACAGACTGAAATAAACCAGACGAAGAATGCATCTCAATGTATGTTTCTCTTCCTGAAAGAAATGAAAAATGTGATCCTCCTCATGGGAGTAAAATGAGGTATTGTAAAGGTGATGTGTCATAGGAAGATTGAATTGAGAACTCCACAGGCAACATTCACAGATGTCATACTTCTAGTTCCCTGGCAGAAGCAGCCCTGCTGCAGTATCCTCAGAAATTGATGCTGAAAGTGTGGCAAGCTATGGATTATAAAATCTATGATATAATTTTCCATATAAGGTAACTTGGGAGACAGCCTTGTAATGAAAGTCTAGAGAGTTCCTTAATCTGTTCTCTTTAAACTACAGTATTTCATATATGCGGGAGTATTATGGAGTCATCAGAATAACACAGGGATTATAAAATATGCTAGCAGTAAAACTTCTGATTGCAGTTCAGTTTTAACAAAATTCAGCAAAAACTTTGAAGTTAAAGACTTTTTTAATTCGGCAGTTACTTATCCCTCCTAATTCCTGACAATATCCTTTACCAAGGCTTTCCAGGACACCAGGCATATTGTCACCTCTGCGCTCTTCCCTTTTCTTCCTTCACCATCTGTTGCTGTGATGGCCCTCTCAATTGCAATGGGAAGGGGGAAGCAGCCAACTAGACTTTATGTCAGTCTCTCATGATCTCACCCAAATCTACATGACGATTTAGAAACATTAATAAGTAATAGAGACTTCAATTCTGAAATTGTAGGTTCTAGGTAAATGAAGACTACTCTTCTGGAGCACAGATGCATATTAATCCTGTATTAACATGCTTTTATTTGTTCCACATAGAATTAATAGAATTTCTGAAGAGAAGACCCCAAACCAAATACAATAAAAATACTTCAGTTAAGCATACGGGAGATGTCAAGACTGCATGATGGCAAGGCATTGTGACTCACTATCCTCGTGAGCTGCTCTTCATAGGGAGTTCTTGACATACGTTGCTGTAAGCATATTCCTCATGCCTGTATTGCTTGGGTAAAGCACATAGAATAGCTACAGGGTAGAAGAAACTCACAAGGTTAACTTGCTTGAAATAAGAGATCAAAACCATGAGTCTCTTGACATAGAAAATAGAGAACAGGTGAAGTAAATATCACTAGTAATACAAATGTCTTACTGCACCTGTAGCTAGTCCCTTTGTTTCCCATCAACATAAGAAACATGCACCAACACTGCTTGTTTCTCTATTAGTAGTAGCTGTTGCTCAGAGATCAGTTTGAGGGTCAGCAACACAATTGTGATTATTTGGAGAAGTTAGGCTGTGTAAAACAAAATTTTGCTTTTCACACTATTCCCTTAAACCATTGTTGATGATTTTAGTACCAAGCAAACCAGCTTTATGGTGGTAGAGTAAGTGACTGGCTAGTGTAGTAAAGGTGTCACCATGTGTGATGGGTTGACCTTGGCTGATGGCCAGATGCCCACAGGAGTTGACATAAAGACAGGGAGATCGCTTATCAATTGTCCTGATGGGCAAAACAGAGGCAACTTGATTTAATTTATTGCCAGTTAAAATAGAGTTGGATTGTGACGAAAAAAAGAAAAAAATGCAAATAGCTACCCCCACACCCTTTATTCTCAGGCTCAACTTCACTCCTTCCTTCCTTCCTTCCTTCCTTCCTGACTCCTCCACTTCCTTCCCCTTCCTGAGCAGCACAGAAGGATGAGGAATGGTGGTTGTCTTCAGCCTATAAGAGCTCCTCTCTGCCACTCCTTCCTCCTCACACTCTTCCCCTGCTCCACCATGGTCTCCCTAGGGGCTGCTGGGGAATCTCTGCTCCAGCACCTGCAGCACCTCCTGCTCTCACCTGGGTGCTCCCAGAGCTCGGTCTCACCCTTTTTTTCCCCCCTCTCACATCTGTGCACCATTTTGCCCTTTTCCAACCATGTTTTCCCAGAGATGCCGCCATCTTGTCTGAGGGGCTGAGCTGTGCCCTGAGGTGGGGCAGCTGGAACTGGTTGTGTCTGACAGGGGCAGCCCCGCCCTCTCCTCACAGTGGCCCTGCTGCCAGTGCCTGGACACCCGCTACACCAGGTCTTAGTAAGAACCATGTATTTTTTTACCTTTCTTGTTGTAACTGTTTTCTGCCATTAATAATGGTGGGAAGAAAGTACTGAGCTTCAGGAGATTGGTAATGATGGGGGAAATCAGCTGCAGCACCTTGCTGGGTAAACAGGCAGAGGACGGAGAGAGGCAGGGGCCTCGGTGTTTGGGGACCTCTGTCTCTTCTATGTTGCTTTCTGAGAGTAGATTTGGAGTAGTCCTACCACTCATGGTTCCTAAAAGATGGGGAGCAGATGGATCTTCAATTCAGGTAGCTGTAAGCTTTGTTTGGACTGCCAAATGGTTTTAGAAGCAACATTGTTGCTAGAGTTTCCAGAGTGCGGGCAGGGTTGTTTGCAACCTACCAGAATGCAAATTAACATTTTTACTCTGACTCCTGCTCCCATTTCTAACTGGTTAAAGACAACATTTCCTTTTATATTGTCCGGTTACATTTGAACATGCAGACAGAATGGAGACAGCAATAGGAAAGGTAAAAAATGTTTCATTTTATTTTTAAATTAAGGGGAGATCTCTGTTGAGGATGCCCTGCTAGCAAGCAACTTAGTGTAGGAGAAAATAATCTTTTTGTGTGTGTGCTAATCGTTGATGTGTTATGTTACACTGAAAGCCTTCTGCTCTGCCACACTTTCTTTGTGTTCTTCAGAAGAATGACTCCACTTATTTTCAGTGAAGTAGGAGAACGTGATTTGCCGACCGGTTTACTTCATCCTGGGAACAGATCTGAGATGTATTCAGTCTAGCTGCAAATGAGGCACTGTTTTTAATGTGAGATTTAATTTTAAATAGGTAAACACCTGCGGGGATGTCTGTTAGCAGCTACTGATTTAAAAAAAAAAAGGGCAGCACATGATGTTTATAGTTTTCTCCTACTCAAGGTATTGTAATGGGAAATAAAGGAGGGTTTCTCACGTAGCTGTTGGCAAACCTTGATTTTCAGGGTTTAGGCAGTATTGCTAAGTGTTTTAACCTTGTATGTTAGGCTCTTCACTGCCTTCAGTAAATTCCTCTTGCTTGTTGAATTAAGTTTTGAGGCGTAGTTCTCATTAAAAAAAAAAAAAGGGAGGGGAGAAGTCTTGATTTCCCACGTAAGAAGAATGTTGTTTGTAAGGCTAATCTATACAAGAAGTGTGTGCCTGTGGAGAGATTCCCTTTAAGAGAAAAACTGGTTCAAGGTTGGGTTTATGGAGCCCTGATGTAATGGTGCTGCCAGGATAGGGACCTCTTCTGGCAGGTTGGAAACAAATCTTCTGGAGCTGGGGCTGTAAGACTCTTGTTTATTCCTGTCAGAAAAGCCCAGACAACAAGCCTGTTGCATTCAACTCAGTCCCTTGGAGACATCATACAGTGGTGGCCTATGCAAAGGCCTGGCTAGCTCTGGTTCAGCAGTTTGGAGGTTGGTTGGTTCAATAACAAACGGAATATCCCCTGAGGCAGCAGGAGCCACTCATTGGCCAAATGTAGAGATACTCCATCCTGAGAGAAACTTATTTTGCCCAAATAGTTAGGCGTGTTGGTATGTTCTACATATGTTAAAAGTACAGAAGTATTTTTAGCTGCTGTTGGTATTAGAATGATTTACTCTTAATACCAGGGAAAGAAGGGTAAGAGAGGAAAGGCTTTTGAATATTTTAGTAATGTAATTCTGATCTATTGGATAGAAATTATGGAGAAGACTATATGGCTCTCTCATTCAGAACATGTATCATCAGGGTTGTGACTGTCCCAGAAATCACACAAAAAACCCCAACATTATTCTCTGTGGCATATATATAAGATGACTATTAAAACTGATAGTAACTTGCTTAATTAAAACAAGTTAACTGTGCAGTTATATGGACCCCATTACTGCAGTATGGGACTGTATTCCCTCCCTGTGGTGAAAAGCAGTAAAATAGTCTTGCTCTTTTGTTTCATCTGTAGATGATATTTACCTTTTTTACAAATTATTAGGTAAGGCTGAACAAAGTAGTAGTTTTACATTTAGCTCTAGTGGGATAGTTGGTTGTTAATATATTTTCTGACAGCCACTTCTGTGAAGGTTCAGTTTTGCATAACCTTTCCTGGGACACAGTTTAGATAGCAAGCAGACCACGGCAGTGAGATTTAGCCGGGGTGTGCATGGTCTAACTCATTGTGGGGAGGGGGGAATTGAAATCCATTATGTAAAGCTTTGAAAGTCAGCAAACTGACCTAGAACTGAAATGCGTATTAGTGAAGAGCAGTGTTTTGCATTGCTGAGCAGATAGGTTGCTGAATTGGGAATGAGCCAGGGTGTCCTCTGGGTCTGGCAGCAAGTGATAGTCTGGTTTGCATGTTGCACACGTGGTGCTCAGAATGGTCAGATTTGCATTTAGTAAGCTGCAGCCGGTAGTGTGAGCACCCCATGAGATGAGCTGGATATTCAAAATACCTGTTTCTTCCCTTTGAGAGTAACCTCTAGGATCTGAAACAAGGTTTGATGTGTTCTTTGTGGTATTGGACCAAGGAATAGACGAAAATTATCTTTAGGGGGCAGTTAAAGCAAAAGACTGGTTTGGGTGTTTATTCATTACATTGAGACATGCACTTCGTATGTTGCGAAAGAAATAATTTGAGGTTTAGTAATAAAATCTTTGGATTCTGGGGTTTGGGTTTCTAAAATAGTTAGGTTTATCTTATGCTGTTTCAATAATATTCTTAAAAACTGAATATAACCCTAAATTTGAATCATTGGTTTTCTCCCTTGTGGTACTGATACCCACTTAATACTACTTTCATGGTGACTTTCAGTGTGAAGTTGTGAAGGGATTAGCAGCAATTTGTTTCACCTGTCCATACTTGAAGTTTCCTTGGAAAGTATCATTAACACACTATCGTGGTTTAAAAATAGAAACTGAGGAGAATTACTCCAACTCAGTATAACACGTCAAGAAGCTTTTGATTTTATATTATAATTGTTGCAAAGCACTTCAAACTTAGCCACTTTTCAATTGTGCAGAGAGTTCTACACCATTTTTTAATCCAAAATTGTATTTCTCAGAAATTCTACATCTGCATGTAGATTACTTGCAGTGCTCCTGTTGTCCTTGTTGCTTCTCTGCTGTGGAATTAAAACACCTCAACATTTACTAAACTCATAATTAGCTTTGTTTTGTTGCTCACTGTGTATGGAGCAGTAAAGAGCAGAGTGAAGCAACTGAGATATCTGCAGTGCCCTGGGGGTTGCAGAGGAGCATGACATGGGTGATTTCTCCCTCCCAGTAGCTAGCAATGGAGTCCTTT
Source organism: Balearica regulorum gibbericeps (assembly GCF_011004875.1). Classification (NCBI taxonomy): domain Eukaryota; kingdom Metazoa; phylum Chordata; class Aves; order Gruiformes; family Gruidae; genus Balearica; species Balearica regulorum. Next base: position 3,933,372 of record NC_046198.1, read on the forward strand.
TCAAGCTCTAATTCTGTTAGAATTCTCATCAGGAAAAGTTCATTTCTCTTTCCTTTCCCTCTCCCCCAGCCCCAAAACAGAAGAAATTTGTATTCTTGATAGTATATTGTCAGCTGGACAGCTGTCTCTCTGGAAACAGTAGCAGAAGTTGTTCTTCAGTGTTTAGCTGATTGAATGTTTGTAGTAATTCCACCTAAATGTTTGTTGATGGTTTAAATACTAAATAAATAAGCACTTCTTTACTGTTGTTTTAATTTAGTGACATGTTGTCATTTTTTTTGGAAACGGGATTCCAAAGAGTTCTCGGTTAGTTAACTGAATGGAAACTCGGCATTGGAAATAGAGTTTCCCTGCTGGCTTACCACTTTACAAATGTCTACTATTTATTTCAGGCACCAAATGATTATTTTTCTTCTGGGCATGTTTTTTGCTCGGTGGCGGTGGTTTTGTTTTGGGTGGGAGTGTGCGCGCACACGTGTTTACATACAGCATAGCTTGAAATGGAGCACACAATAGTGTAGATTGGAAGGGGCCTCTGGAGGTCATCTGGTCCAGCCTCAGTGCTCAAGAAGGGCCACCTAAAGCTGGTTACCCAGAACCATGTTCAGATGGCTTTTGGATGTCTCCAAGGATGAAGATTCCACAACTTCTTTGGGCAAACTGTGTCAGTGCTCAGTTACCGTCTGTGCAAGTTTTTTTCCTGATATTCCGAGGCAACCTCCTGCATTTCAGTTTGTGCCCATTGTCTCTGGTCCTGTCACATGGCACCACTGAAAAGAGCCTGGCTTAGTCTTCTTTTCGTGCTGCCTTCAGATTTTTGTACACATCAATGAGATTCCCCCTAAGCCTTCTCTTCTCCAGGCTAAGCAATCCCAGCTCTCTCGGCCTTTCTTGACTTGAGAGATGCTCCAGAACCTTCATCATCTTGGTAGGCCATTGTTGGGCTTTCTCCAGTAGCTCCATATCTCTCTTGTACTGGGGAGGTCAGAACTGGACACAGTATTCCAGGTGTGGCCTCGGCAGTGCTGAGTAGACGAGAAGGATCACTTCCCTCAACCTGGAGCACTCCTCCTAATGCAGCCCAGGATACTCTGAGCCTTCTTTGCAGCAAGGGCACGTGTCTGGCTCTTCAGCCTGGGGTCCACCAGGACCTCTGGGGCCTTCTCTGCAAAGCTGCTTTTCAACCCATTGGCTCCAAGCATGTATTGGTGCTGGGGTTGCTTCTCCTCAGACGTAGGACTTTGCGCTTCTGTCAGCCCATTTCACCAGCCTGTCGAGGTCCCTCTGGATGGCAGCATGCCCCTCTGGCGTACCAGCCTCTCCTCCCAGTTTTGTGTCATCAGCAGAAGTGCTGAGGTCGCGTTGTTCCCCATTATTGACATCATTAATGAAGATGTTAAATAGGACTGGACCCAGTATTGACTCCTTTTATCGTGAAGTTCAGGTACAGCTTTACGCACAGCTCGGTGGTGCTCCAAGACTTACAGGTGCTCCAAAAGTTACCACCTTGCTTTTTCATCTTTCCTCAATATTACTTCTGTCAGACTTGTCCTAACTGCAAGTATGACTCCGCAGTTGGAAGGGAGCATGGTAGTAGTCTGTTGTTTCTTTCTGACCTCTGTGTAAAATGGTAAGGTGGACAGGTGCAACAAAGCCATACAGATTTTTCATGAAACAGCAGTCTTTTTATGTTACCTTATTGTCCAGATGGCTAAGTATATGGTAGAACAGAATTAACAGATGTTGGGGAAATCCGCCTCCATGTGGAACAGATAGTAACATTGGCAACCAGTCAAAAAACCCTCAGAAAGGTTGCAGCTGAAGGACACCACTGTTGGAAGCAGACGAAGATATATTCCTGAACTCAAGGAGGAAACACAGAGGATGCATTATTGTATGGAATGATTAGATGACTGACTAATGAGCCTTGAGGGGCAGGGAAATTGGCTACAAAAGCAATTAAATAAGCACCTGACATTCCAATGCACTCTGTATAAACACTAAACTCTTACTATGTTTAGTTGGCAAAGCAAAACAAGTGGCATTTAAGCATACAAGGCAAACTGTAACAGGAAAAAACTCGTGTAACAAACAGATTGTTCTGCCGCAAGTGTGTTAGTAAATGCTTTTCTTTGTCAGAAGGTGTGATAACACGTTGTAATATTAACATTATAAGTCACTGTCCACAGTTTTCATTAGTTATTCTGGATATTCAAAGCAATATCATACTGCGTTAAAACCCATATTCTGCTTTAATCAGTCTATTGTTAGATACCGTTAGGTATCGATGGCAATTTCCCCCCCCTTTTTTTCTCTAGGGACAAATCTTCTGTGTAAGAGTCCAGATTTGAGTAACAGAAGGGTCATTTTGCATAAAATCTGATGAACCAATATCTGCTATATGTTTGTCTAACATAATATGACATCTATTAAATGTACTTAGACCAGGTGGTGGTTAGTTTGGGTACTAAGGGGTGTAGTCAGCCTACCTATGAAACTTCGGGAGGGGAAGTTGACTATAAAAGCAGTTAAAGGAACACTTGTTGTTTTGCCACATTGAGTATTTAAAGTGGCTTTACTGATTAAAGGATTATGCCTTGCTTAGAAACCGGTAACTATACAATGTGAAAGGCCTCTAGACAGGAGGGAACAAAAGGTTTTCCTTCAGGCTTAGATGGTTAAACTGTATTGTGCCAGTTCTCATACAGCTTCAGTATATGAAGATCTTGACCTTGTGTGGTGAGGGGAAGGAGTCCCGTAGGTTTCTACACTGACAGAGGGGACTTTGCCTGCAGGAGGGAACTGACGTGGATATTTTGCTAAGGTTTCTCTTTTGAGTGTACTTTCAAATTACTTGGTAAAGTATTTAATTTGTAGTCCCATCCAGTGGAAGCAACAACTTTGAAATTCTGTTGTCAGGTAATTCTGGGGAAGCCTGTCAAGGTCAAGTTGTGGTTTGAAAGGCAGTCCTAGTGAACTGAAGTTGAAGTGTTCATAATATTTTAAGAGCAAGACTAGATTTGCTGGTAATATTGCTAGAAGTGATCTTCAGCATTGTTTTCAGTAAATGTCTAGCAACCTTCTCTGTGTAGAGGTGCTGGAAGTGTCACTAATGTCTTTTTTCCCTGATAAATGTGTGCATCTAAAGGAGGGTTGTTTAAGCAGGTGGTGATTTGTAAGTATCTATTGCAGTTCTAACTATGTATGACAGGGAGCTGAGCTATGTGTTTGAATCAAGTGGTTTATCTCCCCCGTGACCAGCTGGAAGCAAAGAAATTAGTTTGTTTTGGTTTTTTTTGTTTTTTTGTTTTTGTTTTTTTAATTTAAGAACAATTACAAGCATTTCTGAAGTGTTGAATAATGTTAAATTTGCTATCAGAAAATCATACTTGGTCTATAAAGACATTATAAAATTAATCATGCATTCATTTCTCATTTACCTCATTAGAATCAGATTCAAAGGTCCCCCTATACTTGGAATTTACAATATGTACTGCTGAACCCCTGAAATAATGTGTGAATCCTGGTTTCTTAACAGGATAAGAATTCTAGGTTTCTGATCTGAAAGAGCTTTATGATGAAGTGACATATCTGGCTTTAGAGACAGAGGTGGAATTGGTACATCTGAAATGAATGAATAATATATAAGGACTGATACTAGCTTTGCCTCATGAGTTGGCCTTACTATTTAGCCTCAAGCAGAAGCAAGAAACAACAAAAAATAAGGTTGTTAAGGTAGAAAGTTAAATATTTAATACCAGCCTCTGTGCTGTACATTCTCCTTTTGTTGTATTCATGGAAATATGTTTTGGAACTGAAGGAAAATGTTATTTATATTACAGTAGTAGCAGAAAGGGCATATTTGATTGAGGTATTGAAGTGCTAGACTTTGTAAAAGGCGTGAGAGAAAATTCCTAGTTTAACCTTAAAATTTTCACTGTTATCATCCCTTTTCTTTTGGGTATGCTGGGTCTCATTTGATTTTCATTTGGGATTTGTCTGGAACAGCCCTTTTTTTCTCTCCTTTTCAGAGTTAGGTAGATAACCAGGTAGCAATAAGAGGTTGTTGTTTCCCAATAGCAGTTTTATCTTTCAGGCCCTCTAAAATTTATCCCATCAGTTACAGCGCACTGGACGTAACGCACATCTTGTGTGCTGCCTGCTGTCATTAAAAAAATTTTGTCAGCTTCTTGGGTACAAAAATAGCATTTGAATTTCTGTTTTCTGGGCAAAACAGGAATTGGCTACTACACAAAGGAGGGGGCTTGGAGCAGAATTTATCTTTGGGTGAAAACATCCGAAATTGTTAGAAGAATCAAAACTTAAGTATTTTCTTCTCTCACCTTGGAGGCTGTAGTTAGAGCATTATGGTATGTTTGAGATTTTTATTATCTGATGTGTTGGTGATGAGTGAAGGTAAAAACATGCCTACCAGTTTGCAGTTGCATGTATTGCAGTACTGTTGCACGTGTGTCCTGGACTATGATCACCTAGGATGTGTGGAAGGGCAGATGATGTTGTTTCAAGGCTTTTGATAGTCAGCTGAAAACAAGAATTAAGTACAGATTCAGATGTTTTGTTCTTTAAAGAAGAAAAAAAAAGTCATTACAAATCTTAGTATTTTTCTCTTTGAAAGATTTAAATGATTTTTAAATAAGTTTTGATATTTGCGTCTATCTCTTTTCTCACAAAGGTGGAATAAGGGCTTAGCTTTACATGGACCCAGTATTTTAATGTATGTCCCAGGAACCCTGCTTTACTGGGTACTCTGTCTCAGATAAATATGATACTTCATTTCTTCTACAGATCTGTGAGAAATTTTGTGCTAGGTTTTTCTTGTATGACCGTTTTATGTGAAAAAATTATTTTACAGATATTCTGGAGGTAAGCTTTACCTCCTCCCCGCTGTGTCTTGTTTCATTGAGTTGTAAAGTGCATTTAGTCACTGAAAGAAGCAGGGATGTCCTGATCACAGCTATGTCTTACTTTGGACTCAAGTCAGAAATCTACATCTAATTATGCTGGTGTTTTAAATGAGAAGCAGTTACAAATACACATGTGTACATACATATACATGTTCACACTTATTTTTTTTCCTTCTTATTCAGAGCTTGGAAAAAAAAAAGTGTTTGGAAACTGAATGCTACCAAATGCAGTTCAATAATAACGTCTTCAAACAAAGATTTGTGTAAGAAGAAAAAACGTAGCCGCAAAGTTTGGAATAGTGACTAGTATGGGAACTAAAACTGATGCAGTACTTGCTTCCTGAGGCTGAACAGTAAATGCCAGTGCTTCTGGTGCTGCTAGTAGGTTTGGCAAGCAGATACCATGTAAAGCTCTAAAACTGTAGTGTGATTTCTCTGAGCTTCTTGGAACACTGTTGCTAGTAAGAGGAGCCATTTTTAGGTTGCTGCTGCTTGAGACAGAACTGATCAACAGCCTTAGGCAGGCTTTGTAGGCAAGAGCAATAAAAGAAGGAAACACGGAGCTTGGGGAAGACTGTAAATAAATTAAACTTGTTTATAATTGTTTGCTGAATACATACTTAAGGTTTCGAAGAAAGCCAGTTCATCGACCACTCTGAACAGAATGATAAACTAGTACTGTTTTAGATTACATAGCATGGAGAACATGATTTTGTATATTTTAAAAATGTAAAATCTCTTCAGAAGTGTGAGAAATATTCTGCGACCAGTTATCTTCCCTATTGACTTAACCTGGTCTGTATATATAATATAAAATATTAAAAACTGGAGGTATTGCTCATTTTAAGCCTGAAGAGAACAGGAGGGAAGGTAGCCTGGCTCAGCTGTCCCTCATATAACCTCCTTTATAACTTCTCTAGTTGCAGTCACAAAGTCATGGCAAGAGCGTGGGCTGATCCTTACATGTCTAGGTCACAGAAATGGAACCTGAGCATTGCATTTGCATCGCGTAAGAAAAGTTTTGCACATAGGAATCGAGAGGGTCAGTATGAAAGTAGGATGTCTGAAGAGTTTTGTTTATTCTGAAGTGTGGACTTGGCAAGGGGGACATAGGGCCAAATCCTCTCTCTTCTGTACACTAGTGGAAGAGGAAAATGCAAGAAGATTGACCTTCAAATGTTCTGACTCTCGGCTGGTGTAAAACTGCCTGTGGTTTCTGAGATACTGGTGAAACCACATTGGCTAATGCCATCTGAAGAGGCAGTTTGGCAATCTGTAGCCAAAGGTGTTATTCTGGAGTTTGTTTTCTAGCATTAGTGCTGCTGCTGCTCCAGTGCATGTCTGCGAGAGCAGCAACATGGCACAGTAAAAGCATGCTGTTAAACGTGGAAATTTTTATTTTCTTCAATGATATGTCTTGGAAGTAACAGCTTATTTTTGCAGTAACTTGCAGTGTGGTTAAGAAATCTGAGACCTTGGTCTAGGTATGGATGGGGTGCTTCACTGACTCGGGACCTCCTCTAGGTTCCCCAAGCTAAAACAGTGAACATCAGTGACAGCTGAGTGAGTATGGACATAAATTCATATGCAATTTATCTGTGCTTCTCTGTCAGAGTTCAGGAAGGTATGGCAGTGTAATGTGAGGAGTCAGGTTCTCTGAGCATAAGTGCGTTTGCATTTGGTTGGTTGTTTATATCAAGAAAAACTAGAGATAAAAATGATACCAGATTGTAAGCATGCTACTTCAGAGTTTACAAATCTTCGTGCAATATTTTCAAAATAAAAGAAAATGTACATCAAGGAAAGGATCTTATTATAATTTGGATACAGATTAAGTACAGATATGATGCTTTATCAATTTGTATTTCATGCTTTTGCATAAAGTTGATGTATAATTTGATTTTGTAAGCTTTCCAGGGTTTTTATGATTCCTGCAGAAAAAACCAAGCTCCCTCTCCCACAAGCCCAGTTACAGTGGATAGTGTTAGGAAGTAAATGAGATTGCAAAGTAATAGTGTTACGGGATATGTTTTGATGCTATTTGTGCTTTGGTTTAAGTAAATACCTTATTTACAAGTTGAGTTTTGTAGATTTAACATTTGTGATGAGTTGCTTTGTGTAGAAAAGATTGTATTCCAGACCAATAGCCTAACAAATAGAACAGAAGTCACAATTAAGTAATGTGTTTTAATCTTTAAATGCTAATAATGTACTTTTAAAGACCCAGAGGAAGCCTATGTAATTAGAAAATTGGAAAATATGTACTTAAGTGTCTTCTACCCAATTTACCTCTATACTTGCATTACGTTAGAGTAACTCTATGAAGGAGTGTATTTTACAAACCATCAGGAGATGGTTCTGAAGGACAATTTTAATTTGTATTTTAATACAAGCACTTAGTGGATAGAGGTCACATTAATAGAATTGATCATAAAACCTGATATTTGCTTTAGAATAAAGTATTTGTGTCCTGCAACTATGAAAGTGGAAAGCAAGAAGTTTCAAATATTTTAAGGAAACTCACTTTTGAGATGACAGATAAATGTGTGTAATAGGCGTACAGGACCTCATGATTGTTAGTCAATTCAATTCAGAACCAAATCTCCTAGTAGAGTGCTTTTTATGTTGGTTTTTCTCCTCATATTTGCTTGGAAGTACTTTCTGTAGCTAACGTATATCAAAATTAGAAATGTATCAGCGCCATATGGTAGCAGGCTCATTGTCTAAATAATGTATGCTTCATAAGTGCAGTTGACTTAAGGATCACTTGTCACCACTTGGAGGGCATTTAACTATCACTTGTCACCACTTGGAGGGCATTTAACTATAATTTTAGAGTGGAAGAGAGTGCCCTGAGATACACAATAATTTGATGGGTAAAATAAAAAAGATTTTTTGTTATGCAGTGGGTATACAATTATAACAATTTCCCCCTGTGTTTACTGATAAAGGACAATTTGGTTCTCGGGGGCAGTTGATTCTCCAAATTTCTGGCGTAAATGATTGTGCTATACATATTCCCCACAGTATTTATTGCCTTAGTAGCAAATGCTGTATGCTGGAGTGCGACAAAACAGAAGTTTAGTTGGCAGATTCACTCTGATCAATAGATGTTCAGATGAGGGCACACTTGCGTTTTAAGCATATAAAATAACTGGGGCATAATTCATTCTACTATCTTAAATTTTTTTTTCTTCAAACCTTTGGTTGGAGTCTTGCTAGCTAAGGATCCAGATCCCTTCTTGTCTTAAACAAGCTTAGGGTCAATAACTATGCTTTTTATGCTACAGTCTGTAGCGTCTTCTGTCATACGGTCAGTTAAAAATACAGTGCAAATAACCTGTTTGTTTCCTTTTCAGGTAAGTTTTGAGTTAACTTTAAAGTTTTTGTAGATGGAACTTTTTTTTTACTTTTTTGTTTTTGTTTTTTGTTCCCCCAAGTTAGATTTAGACCTGAGTTCTTCCAGTGATCCCAGTTTTTTGTGCAGACCTCTAATTAATTCTCTTGGAAAAACATCTGTAAAAGATTTAGGTTCCTGAACAGTGATACAGACTCTTAACTTAGTCTCAGGCTTCCAATTTTTTTCTTTAAAAATTAAGGATTATCTGAACTCTCCAATAATGCCTAAAATTGTCTGCCTATGCATACTGAGAAGTTGTCATATTTTTGATGTGTGTGTTAATTTACATGTTTTATCATGGATTCATAGAATAGTTTGGACTGGAAGGGACCTTTATAGGTCATCTAGTCCAACCCCAGCGATTTTACATCTGTGCCCAGTTTGGAACAAAAATCTAGGTATTTTTCTAAGTAAATCTCCAGGTAGCGGGGTTGGGGTGGTATTTTCTGTGCACACATTGTAATTAAATTATTTGGTTTCTCAGAAACTCTTACCTCTAGGAATCTTTTGGGGTGTTCTTTTTTCTATATCTGGCTGGAAGAAATGGATGTGGTATTTGCAGTCCTTGTTCCTGCTGTAGCCTAATGGTTTGAATATTTGTCCAGAGAGTGGATGGAAGATGCATGTTCTGTGCCCACCTTCTGTTGGGGGTGGGAACGTTAAACTCACATCGTAGCTCTCCATAGAGAGATTCTAAATAACACAGGCTTCTGGTAGCAAAAGTAGTGCACTCCCCTCCTCCTGTTGAAGCTATGTCAACTTAGTTTGCTGTTGTTTGGGGTTTTTTTGAGAGACTGTATGCATGCTTTATTTTGTATGGTAAGCCAGCAAGTGCTGGAAAAAGTATAACTGTGGAGTTTGGATAATGCCTTGAGGGACAGAAAAGAGTTTTCATCCCTGTTGTGAGGATAAATCTGTGTAGTATCTAATGGCTTTATTGAAAATAAAAGGTGGAAGATAGAACATGGTACTCTGATGCCTAACTGAGGCAGTATCATTTTCTGCTGTACCTGTCTTGTCTTTCATAATGAATCTTGATCACAGCTTTCTTCTTTTCTAGCCAAGTAGAACACTGTAAAAAGAAAAGTGGCAAATAGTTTCATCCAGAATAGAGTACAACCCATAGCTAGGGGAGCTGTCTCCTGGAAGGATATAGGTAGATGTTTATTTTATTTTTATTTTTATTTTTTCTTGGGCAGAGAAGGGAATTCAACCTGGGTTTCTTAATTATGGGATGAGTGCTCTAACCACTATACGGATGTACAATTGTTTTTGGGGGAGCAGTTGAGTTTTGAAAGCCTCAATGAATCTGTAGCTACTGCCACTGGATGAAAAAACATGTGGATCAGAGTATGTGAGGGTGTAGGCATATCTCTATATATGTTCAGAAAGGGAATTCAGTAGATAAATACGTGACATACATTCACGGAATTGTGCAAGGCATTTGATGCTGTCCCGCATGACATCCTTGTCTCTACATTGGAGAGACACATGGATTCGATGGATGGACCACACGGTGGATAAGGAATTGGCTGGATGGTCACACTCAAAGAGTTGTGGTCAGCAGCTCAATGTCCAAGTGGAGAATGGCGATGAGTGGCGTTCCTCAGGGGTCGGTACTGGGACTGGCACCGTTCAGCATCTTTGTCAGCGACGTGGACAGTGGGATCAAGCGCACCCTCAGCAAGTTTGCCGACGACACCAAGCTGTGTGGTGTGGTTGACACGCTGGAGGGAAGGGATGCCATCCAGAGGGACCTTGACAGGCTGGAGAGGTGGGCCTGTGGGAACTGCATGAAGTTCAACAAGGCCACATGCAAGGTCCTGCACGTGGGTCGGCGCAATCCCAAGCACGACTATAGGCTGGGCGGAGAATGGCTTGAGAGCAGCCCCGAGGAGAAGGACTTGGGGGTATTGACTGATGAGAAGCTCAACATGGGCCGCCAGTGCATGCTTGCAGCCCCGAAAGCCAACCGTGTCCTGGGCTGCATCAAAAGAGGCGTGACCAGCAGGTCGAGGGAGGTGATCCTGCCCCTCTACTCAGCTCTTGTGAGACCCCACCTGGAGTACTGCGTCCCAGTTCTGGGGGCCCCAGTACAGGAGAGACATTGAGCTGTTGAAGCGAGTCCAGAGGAGGCCACAAAGCTGATCAGAGGGCTGGAGCACCTCTCCTATGGGGACAGGCTGAGAGAGTTGGGGCTGTTCAGCCTGGAGAAGAGAAGGCTCTGGGGAGATCTAATTGGGGCTTACCAGTACCTGAAAGGGGCCTACAGGAGAGATGGGGAGGGACTGTTTATCAGGGAGTGTAGTGACAGGACAAGGGGGAATGGCTTGAAGCTGAAGGAGGGGAGATTGAGATTAGATGTTAGAAAGAAATTCTTCCCTGTGAGGGTGCTGAGGCCCTGGCACAGGTTGCCCAGAGAGGTTGTGGCTGCCCCTGGCTCCCTGGCAGTGTTCAAGGGCAGGTTGGATGGGGCTTTGGGCAACGTGGGCTAGTGGAGGGTGTCCCTGCCCGCAGCAGGGGGGTTGGAACTAGATGATCTTTAAGGTCTCTTCCAACCGAAACCATTCTATGATTCTATGATTTATATAGTAGTATATACATTTATATAGCATATAATAGTATATTAAATGTATATATTATCATATATAATCTGTATGTAGAAAGACTATATCATTATAAACCCTTGTTGCTAAAAGATTGGAAAAGGAAAGAGTTGCATTACCTTTTATGTTTCTTAATCTTGCTTGTACTAGTATATATGAATGTTGTTAACAGCAGTGCGCCTGTTACAACTGCACGTGTTTTATTTCTTTTCTCCAATCTGTCATTAGCGAATGAGTTAACTGAGGAGAAGGACAGACTGAATTCATCCTTCAAAAATTACTATAATATATAAGTTTTGGGGGGAGAGACGTAAAAATGCTGTGTACTCCTTAATGTTTTCAGTGTTTCATAATTCCTTTTCGACTCAGTCATCTGTAGAAGTTGTATACATTACTTCTAATGATGCAGTATTGCTGAAGAATTTTGTTTTTACTTTGCAGTGTGTCATTATTAGCTCTGAGGAAAAAAACCCTGTATTGTTTGGTCTGCATAAAGGACATTTAAGAAAAGGAGGGTGAATTCAAATCAAGAGAGAAGGAAATTTAAACCTTTGCCACAGATGTTTTCTTTAGAAAGGAAATGTAAATTGTCGCTTTGCAAAGTGAACTAAATGGAACATCTGTGAGTTCTTGTTTTCATTCTTCAAGACTTGATTCTCTTGTGTTTCTGCTAGGCTTAGAGATGCATATTCATCTTGATCCTGCTTCCATTGCCTGTTAGCTTCAGCAGTGCTGGACAGAGTCTTCTATGAGAAGAAGAATTAAAAAATCATTTGAGAAGATCATCCCTATATCTTGACCTACTCTAAAAAACTACTGGATACTACAGGTTGGGTAGCAGTTGCTAGTGGAAACATTGGCATAGTTCAAATGTCAGTGTGAGGCTGCAATGCACAGACAATCCGTCTATTATTTTTTGATGAGATACTGAGTTAGATCCAGCTTAGGTCCACTGCCATTTCTGACTTGGTGCTGATGCCATGCCTTCTCAATGCGAAGACAGTGGTACAGGAGAAAGGGTGACAGTTGAATGCTGAGCAAATGAAAACCAGAGGGCAACTGTTTTGTTGGTAGTTGTCTGAAAATTTGCCAGCACTTTACCCATACCTAGAAATAATGAGGATGGAGGGCTTTGCTGTTTTTCTGTCCATGCTGTGTCTCTACCTGAGAGAGGAAAAATGCCAGAAGGAGCCTCTAAATTCTCTCTTTAACTAGTGACCAAATATGGTTTTCACAAGACTATTAAAAAGCAAGCAGATATTACCAACTCCTTTGTCTTGTAGGTGGAGTAACTGAGAAGTTACGCAGTTGTTTTTGAAGGATCTGGAAATAGATCCCTGACGCCTGCATGGCAGGTGTGAATCTCATGCACAAGCTGCAGGAGGGGATGTGCTACATCAGTAATGTGCTTGGCTATATTGCCTCTAATTTCCATCCAGAGATCCCATTCAAGGCAAGAATCATAACTGTTAATATTTGGCTGCTGTCTAGTTACATTAGCCACTTGAGAAATTTGTTTCATGGTTCCATCTTGCTGATTTTCTTTGCAGTGGATGAGGAATGCTGTCACTTATTTATGTCTTGTCTTTGAGCAGTTGAGGTCTGTGCAGTGACCGTAAAGATACTGAATTTAAACCCTGTTAATAACAATGTTTGTTGTCCATATGGTTCTGCTTTGTACAGTCAGTTTTATTTTATTCAATGTCACTTCCTAGATTCTCTTTTTAGTTCTAATGTAGAAGAATTGTAATATTGCATTTTGAAACAAAACACGCAAGCTTAGTCTGATGTTTAGCTTTTGTTATTTAATCTTTTCTCCTTGATTTGGATTTCAAGGTCTTTCTGTTCACGTTATTTCTGTTACAGGAAAAACCCAGTTCTGACTATTTGTCTAGAACCTGCCATGTTAATTCATGGAACATTTTTATGGGAAAACATTTTACTTATGATATGCTGTATAATACACTTTGTTTAAAGCACTTTTTTGAAAATAAAACCCCTTCTCTATCTACAACTAAAACAGCAAAACATTTTTTCAGCATCTAAAACGTTGCTTTTATTTTTGTTTATCTGACCTGTGCTGACTATGTACCCAGTATCTGTCAGGGATGGGATGTGTACGTATGTGCCACACAACCTGTAATTATTTTTTTTAGATATATAGATGACTGAGTTTGTATCCTTTTAGTTTTCCTATTTAATACTGGAGGTATAGAGGAGAAATCTTTATCTTCTAAAAAAATGTACACTTTGGGTGGCTGCAGAGTGATCATGAACAATGGTGGTGGTGTGACAATGATGCTAAGCCAGAATCTGCACCTGCTATTTTTTTTGCTAACAGGAGAGACTTAATTTTTGCCTTTGCTTCATAATATCAATGTGACTCTTGTGGAACAGTCAGTAAATCATGAAATAAGAGATAGGTGCATCCCACGCAGGGTGTATATTTTTAGGCCATAATGTTATGCAGCTGAGAGTAAAATTAGTTTTTTTCCTTCTGATACTTGGTCTTTTAAAACATTTAATAGCCAGCAGAGAAATCTTAGAAACACTTTTTACATCTTGATCAGTAATACAATATAGGCAAGTTCAGTCAGTTTGACATAATGTTGTTAGCACTCTCTTTTATTACTAAATGAGTACTTTAGACATCTTTAAATTCAATATTCTCCTTTTAATATATTACACATGTTAAGAATGTAAGTCACTGAATTCTGGCAAGATAAGACAGCGGTTTCTGGCCGAAAGACTGTAATTTGGTCACTAGTTTGGGTCTGGACACATGGGTACACATGTTCATGCTTGCTGCTGGTGTTTTCTGTTAAAAGTGAGGGTTGTTGAACAGTCTCACTCTGATGTGTATCCCTCTCCAGTTTTAGGGAAATGGTATGTTGTCAGGGCACAGCAGAGAACTTTGCATCACCACAGCTCGCACCATCCCTAGTCTGTGAATAAACTGACTTCATCTTCTTGTGCTATTGATCCATCAGCTTTCATGCAAGCACTAAATCCATCCTTAAAAAATAATTAGCTCCAGTGTCTTGGCAGAATTCCAAGTAGGCAATTACATTCTGCCTGCTTAAAAATACCCCCTGTAGTTACAATTGGATAACTTATAGTGACAGATGATTGTGTGTTTTGTGATACGTTTTCGGTGTGGCTTTTTATCAGCGTGAAGTCTGCTGTAATGCTGCAAATGCTTCCCACCGCAAGAACCTATTGACCAGGATGGCTCATTAGCATGACAAAGAAAAGTGTCTATGGAAAATATTTCCCCAATATTTTGAAGACAAAAGAAGAAAGATGTATACGTTCCTTGCACACTTTAAAATTTTGAAGGCAGTTACCTATAATGTGCCTTTAGGACTACGTGCATTGATACACAAGAGAAAAGCAAAACTGAACCTTGCTTGTTTTGTAGAACTCGCTATTAATTATGGACCCGGGACTGACATTTTAAATGGTTGAGAAAACAGAAGGAAGATACTGATTTTGTTGACTGTTGTACTTTGGGTTCAATTCAATGTTGGATTATTTTAGAAACCTTGTTTAATATAAGAATAAATAGATGTGGAATAAAATGTGTATTAGCTTATGCTTCCCTTTCGAAGGGTAGTAAATAATTGAAAACTTGTGTTCTTTTCTTTTTTTTCTGTTCTTTTCTTTCTTATTTTTCTTTCTCCTTTTTTAGACAGAGAAAATGCAATGTATAGTATCTAAATAACTTGTATCTGGTATTAAAACCCTTGAAAAGACCAGGAGAGAATTTGGATTTATAGATCTGTCTGAAGTACTAGATGGTTAAAAATATCCTTAAGTAGAGGGAGGTGAAACTCCCATCTCCTTCCACAGTTGAAGACCAAAACTACATTTCGATAAAATAATCTGACCAAACAGGTCTGATACATTTTTCTGATTATTTAATTTTTGTGATCTTCATATTGGTGAAAGAAGTGGAAGGGAATTTTCACATTTCATGGGCTTGCTCTTTGTTACTGATACAGATGCTCAAAAGGGCAGACATGGTCTAGTTGTCAAGTCCTTGCAATTATATACTGTCAAAGGAGCATTTTAGGAGAACAAGATAGAAAAGAAGATGAGGTTAGCAGCCAGTCTCAGGGCTTTTCTCCCCTTTGATTTTTGTCTTCTGGTAATGGGAAAAAAGCGCCTATTTTTAGGAGTTCCCTTTCTGATGTGGCAGTGTGGCATCTCTGACACGAGTTGCAGAGATTTAGCAAACCTTGCAAATTGGAATATGAAGAACTATTAATTTTAGTCTTTCCAGCTCAGGAGTTTGAGAAGTAAGAGTTAGTCCTTTCCTAATTATGAAATTGACTAAGAATTTAATAAATACTTTTTTTAAAGGAGTTTCTTCTTCTTCCTTCTAGATGCAGAGTGTGTAGGAGGTTATAGTAGAATTTCTAGGCAGTTCTTGTTTCATGTCTGTGTCTCTTCTGTTTGAAATACAAGGGATCAACGTTGCACTATATTACAGAGACTTAGTTTCACACTTTATGAAGAGCATAAAATAATCTTATTGATCTTGTTAATTATGACAGTCAGGAATATTCTGCTGAACAAGGAGGGGAAATTTGCTGTTGAAAAGTTTCATTTAATCTTCTAGCATTCTTACTTTGGACAAGGTTGTTGGTTGTATAAGCTCTTAGAAACAAACTTCAGAATAATTTTGAGAATAACAGTAGCTCAGATGGTTTATGTTTAGGGATTCAGTTATTACCTTTACCTTTTCTTTTTTTTCAGTTCTCTTTATGTTTTGTTCTGTGTTTAAGCAGTAAAACCTGTCTGTGTGGAAATCGCAGAGGCAGTTTTATCGCATAGCATCCGTTTTCAAATTTAGTATTATTTAGGGAGTGATCAGAATAGCTGCTTTTTATTTCTGATGTGGATCTTCAGTATAAATTTCCATGTACTTTAAAAAAGCAAACACTGAGAATATGCACTCATTTAAGAGTTTCATCCCAAGTAGTTTTACTTTTTTTTTAACATCTCATTATGCATGCTCTTATAACTTAATTAACTCTGCCTCTATTTAGTATAACTGGTGCAGCTTTAATAGTGTGATTTAATGATTTAATGCCATAGTAATAGTAATTTATTCAACATTTGTTTTGGTTTTGAAGTAACAATTTCTGTGTTTTTGCTTTTTCTGAACATTAGTCTAATCATTCCAAGTTAAACAAGCAGGAAAAAAATCTGAAGCCAATTTCAGTTTTGATATGTTTTTCTTTTTGCAAGGTGTGATTTATTATGCTATTTTTGCCCATAGTAACATATTTTATTTTATTACAGTTTCATTTCAGAGTAGCAAAAGTTGTGGTTACCTCTTGGTACTGGTAATTTGTGATGTTATGGTTCTATCCAGTGTGCTGTAGGACCTAAAATAGCTTGACGTATACGTATGTAGCCATTTTCTCTCTTGGCATTTTTGCTTTGTCAGTTCTTCCTTTTCTTTGGACATCCTTCCATAAATTCACCCTGTATAGAGAGTTCTCCGACTAGACAGTTTATAGATCTCAGATCAAATTTGAAGGACAGCAATTAAAGATGCCATTAATGTGCTTCTAAAATTGCTGAGAAGTCATTGAGAAGCAATAGAGGCACAATTCTTCTTTGTGCCATTTGTTTGCAAATTTCAGTATTGGACTCTGTAAGGTAATACAACAACCTTCTGTATTCTCTGGGATTTGCAGTGGTGCATGGAAGAGATTAATGCTGACTTGAGTTGCAGGCCTTTGTAGAGAAGAGTAAAAGACTGGAAACGGTCTACATTTATAGGAAAGCAGGAAATTCTTATCTGGAAATACTGGGACATTGAATCTCGTGCTCACCACCAATGCTAATTGCAAGATTCTTTCTTTACTTTGGGAAGGTAAACAGGTCGGTAGTGTTCAACAAATGTAGTGTTCTCTAAGTTCAGCATTTTCCTGCAGCAGTAGAAGTTTTCAAGTAAGCAGATATTTTCCTCAAAATAAGTAGTAGTACTGACTTACTGCATATGTAACTCAGAGTGTATAGCTTCCTATAAAGTTTACTTTGCTGCAGTACTAATGTGTTGTAAATTCTCTTCAATTATCACTCATTCTCTGTAGTGTCCAGACTTCTCAAAGCTCCTTCATGCTTTCCACGTTCACTCAGTGATTGCAATTTTCTGGAACAGCCACTAGGTTGCCCTCAAGATACTTTCTTTTGAACTATTACAGGTCTTAGCATCCTGTTTCTGGCTATCAGTGTGGTTCCATTGGGGGACGCTAGTCAGAATGGAGTTGGGTTGAGTTTGTGTTTCCTGTGAATGGGCCATCCATAGGAATGGCTACAAAACCATCTGTAGGGATGAAACGTTGATGAAACCATGCTGCAGTCACCTGTTGAAATGAAACCCTAATGCATCCATCGGGTTTTTCACCAATCTGTTTCCTAAAGCTAAACTTAGGATGTGAGAACCAAAAAAGCTGTAGAACTCTGAATGTCTTAAGAATCCCTTGCTTGGTTACTTAACACGCTCAAATTGTCCTCATGCCTCTTTGTGGCAATATTGGGTGCTTTGAGGAATTAGGATCTTTTACTTCACATAATTTCAAACTGGATCATACCACAAAGCACTCTTTTCCTGCTTGCTCTCTGTAGATCAGTTACTTCACTCTAAGCTTCAAGTTCCACTTTGCCAAGGCAGAGCATGTGATACCAGTTTTGAAGGTATACAGTCGATGGTATGTGTAAGTCTGCCACTTAAAGTGATACCTATTCCTTCTTCAGTAGTGTGCATTTGACATGAGAGTTGGCTTGGAGGCAGCTGGAGAAGGGCACCACAAAAAGTTACTGATTGATAGAGGCTGAAAACTCTTTATTCCTGATTTGCAAGGACTGTAGTGCGTTATATATGCTAGTGATGGATTCATGCCTATCTTTCCTCAAATAGAGAAGAGGGGTTTTTACAGCACAATAACAGTGACTCATCTGTAGATTCTAACTGTGATCTCTGCTACTTTATTGCTGCTTCTCATTTCTGGGGTACCTTGAAAACATTGCCATTTGCAGTGAAGGATGTGAGTGGGCTGTGGTTATCTTGTCGTTTATTATTCTTCTGTACATAGACTTGGAACAACTATGCGATCCTAAGACCACCATTCTGATATAGCAAGATGCATGCATACCTATGGTGGAATCTGTTTTGATTATAGAACTTGGAAGAAGCATGGTTATTGCTGGTTAAATACTTGTCAAGATTGAGTTTTGATCGGTGAAATACTGACTGCTTACTCCTGTTATAAAACCTCTGCTGTGGGACCTCAGTTTGGCTTTAGAGATACTTTTCAGAGTGGAAGAAGCATTCTGGCACTGTGGGCTTTCCAGAAAACCTTTCCTGCTTCTGAGCCTCCCGTTAGAAAGTCAATTTTTTAAATCCTAAATGAATATATTAATTGCACAAGTTCTATTGAAAACTTGGAAAACCATTGTAACATGTGAATTGGTTGTTGATTTTTAATCGAAAGATGACAAAGCAGGGAATATCAATTGGGAGTGAACTATATATTACTCATAACAGTAAATGCTAACTAGGAATTCTAACTCCTAAGAAGACACTCATCCACAGATGTGGATCAAATTCATGATAGATTTTGAGACAACATTGTTTAAAATAGAATTAAATTCCTTATCAGTCACATGTTTGGTTTTCTTTTCTCTTATGCTAGTATAAATTTACAGTAACTCCACTGAAATAAGCAAAGTTCCTATTGGTACAAAACTAGAGAAAGTGAGAAACATCTGGAGTCTGAGACTTTTTAGGTAAACCCTCTGGAGAGATCACAGCAGTCACATAATGGAAACATCCTATAATTTTTACTGTGCCTTTTTCCCTTGTTGCCACACATTTCTGTTGCCAGGGTAACCGATCATGAATTGTTCATAGTAAGTGACCTTGTCATTGCTTTTATATACGCCATGAGTTATTGTGCAGAGGATATTTATAGAATTATAGAGGTGATTGTGACTGCCTGAAGACAAGCAGGCTTTGTTTCATTTAAATTTTTTTTTTTTTTTTATTTTTTTTTGTAGAATAAGAGGCTAAAAAACATGAGAGAGGAAAATGCTAACATTTGTCTGCAGAATAAATCTTGCTATTATTCAGATAGGGACAAATATAGCTAATAAGTCGTAAGGCGGCTGGATGAAAAGTGGTCAGCTCAGCCTCCTGTATGCAGTGTTTTCATTTGATACTCTTTTGGACTGGACTTAGATATATTCAGATTTACTTTTCTGTGTTTGATACTTTTAGAGATGCCAGAATTTTTGTTAAGCTATGTCAAAAAGAGTGCATGATGCACATTTTTAAAAGAACAACAAACAAACCAAACCCAACCCAAAACCAACAAACTTGTTTTCTCAACCATTCTGAATGGCAGGAGCTGCTGCTTGCTCTCCTTGTACTGACATTCTGTACAGAAGTTAATTAAAATAAAACTCTACCAATAATAAAGTAATCAGTGATAAAGACAGAGCAAATAAGCCTAACAAGAAAAAAAAAACAAACCCTCCCAAAATGTAGAGCCCATAAACTCAAAAAAAGAAAAATCTTAGCAGACTTAGGGCCTAAAATAGCATTAAGCTATACGCAATAATAAAGTAAAAAAAAATAAAGTAAAAATAAGTGAACTTCTAATATGGTCTTAGTTTGGTGTTTTAAGCCTTGCAATTTTCATCACAACACTTAACTTTCGAGTAACTGAATGTTAAGTCATTATGCTACATAGCAGATAAATGAATAATGCTAGTTCAAATAGGAAAATAGTACGAAGAGTGTCTGAGAGCCACGGAAGACTTCCTAGCCATTTTGTGCATTCAAGAAGAAAAAAGGATTTTACTACATAATCACACTGGTAATTCTCTTCAAAGTTCTGTTTTGTAATTATTATTTTAATCTAGGAAAAGATGTGCTAAGATCTTTGGAATTCAAGGTGTAATTGTGACATCAGGATGAAGTTCATGTTTACCATGTAGTTATAATTGTGGTGCAGCTGGGCATTAGAGCTGTGCCTATCTACACACACTTAGTCTCATTTTCCTGAGTGGTCCAGGAATCCCCCAGCTGGTCCCCACACAGAGGAGACAGTGGCTGGCTGGAGGCGATGATGTCGAGGCTGGAGACCACTGGGGCAAGATGACTGAGACCACACGGCCACTGTCACGGTAAGCCTTCACTACTTGTAACAAGAACTCCTCAGCTGAGGAATTTGGACAGTCCCATGGAGCTCCTACTGTGCATGTAGATCAGTTAATAGGCACTACCTGTGTGCTTAAGATGTGTTGATTAATTGCTTGGCAGAGCATGTAGCAATCTCAGAAATCCCCATGTGATTCATGCTGTAGAATTTGCCACACTGTACACAGATACTTTTAAATAGTCACTAGAAACTGTTTTTGCAGATGCAGGAATGGTCAGACAGGTCAGTTACGGTAATTGCGAGATGTTTAATACATAGTTGAAGATAACTAATAGCAATGGGCCATGCAAATGCTGGAATACTCTAGTTGCACCTCAGGCCAGCTGGATTGTAAAAATTCAGCAAAACAATAGCTCAGGCAGTCTCACCTGGTCCAACTGAAGCTGCCATTGCAAGGACCCTTCTGATGGAGGTACCTATCCCCAACCGAGCAGCAACCAACCATCCAGTTCAAAAGATTCAGTTCCCTGCATGAACACTATGCAACAGATCCCAATATATTAATTATTGTGTGTTTCTTTTAAGCAAACAGTCTGCCTGTGAGTGTAGCAAAAGAAACAGGCTTATTTCCATTTAGCAGCCAGATGGAATTTCATGATCAACTAATGATGTCTTGAAACATCTGTCAGGCCTCTGGAATTACCTATTGATAACAAACCGGGTATATTTTATGAATTACATATTGTGTTAACTTCGGATGAGTAGTGGCATAGCACTAAGTCCATCAGTAAAAGAGCTCTTTCTCAGTATTTTACATAATGCAAGAAAGCAATAGAGAGGAGGTTGCCCTATGAATTTTGTATGCTAAACATCAAGTGCTCAATTGGACTAAATGGCATAGCAGTACAACACTGAGCCATTTAAACTGTCATTTTTAAATGGTTGGGAATGGTAATCTCGTGGGAGGGATAAGTAGTCTAATGTGTCCTCCCATTTATTATCCACTTACAATGTTCTTTTTTTCCCCCGTGTCATAGGTATGTTATAATAAGACTAAGCCTACCAGCCTTATATGCATAATAAGTATATACAAAGAACTACACTTTGTTTGTATGTGGTTCCATGTAATTTGCCATCAAGCTAGTCTAATTTTTGTGCAAATACTACTATGCTTGTATTTAATGTATCAAACCACTGTGGTGTTTCCACAATTCATCCCTTCCTGAAGATCTGATCCATGATGTAGGTATAGCTACAGCTACCATAAGCTAAAGAAGTATTGGATCTTTGGAGAGAATGATCTAGGCTTTTTCATTATTTTGCCTAAGTGGAGATAAGGACAGGTGACAGAATCCAGGTACTTCAGATAGACCTAAAGGCTTTAAAGAGGTACTTACAAGTAGTATCAGATCTGTAGGCTTTCTTTGCATTCATCTGGGCATTATCTATAGTTAGTGTTTGTACTAACTTGGGACCACCACTTATTTTGCTCCACACTTTTTCTTGCATGAAGAATAAAAGTAATTGTTAAGATCTTTCAGTTTGTTATCAATAGGATTGCAGCTAGCTCTTTGAATTAATTTTTCTTGCCTTGTATGCTTGCACATCCTGAATGAACTTTGTTCAAGCAAGCAAGTTAGCATTCTGTTGCCATCCAGTGGAGTAAGTAGTGTTGTTTATGTTTGAGTGTTTCAAATGAGGCTTAAATATATAGTGTTAACACTCTTCTGTAAATGGTTTTGAGAAAACCATTTATTATCCATTTGCTTGAGGGATTTGCTCAAACTGTAGTGGTTGGAAACAGTATGTTAAATGAGATAATGTGCAGAAGAGATCTACATTTATGAGTAGGGTTCTGGATGCAATGAAAATACCCACAGGGCATCAGCTACTTCCACTGTGTGGGGGAAAAAGTTCCTTTTTATATGTTAGCATGTTGGTCTGGGTAGACTGTATTTTTGTAGTCACAGAACATACGTAGATCATAGTGTGGAGAGCACATTGAGCAGCCTGGCCACTGGAAGAATTCTGTCTATGCATTGTTGTGGTTTAGCCCCAGTTGGTAACTAAGTACCATGCAGCCACTCGCTCAGTGGGATTGGGAGGGGAATGGGAAAAACCCTAACTCATGTGTTGAGATAAAGATAGTTTAGCAGGATAACAAAGGAAGAGAATAACAATAGTAATTTTTATATATATAAAACAAGTGATGCACAAATGCAATTGCTCA